>NC_051065.1:122086488-122744322 GCF_004664715.2 Peromyscus leucopus | reverse complement strand
CTTACTACACAAAAATAATAAATAACTTTTAATTGATAACTGTGGTAATTTGAATGTAATTGGCCCCCGTAATCTCATAGGGCATGGCAATATTAGGAGGTGTGGCTTTGTTGAAGTGGGTATGGCCTTGTTGGAGGAAGTCTGTTACTGTGGGGATGGGCTTAGAGGTTTCCTATGCTCAGGATACCAACCAGCGTCTCAGACAATTTCCTGTTGCTGATAAGATGTAGAACTCTCAGCTCCTTCACCAGCACCATGTCTGCCTGCACATCTTCATACTCTGCACCATGATAATAATGGTCTGAACCTCTAAACTTTAAGCAAGCCACCCCAATTAAATGTCTTCCTTTATAAAAGTTTCCATGGTCATGGTGTCTCTTCACAGCAATAGAAACCCTAAGACAATAAAATTAAAATGTTCTCTTCAAATAGGTGTTGAGGAATAAAAGCTGTAAACTTGGAGAAAGTGTTTTAAAAGTACATATCCAACAAAGGATTTCCATGGAAAAGAGAAAGACCCCTCAAACTTTATAATAAGAAAGCACATTTTTAAATAATTATTTTATTTTACTTATGTATATGTGTGTTTGTGTATGTGCACATGCACACAAGCACTCACAATTGCCAGAAGAGGGCGTTGGATCTTCTGGAGCTGGAATTGCAGGCAATTGTGAGCCACCTGATGTGAGTACTGAGAATCAAGCCTGGTCCTCTGTAACTACAGCAAGCATTTTTATGAGCCATCTCTCCAGCCCCCCAAAACACAGTTTTTAATGGGTTATGAATCTGAACAAATGTATCAAACACCAAAAAGATATATGATGGCAAAGAAAAATATAGAACATAATTATTAATTAGAAAAATACAAATTAAAACCATAGTGAGCCACTGCTATATAGTCATTAGGATGACTGTTTCATTTGACAGCATTTTATGTTTATGAGATTATAGACTTTTGTAGAAAGAATACAGACTTCTTCAGAGATGCCCATCTCATAAAATCCAGGTTGTTTTACTGTATTATATGCAAGGAGATTGAAGATTGTCAGTGGAAATAAATTTACTAGTCATCTAATTTTAAAAGATTATCTTTAATTACCCAAGTAGCTACAATAGTCAGAAATATCCTTTAAATTTGTAAGAGAGAGGCAGAAGAGTCAATGTGCTAGCTGGTTTTATATCAATTTGACAAAAGCTGGAGGCATCTGAAAAAATAGAACCTCAATTGAGAAAATGCCTCCATAAAATCCAGCCGTAGGGCATTTTCCTGTGATTGATGGGGAGGTCCCAGGCCCAGTGGGTGGTGCCATCCCTGGACTGATGATCCTGGGTTCAATGGAAAAGCAGTCTGAGCAATGAGAAACAAGCCTGTAAGAAACACCCATCCATGGTCTCTACATGAGCTCCTGCCTCCAGGTCCCTGCCCTATTTGAGTTCCTGTGCTAATTTCCTTTGGTGAGCAGTGATATGGAAGTGTAAGCCAAATAAACCCTTTTCCTCCACAACTTGCTTTTGGTCATGATCTTTTAGCACAGCAATAGTAGCCTTACTAGGACAGTAAAAATCAAAGGGATGCTATACCACAAAGGCTCAGCCAGCCACACTTGCCTCTGAAGATAGGAGGACCCACAGGCCGAGGAATGTAGGAGCCAAAGATCCTAATGAAGAAAGGAAATAGATTTCTGCTAGAGCCTTCGGAAGGAAATGTGTGCATCTAAGCCCTTCATTTCAGTCTAGTAATGCCCATTCCATACGTGTGTCTTCCACACATATGAGTTTGTGGGCTAACAACCATAGAAAACTAATCCACAGGTTAACTGGGAGTAGTGATTGATGTGCCAATAATTAGCAATTAAAAATAGCAAATAAAAGTCGACACATTGGAATACTACTCAGCAATGAAAAAGAAATGAACTCCTACTAGTCCACACACATGATGATGAAAAAGTGACAAGACAGGAAGAAAGCAGACTTGGAAGTCTGTGGGCTGCGTAAGTTCAGTTGCGTGACTTGCTAGACTGAGTCAGAGGATACTTCAGGAGTTGCCCAGACCAGAGATTAAAGAAGAGTCTGAGCACCAAGGGGCAGGAAACAACTGTTGGGGGTGATAGTACTGTAGCTTGTTTGTTGTATCATGTACTTTTCTGTTGCTGTTTATCAAATATCACAACCAAAAGCAAATGATGGAAGAAAGGGTTTATTTTCACCTATGGTTCCAGAGGTCTAGCGTGCATGCATAATGGTGGGCATAACACGGCAGCAGGCAGCAGGAGCAGAAAGCTGGCTGACCATGTTCCGTTTGCAGGCAGGAAGCAGATCTCTCTGCACATGTGCATATCGGATGATAGGCTTGCGTACTTGGTCTGTTTTCTATTCTGCCACCTGGTGCGACAGACCAGATGTTCAAACTCTGATCCTGACGATACTCTTAGTCATTCATTAGATTTCAGAGTCTTTTCTGTGAAGTCCCTTTGATATTCCTTTTAAACATATAGGTTGGTGGCTGCTGTGGTTGTGACTGTGTATGTGTGTTGTATCTCCCCTGGGTGAGAGAGGAAAAGTCTCTCACACAGCATGAGGGTGGAGAATCTAGACTCTATTCCTGTTTCCTTAATAACAACATAGTTTGCCTCCTCTGATCTGATGTTGTACATTTAAGTAGTGATAATTTTGAATCCTACAGAGGTCAGCTGACAGTGCCAGCTCATGACTGAGATAACTCCTGGTCAAGTGTGACCTCCTCAGCACAAGGCCAAATAACAGTACACGGCCCCATTAACCAGCATTTCTTTTCAAAGTTTTTCTCAACCCATCTAAGGTAGAATATAATAGAAAACCCAATATATTACATGAGCTTTCATCTCTTTGTGCCTTACTTTATAATTTTTAATATAAAGACTATTAAATTCAAAAGACAGTTAGAATAGTTGTACACATCTGCAGTTCTGGCACTTAGACAGGGGCTGAAATAGGACTGGTGGAATGAAAACAACCTGAGCTACGTACAAGACCTTATCTCAGGAAAATAAATAATAATAGTGTAATATAAGCAAAAAGTCAAAATGAGAGGACGCTAATTAGAATAATTATTATTGTTACTTATTCTCAGGGATAGAGATGGCTCAGCATTTAAGAACACTTGCTGCTCTTGAAGTGGACTCAAGTTTGACTTCCACTACCCATGTGGGTGGTTCATGTCTGCCTGTAACTCCAACTCCAGGGAATCCCTATAAGATGCACATGTACTTACAATTTAAAACAAAATAAAATAATGAATATAAAGCTTTTACTTGACTACTTCTTGCAAAATCTGGACTTTGATCATCTAATACCCATTGGATCCCCCCCATCCTCTTTTGAGACAGGGTCTCACTATGTAGCCCTGGCTGTCCTGGAATTCACTATATAGACCAGGCTGGCCTTGAACTCACAAAGAACTGCCTGCCTGTGCCTTCTGAGTGCTGGAATTAAAGGTTTTTGGTACCATGCCCAGCAAGACCCTTTCTTTTCTTTTCTCTTCTTCTTCTTCTTCTTCTTCTTTTTTTTTTTTTTTTTTTTTTTTTTTTTTTTTTTTTTTTTTTTTTTTTTGGTTTTTCAAGACAGGGTTTCTCTGTGTAGCTTTGTGCCTTTCCTAGAACTCACTTGGTAGCCCAGGCTGGCCTCAAACTCACAGAGATCCGCCTGCGTCTGCCTCCCGAGTGCTGGGATTAAAGGCATGCGCCACCACCGCCCCAAACTCTTTTTAACAGTGTTTATTACTTGTTTTACAAGCCATGCACTTTGAATTAATGCTTGAAAGGCTTAGTATGGCATAGGCAACATTTACGTTGCTCTCCCCCATCACTTTGCTGGTGCAGACTCTGTTTCCTTTTGGTTGGTATAGGATCTATGCATCTCATTTCATCTGAGAACAACATGGCAGACCTGCTGAAGAACAAAGGCCTCACTGATCTTCCTTCCTGGAACTCCCAGGAAAACACTATAGTGACCAATAAAAGCAATGCAGAATCACTCAGAATTCAAAGTGCTCAAGTATGTGTGGTGTAGACCTCATCAGACATAGTCTCACAGTAGACAAAAGCAAATGATCCTCACACTGCCTCAGTATAGAGAATAGGAGGAAGGCTTTGTGGTTTTAAGGAGCTTTCAATAGAAGTTGGTACAATGTGGCTTCCATTTATTAATTACAAGTCTGATTCTCTTAGCTATGCTACCTGCTAGTCCAAGTTGGCATGTTATTCACCAAGGACAGACTAAGTAGTGAGTGACGATTCCCTTCATCATCCACTGAATTATTGACTCAATTGTTTGCATCTCTTAGCTTGTGTTTTCCTATATAACAATCCTGAGTGGTGATCACTGTTATTCTGAGTTTTGCCTTTTTATTTATAAAGTATGTGTTTGTGAGGATGAGAGTATGAATACATAGGAATGCTGGTGCCCATGGAAACCAGAGGTGTCAGAGCTCCCTCAAGATGGAGTTACAGGCAACCAACATGGATGCTGGGAACTGAACTTGGATCCTCTACAAGAGTAATATACGCTCTTAACCACTGAACCATCTATTCAGCTATCTGCTCTTTAGATTTGAAAAGTGCTGAAGGCATTAAGTTGTACAAGGTCAGGCATCCCTTAAGTCTGAATTTAAGTCTAGAGCTCTTCGTTCTGTATCCTGTGTTTCTTTCTCATGAGCACGATTGTCGTCAGAGACTTGGGTAATGCTGGCAAGATTACCACCCTTTTCACCCAACCCTGAACATTGCTGTTCTTCAAGGCTGTCTGAAACGCAGACTTTTGTTGGGCAATGACATTAAAGATTCATTAACATCCAAATAATCCAATCAGAAAGTGCTTAGAGACTGTCTAGTCTAACTCCTATTTTGTGGATTCGTTGCTTATTCAACACATGCTTTCTGTGAACCTGCTATGTGCTGGGCAATTCTGAGGGTCCTCAGAGCTCTGTGCCTTCAGGAGATTTCACTGCAGTGTAGTAAATGATAAGAATATAGGTCTTCCCTTGTCCCCAGAATGTACCCTGTCTGTCTACCCTGTCTCAAATCCATCTATACTCTGTGATAGTTAATCTTGACACAAGCAAGAGTTATTTGGGAAGAAGAACTTCAATTGAGAGGATGCTTCCAACAGATTGCCTGTAGGCAAGTCTGTAGGGCATTTTCTTGATTAGTGATTGATGTAGGTGGGCCCTGAGCCGTTGGAATTGTGCATAATTCAACATAAAACACTCTCATTAGCACAAAAATTTACATTTTAATTTTTATTATTTGGAATTTTCATACAATGTATCTTGATTATATTCACTTAATTTATTTTGATTTCATGTATATGGGTATTTTGTCTGCTTCTGTGTAGTGTATGCATATGCTCCATGTTCATGCATTATATGTACCATGTGCATGCAATGCACATGGAGGCCAGAAGAGTGTATCAAGAGGGCATCCTGGAACTGGGGTTAAGAGCCAGTTGTGAGCTGCCAAATGTATGCCAGGAATTGAACCCAGGTCTTCTGCAAAAGCTCTTAACTACTGGACCATTTTTCCAGTCTATAAATTTACATTTTATGTGATGTTTTCAGAACGGGCTTTTATTCAATCTGAGAGTTTTTAAACTTGCAAATCTGGGTGATATGAGAAGTTATGGTTGCAGGATTTTAAACTGTGTGCATTTCCTCTCATCATCTCAACACCCACAGTGGAAACTCAGTTGAGAGCTCTGCTCTGTGTGGGAGGCTATCCTCTCCTCTCTTCTCTGACCCTGCTGTCTTTCTTACAGCACTTTTCCCTTGAATTCACAGGAGAAGCTCTTTGCATGGCTTGTTGAGTTTACTTCAAAGAATTATTAAACACAAGGAGGAGTGTAAAAATCAAATTGAGGTGGCTCTCTGAAGCCAGGCCATGCTGTATCAAGGTGTGATAGCAGAGCTAAATCGAATAGCAACTGATAAGGTATGAATTGTGAGGCAGCAGCAACAATTAAGAATAATGTAAAAATGGAAGAATCAACAGAAATCATGTAAAGAACTTAGTAATGTTCATCAGCAGGGCTGCTTTTGAGGCAGCTTTGGAGCTGGTTATGCTGTACAAGCACCAAAGCAGATGATGAGATGCAACATTCAGCTTAATGTGTAGGAAAAGTGATCATTGTGGAGTGAATCAGTTTCCTGAACTGTAATTCAGTGAATGTGGAGCATTTTATTAAATACTAAATTAAATTTAGGTTTATGGCTGCTGTTGATGCACTAGATGTAACTGACATTTTCACATCATCATTTTAAATTCCTTGCCTCAGATATTTTATTAAGAAAAAAATAGACTGAGGGGGGAAGTTTAAAGCGTATTTCCTATTTTTTGCACTTTCTCATAATTATTTCAGTCTCTCCCCATTTATTCCTTATGTTAGTATCACAGAGGGAGCACAGCAAATGTAGAATATTGTATTATAGTATGGATAAGGCACACATAGACACTTTCTAATATTGATTATTTTTTGTTGTGGTTCAAATAAGAGTGGCCCCCATAGGCTCATATATTTGAATGCTTGGTCAGCAGGAGTGGAACTATGTGAAAAGAGTAGAAGGTGTGACCTTGTTGGAGTGTGGCCTCCTTGGAGGAAGTATGTCACTGGGGTGGGCTTTGAGGTTTCAGAAGTCTAAGCCAGACCCAGTGGCTTTCTCTCTTCCTGCTGTTTGCAGGTCAGGATGTAGACCTCTCAGATTCTTCTCCAGCACCATGACTGCATGCTACCATGATGACAATGGACTAAAACTGTAAGTAAGCCCCAATTAAACGTATTCCTTTATAAGAGTTGTTGTGGTCATCTTGTCTCATCACAGCAATATAACACTAAGACATTTTTGTATCAATGTACTGATTTATTAACATTAAAAAATATCTCATGACCCATGGTTCAGAAAGCAAAAGAAATTGCCCAGAGAAAGAGTGTTGGGTGTCTGTTCCTTAAGGATGGTCTCCAGGAAAGGTGAACTGCATCTATATATGAATGGGTGATCAGGAAGACAGATGTAATGGTGACCAGAGAATAGGTACAGTCTCTGTGGTGATATGAAAGAAAATGGCCCACAGAGGGAGTGGTATTATTAGAAGGTGTGGCTTTGTTGGAGTAGGTAAAGCCTTGTTGGAGGAAGTGTGTCACTGTGTGGAGGTGGGTTTTGAGGTTTCCTATGCTCAAGCTGTGCCCAATGTGACACACAATTGCTTCTGCTGCCTGCAGCTCAAGATATAGAACTCTCAGCTCCTCCAGCACCCTGCCTGCCTGCACACTGCCATGCCCCGCCTCTGACATGTAAGCTGACCCAATTAAATGTTTTTCTTTATAAGAATTGCTGTGGTCAGGGTGTCTCTTCACAGCAATAGAAACCCTAAGACACCTCCTAAAATTGTGCTACCAGCAGGGGCCTCAGCTTCAACACATTAGCATTTAGAAAACATCTCATATTCAGACCATAAGAGGTGGTTTTTTTGGCCCTCCTAATGCAAAAGTTTGATGGCACTCCCTCCTAATATCATGGTAGCCTTAGCCCATGTTCTACTGATAGCCCCAATGATTACTTCTCAAGAACACTGGAGTGTTGGGAGGAGCTTCATTCAATAGGTCAAGGTAGAGTTCCACCACCCACCCTCAAGGTGGGTCAGGATAACAAGTTTCCTGACTTCCTTGGAGTTGGTGGAAGCAGGATTGTCTCCATTATTATTTATAATAAATTTTAACATTTCACGTGATCCTCTGAGTGGAATCTATGGAGTAATACGTGTGAATCCTAGTGGATAAACATGGGAAAGGATACTGAGAATTTACTTGCTTTCTTCTGGGTTATATGCTGTTGCAATTCTAGAGGTTTTAGGACGAGTAAGTGGAGAGATGCTGAATGCCATAAAAAACACCCATGTAAGTGTGCTCATTTCCTAGGGTTGCTGTAATGTGTTACCACATACTCAGGGACCCGAAGTGGAGGAAGCCTATTCTCCCTTCCCTGGTTGTTTTTGTTGTTGTTGTTGTTGTTGTTGTTGCTGGTAGTTGTTTTTTGTCTACTTGACACAAACTGTAATTGTCTGGGAAGAAGAACCTCAGTTGAGAAAATACAATCATCAGATTACTTGTAAGCATGTCTGTAGGGCATTTTCTTGATTAATGACTGATGTGGAAGGGCCCTGCCTACTGTGGGTGGTGCTGCCCCCTAGGCAGGTGGGTCCTGAATTGTATAAGGAAGTAGCTAACAAATCATGAGCAAGCAAGCCAGTATGCAGCATTCCCCCATGGCTTCTGCTTCAGTTCCTGCCTTGAGTTCCTATCTCAGCTTCCCTCTGTGGACTGTAACTTGAGACATATAAGCCAAATAAACCCTTTCTTCCCCAAGTTGCTTTTTGGTCTGTGTTTTATCACAACATGAGAAAGCAGACTAAGACACTGTCCCATGTCTAGCTGCCACAATTATCAATGAACCTGTAAGCAGGGCCACATTCTCTATAGAGGCACTGGGGGAGAACTCATTTTTGCCTCTTTTAGCTTTAGGGTAACTTTTGGCATTCCTTAGACTGTGTCTACATCATTCTATTTTTTTCTCTGTTTTTATATTAGCTTTTCCTCTGCTATCTGCCTTATATCTCTTTTATATGCATACATTTATAAAGACACTTGTCCAAATAAGACAGCATTCCACATTCCAGGGTGTATTTAGTTTGGGTTCCACAGGGAAATAGAATCGACACTATGGTAGAAAAAGTGAAGGAAGTCAGGAAAGGTAAGGGATCTGGAGAGTCTTGAAATTAAATGATTTCAAGGAATTGGCTTATGCAAGTAGAGGTTTAGATAGTCTAAAACATGAGAGAAGAGGTCGTTGGGCTAGCAACACTGGGAAGATCTGCAGGTCAAATGCAAAGTCTACCTTCTAGCAGATTCCTTCTTGCTCAGAGAACCCCAGCTCTTTTTTATATTAAATCCTTCAACAGCATAGGATGGTGCACACCCATATTATGGCAAATAATTGCCTGTACTCAAAACCTACACATTTAAATGTTAATTTCATCTAAAATAACAACTATGCAAAAGTATCTAGAATCATGTTTCATCAAATATCTGCACATTGCGGCCCAGACAGATTTGACACACGAAATTAACCATGACACGGGGATTAAATTTTAATGCATCTTGGGAGGCTTTATCAGCCTACCACAGCAAGTAATAAATTCCAGACACTATGCTACCCTTTTACATATATTAACTGATTTAATATTCACAATATGCTTGAGAGTAGGAGTGCTGTTATTCTCTGTGTTTGATGAATGAGGAAGGTGAAACAAAGATGATAAGGCATGTGACTAGAGTCACACAGCTGATTAGTGACGGAACTAGAATTTAGAAGAGCCTTAATCCAATTAAATTTCAAATAAGATTCATATTTCTGATAATTCTCCATCTTTATTGTCTTATTATAGGCAGCATTTGATACCAATGGCTAGATAATGATTGCTACTATAAAGGAAGGGTAGTTTCTGTACTGATTTCTCCTTTCTCCTCCTCTCTCTTTTCTTCGTGGTTGGCCTTGATTGCCTTGTACTGTGTTTTGAATTTGGAATACATACCTCAGCTTATGTCCTCTGTCTTCTTTTGGATTTGACATTTATTTGGAGCCTGTCTCATGCCAGGTTCTATTCTCAGGTCAGGTCTAAGTCCCATGCTGTATCTCAGTAGTCACAGCTTCCTCCAGAACCTACCTGCTCTGCCATTATCTCCCCTGAGCAGATGCTAGAAATTGGCTTACAGTGCCTAAGAGGAAGTTTGTCCTCTGGCTCATGTCCAGGGGTTATAGAGAGGAGTGCATGAGATATTTTAATACATACTGATCGTGGGAGAAGATAGCAGGCGTGTTAAAGCAGATGTAATCATCCAGGCTTCTCCTTATCTCAAAAGCTGGATATGGCCAAGAAATCCAACACAGCACAAAGATGAGCCAGGTGTACACAAAGGTACATAGAAAGCTTGAGCATCTTTGTGTTTGGCTCACTCTTGGGCTCTAAGCACAGCAGAGAGGCTCTCCATCTTCTAAAAGGGACACATTATGAAACCAGATTTCATGTCTGTCTTCCTTTCCTTAAGCAATTCACATTGACATTTTTATATGCTCAAATTTGAATAGCTAAATATTTTTTGTGTGTTTCCAATAATCACTGAAATTTAACAAGAATCATTTTTGTTTTTTTTTATTTCAATAGGATAGTTCTTTCAGTACATTCACACATTATACCTGATTCAAGTCTCCACCATCACTGTGAAACAGACAGGAAGGGAATGGTTAATTCTCTGTAGATAAAGCAGCTCAGATGTCCCTAAGGACACACGTGATAAGTTAGAATTTTCCCTTTTAGTGTCCAGGTGTTCCCTTATGAAATGATCAGAGAGCATCATGTTGAGAAGTCCACACATCCTCCCACATTCTTCTGACCAGTATAAGCAACTGCCTCTCTACTTCATAAAAGTAAAATTTTCTGTAGTCATTAATGATTTTTCAATGTGGATAGTCCTTAACAGTTCCTTGAATAAAGTAAGTTTATGGAAAATAACTACTAAGTTGTCTGTTAAAATGTAATTATTATATGGATAGTAGAGGAGACTTGAGTTAAGTAGTAAAGCTGTTTTGTTTTCTTACTGTGCTTTCTTTATATACCTGTCCTCATGACAGACATGAAGCTATTTAGTAAGAGTGCTTCAACCATTTTGAAGTCAGAGATACACATGAATATAAAATATTCTGATTTTATAATATAAAATATAGCTAAATATTAGTCTAAATATATAAAATATAGCTGATTACCTGGAAAAGTGTGACTACATATAAAGCAGTGTTTTAGGGGTTAAGAGTGTGTACTGCTCTTGCAGAGAACCCAAGTTCAGTTCCGAGCACTCATGTTGGGCAGCTCATAACTGCCTGTAGTACCGACTCCAGGGGAGCCAACACCTTCCTCTGGAGTATGTGGGCACCTGCACTCACATGCACAGGTGCACATCTATACACATATTTACAAACTAAAAATAAATCCTTAAGATGGTGTTTCATTATGATTTTGGCTTTGCTAAAACTCTACTGAAGTGAGATTTACCAGAGTGTTTAGAACATGGTTTATGTCGTGACATACCTTCATGTGGATATTTCTGTATGCAAATGCTGTCTGCCCTTTGGTGTTAAAGCACTTAATCATAACATTTGTAACCTTTGACAGGTTACTCTATCCCTCTAAGGGTTGTACTTGTTACCCAGAGAAATGAAATGTATAACTGCAATGCCACAGACATCTTTTAAGCAATGAGTGCTGGATAACCTCTGAGAAATGTGAGTTCAGCCTATCTAAAGTCAGGATACAATGCATACTGTCTGTTGGGAAAATCTCATTTACCTGAAATGGCTTAGACAGCAATAGAAAGGAGATATAAAATAATGCACATGAAAAACTACAAGAATCTTTTATATTGCTTTTTTCTTCTCCTATAACATAATAACACCAATTTAATGGCTTAAAGTTCTAGAATTCAGAAATGAGTTTCACTGTGATAACAGTAGGGTGCCCCCAAGACTGAAGCTCTTCTAGAGGCTCTGGAGAAAATCTATTTCCTTACCTATCTCAGAGTCTAGAATGACTCATTCTTCCATCTTCAAAACCAGTCAGGAAGGGTTCCTCAAGCCTTGAACTGTATTATCACTTTCTGGAATCAAATATCCCTCTGCCTCTTCCTTATAAGGACTCGGTGACATGGTTATGTTCATCCTCAAAACCAGATTAGCCTCAAGTTCTTAATTTAATTACCTTTGCAAAGTTATTTGTGCTGTGTAAGAGAACATAGAACGTTGGGAGATTAGCATGTGGGCCTCTTTGAAGCAGTGGTTATTATTAAGATTGCTAAAATTTATCTCTCATATAAGCGATGATAATATGGCAGTTCATGAACTTTATCCATTTAAAGAACTTAACTCAGAGCTCATTTTCTGTAAACTATTGGTATTAGTGTAATAAACTTGGTTCCCTTTGTCCTAGTAGCCTACAGCCAGTTAGAAAGAGCCAATCATAGCCAGCCTAGGAAAGACCTGGAGATTCTAGAATGCCTTCTGCACACAGTTTGTTAGACAGAAGCTGGTTGCATTTCTACCCTTTCCCCCCAGCTAGAGGGAATCGCAGAGAGATCTGCTAATGGCAGACAGAGAGAGATAAAGAGAGAGAGGGGAGAAAAGAAAAGACAAAAAAGGAAAAGAAAATGTAAGATTATAAGTTCCAACCAATGTCTGTGTCGTTGTCTGGTTGATATAATCCGACGAAATGAATGCAGGAGAGTCTCATAGGATAAAAAGACTCTGGAGAGGGAATAGGGATAAACTTCTACTTCATAGTTTCCTAAAGAGCTGTAGGGGAAAGAGCAAGGTCCTAGAGAAGGTCTTAGCATTTGGTGTCACTGCCTTCATCTGGCCTGACTTGAAGAAGTCAGAATGTGGAATGAGACTTATTCCCCAACAAGGTCAGAATTACCATACAGTTGCTTGGACTACATTGTGGGACCAGGGAAGGAATGTGGTGATATATTGTGTACCCCAATAAAGCTGGGGGTCAGAGGACAAAGCCAGGCACTATATTAAACATAGAGGTCAGGCAGTGGTAATACACCTTTAATCCTAGCATTTGGGAGGCAGAGATCCATCCAGATCTCTGTGAGTTCAAGGCCACACTGGGAACAGAGTCAGGCGTGGTGGCACACGCCTGTAATCCCAGCACTAGGAAGGAAGGAAGATGGCAGGGCACAGAAAGGTATATAGGGTGTGAGTAAACAGGAAGTCTCACTCTTGAAGTTGAGTATTTCATAGAGGTAAGAATGTGGCTGGCTTGTACTGTTTCTCTGTTCTTTTGACTTTCACTCCAATATCTGGCTCCAGGTTGTTTTTATTGATAAGACTATTTAGCAATTTGTGTTATGAAAGGACCTCCATCTTGTGCAGATAGAGCCATTCTTCAGTTTGTTGAGGACAAGAACTGCCCAGAATGTTCATTATTCTTCCCAAAGTGAAGAAATACTAGCAAAACTGTTTTAAATGAGGGAAACTATCTTTCTGTTTCATTTTCTATAGCTAGTTATAGATGCCTCTTTCTATCTTTGGGGGACCCGGTGACATCCAGAAAAGGTTAGATATCTTCTATTAAATGTTATGAAATGTAAGCACATCTTCCTGCATACTTTAATCATGCCTGAGTTACATAACAGCCAATATAATGTAAATGCTAATTAAATATTTTTGATATTATGTTGCAAACAAACTAAGGATAGAAACAAAAGTCTACCCATGTCAGTAGAAACATTTAAAAAATATATTTTCCCAGCAAAGCTGGTCCAGTCCACAGTTTCAGAATCTAAAACTTGGCTTGGTGTCTAAGTGTTATTAGGTATTGAAAACAGAAAAGAAATTAGACGGGTGAAAATTTGCCTCATGGGATGGACTGAGTCTCCAAACCCTTAGAGAAACTTCAAAAATCAAGGTGAGTTTCCTCATCCTTCCCTCCTCTCGTCACAAAACCATTCTGTATGTCTAGTGGCAATTGCTCTCTTCCCATTATTTTCCAATTTGTTTTAGATGAGGTTCGAGTATCAGATTGTCTTTCTCTGAGTTTGGGGAATAGAAAAACTAAACTTGAATACAAAATTGCCACTAAGTTCCTTGGAATAGCTTGGTAAAATAAAACAATTGCTCGGTGAGGAAAGGCACAAGTCAGCAGTTCTCAAGAAAATAAAGTCGCAGCCTAGGTTATAAATTGTAAAGCCCTGTACAAACTTAGCAGCATGATGAAATTTTCTTCATCATCATTTCCCATTGTTCTAAAATAACCACGTAGATATTCACTAGCCATTGGCAGGAGAAATTACAGTATCTGTTTGAATTCATACAGTTGATTTAATGAAATTGGTGCACCCTAGGAGGCATTTGCTCTTCTATTTTAAAATTTGTTTATTTGACTTTCAAGAAACTTTGAGATTTTAAAACTCAGAACCTATCTTAACCTGAGAATAAATCAGTACTGGATGAAATGCAGGGTTGCACAAATAAAACTCTCTTATGTCTCTGGGCTTGCAGCTTCTAGTTTGAATGACTAGAAGACTCACAGCTAAATAACAATTGCCTACTGCCAAACTAAGTGGACTAAATGAGGTTGCTGGTTCTGAAACCCTGCTCTGGAATTTATTTTTTCTTGGCCTGATGTAATGGTTCATACACAGGAGGTAGAGGCAGGAGATAAATTTTCAAAGCCAGCCTGGACTATGGAGAGAGTTCAAGGCCAATCTGAGATACATAACAATACCTTGTCTCAAAAAAAGAAGGAGGAGGAGAAGGAGAAGAAGAAGAGGAGGAGGAGGAGGAGAAGAGAAGGAGGAGGAGGGCTGGAGAGATGGCTCAGTGGTTAAGAGTGATGGCTGCTCTTCAGGTTCAGTCATCAGTGCCTAGCTCAGGAGGCTCACAACTTTAGTTTACTCCAGCTTCTAGGAGATCTAGTGACCCCCTCTGGCCTCCATAGGCACTGTGTATACCCACACACAGTTAAAAATAAGATATTTTAAAAATAAAACAAAATCACTTTTCTACAAAGTGGAGGCCATGAAGTATAAATGAATTGCTAGATTTGTGTACCACAGCATCACTGGAATTTCTAGTTAGGTGGATTTTCCCTTTTTTTTGCAACTTCTTAATTCGTGTGTGTGTGTGTGTGTGTGTGTGTGTGTGTGTGTGTGTGTGTGTATGTATGTAACGCATGTTCATGTGTGATTGGGGGTGTGCATGTACCATGGTTCATGTGAAAGTCAGAGTGCTATCTGAGATATCTTTGCTGTCCTTCCACATTGTTGGCGACTGCTGGGTGCTCTAGAACAGGTGGGCTGTGAGCTTCCTGGGAGTCTCCTGTCACTGCCTCCCATCTCTCCACAGGCACACTGTGATCACAGACCACCCAGCTGAGTCCTGCTTTACGTGGGTTCTGGGGATCTGAACGCAGATCCTCTGCTTGTGTTGGCAGTGACCATGTTACTTGACTCAGTTTTAAAATGAACCTCGTACAGCTGGGTCTGAGCAGTGACTCTTCAGAGGCATCAGCTTTAGCTTGAAAAGGAGCTAAAAACCATTCACTGCCTATTCTCCTGCAATTTTTATGTTTGAATTTATCCTTTATTTGTAATTGGAATTTTATTTTGAAAGTTCTTTCTCTAATTAAATACAGTGTCTCACATATCATTAGAAACACTGGAAATCAATATTCTGAACCTTGATTCTTACAAATGGAAAATACTCGGTCTAAAACTTTGGTCCATGCATGAAAATTATATTTTTAGACTAATTACATGAATTCATTTTCTAGTCTCTTTCTTGTGAATATAAGCTTTAGAAAATAAACATCTATCATTGGAAAGATAATGCTCAGAGTTTCACAATAACGCTTATCCTTTGTGTAATAAGTAGTTCTAATTAGCACCAAACAGGGATGAATCAAGTATGACTATAAATTTATTGTTAGACAGAAATTAAGGAATATGTATTGTTTTTCACCCTAGAATTACTTGAGAACAGTCCTAGATACTCAGTGACTGTTTCTATTTTGGGTGGCACCTCATGAGTTTTGTTTGACAGTTCTGTGCTTCCTCAATGCAAGGCTCTGTAAGTATTGTGCAAAAATGCAGAATTTCATAAAACCAGCCCGATTCAACATAAAACTGTTGTCACTGAACCTAGTAGAGTTAGATGATTAACAACTAGGAGAGAAATAGATGGGAGTGGTATAAGGTAAGAAGAGAAAGATTTGAATACAAAAGAGGAGGAGAGGCATTTGGGGGAAAAATGCAGCCTTCAAAGGCATTTTTGGAAGCAGTGTCCATCTTGGTTACGACACTGGGATATTGAAACATGAAATAAAGGATTGTGTATCTCTACCAGTCCAATTATCAGAAGAAAATTATGCTTGCCTCCAAATCAATCGCTGCTTGGGTTCTGCTGAGCACATTCTTACATTCTATGCAGTGGCATTTATAATTTAAATGTTGATAATTTTGAAATAAATTTTTATAATTTTCGCCTCATTTTTCAAGATAAATCTCCTGTCACGCATTTCCCTGCTTGCCATGAATTCTTGTTCCCTATTTTAACTGTGTTTGTTTTGAAATTTCTTTTCCAATGCTCATACCACCTTCTATAATAGGACATCTATCATTTCCAGTAATATGTTGGAAGAAATTTCTGAAGCCATCAAATTCACCACTTTTTTCCAAGTAAGAAAATAAAGACCAAATGAGATCGTTACCTGTCCTGAGGTTACAAACCACACATAACATTTTAATGGTGTGTTAAAAAATCACTCTGTGACCAAACAAAACAGATGACTCTTCTGAAGTTTTCTGACGGTGCTTCTGAATTTGAAGCCACTGCTTCTGATAAGAGCAGTAAGTTTCACAGTCATGCACACGGCCTTGGTCATCCTCATGTTCTTGGGAAAGGATGTGAGAATAGGGATTCTGAATTCCTCCTCCACCACTTCCTCCCGATTATCATTCTCTGTGTACCCCACCAATCTCTTCCAGCTCAGTGTTTACTTTTATTTTCTCTTTCACTTACTGTAATCTGTGGTGGATCAGCATGTAATTAATTCAAATTGCCAACATATCATTATAATAATCTTCCCAAGTACCCTGAAGAAGCTCTGATTGACACACTCACTGTGGGTGACACAGGGAACTGCCTGGCTGCGTTGGCTTTCTTCAAGCTTTGTGAATGAGAAAATGAAGCAAACTCTTATGGTTCTTCCCTCTCGCTTCACTTTCAACTCTTGTCCCTCCATGTAGAGTTCCAGTCTTCCCATTCAGCCCACACTGGTGAACCAGAGAAGGACTCCAAAAGTCTTCTCTCCAAATCTATGTGCTTTTTAAAAATTTGAATTGAGCATTCAAAAAATGGGCTGCTTACTTATAAATCCAAATGTCTAGCTTCTATTGAAAAAAAAGGGGAGGTGAGGGGTTTGTTGAGGTGGCTCAGTGGGTGAAGGGCTTGTTACACAAGTGTGAAGAAAAGAGTTAAAATCCCTATATAAGGGCCATGTGGGCACGGTATCCTGCTAGTAATACTAGCTTTCTAGGAAGAGACGGTATTGCCAGAGCAAGCAGGAGAGACCCTGCCTCAATGAATAAGGTGGGAAGCAATGGAGGAAATCTGTTTTTAGCCTTGGGCAGCCTACACACACACACACACACACACACACACACACACACACACACACGTCCATGCTCACATGCACACACGTGTGTATCTCTGTATACAAACATACAAATGTATATATTCGTGCCAATCACACACAGATACATGATTTTAAAAAAAAAAAAAAAGGCTAGATCTTGCCATTGCCTTTTCATCTCTGCCATGCAGCTAAGGCTTAGCAACAACCACGCCCTTTTTATCGGCTGTCTAGGCTGGAGTTTTCCCCAGTCTCATCAAGCCTCATAATTTCCTAAAAATACCTTTATCATCTGCTGCTTCATATTTGTGCTGATATCTTTCTTGAAATGCAGTTAAACTGAAATATCTTGTATGTGTGTCTCAAAAGAAAGTACAAATAAGAGGATAGAAGTGACTGCGTGTCTCTCAGAACAATAGGGAGTCTTCTTATGTTCATCTGCTTCAACAATTCACTCAAGGCACCTAATACTTGTCAACCCCTGGCTCAGCCTGCTGCTCCACCTTCATGGATGTTTGCAATATTTTAGGGTTCACTGAGAAATATAACCAACCAGAGATAGAAAGATTCAGTGAGAAAAGGAGGGACTAAGGAAAAATCTGGGGAGTAGATGTATCATAAACGATTGACTCCTGGGAATGTAGAGAGTCTAAGAATTCCCAAGATCTACCACCTGCAAACAGGTGTCCTATGTCCCAACCTGAGCCCTAAGACCTGAGAACTGGAGATGCAATGCTACAAGTACAAGTCCCTGCTGTGGATATTGCTCTATATAAATAAAACACTGTTGGCCAGTGTTAGCAAGAAGCCTGCCATGGCCATACAGTTTATAAGTAATATAAGCGTCTGAGTGATTATTTTATACGTGGGTTGTGGGACTGCGGGGCTTGGTGGGACTTGGAGAGAAGCTCTCCAGCAACAAGTCCCAGCTTCACGGCTGACAGCCAGGGGTACAGACAGCACAGAGAACAGGCAAAGGGTGATATCCCAACTCCTGCAGTCAGATAGCACAAAAGAATGAATCTGATTGTCTTCTATTTCATTTTTGTCTGTGTCTCCAGTGAATTAGATGATGTCCATCCATATCAGTGACAGCCATGGACTCCATTCAATCCACCCATTCAAATGCTAATTTCTTCCAAATACACCTTAACAAACACTCCCAGGAAAGATGTCTAACTATCTGACTACATCCTGTGGTGCAGTCCAGATGATGCACAAAATTAAATACCACTGTATTCCTATAGAAAAGCCAAAATTATTAATCTATATACGAATTAATGTAGAAGAAAATCCATGTAAGCTTTGTACATTAAAATAATATATTGACAGATACATTATAACCACATTTGGAAATACAAGTGCACATCAGTAATCCTAAAACCAAAAGATTGTTTTACTAAAGATATAGATATCACAGTCTTGTACTTTTTTAACATAGGGAAGTTTGGGATCTGCTAAACTATACATGAAAAGATGATACACAGTCTCTCAAGGGTCTGTCTTATTATTTTGTGCCTAAAAATTACCCTAAAACAGTGAGAAAGTATCTCAGTGGTAGAGTGCTGGCTTGCATACTCAGGGCCCTATATTGATCCCCATCATCACATGCACACACACACACACACACACACACACACACACAACACAAGCAAATGTACACACATAAATACATGTATGATTATCTGTATACGCTTACCTTCAGCTTCATTCCTCTTTTTCTAAGCTTTACACTAGCGTCACGAGGAGACTCCAAGCCTTCTTAAACTGATTTAATCTTAATAGAAACGTTTTACCTGCTTTATCTTGATAAGAGGAGCCTAATGCCTTTTTCCTCTCCCTCGTAAAGAAATCTGTAGAATGTGTAATTGTATTGATAGCTGGGCCCAGTTCAAATATTTGAGGGGATTTTTGTTGTTGTTGTTTTTTAATATTCTGCTTTGGGACTATATTAAAAATCCCAAAGGTCAAAACCCTCATCAAGGCTCTAGTGAAATAATTTTTTAAAAAGCCAGTAACCACCAGAGCAAAAGCCGCAGCAAGAGAGTTAAAAGCTCTTTGGCATGTTTATCGCTGACCTTCATCTATTAACTTCAAGGAAAGGTAATGAAACTTAAGCTCCAGAGAGATGATATTATCTACTTCTTGATAAATCTGCTTAATGAATAAGTAATGAGCAAAATTCTTAAAGAAAATGAAACTCCTAGGGAGTCTTAGGGAAAAAATTTAACATTGCAATTTGGGGATTTGTTTACCTCATAACTATGAGAATGATAATTAGCCTACAGTTTCTGAGCTAGGAGGCTTCTTCATCACTAAATAATTTACTACAAAGAAAAACTCCTACCATGGAAGCCTGCAATGACCAGCATGAATTCAGTATGAATTTCTAAAACATTGGCTGTGGTGATTTGAATGAGAATGCTCCACATAGACTCATTGGTGTGAATGCTTGGTTCCCAGTTGGGAACTGTTTGGGAAGGATTAGCAAGTGTGGTCTTGTTCAGGAGGTGTGTCACAGGGGTGGGCAGGTGGGCTTTAAAGTTCCAAAAGGTCAAGCCATTCCTAGTCAGCTCTCCCTGCCTCCTGCTTGTGGATCAGATGTAAACTCTTAGCTATTGCTCCAGTGCCATGCCTGCCCATGTACTGCCATGTTCCACACCAAGATGGTCATGGATTCTAACCCTCTGGAATGATGAGCCCCACAGTAAGTGCTTTCTTTTATAAGTTACCTTGGTCGTGGTGTTTTGTCATGGCAATAGAAAAGCAATTAAGACACGTGGTTTACCTGGTCCTTAGGACACTCTCATCACACTATCAAACAACACAGAACACACTAGGGGAAAGTGTATCATAGAACAGAACCGAGCAGAAGTGATAGACATCTCTTCATTCAAAATGATCTCTGGAGTGATGAGAATGATAGACGGCATTATCTCCACTGACAGAGTCTAGTTTGTATGTGAGAACCTGTTTAGACTTAGGGAGAACAGAGATTAAATGAGAATGCTTATTAACCCCATGCTTAAACTTTACTAAAATATCTTGTAACTCCCTTAACCATTGCTTACATAGGAAATGTGGAATTCTTTTCTTAATCACTAGTTTCTTATTAGTGTGTGTGTGTGTGTGTGTGCCATAAGGTTTGTGTGATGGTCAGAGGACAACTTTCAGGAATCTGTCCTCTAATTCCACCTGTGTCTTTGGGATTCAACTCACTTTGCCAGACTTCTGTGGCAAGACTTCATTGGCACCAGAAATGTGGAATTCTTCTAGAGCCCAAGACCCAGTCATACTCGACCTTCACATCTCTGCTTTAAACTGGTTTTCAACCATTCCCCTCAGGATAGAGTAAATCTTAAAGGCTAAGGGGGATGCATTCAATTTTTAATTCTATCATTAATTGTGTGGCTATGGACAGAGTAATGAAATTTATTTTAAACTCAATTTCTTTGTCACCATAAAGGGGCCTGTTCACTATAGGTTTTAACAAAGATGAAGGGAAATCTGTGTTAAGAACTTGGGTCAGTGCCTGCCATGGAGTAGGCGTATGTAAGAGAAAAAGGAAGGCAGACTGGAGGTGTGCGGCTGTGATTTTCCCTCCATGGCTCCCACTGTCAGCTAGTAAATGGCTCCCACGCTCATCAGTAGGAGCTGTGCTAAAATAAAGTCGCTCTGTGTAAACAGTGTCCCTGTGTGGTCATCAGACAATGCACAGGCAACGTTCTGTGTGCTAGATCACATAATAGACTCTGATGAAATTGACACTTCACCTCCTTGCTATTTCTGGGCACCATTCTGATGTAATCTCAGAATATGTTAAAAGTAGAACCCCTGGAATGCTTGTGTTGGAAAGGATTGAACATCCTAGGGTTCATACATTGTAAAAGGAGGACACTACCCCTCTCCCACCTCTGGCTTCCAGCCTCAGAGACCATGGGACTAATTCTCACTGTGATGCTTGCTTAGAATTCAGGGTCCTTATTTTCTTCCATCCTATAGCTGCTGTGACTGTTATATCTAAAAAGTAGATTTGAGGCATTTCTGCCTATTTTTAGCCAGCTTGTTGCATACAATTCCATAATCTTCTTCCAGGGGTGTCTTTGCTTGAGATTTTCATGGCTTAATGTTTAAACCTGCAAGAGAGGTCCTAATAAAGAAAGTTAATGCTGGAGGCATGGCTGGGAACAATGCGAGTTGTTCCTGGATTCTCCTTTCAAAATTTTTCTTTTTTTTTTTTTCTTTTTCTTTTTTTTTTTTTTTTTTTTTTTTTTTTTTTTTTTTTTTTTTTTTTTTTTTTTTTTTTGAGACAAGATTTCTCTATGGAGCTTTGCATCTTTCCTGGAACTCACTCTGTAGCCCAGGCTGGCCTTGAACTCACAGAGATCTGCCTGACTCTGTGACTCCCAAGTGCTTGGATTAAAGGTGTGCGCCACCACCACCAGGCCCAAAACTTTTCATAACCATATTTGTGTTGATATCACATATTACTTAAGGCTAGGTAGCATATAAAGAAAAGAGGGTTCTTTTAGCTTACAGATCTGATGATTGAGAAGGCCAAACAGGGATGGCTTCATCTGGTAGCGCATCATGCTGCATTATACCATGGCAGGTGGCCACATGAGAACAATGCATGGCAATGAGGTCCCACACTTGTAGAAGTGGGAGCAGACAGACATCAGGGCTGACATGATTTATGGCAGCCTGCTCATATTCAAGAATATGCTAGCCTCCCCCAAATACTTTCATCCTCTTTAAAAAAAAAAAAAACCCTACCCTACACTGCATCAAATTTCAGGACTAGGACAAACTACATCCAAACCATACATAGCATCTGTGGACTAGAGTTCTCTGGACCAATTACACAGACAATACAGTTGCTCAGAATGTATGACTTCAGAGGCTTAGTGATTTTTCCCACATTCGAATGTGACCTCTGTCTTGGGAAGGCCATGGATCAGTGTGAGACCCAGCATACAAAGGTATTAGAGATTTATTATGCAAACAACACCGAATATATCTAACACTAACTACTAAACTGTACTCTTAAAAATAAATAAAGTGGTTAACTACTAAACTGTACTCTTAAAAATAAATAAAGTGGTTAAAAAATAGGATACATATCTAAACAGAGAATTCTCAACAAAAGAATCTCAAATGGCCAAGAAACACTTAAAGAAATGTTGAACATTCTTAGCCATCAGAAAAATGCAAGTCAAAACAACTCCAAGATTCCACCTTACATCTGTTGGAATGGCTAAGATCAAAAGCACAAGTGACAGCTCATGCTGAGAAAGATGTGAAGCAAGGGAACACTCCTCCATTGCTGTACAGTCACTTTGGAAATCAATATGGCAGTTTCTCAGAAAATTGACCTCAAGACCCAGCTGTATCACTCCATATATCCAAAGAATGCTCAGTCTACCACAAGGACACTTACTCAACTATGCTCATAGCATCTTTATTTGTAATAGCCAGAACCTGGGAACAACCTCAACTAAAAAATGGATAACGAAAATGTGGTACATTTACACAATGAAGTACTACTCAGCTGTTAAAAACAATGCAGGCAAATGGATGGAACTAGAAAAAAAAATCATCTTGAGTGAGGTAACGTAGACCTGGAAAGACAAACATGGTATATACTCACTTATAAGTGGATAATAGCTGTAAAATAAAGGATAACCATGCTACAACCCACAGAGCCAGAGAGGCTAGGTAACAAGTAGGGCTCAGGTGAGAGGCTTGGATCTCCCTGGGAAGGGGAAATAGAGTAGATTGCATGGGTGGACTGGGGGTGGGTGGGGATGGGAACAGGAGGGATCAGGTTGGGAATGAATGGAGCTGGAGAGTACTGGAAGAGGTGACTGAAAAAGGGAGAAGTAGAAACCTTGTGCAAGGGAAACTCCCAGGAATCTACAAGAATGACGCCAGATTAGACTCATCAGAATAGGAGGTATGTAGCCTGAACTAGCCCATCTCCTATGACCAGGCAAGACTTCCAGTGGAGGTACTGGGATACCAAGCCAGCCACATAATCTTCGACCCACAGTCTGTCCTGACTATGACTATGCTGGGGTGAGGGTGGCACAGAGATTATGAGAGTGATCAACCAATAACTAGTCCGGCCTGATACCCAGGCCATTAGAGTAAGCCCAGCTCTGACACTGCCTGGAGTGCAAGAACCCAGAGGCTGGAAGGCCCAGAGACCTAGGATAGAACCAAACACAACTGGCAAGGAAGAAAGAAAAAAAAAAAAAAAACAGCAATGTAATGATACCTAATGAGATTCTGCTATATTCATAGATCGGTGCCTAGCCCAATTGTCATCAGAGAGACTTCATCCAGCAACTGATGGAAACGGATGCAGAGACCCACAGCCAAACACTAGATGGAGCTTGGGAACCCTGCAGAAGAGGGGGAGAAAGGATTGTAAGAGCCAGAGGGGTCAAGGACACCACAACAAACCCCACAGAATCAACTAACCTTGGCTTATAGGGGCTCACAGAGGCTGAATCAACAACCAGAGACAATGCAGGCATGGGACTGACTTAGGCACTCTGCACGTATGTTACAGTTGTGTAGATGGGTCCCCTTGTGGGACTCCTAACACCGGGAGCAGGGGCTGTCTCTGACTCTTTTGCTGGCTTTTGGTACCCTATTCTCATTCTGAGTTGCCTTGTCCAGCTTTAATAGAAGGGGAGGTGCCTAATCTTACTGCAACTTAATATGCCATGTTCTGTTGATATCCATGGCTGGGAGGAGGAGTGGATGAGGGGAGGCAGAGAGGAGGTAGGGGGAAGGGACGGGAGTAGAGAAGGAAGAGAAAACTATGGTCAGGATGTAAATAAATAAATAAATAGAATTTTAAAACTATGAGAAAGAAATTAATAGATAGGGTGGGAACTAGGGGGTGGCTCAATGGGTAGGAACATTTGCTACCCAAGTATTGAGAACTTGAGCTCACATTATGGTGGTAGTTTGAATAAGAATGACCCTGTAGGTTCATATGTTTGGATGTTTAGTGTGGTCATTTGAAAGAAAATGGCCCCCAAAGGGAGTGGCACTATTAGGAGGTGTGGCTTTGTGTAAGTGTGGTCTTGTTGGAGGAAGTGTGTTACTGTAGAGGTGGGCTTTGAGATTTCATATATGCTCAAGCCACACCCAGTGAGTCAGTTCACTTTCTGTTGCCTGTGAGTTAAGATGTAAGGACTCTCAGCTCCAGCACTATGTCTGCCTACATGCTGCCATGACAATAATGGACTGAACCTATAAACTGTAAGCAAGCCACCGCAATTCAATGTTTTCCTTTATAAGATGTTTATGATGTTTTTATAAAGGTTTATAATGTTTTATAAATGTTTTCTTTTACAAGTTGCCATGGTCATGGTGTTTCTTCACAGCAATAAAAATCCTAGCTAAGACACTTAGTCATCAGGGAGTGGCATTGTTTCAAAGGGTTAGGAGGTGTGGCCTTGCGAGATGAAATGTGTCCGCTGGAGATGGGTTTTGAGGTTCTTTAAAAAAGGCCAAAGCCAGGCCCAGTGGCTCTTTCATCCTGTTGCCTGCAGATCTGGATGTAGAACTCTCAGCTATGTCTCTAGCACCATGTCTGTGCCACCAGGCTCCCTACCTTGATGAAAATGGGCTAAACTTCTGAAACTGTAAGCAAGCCCCAATTAAATGCTTTCTTTTATAAGAGTTGCTGTGCCCATAGTGTCTCTTCACAACAATAGAACACTAAGACAAGCACCCACAGAAAAAAGCTGGGCAGGACATGAGTGGACTTATAGCTCTAGATATGGGGCAGGGGACAGAAAGAGGGCTAGGGATTGATAGTAGCCAGCCTAGCTCCAGGTTCAGTAACAGACTCTGTCTCAAAGGAGTAAGCTGTAGAGTGATAGAGCAGAATGTGTACTGCACACACATACAGCACACACACATACAGCACAACACAAACACACACACAACCATTAATATGAGCCAGACATAGTAGCATATGCCTGAAATCCCAGTGCTTGGGAGACTGAGGCAGGAGCATTGTGAATTTGAGGTCAACCTGGGCTACCCAGTAAATATGAGATCAACTACATCTGTTACAGAAAACCCAAGGTAAATTAGTAATTGTATACTATGTGTGTCGTATCACAATTTTTTAATGTCTGTGTGTTATTTAGAGGTTCATGGATCTCTTCATAAGTGGTACTCTAAGCCTCCCCAAAAATGTACTCATGGGAGCTTTATAAGCTTTACAGCCTATAAAGATTTTGGATTTCAGGTTCAAAGCCTTGGAAACAGCTCAGTTCCCTTTCAACTCTCACACTCTATGATTTAACTGGATAGATCTGAGGGGGGGAAAGGGTATTTGCAGTTGGGAGGAGATGGAAGCTGTGAACTCCATGCTCTGAAAACCTGCCCCACTCCACCCTCATCTTCCAGGCTATCAGCCTCTGCTTTTCATCAGCAATAAAACTTACCCAGAGACATTTTTATCATGTCCTGCTGGAACAGATCAAAAACGTATATATCAGGTGGATTTACTTCCATATATTTTCAATGAGTTGACAGTCTCTTCTTAACTGAAATATGGCCAGGGTGATTTCATCATGGTTGTAATGCAGCCCACTTTGTGCATCCGAATGATAAATGGCTGATCCGCACATTGGTAAATAAGGAAACAGACATCGGCGGCACCACGTCGTTAATGTGAATCAGTTTTATGTGATGTGCTGGACATCCTAGAGCTTGGAAAGAGATTACAGCACATCCATTGGCTCCTGTGGGTGTTTAAGCTCTTGTGCTACCTGCTATGGTTTTGTCTGTTGGAAAACGGGTCTCAGGTTATTGTGTTAAAGAGTTATTCTCAGGAAACTCAGACATCTGGTTCCATCCCTCAGTGTAGCAATTGGGGAGGCATGGGTTAGCTTTGCTGGAGGCTATGTGGATATCTGAGATCACAACTTCAAGCTAATCACTTTACAAATGTCTGAAATGGGTTTTATGGACTCCACATGAGCCAGATGCAATGTATTGTTACTCCTGGAATTTAAAAACATCAAAGGCTATGCCTACCTGCAATGTCTTCTCTTTTGAGGATTTGTGTATCCTCTCTTTCAAATAGACCAAGTAGATTGAGTATTGTTGTAAGACAGTCAAAATTAGTTGTCAAGCTGACACACTTGGAAAGAGGGAACATCAATAGAAGAATTATCTCTATCAGATTGGCCTGTGGCCATTTGGGGGTGCATTTTCTTAATTGATTTGATAATTGATTTAGGAGTGCCCAGCCCACTACAGTCCATAGTATCCCCAGGTGTATAAAATTAGCTGAATGTAAGTCTGGAAGCAGGCCATGAGCATCATTCCTCCTTGGTTTCTGTTTCAGTTCCTACCTCCACGTCCCTGCCTTGAGTTCCTGCCATGGCTTTCCTGGATGATGCACTACAATCTCTAAACCAAATAAACCCTTTCTTTTCCCCAAAGTGTGTGTTGCTCAGTATTAAGGTGTGTGTCATGGCATTACTTAGTACACAGAGATCACTTTCTAAATCCAGCTTAGAAACAAACAAGCAAAGCCCATAGCAAACCTTCCTCTTAAAATCTCCAAAAAAGTTTGGGGGCATATGGAAAACCAACATTTCTTCCTCAAAATGTCCACCATTACCAGTTTCCCTACAAGTTGAGCTGGGCTGTGGTCATGACTTTGAGCACTATATGGATTGGCAGACTTTTTGTTTTCCTATTTGGCAGGGAAGAGGAAAAGGGAACTGGGTAGGGTGGTCCTCAGGGCTATGTCTCTCATGGGAACTATACTTGGTCAAGTCCAAGCTGTGTCCACTTTTGTCAGGTAGGTTCACTATGGGAGCATTTCCGGAAACACAATTTTTAAAGAGCTATGTGTATATTGCAACATGTCATAAGACCAAGCCCTAAAGTCTGGCATCAATAAAAGCTCTAACAGGTCATTTTTTAATCTCCATCATGGGCTCTTCCAGAGCACATGCCCATTGCATAGAGTGGCAGATGAGGTAGCCTATCATGTATTTATATTTAAGATAGTTTGTCGATATTTTGTATTTTATCATTTGCTAAATATATATATTTTTAATTTAAATAGCCTCCCTTTTGGTTTCATTCCATGCAAAGTAGTATATTTCAGGCTGGATTGTGAAACTGCTGTAAAGGAGGCAGTCCTATGTAAGAGTTGGCTCACTGGGAAACCAGAAGTTGAATAGGGCCTGGAGGAAGGTGAGGATTAAATATGCAAAGATTGAAAGATTCTCTGCCAGAGGACAGGGCCAGAAAAGGCTTGCGGGTGGCTACAAGTTGCATGCATCAAAGTAACACACACAGCCTGTCTTTAGGCAAAGGTACAGATGTTTGGAGCAGGTAATTGCAAGGCTCGATGGCCACACTGGTTTTTTAAATTATTCTGAAGAGAATGCCTGGAGTTTCCCTTAGTTTTTCAAGTGAAAGAGATGTGATGAAAGGAAAAGCATCTAAATCTTAGAAGCATTAGAAATAGCAAGTCAAGGAGTCTGATGGACAAGAAGCACAAGTCGGAGCTCATCAAGATGTAGGAAGTTGAGGGTGCTGGGGAGATGGCTTAACAGTTAAGAGTGACTATTCAGTTGCCCACACCCATATCAGGCAGCTCATGAGCCCGTAACTTCAGCTCCAGGAAATCTGATGCCTGCTTATGGATTCCAAGGGCACCTGCACTCGTGTGGCATACATTCACACACATACATATCAATAAAAATGTTTTTTAATAGATGTAAAAAGGAAAGGAGAAGAGGAAGAAAAGATATTCTGTGGAGAGCAAATCTGTGAATTTAGCAGGTAGCTTCACACTAGGCCGAGGAGCTCATGAAGAATGGGAGAGAGGTTAAGTTTCTGTGTGTTTGTCACCCAGCTAGATTTTCGTGTCCCTGTAGAGGAGGGTCTCTGCATTTCTGTCTCCTCAAGTGTCAGTGTGCTCCTTGGATCAAATCAGAAGCTAAACAAATGCTCGTACTTTCTCCACCTACTCCCCACCCACACATTAATTTTTTTTGTCTGTTGCCAGAAACTGCTGTTCAGAGGTGGGAAGACGATAGGTCAGCGTGACCAAGAAACTGAAGAGTTTTTCTTTCTGGGTCATATTAACATGGATGACCAGTTAAACAGAAAAATGGAGAAGGACATTGCTAGCAGACTGGAAAATTGGTTTGCTGGGTAGGTAGCAGCTTGAAGGATTTCCATGCTTTGTTTTGCTTGGTTATTGCCTTTTAGTGGTTGGAAGAATAGAAAGCTCTGAAGTGGTCCTTTGATCCCCCTTTTTAATGTTATGAGATTCCTCGCTGCTGTGGCTAGATTTTCAGGCTCTTTGCTTACAGCTTTCTGAGGTCAGGGGATCAGTGGTCTGACGTGCTTGGACTGTTCTCACTGTTTAAAACTTCAGCAGCTATTAGCTTTCTCTGTGTTTTCAGTGTCACACAAGCAGACACACACACACACACACACACACACACACACACACACACACACAGCTTGTCTGCTGCCATCTTATGTTTATGAGCCTTTGAAAACCTGAGGTTACTTTAAAAATTAGATAGAAACTATTTGAAAGTATCTTTGGAGATTTGATTAACATGACACCCACATGCAACAGAAATCACATCAAGGTCAAATCCAAGCCTAATTAGAGACAGAATACTTTCCATTTCTTTGTTTTCATTTTTTATTTCTTTCTTCATTTCTTTTCTTTCTGAGACAGACTCTAGATACATAACTCAAGCTGGCCTGATACTTGCAATCCTCCAGCTTCTGTCTCTAGAGCACTAGAATTATAAGGAGTGCAGTATTATGCCTGGCTTTCACACAAAACAGTAAGCTGAAATTTGACATTTGCAATAGCTGTCCTTAGTCACCATGGCAATCCACACAGCCAAAGGGACATGGAAGAGTCGGGTGAAGGGTGTCATGCTTTGGTGCTTCTAGGTTTATCATGTCACCGATTAATTCAGCTTGGTGTTATTTGACAATCTGCATTTCACTTATCGTTGGAGTTATTTGGGGACTCAGGGGTAACATGAAAAATAACAGTCATATTCTGAAACATTTAGCTGAAGCAGTAGGGAAGGAACAATTATAAAAAGCCACATTGTACATCTATTACTTCAGGACAGATGATTCTAGGTCTCATTGACATGCCCACTTCTTTGAGCAGATGGCCAGGAAAGGAGCAGAGAGTAGAAAGCTTTCGGCAATTTTGAGTTCACTTCCAACATTAGACCCCAGGATGGAATGCACAATGAGGTGTTATGCCATCTCATGCAATAATGGTCTGCGGTTGTCCATCCTATTTCTTGCCCCTGAATGAGGAAGTCACGCTCCTCCAGAGTCTAGTCAACTGTTACTTCCCTAAGACTGTCTTTGTTGGTCGATGCTTGCTTTCTCAGCTCATTCAAATAACCCATCTGAACATGACTAAGCATGGTCCGCAAGAGACCATGGTCCCAATCTTGTCAGGTTTCCTAGTGGTAGCTTCCCCTACCACGGTTCTCTACAAATCCTGCTTTACTACAGTCCCTATGAAGACATAGTACTTAGTATCAAGCTAGCATTAGCACTAACTAATGAGATAGGGACTTCTGGTGTGAGGTAAATACTGCGCTCTTATTAACAGAATCAGAGAACCTGTTAGTTTGCATGAGCACATATTAATCAAGTTTCCTAGTCCATAGATCCATGATACATTTGTGAAGTTTTATCCTTTGAACTTCAGTGAGAGGCTGTAGCCACATACCCAGCAAATTTTATTTTAGTGCTGAAGACTCTTCAATGTTTTGTGGTTTGCTAATATCAAAACCTTATTTAAGGTTCTGAAGATGATGGAATGCAAAGCACAAGGTCCTGGGTTCAATCCCTGAACCTCTAACACCACTACAAAAAGTCCTTTCAGATGCCAGACACAAGTCTCAAATCAGAGGGCAATCAGCTGGTCTGCTCGAAGTGAGCTCAGCCCTCTAAGAAGGTACTTGATATTCCCATTGAGAGCCTTAGGAAATTCAGCCATGAGTCCAGCACTGAACAGAACACGACCAATCTCTCCCTTGGTTGTGAAAGAGATAGAACTTCATACCAGGGATTTAAATGTGACCATTCAGAACAATTTAAACATATAAATCTAAATTCAGCCTTTTAACATGTCCTGGTTGGCTTAATACCTGGTAGAATCAGTTCACAGGGTGCACTTCTCTGTGCCTGCTGTGGATGTCACATCCCCTGGAGGGACTAGCATTTCCATAAGCTCATTCAAGGAATTTAGTGCTCCAGAAGCAGTTGTATTTTTCAAGCTTCCAAACTTGCCCCTGAGGTGCCATAAAAGATTAAGCTTGCCTCGTTCACAGGAAGTAGATTTCTTTTAAAATTCTCATTTCAAATGTATGTAATAAAGTATTCTGATCTGCCCCATGAGTAAAAGAGAAACAAAGGGGATAGAAATCATGATACAGAAAATATTAAAAAAACAAAAATGCTTCTCCTCCAGTTGAGATGTGTTCTGAACAATACAGTGTTGGGGTGTGCCATTGTACAGTAATTATGTTTTCTCATGTTTCTGCGGTAGCCTGCCTCTTGCCAGACTTCAGCATTTTAGCAGCATAATGATCACTTTGGAAGGGATGAGCACCCATTATAACCAGAGAAGGAAGATCCCAGAAAAAATCAAATTCAGAAAATGCAGGAGAATGTACTTTTCATTGCTAATTTGTTTCATAGCTGTCTTTGCAAGAGGGAAAAGAAGAGTGTTGTTTCCAAGAGAAAAAATGAAAAATGCAAATGAGTTAATTTAGAAGCATCCTAAGATGCAAATCCCTAAAGTTCTGAACCTGTACTTGAGGTCCCTCCCGGAACCCACAGACCCTCAGGCTGGATGCATCTCTGTACCTGTGACTTAGCGAAGTGTGCTCTGCATAGCGTTAATAGATGCTGTCTGTTTTTCAAATGTTCTTTTGGCAAGTAGGTATATAAAATGCACTAAATTAAACAACACTAACCAAATTTCATTCCCGTAGAGCCAGTCCTGAATGTGCTAAGAGCCAAAAGATTTCCTCTAAAGCCACATAAAGAGTTGGGGAGATGGTTTAGTTCATAAGGTGCTTGCTTCAACCATGAAGACCCAGAACCCATGTTAAAATAATGATGATGATGATGATGATGATGATAATAATAATAGTAATAGTAAAGCAGGATCTGTTGGTGTACTTGCAATCCAGGGACTGGAAAGCTGGGGAGGTGGAGACTGTTGTCTCTCTGAGGTTCATATCTAGCCCAGCTGAAGCAACACGGTCCTCACCAGTAAGAGGTCTTATCTCAGCTGGGCGGTGGTGGCACACACCTTTAATCCCAGCACTCAGGAGGCAGAGGCAGGCAGATCTTTGTGAGTTCGAGGCCAGCTTTGTCTACAGAGCGAGATCCAGGAAAGGCACAAAGCTACACAGAGAAATCCTGTCTCACTCAAAAAACCAAAAAAAAAAAAGAGGCCTTGTCTCAAAAAACAAGATGGATAGTGCCTGAGGATTGACAGTTGAGGTTCTCTGGCATTTCCATATCCACATGTGGATACACACACACAAACACACACACATATACAAACACACACTCACAAAGAGAGGAAAGAGATACAGAGACAGACAGACAGAGGGGTAGTTCCCAAATACTTTGAAAACAGAACCTTGCTTTCATGTCAACTCATTCAGGGATGGGTCTTCTAAAGACATTCTCTAGGAATCCCTGCTTCTGTCAACCCCTAACATTAGAATTCTATAGCTAAGGAGAAAGGTTCTGTTTTTCTGAGGTCATCCAGGTAACTCAAAGGTGAAATTGCAGATAATTTTTTGTAAGGAATGCATCTCTCTCCTCCCCTGTGTATGCTTATTCCCTGTTTCATAGACACACCTGTGATAATGGCACGTTTGAAAAAGTCCACTGTTTTAAATATTCTGGAAATTTTCTGTGGGGCCCAAGAGATCTGTAATATTCTAGTTTATGCTTTCCGTCTCCCACATGAATATTATAGTATTAGAGCCCTTCTGTACTTGCAGACATAATACACCCCCATTTAGTATGATTCAACTCAATGATTTTCTCATATTAGAAAAGGTGATATGCATTCAGTAGACATTATAGCTGAAATGTTGATCTTTTCCCAAGCTAGCAATATGTGGTTAATACTCCCTTGAGATACTGGGCAGTATCAGCCAGCCACAGCACGCAGTAAGCCATGGGAGGTTTTAGCTGACACAATGCAGTACACTATATGCTGCTTGCCGCTAAACTTGGATACTAGGTTGAATGAGTGTGTTGAATAGACTGGCTTTGTGATATCTTCAACTTCTAATGGTGCTGCTAAACTTGGATACTAGGTTGAATGAGTGTGTTGAATAGACTGACTTTGTGATATCTTCAACTTCTAATGGTGCTGCTAAACTTGGATACTAGGTTGAATGAGTGTGTTGAATAGACTGGCTTTGTGATATCTTCAACTTCTAATGGTTTTAATGGAAACCAACTCTCTGATAAAAGTACCTAGAACTGTATAAATAAATGTGACCCACTGTAATTGAACTCTAAATCCTGATTGCTTCATGGATCAGAAGGCAATGTCACGTTTGTTTTTGCTAAAGTTTTGTGAAAACCTGGGTCCTTTGTTGCCAGTTCTGATTTTTTAAATGAGAACCATTAAGTTTAAACTTTGTCAAGCAGTTCAGATTAAAATATTAGATGGACTTGTGGGCAGAATACAGCCTGTAGACAGCCTATCTGTCACTGCTTGGTGTTTGGAAATTGGCTTGGGTCTCTTTATTGACTCTGTGGGTCACAGTGGGGAGAGTATTCCACATTTCCTCAGGACAGCCAGATAGATATTCAAGAGACCGGGACTGTTTCTGACCCAGTTTCCCTTCCCGAGTAAGTAAATGATACAAACAAAGGAAGATGAACATGTGTAAGAAATAGAGATGAAGTGAGATCAGTAAAGAACCTGTTTGCCTCCTGCTCAATGTTTTCCTGTCTTTTCATAGATGTTTGGGAGGGGTTAGTGTTCACAGAAAAATTTAATGGAAAATACAGGAATTCCTTTGCCTTCCTTGGAGCCACACAAGTTCAGCCTCTCCCACTGTCAGTACCCTACCAGAATGAGTGTCCATTGACACACTATCAAGCAAAGTGCATAATTCACATGCTGGCTCACTATCCATGTTGTAAATTCAGTAGGTCTGAACAATGCACATCATGTGCCCACCATTTAAGCATCATCTAGAGTAGTTCTACACCCCTTAAACTCTCTGTTTGTTCAAGTTTTGTTGCTGGAGGGCTTCTCTCCAGGTTCCCCAAGCCCCGCAGTCCCACCATCCACTTATAAAATAATCACTCAGACGCTTATATCACTTATAAACTGTATGGCCATGGCAGGCTTCTTGCTAACTGTTCTTTTATCTTAAATTAACCCATTTTTATAAATCTATACCTTGCCACGTGGCTGGTGGCTTACCAGAGTCTTCACATGCTGCTTCTCCTGGCGGTGGCTGCAGCGTCCCCTTCCTCAGCCTTCCTCTTCCCAGCATTCTCCTCTCTCCTTGTCCCACCTACTTCCTGCCTGGCAACCTACTTCCTGCCTGATCACTGGCCATCAGTGTTTTATTTATATAGAATGATATCCACAGCAAGTTTGCTTTGTCTGACATCTATCTCTGTTTCTGGTGGATCAAGAATTTTGTGTTTTATAGAATCTCATGTCACTGCAACTAAACAGTATTTGACCTCTCATAGTGTGAATTTAGAATTTCCTTCAAAAGCCCATGTGTTCATTGCTAGCTTAGGAATCTGACAAAGTGGTGGAGCCCTTAAGAAATGAAATCTAGCCAGGTACAGAGGCACATGCCTAAAATCTCAGGAAGCAGAGGCAGGAAGATCAAGATTTTGAGGCCAAGATGGGCTATGCAATAAGAGTCTATTTTGATGAGATAGAGAAAAGCAAAGGAGAGGAGAGGAAGGAAGCAATGAGGGGGGAGATGGAGGGGAGAGAAGAAGAGAGAAGAGCAGAAGATAAACAGGCAGAAATGGGGAAAGGGTCTAATGAGAAGTCACAAGTCATAGCAGGTCTGCCCTTGGTGGGTTTATTGAGTTTCTGGTACCCTTCTCTTTGTTTTCTGACCAGCAAGTAAGAGCTCCTTCAATCATGTGCTCCCACTATGATATATTGCCCCCCAAATAGCAGACCAACAAACCATCAACTACCTCCAAAACTGTGAGTCAAAATAAACCCTCTTTTTAAGCTTGTTGTCTTAGGTATTTGTAACAGCAATGGAAAGCTTGCTTACACAGCATCTATCAGTTCATGTTATCCAAGTCTGTCCTTGGCTTTTGATAGTCTTTTTCTGATCCAGCACTTCTAGATGCCCTATTACCTGCATGTAACACAGAATTTTCCCTGATGATTTTTTGCTTGGTATTTTTATTTGTTTATATTTCTTTTTTTTTTTTTTTTCTCAAGACAGGGTTTCTCTGTGTAGCTTTGCGCCTTTCCTGGAACTCACTTGGTAGCCCAGGCTGGCCTCGAACTCACAGAGATCCGCCTGGCTCTGCCTCCCGAGTGCTGGGATTAAAGGCGTGTGCCACCACCGCCCGGCTAATTTTGTTTATATTTCTGTTTTGTTTTGAAACTGGGTCTTGTAATATAGCCTAGGCTAATCTCAAACACATGATCCTCCTGCCGCCGTTTCCTTAGTGTTAGTTTTACGCTCATGAACCACCATACCTGACTCACATTTATCCATTCTTTTGCTAATGGAAATGTTGGTTTCTTCCACGTTCTGATGATTATGAATATAATCGCCATAAGGTTGTATTGTTCAGGTTCTTGTGTGAACATCAGTTTTCATTTCATTTGGGTAGACTACAAGAAACGTATTGGGTCATGTGGTGAAATGATACTTAGCTTTATGGGGAACTGTAAAACTGCCTTCCAACATGGCTGCACTAGTAGTAATGAATAAACTTGCTAGTTCTGCTGGTCACTAGGCATGCCCTCAACAAGTAACTTGGTATGGGAAATGTTTTCATCAGGTGCCTGAGCCTAGGAATACCTGAAGACAAGGACTTGGCTGATTTCCAGAGTTGGACATCACAAAGCAAAACAGCATCTCACAGGAGTTTGGCAGGGGATAACAGACCTTCATGAGCAATCTGTTCTCATTTAGTTAGGCAGAAATTCATTTCCCCGCCACTATCCCTGGAGGAATCTGGGCATCAGGGCATCATAGACAGCTGAGGATTTCCCCTTTTGGCTTTAGAATACTCCAGTCTCTAGTCTGAGCATAGGAAAATTGATCTGAGTTCAGATTTAGATAGAATTAGAAGATTTTAAGATCTGGGTTGTGGCAAACTTTACTTTTTAACCTCTGTGACCATCTTTGTATGCAGCCGAATTGTGATATGATCATGCATTTGAGGTCAGCCTAGGCTATATGACAAGACCCGGTATCAAAAATCAGTTATATGAGAGCAGGAGGCTTTACTTTCACCAGTATCCTTACACTACATGGATGGAATCTTCATCAGATTTCAGAATTTGTCAGGGTCACTCTTAGATAGTCAGAGAACCTGTTTGGAATTTTTTGGTCCCCAAGCAACTACGGTTTAAGGAATTTGCAATAACCAGAGCCCAGACTCTTACATGATTGCAGAATTCAGAGCTCCCAGCTCAGCACTGCTTTCAGCCTACTTTAGTTCTGCTGGTATCTACATAGAGAATGACAAGGGCTCTGTAGGTGGCTTCTTGGTGGCTTGATCCTCACCAGTTTGACTGCAGGACCTACAAGATGAAAGGTGAGAACAGATTTCAGAAAGCTGTCCTCTAACCTACGCACGCGCGCGCGCGCACACACACACACACACACACACACACACACACACACACACCCCAGAATGTCTGTTCTGCACCCCAGCTTCCTATGTTAATAAATGTGATTAAACATTGCTCTCTTAATTTTGGTAGCTTACCATTGTTCAAATCATAAACATTCTCTGAACTTAATTTCATTTATCTCTAAAATGGTCTACCTCATCATGGGGTTTTCAAAAATATCAAAAACAAAACAATGTAAACAATCAGAAGATGAATTCTAGTTCATTCTCCTAGCTAAACTAACGGTCATCTGTTGACCAACTCTTTGCCCTCAGTGCAATGAACCCATTAACTGTTGCCAATGTCAGCACTAAAGAACTAGGTCAACTCTAGTATTTCTTCCAGGTATTTTATTATTGAAATCAAATTTATTACCCATTGCATGATTTTTGCTGGGCAGTAGTAGGAAATAACTAAGGCAGCCCTACCTAAAAGTATTCTCTGTGATGGGCACAATCAGTGTCTTTTCTAGTACAACTCAACCTCCACAGCAAATGTCGTGAGGAAGTATACATTCAATGTTAGTTATGTATTTATGTGTGTATTTATTATTTATTTATTGAACTGATTCTCTAATACAAACCTGCTTTGAGATCCATATATAGATGAAGATGACCTTGAACCTCTGATTCTTCCTCCTCCCTCCATATCCCAAGTGTTAGATTTTTAAGGCATGTACCACCACAACTGGTTTGTTCTGTGCTGGGAATCAAGTGTGGTACATGCTAGGCAAGGACTCCATCAATGGAGCGACATCTCAGTCTTGAATATTCAGTGTCATATTTTACATTTAAGTGGCCATCTGTAGTCAGTGGCTACCATACTGGTTCATGCAGAACCCCCAGGAGCCTGAGAAGAAGGTAGTACAAGCAGGAAAAGGAATGTAGGCCCTGACATTTTATTGAAGAGATGGTTTTGCAACTTGGTAGTAGCATGTATTTGACTGCACATGTTTTGTTTGTTTTTTTGTTTTTGTTTTTATTTTATTGTCTTTCTGTAGTGAACCTTGGAACTTGGTAATTCCAGGCAAACCTAACAAAAGCTTTGTCCTAAAATGAAGTGGGGAAGAGTCTTAAAGCCCTGGGTTCTTACAGAGTATAATTATGTGTGCTTTGCAAACAATAATAATCAAGGATTTGTTAGAAATATTTAGTTCATTAGTGCTTAAACTTTTCATTATGTGTGTGCATGTGTGTGTGTAAATATGTGTGCCATGGTACTTGTGTGAAGGCCAAAGGACAATGGGTGGTAGTTGGTTCTTGCTTTCCATGATGTGGGGTCCCAGGGATCAAACTCAGGTGGTCCAGCTTGAGAGCAGATGACTTTACTTAACACTTAGGCACCTTGTTTTTAAAATGGTTTTAAAACTCACCGGTTTTTAAAATGGTAAGAATTTAAGAGTATTAAATAAAAACAAATGGATTTCCTGCCAAGTGCTTCACTGATGGGGCTATGGTAGTGACTTATTGGGAAACACTGTATTTGGTGCCTTACGTCTGATACATTCTCTACAGCAGAAATCTCTGAATGGAGCTATTGAGAGCAGGTCAGGGCCTAGGCCTGGTGTGTCCAAGGTCTTGGCCTCTTATTCAAGAATGAAATAACACAAACTGCAAAGTACGGAGGAAACTTTATTCAAAGCAAAACAACAGGACAGCTCAGGATACAATGCAAAGAAGCAGTGCCTCCCAATGAAGACACTCAAGGGCCCTGATTATTGTTTGGGGCTTCCTTCTATGAGGGCTAAAGGAGGTGGGTGGATATTAAGAGGTTTGTTTTGGAAGGTTCTCTATTTTGATTAACATATTAGGTTGCATAATCATTCCTCTACTGGGAAAGTCCCTTCCTGTATGTGTCTGAATTTTGATTATATGTCTTCCTAATGATGTCTATACATAAGATGGTAAATAGGGAATTCTTCCTAGAAGTTTACTTTAGGACATAATTTTACCTTACTGTGCATGCATTCAAAACCAGTTCAGACCAGATTGGCCTTTCCATTCTTGTACTCAGACAGAAGTGGAATATAACCAAATCTTAGAATCTGCCTAAGTTTAATGGTTGTTAAAGGCAGGAGAAAACTGACTCCATTGTTCTGAGTATAGTGTGTGTGTGCAGCTCAGTACAGGTGCTGCCACTTGTACATGTGTATGCAGCTCTGTACAGGTGCTGCTACTTGTACATGTGTGTGCAGCTCTGTACAGGTGCTGCCACTTGTACATGTGTGTACAGTCTTATATGGTCACGTGCTACCAAGGGTACTATTAGAAGAGGCATGTGCATAGCCAAGCCAAGCAGAGTCCCAGGTTGCTATGCTATTCCCTATGCTCATTGCCTCAGAAAGTTGGCCTGTCTTCCTGAAAACTCACACTGTGAAAAGCCTGGTATAACTAAATGGGCTCCACTTTTATGCCAGTCCAGATAAACTTTGACCTTGTAGGAAAATGGGTGAAATTTCTCTCCTATTAACATGAAGTGGTTCAAGTAGTCTGCTTAAGAGGTCGGCCCCGATTTGAAGCCATGTTTACCATTTACCTTTGGGGAAATGCCTTTGGAAAAATGCTTCTCTGCCTCAGTTTCCTCACTGTCTCTCCAAAGTATGGTAGTTGGGTTATTGCAAACATTGACATAGATAAGTGCATAAATCTTTCAGTGAGTAAAGACACACAGCACACTATGCAATGTGTTGTGACAAAAGGTAAAAACCAATGAAATAAGTACAGTCCAGTGGGAGATTAGAGACTGTGTGTTTTCCACTGGCTTACAGTGACAGCTGCTAACAGGGACAACTTCCTGAGTCCACTAACAAAGAGGTTTTAGCCCATCCCAGCCTCTCAATGGAAAGAAGCTAGAAGCGACAAGAAAACAGATTCCGTCCTGCAGTTTCTTGCAATTTGTCCAGGCTTCTTGCATTTTGGTCCCTTTGTCACATCACATCAACCATGTTTCTGTTGCTGCTTCTCCTTTCATTCATATTGACATCCTTACCTCTGTTTTAGGAAGCCCTTGTGATTATAGTGGCCCATACATGGAGCCCTAGATACTTCCCCTTTCAAGACACTTACAGATCTCTGAAAAGTTCCCATTGCCATATGGTATACATACCCACAGGGCTTGAGAACTGGGTGGGGTTCTCTACCACAGAATGACCAGATATTAATAAATACTATGATGGTGAAGGGCGTGGGATCAGACCTGCCTGCTTTATTCAGAGTGGAGGCTCTTGGGGAGCCAGTAATTCATGATAAGCATCATCTGGTGACTTGGCAGAATGCAAGTACTTAAACATGCAAAATTGGAAGCAGTCCTGGCAACAATACCAATGCAAAGCCCTGGGGTAAAAGTTGGAAGTTAGGGAAGACAGGAAGTTAGGAAGACAAAGGCCGTCCTTGTCATGCTCTTGGGAGCAGCTGGCTTGCTTTTATTCTTTGTCCAAGAGAAATGTCACTAAGAGACCTATCCGTTCTTTGAAGGTTAAATTATCATTTTTAATATCACTCTGTATTTAACTTGTTTGGTCTTACCATTCTTCTAAATGGGGCTTAAAAAATGACTTGAAGAAGTCCCTATGTCACCTAAACATGATTCAGAAGATAAGGTATTCTTCCTAATTTTGTTAAGCCTAGGTGACCTTTGCAGAAGAGGGGAGGGCACAGAGTTTATCAAAGAGGGAACTAAAGGGCTCATCCCTAGTCTCTACCCAACCACCCTGTCCTTTAAATTCCTTGCTAAGACACAAGAGCAGCCCTGTACATATTATTTAGTCATCAACAAAACTGATATTGGAAGAGGTTGTGCAAAGCACATATCACCTGGTTACAGAATTATAAAATGTTAGAGGCAAAATACAGCAGGTTCCATGGCCTTCATTCTCTAAAGGACTCAGAGGTCCTACAAAATCACCCAGAAGATCCCATAGTTAATGTAGCATTTACGACTGGCAGCCACATTCCAGAGCATACACCAGTCAGACAGACTCCAACATGCCAAGTAGAAAGTATTAGCTGTTTTCAACCCCAAATCAAGAAATCTGACTGCAACAAGGTGAATCTACCCTGATTTCCTTTCATTATGGTTCCACAGTGTGAAGAGAATCAGTTAGCAAAATGTGAAGATGGAGTTGTTCACGCTGATACATGGGTAAAATAGAATTGAAATGTGCGTGAGGAATATCCAGAGCAAGGGTAACCATGAGAATATTTGTAGTTCTGTAGGGATGACATTCTGTTGAGGGCCAAGGTCATAATTTAAAAATAAAAATTAAAAAAAAAAAAAGAAACAAGACCAATAGTGGCAGTAAGCTTTATGATGTCAATGGCTTGAGCAGGGGTGTGTTGGGAATGAAATGGGGGACTCATACATAGAAAGGGAGGACACATAGAGAAACTGGTTCAGGAACAATGAATAAATCCATATGATAAGTTCTAAAGGCAATCCCAAAAGTTCCAGGAGTTACCTACAGAAACAATTAGGAAAATAGTCCACAGTGCCAAAGGCAACTCGCTAAAGAGTGAAGAGCCAGGGTTTCATCCCACTGATGAAAGAGCAACAGTGAACTGGTCCAGCAGGGACGTGTGCGGCAATGCAGGTTCATCCGGTGTGGTGTGGGGAAGGGGAGCCCAGGAAGGGTGAGGTCAAAGGCATGTTGGCCGTATTTTGACCATAAAAAGGACATGCCCCAAAGGGCAAGGCTACTGACTAAAGTCCAAGATAGTTTCCCTTTTTGCATTTGTTAATTTTTGATTACTTAGTAATTTTTATTAAAGAGAAAGGGGAAAGGTTTTACTAGTGGCAAATAACGTTTTAGAAATGGAGGAATCCATGTTATTGACATCATTGTGTAGAGTCAAATCTTCTAGGTGACACGGCACACACAATCCACGTTGGTTTTCATGTACAAGTTTGGGGATGTTTTTTCTCTTTTAAATTTCCAGTTGAATATTTTAATTCATTTGAATTTAATTCACTGAATTCATTTTTTAAATGTGCTTTCATTTTGTTCTTCGCTGAAAGGAAAGAGAGAGGGAGAAGGAGAGGGAGAGGGAGAGGGAGAGGGAGAGGGAGAGGGAGAGGGAGAGGGAGAGGGAGAGGGAGAGGGAGAGGGAGAGAGAGAGAGAGAGAGAGAGAGAGAGAGAGAGAGAGAGAGAGAGAGAGAGATTCCAGTTCTCAAAACATTACCACCACCACCACCACTCCCACACATGCACCTTTCTCTGTAAATATCAACCACGCCATCTTGTGGCTAAAAGGTCTTTGTGTTCCTGACTTAAGTCATATTTTGAACTGTGCACACATTAAAATTTCTCATTACCTTCAATCATTAAATAAAATATGAATTCTGATGAGATGAACTTCTGTGGTGTTAATGAATTAGATTCTCACCGTAAAATATTTATTGTGAAACGAAGGACAATTACAAAGATATCAAATACAAAACCTTACTCAACATTTATGCCTTAATACTGGCTTGTGAACTGAGAAGCGTCTCTGTGATTACAGCCACAAAGGCCTCTGTTTTCTGTTCAGACTAATGCCACTTCCCTTCATCTTTGTCTGCATCGTCGCCTCTTCGTTTCTTTGTGATTATTTTTTACACATTTTTATTAGTTTGCTTCCCCCTCTGCTCTATTTTGGAATTTAATATACTACTTGTGGTGAGAAATTTTATTTGTGTGTTTCATCAGTATATACCCAACACTTAATATGGCCCCTGGCACACCATAGGCACTCGACAAGTATTTGTCAAATCATGATAACTAATAAAGAGAGTTTAATAACTAAAACTTATCTTTTAAATAAAAATAAATGAGAGCAGTTGTAGAAAAGCAAAAATTAGAAAAATCTCTGTGACTGATGTGAACTGGTGCTTGCTCAAAGAATTCAGTGAAACTGGCTTGGATACATACATACCTCTGGTATTTCAAAAGATGCAGCAATTCAGGTCATGCGAGACTGTTAGGATAAGGCATCTATTATTCAGTGATGTGTCATTAGTCATGAGAAGCCCTCTTACAGAAGCTGTGGTCTTTACCAATGAACTGGTACCTCTCCAAATCAACAGTCAAGTCAGAACAGCTGGGAAATTCACATTTTGATGTTTGCCAGATTCTGTGGGATTATTAAATGACATTTAGATAACCGATTTAAGCCCTGCCACTGGGAAGCTCGTTACTTGCTGAGCAAGCGGATTTCCGCGCATAGAAAGAAAGTGTTGGAAGTCTGTCTTCTTGAATATGAACTTAGGTCACATCAAACATGCCTTTAATGACATCCAATTTATACTTTGAATTCTAATAAGTGCTGATCACACACACACACACACACACACACACACACACACACACACACACACACAGGGTGGGGGAACATAAGAAGAATCTATTTGTGAGCAAGAGGACATGATAGAAAGGTAGAAACAAAATTGTACATGGGTTCAAATTTGACATTGCATACAATTTAAGCCTGGCAGACATCATTGCACTTAGAGAGCATGTTTATAGGTTCCCAGGTGTTTGCTAAGAGGAATGCCCACTTCTTTAGAAGGTTGACAGCTTCCCCAGATAAATAAAGCACAGACAATTGGAATGAAGCCTAGGCATATGGAAGGGCATGCCCTGAATGGCTATTCTTCCCACTCCCTCCCCTCCCCCAACTCTTGCTTCAGGTCCCAGAGAACTGTGTGAAGGGCAAGAAAGTGGCATTTACTAGCCAAATTGAGTTTGTCGCTTGACTCTAAAGAGCATACTGCCTTGGGAGTCTGCTAAATGCCGAGACAGAGGTTGCTTCTTCCTACCTCTGTAGATGTGCAAGAGCAAGGAGCCTGACATTCCTTTTGTAGGTGAGATACAGGGCATGCCTTTGAGTGCCTTGGTCTCCCTCTTTTAATCCTGTAAGAGCAAGCACTGTATTTTGTTCATCAGTGTGGGTCCTCCTGACACACAGTCTGTATGGTGAGTCACTTGTAGGTGTGGCTGATGAATGAAAGAGCACAGATTCACACACTTGAAGAGTGCATGAGAGAAGACAGAACCTTAAAAATTTCAAGGTCCAAAGATCCTTGGGACTTCTTCAATTTTTGGTACATCATATTTTGAGCCCCTTAATTTTGTGTGACCTTTTTTGAAATACCATCTCCCTTTGGCAACTGAGTAATTTTGTCACTTGGGATTAAAAATGATTCTTTTGTAAAATGGCAAACCATCCTGACATTTCATCTTCAAACCTTTTAACAAATTTCTGTTCTTGTACAAAACTATTCATCCAGCAGAACAGAGATGTCTATCTGGTTTTATAAAACAAAGCACATTTTTTTTATAGTAAGTGGCCAATCAGGGAAGCCACAGATGCGGAAGCTGTGTCAAAAGGCTATGTGACTGGTTGAGCAACCTTCAATAAGTAATACACTGGACTGGGCCCTACTTTCCCCTTTTGGAGAAGTGCTTTCCATGGCCCATTGGGCTCTGCATATCATTTATTGTTGAAGTTTTAAACCTCGCTCTCACGCCTCACATTTTAATGTAAAGAGAAGGCCGCTCTACAGGACTCCACTGATTATACTTTCAGAATTACAGTTTACCCGAAGGTGTCTACATTTTGATCCTCAGAACCCCTGAATACCCTTCCTTACATGGCACAGGGAACTTTACAGACTTGATGAGGTCAATCCTCATCACAGTCTAATTGCAAAACAAGAGAACTATTCTCAGCTGCAGCCGCGGGAGAGGAACACATGAGGACGGAAGACCGGTCAAAGGGAGGCAACACTGGTCACCTTAACCATGGAGAAAGAAGACTGTGGTCCAAGGAATCTGAACAGCCTCTCAAAGCTAGAAAAGGCAAGGCCTTTTATGAAATTTCCAGAAAATAAAACTGCCAACACTTTTATTATAGCCCAGTGAGACTACAAGATTATAAATATTCACTGCTTAAACTTGTAAGTCATGGTTATTTCTTATTATAGCAGGCTAAAAAAACTAATAAGCATATCCTAAAATTACAAGAAGTAAGCAAGAGTCCAATACTGTGTACAGCTTACTGGGCAAGCCAAGACCCATTGTAAACATATCCACAATGTTGTTTGGCCTGAGCATCACGAGGGTTCCAAAATTTAGATTTTTTTGGTATTAATTTATAAGTACTTCATTTAAAACATGTATCTATATAAATTATGTATATGGAAATACATACATAGACACATATTTGTGTGTGTGCATGCATATGTACAAATGTACACAGTCAAATACAGTCAGTGAGATTAATTTTTCAGCATGCTCTAGGGGCAGGGAATTCAGAGTGCTCTAAAAACACAGTTGGCAAATGCTACCCCAGCTGAGCTCATGGTGGTGGGTGAGCAGAGCACACACAGTATAAAACCATGCTGATGAAAACAGCCTTTACTCTGCAGTCTTACAAGAGTAATAGTTTGTGAAACTTGGAGGCTCAAAATAGCACCTATGTGCATATGAAATTAGAGTAAAGTACTTGCCACATGAGCATTTGTACATGAGTTCAATCCCCAGACCCCACATTTACAAAAAAAAAAAAAAAAATGATGTTACATCCATACTTTTAATCCCAGCACTAGAAAGGCAGAGACAAGTAGATTCTTGGAACCGCTGACCAGCTAGCATAACCTACTAGGGAGCTCCAGGCCAATAAGAACTTTATACATACATACATACATACATACATACATACATACATACATACATACATACATAGTGTGTGTGTGTGTGTGCTTTGCATGTATGTTTGAGCACCACTTGTTTGTCTAGTGTTACAGAGGCCAGAGGAGGGCACCAGATCTTCCTCGAATTGGAGTTCCAAATGGTTGTAAGCCACCATATGGATGCTGGGAGTCAAACCGGGGTTCTTTGCAAAAGCAGCCAGTGCTCCAAACCATTAAGCCATCTCTGCAGACCTCTCCTTTAAAGTTTTTTTTACAAGTCACTCCAGCCTAAATTATTTGGATAATTTTGATGCTATCTCTGATGTGTTTGTTCACTTAGTTAACATTTATTGGCATCTAGGATGTTAGAGCTGAGAAACTTGGATTACATCATTTTTTTCTCCAAAATTATATAAAAAGAAATAGCCTGTGAGGTTAAAGGTTGATCATAGCAATACAGCTAGAGTTTCACGTGTGTTTGTTAACTCTCAGCCCCAGGCTCTTTCTCCACTGTTGACTGGAGTTTAGATGATGGCTTTCTAAGAATATCCTAAAAGTCTCATAAATTGCTTTTATAACTTGGCATCATGCACAGCCATTGTCTAACCTTCAGTCTGAGAATGTGCTTCCTAGGTGAGAGTTCATGATTTGTAAAAGAAGGAGTGTTTTTTTTTTTCACCTAACTCTTGGATTAATACATAAAAGACATCCCACTTTCTTCAGGGAGAATGAAATGAAAGCCCTAACTATCTGCTGGTGCTCTGATCATCTCCTCATCCATACTGTATTTGAAAACTATGGATTTCTCACTTTCTTCTCATTTCTCACATAATACCATATTATCACATTGTCAGCAATTACTCAGTGTAATATACTTAATATTAGATAAAAGTTAGTCATTCAGAGCCATTTTGATATTAAACCTAACACAAAGATGTTATTAAAATACTTGAGAACCCAGGCCTTTGCTGGAGCAATTTCCTAGATCTTTGCTCCTGATTTCAATAAATTCAGTCCTTGAAAGGAGAAGCAAACCAAATCTCTACCTGTCAAGTGATACAGTTATAAGAAAATTCATTTCACTGTTGATACTTAAGGGGGAGTGGGATTTCAGATTGAAGGCAGCAGCATTCCATGGGGATATTTATTATTTGTCCCCATGCTAATTTTAAATCTCATCCTGGAAATGAAATGTGTAACTAAGAAGAATTGTGTTAAATGATCCCTGCACATTAAATAATCACTTGCAAAGACTGATCATTTAATAAACTAAAATGTGAAGAATACAATGTAATTTTTCTTTGTTAGTTCTGAATTCACTCAAAGATTGTACAGTGTCTTGAAGTTATCACAGGAGATAATGACTTACAGTAGGTCATAGAAATTTAGGATTGAAGGAGTATTTGTTGGATCATCCCATTAATGGTGGACAACCAACCTTTGCCAACTTTAATTTGTCAAGTATAATTCATTGTGTGGATCGTGTGTACTAAGCTGAGAATTCTAAAGTGGTATTTGGAACTGGTAGTAAAACATGGTATTATTGATTAGTGATATCTTCATTGAGTAGAGAGGAGATTGACTAGCTGGTACAGAAGTCACTTACATTCTTTTGCAATTCCAGACCCCTCCATTTTAAAGATGAGTATCCTAAGGTCAATATTTGCCAGAATAAATGAGCTGATCTGTGATCAAGCTGGCCTAGCCACTACTATTTCTGTCATACCATTTGAGTGCTGCAATTTTCAAAAAAAAAAAAATCCTGGAAATGAAAAAACAAATAACTTTATTTTCTTGGCTATCTAAAAACGTTAGCAGAAAAAACTCATTTAAGCAGAAAATTTATTTGGATAGTGACATACTTTACCTAGGAAATTGGTGACAGTTCACTGCCTAGTAAAAAAGAATTTGAAGTCAGTTCTCCTGTGAGGCACCATGTAGTTTAAATTGGAATTATGGTTTCAGGATTCATTTTCAAACACTCAAGAAATGTGTTTGAATGTCTTCCCTATACAAGATACTATATTAGAGTGGTGAGAAAAGCAATGAGATGTTTTGGGCAAATATTCCCAGTCTTCACTCAACAGATATTTATTGAGCCATTGCCTTGGGCCCTGGAAATTCAAAACCGACTAAAATCCTTCAATAATCAAATTGTGAGCCTGCTTGCCAATATGTAACATCATCACCAATGAATAAAGCACACTTTGTTTTGTGTTGTGACTTAGGCCTAGGAAGCTGCAAGAAACCAAAGACAAGTGCCCCATTCTGAAGAAAGTTAAAGCGTAGTAAGGATGAAACCTTGAAAATAAATTTTCAAAGTAAATGCCGAATGAAGTTCATAAATGTCAGGCTTTAAAGACTTTAAAACTTTTTATAGAATTTAACACATATATAAATCAAAAAATTTTAAAGTCAGTCGTACAATGAATGGAATCATTTCATGTATAAAGCCATCAGTCATGCCCAGAAATAGAATCTTATCAATACCAATGTTCCCTTTTTCTTCTCCCACTCAGTGACCCTAACATGAGATCAAGATTAACTACAGTGTTGATTTTCAACACCAGATTCATTTTTTTCTTTCTCCTTTCATTTATTCTCTCATACAATACTTCCTGACCACAGGATCCCTCAACTCCTCCCAGTTCCCCACCCAGACACTCCCCCAGATCCACTGCTTCTCTGTTTCCCTTTAGAAAAAAGCAGGTCTCTCAGTGATGTCAATCAAACAGAGCATAACAAGATTCAATAAGGCTAGGCACAAACCCTCATATCAAAGCTGGATGAGGCAACCCAGTAGGAGGGAAAGGGCCCTAAAAGCAGGCAAAAGAGTCAGAGGCACCCCTACTCCCCCTGTTGGGAGTCCCAGAAACACCCCAAGCTAAACGATCACAGAATGTATGCAGACCCATGATTGCTGCTTCAGTCTCCATGAGCCCTCAAGAACCCTGCTTAGTTTATTCTGTGGAATGTGTTCTCCTGGTTTCCTCCACCATCTGGCTTCTACAGTCCTTCCTCCCCACTCTTCCACAGGGTTCACTGAGCTCTGCCTAACGCTTGGCTGTGGGTCTCTGGCAGATTCACTTTTCTAGTTATTAACTTTTCTTTGGGTTGGAATTATATGGATTATTTTATAGCTGGCTTCTTTTACTCAACAGTATTTTATCTATTACCTGCACTATGAATACCTATAGTTTGTCTAATGTCTTTGTCATCTAATATCATAATGTATATGTATACTAACAGTATTTCAGTGAGTCTGAAATAACATTTTTCATATAACTAAGGAAGTTGAATATTTTGGAGCATTTAGACATCATCTTTTATGAGTCCTTCAATTTTCAAGTCTCTCACTCAATTTTCTTATTATTATTTTATTTTCCTTAACTGGTTTTTGTTGGGTGATATTCAAGGTAAGAGCTCCACTTTATCCTTGGTAAGCATACATGCACAAAAGACAAATCAATCAGGACAAAGACTCAAAACACATATGCTACCAGTTATGTGAAAAGAGAGATTTCAACATGAATGATGACTAGATTGATGCAGATTTTTAAGTGGGTAAGTCAAAACCAAAGTGAAAACATTAAGATGTTCTGGAGGCAGCATTCTGCAAGAAACACCTACATCCAAGTGAACCAAGACAGATGTTATAAAAACCAGAAACTTAGTGAAGGGGTGAGTTGAACTGAAATTTGGGACTCACAATTGTCGCTGCCCAGCTAATGCTGAGTCTTTGAGGGATTGCAAGTCAACTTCTGTGAATGTTGGAGATGATTGTTATGAAAACACATTGGCACCATTGTGATGGACATGAGGAATTAGAGTAGTGCTCCTGGATGCCAGATGGAGAAGAGAAGGTTGGAGTCCTTTCCACCTGAATCCTTAAGTTTCATTCTAGCACCCCATAGTGGCCTCCGGTGTCACCAAATAGAATAGTAGGTTGGAGCTGATGGCAAGAGAACAACAAAACAAGCCAAGGAAGTAGAAGTATTTACTCAACAGGGGGATGCCATCTTGACAGAAATATTGTTTAGCAGTCATTAATAGCTAAAGCTTTGGTGGTTACTGCTCTTTTCTCAGGTTTCTTCACCTTATCCCATTCCATGTCACAGGCATCCTTGAAGATGTGAACTATCAGGAATTGGATATAATTCAGTAGGTGATTCCATGCTGACAAACTAGCCTGCCTCCATCTTAAGCTAAAAGCCATCTTATAGTAAAGGCAAACTAGATTCATTCCTGCTTATGATTAAACATCTGTTTCTCATGGATTGGTCCATGCCCCACCTTAACTACAAAACAGTTTTGTACTACTTGTTCCAGAAAATGGCAACCATGATTTTGTTTCAAAAGGTTATTATGACCACCCATTGTTATAATCACCTGTTGTTATAACCACCTGTTGTTATAGCCACCTTGTTATGGCCACCTTGCAACTGTGTCTTTGTTTCATGGGGTTGTTATGACCAACTTGTTATGTTTGTATTCTGCTTCTGTAATTCCACCTATTTGCCTGCCACCCCCACCCCATTGGAAATCCCCTATTCCTGATCTGTAAAAACCCTTATCTTACCCATATCCAATGCTGATCTCTTGAACTCTGCTGTTAGGGAAAGACAGCCTATATACATGAGTTTTTTTTTAAAGCTTTAATTAATTTGGCCATGATTATTTGGATCATTGATATTTCTCCTTAAATTTGTGGGATTAACAATGCATAGCATGCACAAGGCATTGGGTTCCAGTCCTAGCATCTCCTACCCTAAATTTGAAATATAATCTCCACTGAAAGATTTGGTGAGGAAACAGAGGCCAGGGATTTAAGCTATCAGGGACATACAGCCAGGAAGGGCCAAATACCGTGAGTAACTTCTGAGATAATTCTTATTCATTTTTATCCACATGCTCAAATTTAAAAAATAAAGATGTTTATTGTAAAAAAAAAAAAAGCACTAAGAGATTATGGTAAATGAGAAATGAAATTTAACAAGAGGCCTCCTCACTTAAGGGAAATTTTACAATAATCAATACTTTGTGGTCACATGAGCTCATATAGACATGACATCAACATATTTCTTCCTTGACTATTTGTATAGTCTTTATCTGCTTTTCCTTGGTATTTCAAGAATCTTTGTTAGCATGTGAGAATAATCACAGACTCTGTTGATATAGATTATGTTTCCTGACAGCTTTTGTTTTCTGTACTTACTGTTGCAGACGATAGCCATCTTTGAGTGAGAACTTCTTTCTCTGCTCTAGAATCAAAACTTGAGCCCAATCTGGTCCCAATGCATGGATCAGTAGTTTGTTCATTGCCATTGTATGATGGTTTGACCACAACTCATAGCACACTCATAGCTTCCCCCAACCCCCTTTATAACCAATAATTGTGATCTCCCCCTTTTTTTAAACCTGTGAAGGCTGAGCAGTATATGAGAGAATTCATTTGCTCCTTTGTGCTCTGTAGAAAAAGGTGAGGCAAATAATAATAATAATAATAATAATAATAATAACAACTTCTTTTAAAAGTTCCATTAGTGTGTTAGGTCATGGACAGAATCATGGACAGTGAAAGAATTCAACAAGTCAATATCTTGGTAGAAAAGGACATGTTTTTGAATGCACTGTAAGAAATAACAGCAGCAGGAGTAGAGTCAGAAGAACTATCTGCCCCAAGACTTTGAGGCTGTGGGTTTTTATCTGGGACCTAGCTTCCTTTTGGATTTAGTTCTCACTACCTCATTCCTGCCATGCAAATGAAGGCATATCTGATTGGTCAATGTTTGATGTTTGGCAGTGCTGGGTTTGTAGTTAATGTGCATGGCCACACTCACTCACATCATTTCTCTGCTTGTGATTCAGCTGGAAAACAAATCCTGTTTTTCAATTATGGAAAGTTCAAAAATCTGGAAGCTTCTGAGAGACACCCCTTGCCTTACAATTCTTGGCTCCTAGTGTCTCATACTTCTGAACCTCTTTTTCTACCATCACATCTTCTTGAACTCTCACCTTCCAGTCATGGGATAGTAGCTCTTTGGTACATTTAGGCTGACTTATAGGTGCCTAGCTTCTGGGAAACTGAGGTCATTAATTAGCATCAGTGTCTCTTTTGCTTCTGTCCTGCCTTGGAGTCTGGAGGTCCATGCTGACCTAAAAGATGGTTGAGGCTTCCCTCTGAGCCATCCCTTTCTGGCTTGAATTAAGTTCAACCATTCCGTATCAGCATCCTATACTTTCCTCATCATGGAGCATACAAAGATTAAATGATGCAAAATCTCCATCCTCAATGCCCATTCTGCAGAACAAGACAAGTAGATGGAAGAATACAATGCCATGTGGCTTGGAGGTTTTTAGCCTATAAGTCCAGCACTCAGGAAGTAAAGGCAGATCTTAAGTCCGGGGCCATCCTGGGCTATGTAGTCAAGTCAAGCCTGTACTATACAGTAAAATCCTGTTTCACAAAACTAAAGGAAAAAGGAAGGAAGAATTGGAAGGAGGATGGAGGAAGAAAGGAAAAAAGGGCTTCAAAATAATATAGGAAATGTCTTTTTTCCTTGAAAAATATCAGGAAAGATTTCCAGCTAAGAGCCAATTGAATTGAGTGAGGCAGAAAGTAACTTTTTTAGGAAAGGAGTTAGATTATAAGCATTTTGCACTCTCTGTATTCATCGATTATATCCCTACCTGAGGCATTTGGGCCAATTTCTGTCATCAGCAAGATTCATGCATGACTGTTTCAGAATAATAAGAGTTTCGCTACTTTTTTTTCCCAGCCCAGGCCTGGCAAAGAGAACGGTTGTGCATGAGAAGAGTGAATTGCAGGACTCTCTGCTTTGCCTGTGGCAGCATGGCATAAATCCAGAGCAGCATTGGCTGTGTATTCGTGAGAATATGGTGACTTCCTAAGTACCTTGAGTCAGTGTGGGGAGATGCCCAATGACAAGAAAGCGGCCACACAGCAAAGCTCAGAGGACATTAAGCTGAGCTGCAAATCATGATTCTCTCATTCTCTAGACCTTGACTTGGGACAGCAGAGCAGGAGACCTAATTCAACCCCCCTGGTGCACACCTGTGTGGTGGTATTGTGTTCCCCAAAATATTGTGCACCATAATAAACTTATCTGGTGTCAGAGAACAGGACAGCCACTAGATATAGAGGCCAGAAAATGGTGACATACATGCCTTTAATCCTAGCATTCCAGAGGCACAGCTCCATCTGGATCTCTGTGAGTTCAAGGCCACACTGGAAACAGCCAGGCATGGTGACACACCTTTAATCTCAGGAAGTGATGGCAGAAAGCAGAAAGGTATATAAGGCGTGAAAACCAGGAACTAGAGCCTGGTTAACCTTTTAGGCTTTAGAGCAGCAGTTCAGCTGAGATCCATTCGGATATGAGGACACAGAGGCTTCCAGTCTGAGGAAACAGGATCAGCTGAGGAATTGGCGAAGTGAGGTGGCTGTGGCTTGTTCTGCTTCTCTGATCTTTCAGAATTTACCCCAATACCTGGCTACCAGATTTGTTTTTATTAATAAGACCTTTTAATAAGCCTGGACATGAGTGGGGGTAATGAAGGACAAGGGTCGAGGGAAAGAGAGCTTGGGGGAGTGGGAGATCCCAGCTGGATCAAGAACAGAGAGGGAGAACAAGGAATAGGAGACCATGGTAAATGAAGACCACATGAGAAAAGGAAGAAACAAAGTGCTAGAGAGGCCCACAGAAATCCACAAAGATACCCCCACAATAGACTGCTGGCAATGGTCGAGAGACAGCCTGAACTGACCTACTCTGGTGATGGGATGGCCAAACACCCTAATTGTCATGCTAGAAACCCCATCCAATGACTGAGGGATCTGGATGCAGAGATCCATGGCTAGGCCCCGGGTGGAGCTCCGGGAGTCTAATTAGCGAGAAAGAGGAGGGTTTGTATGAGCGAGAATTGTTGAAACCAAGGTTGGATAAAGCACAGGGACAAATACCCAAACGAATGGAAACACATGAACTATGAACCAATGGCTGAAGGACCCCCAACTGGATCAGGCCCTCTGAATAGGTGAGACAGTTGACTGACTTGATCTATTTGGAAGGCATCCAGGCAGTGGGACCGGGCCCTGTGCTCATTGCATGAGTTGGCTGTTTGAAACCTGGGGCTTATGTAGGGTCTCTTGGCTCAGTCTGGGAGGAGGGGACTGGACCTGCCAGGACTGAGTCTACCAGGTTGATCTCAGTCCTTGGGGGGGGGGGCTTTGCCCTCGAGGAGGTGGGAATGGGGGTGGACTGGGGGGGAGGGAAGGGGGTGGGAGGGGGGAGAACAAGGGAATCCGTGGGTGATATGTAGAACTGAATTGTATTGTAAAATAAAATAAAATAAAAGATTCATGCTACACACCTGCTCTATAAAGCAAAGGACCTTGAGAAGGCGGTGGACAGGAGAAGTGCTATAGCACTTCTAGACCCTGACTCAGGACAACCCAAGCAGTGAACAACCCAAGCAAATCTTTGCATACTTTCAGCAGCATACAGCAAGAGCAGTAATTAGAACTAATCCACCTTAAGGTGCTGATGCTGTAGGAGTGAGAAATGCAGAAGCAGAGCTTCCTTCCGGAAAATGTCTGGAATCTTTCTGTTTCAGGCTTGTACATCCTCAGCAGAGGACTTACAATACTGCCAAAATATTGGGTGGCTGCCAGACTTCATGACAGACTGCAAAATTGAAGGCTGAGCAAATTCTGATCATGCCCCAATTTGACTTTGTGAAAATCAAATTTTAAAGCATCTGTATTTGTAAATGTTACTAAGAAGTAGTCTTTGAGTTAAATATCAAAATGATAACCTGTGAGCTCATGTTTACTTACTGGCTACTTTTGCTGTTGTAGGTCACACAATACCCAACAAATGTAGTAAAGGAAGGTATTTTGCCTCATAGTTTGGGGGTATAGTCCTTTATGGTGGGGAAGTCAGGGTAGCAGGAGCATGGGGCAGCTGGTCACATTGTGTCCACAATCGGGAAGCAGAGGAAAATTGAATGTTAGTGCTAAACAAGACCCTAGCCAATGGAATGGTACCATCCATAGTTCCCACTTCAGTTAATTAGAAACCCACAGACATATTCAGAAGTTCAGCTCCTCGGTAATTCCACATCCTGTCATCCTGTCAAATTGACAGTTAGTACACTAACCATCAAAGCCTATAATCTTCAAAGAAAAGCCTAGAGTTTGGGATATATTTTCATTCTGTCTGAGAAGACCCTCTTGGAGCTAACAGCTGGTTCATGGCCTATTGAGTGAGTGGATATATATATATATATATATATATATATATATATATATATATATATATATATGCTAGTGTGTTTTGACACTCGGTCCCCAGGTGGGAGTGTTGTTTTGGGAGGTTTTGTGATCTTTGGGAAGTAAAGCCTGGCTGGAAGAAGTGGATCACCAGATGCCAAGCCTTGAAGTTCCACTTTTTGTCCCATCTCTCCTCCCTGACCCACAAAGATATGATCAAGCAGCTCCACTTGCCCCTGATGCCACAGCTGAGAGATGGTCCCACCATGTCTTATCTGCCATGATGGATTGTATTCTCAAAGCTCAAACAAAATAACCTTCCTTCTTTAAGACACTTCCTGTTGAGTCAATGCAATGAGAAAAGTGACTAATAGTTTATGCTAAAAGACAAAACAAAACATAAAACAGTGATTTAAGTGAAACATTCCTGTGGTATCCTATATATAAAGCTAAGGAATGGCATCTCCCAAACAAAGCTAAGGGAAGGCACACAGGGCAACAAGAAGCCAAAATATAGTCACGGATTAATAGTAAGAGGAGGAGTGTGAGGTTGTTGGAGGTAGTGGTTGAGCAAGATCCAGAAGGACAGGACAGAAGTTAGAAAGACGGAGTGAACAAAGGTGTAAGGAGGATTAAAGAGACAAAGCTGCAGAGGCATGAACGCCGACTGAGATGCTGAAAACCCTTCAGGCTGCACTTCCGTCATACATGGAAACTGACCTGTGATCACAGCATATTGGGATGGGTTGAGAACAGACTTCTCAAGAATGCCACAAAATTCAAAGAAACCACATGCAAAACACACATATCAATTTTGAGTCAGAGTTAAGCGTTTAACAAACACTTGCTCACCCGTGACTGACAGACCAGAAGTAACTTCTAACTTAGAATCAAGTGCCTGCCAGGCTGCCAGGAATCCCAAGTACAGTCTTCCTGGGTGGCTTCTGCGATGGGGCCTGGTGAAGGCATAATGCGGCTAGAGAACTACTGCCACCTAGTGCTGTTCCCGTGTCATAGCATAATACTTTGCTAACGTTTGTCAGGTCACCTGTATAAACAAACCAGTTACACAAGTCACATCACTAACACACAACTACTGTATTATGTATCAACAGCTTATATATTTACTGTAATATACTTTAATGGATATTTTAGAGAATAGTCCTTCTGCTTGCTTTTTTGTTCTTTTAAGTTAAATTGAATCAGCCTCAGGCAGGTCCTTCTCAAGTATTCCAGCAGAGGTTATGTGATCACAGGAGGTCACACTCCCAGTGTTACTGATAAGGACCCTCCGGAGGGACACGATACAGAAGTGGAACACCGTGATGGTAAGCCTGACCCTGTGTAGGTAGGCATCAGGTCATGTGTGTGCTTGTGTCTTAATTTTAACCAAAAGGAAATAAGCTTTAAAATATAAAAGTAAATTATAAAATTCAGATTAAAGAAGTATATGGTAATACAATGTGCTTCTGTTTTTAAATACAAGTCAGAAAGATTTTTTAATAGGTTAAAAAGATTTCAATATGCTAAAACTTTAATTCCTGAAGAAAACGTTTTTTAAAAATTCAGAGTAGTCTTGTGTGTGTGTGTGTTGTTTACAAAGTCTACAGGAGTGTACATAAGGTCTCCCGTCTTTATGTGCATTCATCACTCACTCACCAACTCACCTAGAAGAACTAAGTGCTGAAAGCTTCAGGCAGGGCAGTGGTCTTGCACTGTGTGCCAGTTTTCATATGTGGTACCATATCACCACTCTGATTACATCCACCAGTACTTACCATTGTACAATAACTGCCTATCATGTTTGGGACAGCAACACTGTATACAAGCTTTAGCTTAGGAGTGATGGACTAGACCATGTAGCCTAGATGTATAGCAGACTATATCACTCAGGTTTATATAAAATTGAAATCACTTGAAGATGTATTCTTTGAGTTTATTCCCATGGCTAAGTGAAACATAATCAACCACACATACACAGAAACCATGTGTTTAGCCCTACCCTAAGGCAAATGTTGCTGATATGAACTAATTCCACTTCTACGATGAATATTATTCTTCATCTCCAACTTAGAGCCCTAGAATTTGCTTTGGCCAATTAAATATGAGTAGAGGTTGTTATGCTTCACTTGGGAGTGAAGGCCTTTAGGTGACGGCGATTCATTTTCCAAGTCTTTTCCTTCTGCTGTGGCAGCCAGTGATTGTGATAGAAGAAAACTCCAGTAGGGGGGTGTTGCAATAGTAAAGTATCCTAATGATCCTCCAACAGGGAAAGCCCCATATCCACCTTATTTGAGCAAAAAGTAAACCTTGGTTGCATTGAACTGCTGGTATTTTGTCATTTCAGCAAAATATCAGATGACTTGGACACAGTCAACTGGTACACATCCCACCATAAAAACAGAGCCAAGGAGAAAGATGAAGAAATTATGATGTAAAAAGTGAGGGAGACAGTAGAACATTGGCTCCCTTCCTGCTCTGTGCTCACCTCTCTGCAGTGATCCTCAGCTGTGCTGGAAGTGTCACATGCCATGGGGAATATCCAGGTGAGTCGTGGAAATAATTTTGTAGAAAAGTTTAAAAAACATAAATTGCCCAACATTTTACCACTTTGCAAGATCTTCACTGCTTTGCCTTTCAAGTCAGAGATGGATGAGGTGATAGGAGGTCTCAGTAAACTGCAGCCTTAAGTATTGTCCCAAACAACACAACCTCTGTGGACCTATGTAGGCTCTGGAGGATCAGAAAATATTACAGCAGCTGTGAAAGCTGCATATAACAATTTCTTCAAACCTTGCATTATTCTACACATAACTGAAATATGAGAGTCATTAATAAAATTGTTGACACTGAAAAGGCTATGAAAGATGCACTGTCTCTGATTATATTCCTGCTTACAGAGCAGGTTCCCCTCTTTTCTTCCCTCTAGACCTGTGTAGAGCAGACAAGATCTGTATTTTTTTGTTTGTTTGTTTTTTGAGATAGGGTTTCTCTGTGTAGCTTTGCGCCTTTCCTGGATCTCACTCTGTAGACCAGGCTGGCCTTGAACTCACAAAGATCTGTCTGGCTCTGCCTCCCGAGTGCTGGGATTAAAGGCGTGCGCTACCACCTCCCAGCAAGATCTGCCTTTTATCCACCTGTAACTGGGATTTACAGTAGGAGGTGCTGAAGTACACATCTCACAGCAATAACTGCCAGACCCAGCACGTGACAGAAGCACACACACCAGCATATGATCGTGGTTTCTTAATACTCAGGGCTTTAACCCAAGAAGCATGGTTGCTTAGGTATTTTTCCAGTGATATTGAAAGATGAAGCTATGGATAAATAAGTCCATACTAAAGGGATGAAATTAAGGAAAAACAAAATGGTGAATTTGAATGGAGGAGAGATAAAAGAAGGACCCAGAAAAGACATATAAATGGGAGCTCTGGTGATGCTAGAGCATTGTGGAGAGAGGGAGAGAGACAGAGAGAGAGAGAGACAGACAGACAGACAGACACAGAGCAGCCTATGCTTGTCAAGGATTACAGTAGTTCTTTCTTGCCTAGACAGTTCTTCATTGACTCAGGGTTCAGACAGTTTGAAGGGTACTTTTGAGAGAAGCATGTCAGAGTAAAAGCTTCCTTATGTAGAAACTAAATACTAGGGTTAGGGGGCTGATTTCATTCAGTAAAGTGCTTGTTGCACAAGGACTTGAGTTCAATCTTAAGGACCTGAGTTCAATCTCAAGAATCTAGATAAAATATATATTTTTTAATCCAGGCATGGTGGTAAGCTTCACTTGTAATATCATCCAACACTGCAGAGGCAGAGAGAGTGGATCCCTGGGGCTAATTGGGCAGCCAGCCCCGCCTAATTGCTTATTCCTAGGTCAGTGAAAGACATTGCCTCAAACACAAGGTGGGTGACTCCTAAGAAATAAAACTCAAGGTTGAGCTGGGTGGTGGTGGCACATGCCCTTAATCCCAGCAATCGGGAGGCAGAGCCAGGCGGATCTCTGTGAGTTTGAGGCCGGCCTGGTCTACAGAGCGAGATCCAGGACAGGCACCAAAGCTACACAAAGAAACTCTGTCTCAAAAAAACAAAAAAACAAAAACCTGAAAAAACCCAAAGTTGATTTTTGGCCTACACACTCACTGACACACATGCTCCCCCATGCACCAAAAAGTGAATTCACACATGCACAAATAGACATAAAATAGAAACCAGACACTTGCTGTATGTAGAAAATTCTACAGATAAACAGTTTATTGAAATTCTGCAAACTCTATCTAAATTGATCCTGTGATAACAAAAATAGATATATGTGTGTACAGATATGCACATTTATGGATCACTTGGTTGAACTCTTTCTTGTCTTTAACACTCATCTGTTCCCCTTGCTCTCTGCTGCATGTGCTCTTGGGCAGTCTAGAACAATCTGGAACTGAATGGCCCTTTCACTATCTAGAATAATACCTTAACACCACTAACTCACCACAATGGCTCATGCAGTTCTTTTTAACTTGATCATAAAAGGCATGAATATTGCATACATTTTTAGAGAGGACACAGCTTGGACACTCTTTGTTCTGTTTTTGACATTGGGTAATCTGAGTCCTGAGGATATAAAAGTGGCTTGGCCAAGGCCACAGAGTGATTCAGAGACAGAAGGCAGAGTGATATGGAATTGACTGAGGCACTCTTGCAAACTGGTTTTCAGCTTGTGACTTTTCAATGAGGCAAATTTTCTGGGGGTCAGATGTCTTAAAAGCCCGGATTCATTAGTTTTCTCTGTGTGTTTCTTCCTTCCTCTCATTCTCTAACGCTTCTTCCTTCTTAATGGATCTTATACCGTTCTGGTGTTTTCCAGTTTTCTTTCTTCAGTGAAAACATGTTGGTAAAGCAATGTCAGTACTAAAACAATTCTCTTCTGGCATATTTTAATCCTTTTTACCACATATTGATCCGTTTTCTCTTAGAGAAGCCATTATGACTGGGCTAGTTTATATCCTGACAGTTTTATTTTCCAGGTGATTATCGGCCTTTGCTGTTCTTGCAAGTCTCTGCCTCATATTGATGGATGTTCATTTATGGCTATATGAGGACTACTGAAATTGTTTTTAAAAGTCAGCTGTATTCCAACTCTCCCTGGAACAGTCGATGTGTTTCCGAATATTCCTTTCCATGCTTCCGGACAGAAGGGGATGGTGTATAAGGAGGTTTGTTTGCTTAAGGTGGACCCTAAGAACTCAGCCTCGAATTCTTGGTTGGGTGTGGATAGCATTGGGTCTGTTGCTGTTCCTGCCTCGGTACGACCGACCGTTTCCAGGGCTCTCTGCTGTGTCGCCGTTCGCCTTGCTGGAGCCACCAGGGGACGCTGTGGCCCGGAAGCGTAGCGGCAGCTTGGCGCAGACCCTCCCCCGGCGCCCCGGCACCGCCCTGTCCCAGACTCCTTTGCGGGTAAACAGACATGGCCGACGAGGGAGATCACCCGGACGCTGCGCACAACATGGGCAACCACCTGCCGCTGCTGCCTGGTAACCTCCGGGACGGGCGCCTGGCCACGGGTGGAGAGCGAGGCCCGGGGCCGACCCCTCAGGCAGGATGGGGACAGCAACCTGGGTGCAGCGGCGAGTAGGGGAGCTTCTCAGGCGCCTCGACCGCTGCAACCCTGCGCTTTCCTCCCGGCCTCTGTCTCCTGGGCTGTGGGGGATGTTGGGGGCGAGGGACTTTGGTTTCCCAGAGCAGGGACCCAGTCCTGTCCATCTTTCTCCTTAGCAAGCCTCCATGGAAATGCTCTGGGACCAGGCGACGTCGGAAACCGGGTTACATTAGTAGCCGTTCCTTTTCTTGCACGTCTGTCTTTTAATACCACTGACAGCTAATATGTACTAAGCACTTAACACGTAACGCTCCACGAAGTGAATGCTTTGCATGCCTTTCCGCTTTTACTGCTACACCTGTCACCTGTTCAGAACCTTGCTTGTTGCAGGAGAGATGTGTCGACGAGTTGTTAAATGTGTGTGCAATTTAGTGACATGGAAGCACACACAGTTGCAGAGAGACAGGGCTCTGCGGCGTGCTGATCTGTCAGCACAACAGGTATCGCTTAACTACCTCTCTGTCGAGGCCATATTTGGTGGTTTTTTTTTCAGGTGCGAAAATAATATGCTTGCATATTACCACTCGAGAGTGGTATTACCAATTTCTTTGCCCTGTTCACTTTATGTCCGCATACTTTGTGACAACTTACATTGTAGTACTAAATACTAAAAGGGCATGAATTAGTGGTACATACTATTCCTAGAATGCTATAGACAACACAGACTATTGCCCGGGGCTTTGGGTTATAAACCACACAGTGTGTTAGCTTTTGTTTGTATGAAAACCATCACTACACACACCATTTTATTTTAAGGAGGTTCACAGTTGTGGTGAGTCTATTGAGGGTAATTATAATCTCAGGTGCAATTCATTTAGGGCCAGATAAACAAGTGCTGTTAGGGTTTTTGGGATTTGTGTTTGATTCATTGCAGTGCTGATTTGGATACTCTTGAGCTGTGTCTCCAACTCCTCTTGTAATTTTTCAGAGGTAGGGATTATTCTGGGGTTAGAGGATTTGAAGAACAATCTTGTAATGTAGATTTACTTAGGATACAGTTGTGGTCTAGGTGAGTTGTAAGTTGTTGAAAACTTGCATCTTCAGTCACTTGAGTTAGGAGGTTTTTTTGTGGGTTGTGAAGAAATTATTTCAGGTTTCAGGTAGTTGCCTCGGGAAAGCTGTGCTTTGGGTATAAATCTGTTCCTTGGTAGTGGTTTAGCCTGAAGGAGGGAAAACCTGGGTGCCGTGCCAGTGCATAGAAGGCACCTTTTGTCTAAGTCACGGGTTGTTTGTGAAGCTCTTTATAAAGTTTATAAAGGTAAGTCATCTTTCAATAGAAGAGATTTTAGTGACATCAGCTCCACTGTGGATGTGCCAAAGGTTTAGGGAGAGTGGCAGAGCGGAAGGAGGAAGCTGATGTTCTGTTGGCATTCCCCAAAGCTCCTGCATGAGTCATCAGTAACCCTGAAAAGTCTGTGTTTTCTCAATTTAAAATATTAGAGGGAAGAAGCTCACAGATGTTGTAGATGTAGAATAGTGGTTGTCCAAATTTTAAGTTTTTATTGCTGGAGAAACTTTGGCTTGCCCCTTGAAGCTATGTCATGTAAAAAGTGATCATCTTTAAGTGCTAAGGAAATTGTTTAACATTTTAGGTTTGAGGAGTCTATACTGGACAAATTTAAATGCTCAAAGATAAACATTTCCAAGTGGGAGGAGTGGGTTTTAATTTGTTTACGAGAATGGCTACCATATATAACAAATGCCTTTAAAGAATAAAAGTAGAAAATGTCAAGTGTAAATTTTGTATAACTGCAGCCCTTGAGCTAATAGAAGATATTCTAAGTTTGCTGTAGTAGAGAAGAGAATGGGTCTCAACAAATGTCAAGTAAAATCTAGGTTTTTAGAGTTACAGATGAAAAAAATTACTTTCAGAATGTTTTTCTCATTTTAGTTTTGTCTTTATCTTTTGATGAAACTTCCCTATTGTCAAGAAAAACATGTTCAGAAATGCTAAACATCAGCTACCTGCATACGTCTTGAAATATGTTCTTCTCTTTAACAGAGCCTTATGTCTAGGAATTCATAATAAATATAAGGTTCCAGGCATTTACTTTATTATTGTAAAATCTTTGTATTTTCTGTTAGGAACCTACTTACAGGTAGTTTGATTTAAAAACAACAACAACAACTTTCTCAATGGAAACACTGACCAATTTGTAATCAAACCTTATGCATTTAAAAGTTTTTTGGGAGGAGCATTTAAAAATATATGAACAGAGCCGGGGCGGTGGTGGCGCACGCCTTTAATCCCAGCACGCGGGAGGCAGAGTCAGGCGGATCTCTGTGAGTTCAAGGCCAGCCTGGGCTACCAAGTGAGTCCCAGGAAAGGCGCAAAGCTACACAGAGAAACCCTGTCTCCAAAAACAAAAAAATAAAAAATAAATAAAAATATATGAACAGAAATGAGATTTAGTGGGTTTTGATTCTTAGTTTAGGCCAGTGTTTCCCAACCTTCAAACTCAACATTTCAAGCTGGAGAACCCCTTGTAAGATGTACCTTAAGCAGTACAGGGTGTTTAGCAGCATGCCAGGCCAACACCTAGTTGGATTCCCAGGATTTTTCTAGTTGTAACAGTCAAAGATATCTTAATACGGTACCAAATATCATAAATGGACACAATTATGCTTGGAGTGGGAAATGAACCCATAGTTGGTAGGAAAAAAACAATTCTTATTTAATAGAGTAACACCTCTATAAAGTAGTAGTTTGTTTTGGTGTTTGGGGCTTTGATCTCTGTCCTTGGTAGCAACAATTTTTTTGCGGGGGAGGGTTTCGAGACAGGGTTTCTCTGTGTAGCTTTGTGCCTTTCCTGGAACTCACTTGGTAGCCTAGACTGACCTCAAACTCACAGAGATCTGCCTGGCTCTGCCTCCCGAGTGCTGGGATTGAAGGCGTGTGCCACCACCACCCAGCAGTAGCAAGAATTTTTAAAGTAGATCAGCTTACTTTTTATAATTTCAAAAAAATATGTGCAGATACAGTTCTTCTTTTTTTTTTTTTTCTTTTGGTTTTTCGAGACAGAGTTTCTCTGTGTAGCTTTGCTGGATCGCGCTCTGTAGACCAGGCTAGCCTCGAACTCACAAAGATCCACCTGCCTCTGCCTCCCGAGTGCTGGGATTAAAGGCGTGCGCCACCACCGCCCGGCGATACAGTTCTTAAATCTCCTTTAAAATTGTTTTTCTTCGTGCCGTTATTTTTAAATTTAAAATGACGAAGCAATGTTTGTATGAAAATAATTGCAAACATTTAATTTTTAAATATATGGTGATGACCGCTGGGAGAGTAGTCAGTGCCCTCTGCCAGGTTTTAATGGAATCTTTTTCCACTTTAACAGATCTTTCTTGCCTACTTATTTTTTCCTTGCTTTCTTTTTCACAGAGGAACTCTTTACAGCTAAAGTTTGAAAGCTCCTCAGATTATTGTGTCAAGTCTTCATTTTTTTTCTTCAGATGAGGAAGCTAAGCTTTAATCAGTTGGAATTTATTATGTAAGGGGTCAGAATTAGTTTTGATAGAGAAGAGAAAAATCATCCATATAAGAGATTTGCACATAGTTTACCTGTTTCCCTTATAAAGCTGTACCGGTTGCTCTGCTTTCTAAAAGTACAGTGTGAATGGAGGGAAAAGGAAATGTTACAGTGAAGGAGCCTGATGGCTGATTCCCCAGCCAGATGATCAAGGGGAATATCAGCCCCTAGTTCAGGTGGACCATATGTACCCTTGATGTGAGGTGAGGAAACACCACAGTCCTCAGCTGAATCCCGAGAATTACATCAAGTGGACCCTTATTGAGGGATGCTTTGTAAAGCACCAGATAAGTACTCTGAATGATCAGGGCCTCCCCAGCCAGGTAAACAGAAAATTGGCCTGCCAGAGGCTGGAAAAGAGCCTGATACCTAAATATAATGTGGATCCTGGAGGGGAGTCTATAACAGAATAATGGAGATGAGCTAAAACCTAAGGAAATCCAAATCAGGAATTTAGTTAATAGTAATGTGCCAGTATTGATGACTTAGTTGTGACAAGAATACTGAATGAATGTATGATGCTAACTGGAGGAAGAGAAAGCCTTGGCATACTAGAATTCTATTTTTCCAACATTCCTGTAAATCTTAAAGTGTTCTAAATTAGTTGATTGTGAAGAACAGGGAAGAAAGGAGGAAAGCACTCTCATGGCAGAAAGAGCATAGGCCGGGCTCCCCGCTGCCTCTGCACAGCTTTCTTTATAAGGAGGTCTGTCCTCAGGGCAGGCTATGTGAAAGGGAACAGAGTTGGCTGTTTTTTGCATCTCATTGTTTTTCTCCTGTTATTCTACTTCAGCAGAGAGTGAAGATGAGGAAGATGACATTGAAATGGAAGTAGAAGACCAGGATAGTAAAGAAGCCAGGAAACCGAACATCATCAACTTTGACACCAGTCTGCCAACGTCACATACAGTATGTAATTTAGTCACGGAGCTAATGCAGCAGATGGACCTTTAACTGTACTTGGAATTTCCTAAATGCAAGTGACTGAAGGATCCTGCATATTAGCTGACCTGTTGTTTCCCAGTGCATGTAATTCTACAAATTGAAATAATGTAATAATATATTCTCCTGTAATTCTTGACTATTTTCTAATATGCAAACAGACGTTAACTTTTAAACTTATCCTGGGTGTGCCTCTTTGAGGAATTGTCTTCTTCTGAAGGAGTCTACTAGTAACTGAGTCATTAAGAGTGTATTACTGCTGGGATGTGGGGTGGAATTCTACATACCAACATTCTGTCATATGAGTTGTCATATTTGGACACAGAGGGGTTTTTGGTTAAAATAAGATATTTTGAGCTACAAAATGCTAATGAGATATTCTTCATAAAAATTTGGGGTTCTAGTAGGAAATACTAGATCAAAAGTTAGAGTTTGATGGAAGTGTCTTCTATAACCAAGCTTATATAAATAAATGCGTGCTCTGTAGTTGACTCTACTATTCTTTAATCTCTTAAGGTGTACTGAGTGTCTGTCTTGACTCCCTGTGTGTTCTTGAATAGTACCTAGGAGCTGATATGGAAGAGTTTCATGGTAGGACTTTGCATGATGATGACAGCTGTCAAGTAATTCCAGTCCTTCCTCAAGTGATGATGATCCTAATTCCTGGGCAGACGTTACCACTGCAGCTTTCTCACCCGCAAGAAGTCAGCATGGTGCGGAATTTAATTCAGAAAGATAGAACCTTTGCGGTTCTCGCCTACAGGTAAGAGGATGTAAATGTGCTCCCCATGCTGCCTTCTGTTGACACAGCCAAGGTCAGTGTAGCAGCCAAAGCCACCTGGAATTCTGCAGAAGATGTTGGATAAGAGTGTGAAGCAAGCAGTCTTGTCAGTATCTAATATTATTTTCATTACTTTGTAAGTCAGACATTTACTTTTACAATTTAGCTGTGTCTGGCTCTTGAAAAACTTCCATGCATTTAATGGAAAACTTGCCTGGAGTCTGAATTCAGAACTGTTTTTATTCAAAGACAGCTGGGCTTTTATATTTCATACAGAGGTTACTTTTCCCTTTCAAAACTCACAAGTTATGCCAACACAACAGCGGGAAACTGAAGCTGTCCTTCAAGCAGCCTTTGGCAAATGAAGGCAACATGTGGTGGAGACAGGAAATGGAAACAGGAAGCCTCCCCATCACCCCCAAATCCCCCCCACATATATATGCATAGTGCTGCTAATTAGCAGTGACCATCATTGTCTAACAAAGTGAAAGAATGTTTACTTTGTGAAATACAATTTAAAACTCTTTAGCCGGAGGTTATTTCAGTGACTCTAACCCCCCCCCCCCCCTTATTTAAACTGCTGCTTGCTTTCTGGAGCCTTGTGTGCTAGCTTTACCTTGAGGGGGACTGCTGTAAATTGTTCTCCCCTCTGTATTGCTTTTGCTGCTTTTGTGTATTTAAAAGCTAAAGCTGAAAACTCTTCCTGTAAATTTTTGTCTTGGAAGTAATATGCAAGAAAGGGAAGCCCAGTTCGGAACAACAGCAGAGATCTATGCTTATCGAGAAGAGCAGGAGTTTGGAATTGAAGTAGTGAAAGTGAAAGCAATTGGACGGCAGAGGTTCAAGGTCCTTGAACTTAGAACACAGTCAGATGGGTAAGAAACTTCCAACATCCTAGAGAGACTTTGTGGCAATGTACTATTTACTTGATGTTTTATAGCTTCATTGTTCTCTTTGCCGTCTAAGGGGAAAGTCCAGAGTTCCCAACCTTGATGGTTAACAGAGTCACTGTCAAGTGTAAAACTGGAGCGACCTCAGTTTCAGCTTCATCGCCCAGCCCGGAATGTGACTTAATGTGGAGTGGGGCTTTGGCAGTGTTTATAAATTATGTCTGGGTGACTGTAACATCCCTGCAGGTTTGAAGACAATACTGTAAGCACCAAAGAAGCACCTGTTGAGGCGTTGCTTCTTTGGGATTGAAGAGCTCTCTGCAGCATGAGAGAATAGAGGGCAGAAGCTGTGCTCAGTATGCTCACCAGGACAGGTGTGCAAGTGGCAGCATTGCTCTGCTGTTTGAAAGCTACACTGAGGAAGGACATCTGCCATGTGCTACACCCGAGCTGTGCCAGCCACCGAGTTTGGGACTGTGTGCAGTGTGCGTTTTCTATCATCCCAAGATGTCTTTTATATGAGGAGTGAAGAAATGCTTCTGTCTCTGCACTCTGTGAAGTTTAGAAGTTTCCTGAGGATCCTGGCGTAGTTCACATAGTTAGGTTTTCATATGATCAGAAAATACTGTTAATTTTCCTATTAAGTTCTGCTAATTTAGCCCATCCTCCTAAAAAGGAAATGAAGTAGAAGCAAGCATTTCTTTTATCTGGTGTCATGTCTTGTTTCTGGCACACAGGAAGCACATGTAGTATCTTAGGGGACAGCCTCTGGGCTCTGCCTGTTTGTAGGGAATCTGGTCTGTGGTCAGAATTGAAAATTCTGTCATGCCGCTTTTATTTCATATGGCATCTGAGCACAGGAAGGTTTGAAGATTTTAGGTACCAACAAGAATGTAAGCTGCATGAGAGCAAGATTTGTTGTCTGTTATGTCCATATTGTAAGCAGCTGTAAATATTAATTTACAAAAGTGTGTATGAGTCAGAATGCATTTTGGGACAAGAAATCATGTGGATATTGGGTGGGATATCCAGAATAGAGGGGCCTACTTTTCTCCTAGACCTTCCCTAGAACATGTCATTGTACAGACTCCAAACCTTTATAGGGTTGTATGCCTGAGGTCCTCAGTAGACAAGTTGTTGGAGAAGTGACTGAAAATGTTGTGGTCTACATTAGGACAGTGAGAAGTGAATAAGTACAAAGTGATCTGGGGGTCTGTTGTGGTAATTAGCTGGTGGTTTTGTTACTGTGGATTTTGCTGACACTAATAGTTTTTAATTTACTTCCTGTATACATCTTGTTACAGTTTGATTATCTTTGAATATTATTTCCTAGAAGTGACAAAAGAAATTGAGTTGGGAGAAAGTCTGTATGTGACTTTAATAATTAATTGTGTAGAACTCTAAAAGACAAGCTGGACGTAGTCACTGTCAGAAAGTAGGCAAGAAACATGGTTGCAATGTAGTGAAGATCACCATCACACTGACAGAGGTGGACTGGCCTTGGAGAGAATTCTCTCTAGTAGTCTGTAGACCTACTATATATTAAGGTCTCTCAAAAAGACGTGTCTCAGTTTGAAAGCCCACTGTGGAATAAGATTTCTTTGCCTCCACTCCCACACTGGTCCTGAAACTACCGTCACTTCAAATGGGCAAGTGAAAGAAACCATGAAGGTGGTCCAGGGCAGTCTCTTCTTTTTGCAAATGATTGATAAGCTAAGTCCCAGGGAGATCACTTACCCTATGCAAGTAAATACAGATGACTTCATCCACATTCTGACTTCCTAACTAGCTGTCAGCCATTATACCAGGATTATTCCTTAGCATATTGGGAACTTAATTCTAGGAAAGCTATAGTTTAAGATTCATCTTTTTGTTTTTGTTTTTAACCAAATGACACTGCATATGTGAAGTACATAGTTAGCTTCTAACCTTTCCTGTTAAAGTGTTTTTCAAATACATAGACTTAAAAAAAAAAAAAAAAAACCACACACATAGAAGGGTGTATACGACTTGGTTTAAGACTCGTCATAAATCTGTTTCTTAGAAGTGTACAAAAAAAGAGAAATTAACATCCTGTTGGAATTCTGAGACTTCTTATCTGTCATATTTGGGATAAGTAATTTTTAGTCAAAAAAGTTTGAAATATATGTATTACAAACATTTTAGCTGAAAATTCTAATAGTGTAACATTTTGATTTTTGGAGAGACAAAGTTGTTTACTTTGAACTGGGTTTGCAGATCCATTTGGATGTAGATGCTCCTGGATTTTCTTTATATGATATCTATCTAAACATGTGGGTCACTTTAACAGGCATTACAATATAAGTGCAAAATCTTAAATTTTGTAGTTTTTCCCCTTAATTTCTTGTGTAGCCTGTTATAAAATCATGTTGTTATAATCATAAAGTAACTCTCATAAACACGTAGGGGAGAACCAACACACACATATACATACACACACCCCAGGCGTGTTGAACAGGGACCGTGAAGGCTCACTTCCTCCCAGTTCTGAAAGTTGGTACTGCAGACAAAGGCCTAGCATGGTCTAGAGGACATTGGTTCCACAGTGTCTTTGGTACAATAAATTTTTGTCTGGAAACAGGGAGAGAGAGAGAGAGAGAGAGTTTTCCTTTCTTTGTTTTTGCTACCTGGCTATTAATGACAGAGAAAGAGTGTGTGAGGCTCACAGCCTAGAGATTTAGGGATGGAGAGTTGTATTATCTAAGAAGATCAAAGAATTAGATGTGTCAAGATAATCTGTAGGCTGTATGCTGAGTTTTTAAAATAAATTGTGCTTCATTTGTGCCTGCATATTTATCTGAAATGTATAATCTCTTGAGTCTACAAGTGAGACTGAAATCTAAATTATGTCTTATATTAAGATTTATTAAACAATTGTTTTGAGAATTTCTTATATACACATATAGCATTTGGTCTATTTGTTTAAAGTGGGGAACTTGGGAAAATCTTAGTATTTAAAATTATCCTATATCGAGAAACTCACTCAGTGTATCTTAAAATGAACAACATGCTTGATTCTCTTTATTTTAGAATCCAGCAAGCTAAAGTGCAGATTTTGCCAGAGTGTGTGTTGCCATCAACCATGTCTGCAGTTCAGTTAGAATCACTCAATAAGTGCCAGATATTCCCTTCAAAACCTATCTCTTGGGAAGACCAGTATTCATGTAAATGGTGGCAGAAATACCAGAAGGTGAGACACTAATTTCTTATACATCTTCTAGACTGAAGATAGGTTGCTTTTAAAAAGAGTAACAACTGTCATGACATTGTTTAGACACTGTAGTTTGCTTGATCATAGATGGATTTAAAAATAATTCACAAGCAGTTGTTTACGAAAGATAACTTGTAGTAGTGGTGAAATGTCACACAATTGTAAGACACTGTTGATACTATGCTTATCGTGTATGTATTAACGGCCTGTGGGCTCTTGATTCCATAGGAACTGTAGAAAACTCTAATCACATATTTGGCTTTTGAGTTAAATGCAGCCCTGAAGAAGGGACAGGATTGTTTGGGCTGCCATTCAGTGGCAGCAGAAAAGAATGCTGTCCTTAGACCTTTCAGAGGAAAGCTTTGTCCGTTGTTTTGCGGCATGCTGCTGATCACAACAGAAATTGACTTGAGAGGGTAAGGTATTGCTTGTTTGGTGCTGGCAATGTAGTTCAGTGGTTGAGGTCTTGCCTACCATGTTCAAGGCCCTGCATTTGATTCCCAGCACGGAAGAAAGTCAAGGGTGCTTGCTTGTTTTTGCATTACAACTTAGGTATTCCTTTGGCTAAATAGTTCACCTCTTAGGATAAAAGTGAAAACTGTCCTGCTTCATTGGTTAGATATGTACCTCACTGTAGGTGTATGTGTAAATACCTTTAGGTATAAAACATGCTTTCTAAATTGATGATTTCCCCATAACTGAGAAATGTACTAGTTTCTAAGTTTAGAATAAATTGGTTTTTTGGTACTTTCTAAAAATACAAGATTATTTCCATTGTAAACATAAAAGTTCTGTGAATCTTCCCTTACTCTTAAGTTAGGATAGGGAAGGCTTACATTTTGTTGTAGATAGCATACCATCCCAAAGTGATGTGAACTAGTATATAATTCTCGTGACAGGCTCTCTCTCCTTTTCACTGCTCTATCACATTTAGTGCTCTTCAGTTTCTAGAGAACTTGAGGCAGAGTGGGTGCTTGATGGTCTCATAACTGTTAAGGTATACAGTTTTACCCAATTCTGTTAACATTGATGCACAGTACAGTATGCTTTAGTTTTTCTAAGAATGCTCTACAGAGTATAGTTAGATTGCTTAAACACTTACTAAAAGAACCTTGAAAGTAATGTTATGGAAACTTTGACATTGTTGTTGCAGGCAGCTTTGGTCTATCTGTACAGTACTTCCTTTTCCAAACTGGGTATAGAGATTTTCAATATATCTACCCTTATTTATTTGTCAATACAACAGTGGGGAATTAATGTTCATGATGATTTTAAGCATAATTCTTAGAATAAGCATGTCAAAAGGTAGTTCTATCAAGGAGTGTTGTTTTGTATTTAATCAAGCAATTTAGTACTGTCACATGTCTGCTAAAGAAGTGATTATGTGGCAGATTAATCCTCTCAAGATGCTTGCTTCCTACATGTCATGTCAATATTTAGCTGTTCATTTCAGTGACTGCTATCTTTTCAGCAGGGCTTATATTGAGATTTTTAATTCAGACTGGGACGGTAATGGGAAGTCTTAACTATCTAAAGTTTCTAAATTTACTCCTCTTTGAAAATTAGTAAGTATAGGATGGGACTGTAGTTCATAACTGACATATTGGCCCTGTATAACAAATCCTGTCCTGGCGATAGGACCTTGAAATTCTAAACCTAAACTTCAGTTAAGTAAATAACACAGCTCGTGAAGTTTAACCTTTATATTACTTATTGGTTAAATTCTTCATATTCTATGACAACAGTGCCTCGGTATGTTTACATTGAATTTAAAAATTTTTAGGTATTGTCACTGGCTCAATGGGCAAGGAAGCTTGCCTGGGGACGTGTGGCCTGGATTCCTGAGTCTTCTCTGTCATCCTAGGTTTGTACTCAGGAGCCCTCACTGTGGGAAGAGTTGCCGAGGCCTTAACAGAAGGAACTAGGGAATGAGGAAGGCACATGAGGTTTTAAGAATTTTTTTTAAAAAGCCTTCAGCCTTTTTATTTCTCAGATTGTTTCAACAGTTTCCTTGTTTAAGCTTAGAATGTCTTAGGTTCTGAAATTTGGAATCTTGTTCACTAGGTTGAAAGAAAAATTGTTGCTAGCAAATGTATGTTGTTCCCAGGTGACTAGTAAACTCTGTTGTATCTCTTAGACCCATTCTGGGCCCAACAGAATATAGGCTCTAAAACAGGGAAGTGCTGCAGGGATGGTTGGTTGGCCAGGACTTCCTGTTGAGACTGCATACTGAACTTGGAGGTGGACATTCTGTTACTTTCAAAAGTGGACCGTGTATTGCTTGTGTTTAGACAGACCTGAGGTCAGTTCAGTCCTCTTCATAGAATTTATTCACACTCACTTGTACAGCCCACCACAAAGTAAGGCCATACTAGATACATCCTTCTTCCATGGCTGAGTAGTAATTAAGGTGGCAGAGTTGGGAGATTGCTAGTGTGATTTAAAGGTGGTTATCACACTTCTAATAGGAAAGATAAAGGATCCAGGAGAATATGGTCTTCCTGGGATACAGTTAGTTATCTTTGAAAGTATATAAACTGCCCAGATCATAAAGTAGTAGTGAAGCTTCCTTAAGTGTTCTATGTAGCTTCCCATTCTGACAAAGTAGCAGTAGGGAAGGCCCAACAGACATATGCCTACTCAGCATGTTGGATGTTGAGAAGGAAAATGTTAGCCAAGTTAATTGGGAAACACTTTAAACTCATTCCATGAGAGATCTTGATTTCCTGAGATTCAGGCTTTGACACTGGTGTTTACATTTTTTTTTAAATCATGGCCGCTTTCTAAACTCACTAGAATGATTGGAAGAGACTGTCCAAATGGCAAACTTTTTCATCCCTCTTGAAATGCAGTCCCTTGTCCAAGTTCTCAGCCTGTCCGTATGTAAAGCTTGCTATGTTAATTAGAAGAGTTGACTGAAATATAAAGTAAGCAATGTGGAAATTAGAAATCTGTAGTGTTTGATGCTCATCCTTCCAGCCTGTGCTAGATAAGCAAGATGTGGTTGTTCTATTCATCATGGAGAGTAGGGCAAAAATGAGAACAAACTTACAAAGGCATGGCCTTCATGCTCTTCACAGGCTGTTTTTTTAATGCTCTAAAGTTTATAAAGATACAGATACTCATTCTTGTATATGCAGAAGCTACAAGAAAGGTCACTACTGTTGACCTCATTACTAACCACGTCTTACAGGAGATTCCATTGTATCTTTTGATAGACACAGCATCATTCCTTTTTAAAGCTGCAGCAGGCTGCTGTATGGTTTACATTGTAATTTACACAGCTAGTCCTCTGACACCTGCACTAAATGTACAGATTCCCTTTACAGAGGGACCTACATATGTATGCTCAATCTTGATAGTAAGGTGAAATGCCAGTAAGGGCTTGAAGTTTTATTTTTACAGCCCCTTATAAAGGAGTTACATACCTGCTGGTATTCATTGTTGTCATGGTTTCACAGTATACAACCATGTTTATTGATCTGCTAAGTGTGCCTTGTGGATTTAATTTTAACTTGCATAATTACTTACAGCATTTTACTTACAGGACTTGTGTATTTCTTTGTCTATGAAGTTTCTACCTATATTTTTCCTACTGGGTCACTGGCTTCTAAGAACTCTTGACCTTTATCATCTTTGTAATCACAAGCATGTCCCTGTTTGTCATCTGCTAGTGCTGGTTGTGGTGTGCTGTTTTACGAGGGGGGGAGGGGGGAATGGGCATCTTAGTTGTATTTTAGTACACTGCCTTCGTGTTCTAAATTTTAGTGAATAACTTCCTAAGGAAGAGCATGCACAGTTTTTCTCTTGATAATGGATTTCATATAAACATGAGTCCATGTGCAGTTTATCCTGGTATTAATGGCACTGTTTCCAGGTGGCTTGTCTTTGTCCCATTTAGTTTCTCAGAGTTTGCTTTTGCTCACAGTGACTTTGACTTGAGGGGCCACCTCAGACCAGGTTAGTTTATCTGTTACTTCTTCTATTTTTGTGTCAGGCTCTATATACTGGACTGCTGTAGCAATTCTCAAGTTCCTAAGTACTGTGAGTACAAATAGGGCCTCTGGCTTTCTCACTGCTCCTTTTTACTGAAACTTTCTCAGATACGTTTCTAGGATAGGTGTAGTCAGGTATTAGCACAGAGAGACTTGTGATTTTTTTTCCCTTGCACACATACTATGCATATATATTTGTGTATCTACCACTAGTTTATAAGCCACTAGAATAGTTAAGATCCTACCAGCTTTCATTACCAAGAGATATTTGGGAAATTAAAGACAAACAAAAACTGTCAACTTCCAGCTTATTTAACTAAATTTTCTCATTTACTTTGCTCACTGTAACAGATCAAACAAAAAATATCTCTGGGCCCCATGTAAAAGATAAAAGAGGTCAGTGGGATAATTTCTTTTAGCTTCCCCCCACCCCTCCATTATTCTGTTTCATTGGCCTTTCACGGTTTTTAAAAATTCTTGCAGTTTCATTTTAAGGGCCTTTATGTGTGCTATCACTAGTAAACTGTTCCCTGAATGACTGTAGCCTCTGTGAAGAATTAGTCCTTAGTCCCTTTAATTTCCTAAACTTTCTGGCTATTGAAGTAAACCCTTTTACAGAGTAAGCCTTGGAGCAGCTCTCTGAACTGCTGATTGTTATCAGCAGCCCCCACACAGAGGGTAGAAGCCACTCAGTGCTGAAAGTCAAGAGGGACTTGGGAATTGGAGTGTTGAGTTTGGGCAGTTGCTCTGTAAAAACCAACAGTTCTGCTCCTTCTGTTGTGTGCTTACTGTTAAAAGCACTTTAAACACATCTGTTTGTGCCTGGAACTTTTAGAGTAAGAATAATAATTGGATTAAAGATTTTTAGAAGTCTTTTTCTTCCAAGGGAATTGAGACACTAGTTTGCTTATAGGTTGGGGCCATGCAAAGGATGGCATCATTCAGTGCATTCCTGTCACTGTGTTAACATGTCACTTAGCTTCTGTTTTATTATGTAAATAAATGATTTGGGCTTCTCTTGATGTGTGGCAAAATTACACTTTTGCCCTACACTTTATAATGCCTTCATGCTCCAGAAGTGCTTATCTTAATGTGAAAAAATGTTTAACTTCTTAGCCAGACATGTGTCAGCAACCCAAACTGAAACTTTCCTTGGATTCTTATAATTTTGTAACTTAAAGAATTTCTAATTTTAAGAAGTAGATTTCTTCCCCAAAAGTATAAACCTTGTGTGCTGTGATTTCACTTTTTTGTTGTTAGCCATCTATTACATCTCTTAATACATAAAAGTGATCAGCACATTGAACAAATGGTTAGGGTAAGACCCTTCTGTGCATATCCTAGCTACTTCCCACTACCAAATCTGTGACCCTTTGCCTGGTTTCACCTACCTTTAAAATGGAGATACTTCTAGGGGTCATGTGGTATTCTAATAGTTCTTGCTATAGTATTGTTTCCATGGCGACTTGTAGATAATCAATCATCTATTGTTGTTGGTAGCACATCTTTAAAAATCTGTAATTGAACCATGACAGTAACCCTTAGTATAAGGTATATGGTCTTAGATGTAAAGGATAACTTACTGGAGAGGACTTACATCTTTTGCTCTGGCCTATTTGGCTGGACTCCTGAGCTAACCCTGAATAGGAAACTGTTTTTAGGTAGTCTGAAATAGGACGTTTATGCCAGGCTATATTTTTTTTTTTCTATCAAGTATCCACTAGTTTGAGGTGTAGTTCATGGTACTTCAGAAAGTCTATCTTTACCATGTATTAATTCCTAATATTGGCAAACAAGAATCATGTCCCCTTGAAATACACCTCTAAACCCTCTAATGGAAGAATTTTCCTTTGACATGATTACTGAAGAATACTTTATATATTTAATATGTATTATATATAGTCTATAGCAATATTCAGACAGTGATATCCTAGGTCTTATCATTCATTTCCTGGCACTGATCTACCCAGAACAATGAACAGTTCTGCATAACCCGTCTGTGGTAAGTGCCTCATATTGGTATCACACATTTTATTCTTTTATACTTGTTATAGCCCAGTTTGTGTAATACAAAGGTACTTACCATTTCATTTTCATTGCCTACCAATCTCAGTACAGCAATATGCCATGTGAGCTTGTAGTCTAGAAGCAATAGGCTGTGCATTGTAGCTTAGGTGTATAATTAGACCACCCTGGTCTGTGTTGAGTGCTGTTTGTGATCAGCATTTCTCAGAGTGCATTTGTCATTAAGGTGTTGAAAGTGTTTGCCATCTTTAAGAATGCCATTTCAGATAATCTATTGGTAATAATCTTTTTAAAATTAGAAAATGTTTTTGTAGGATTAATCATTTTTAGATGCTACTATTTGTAGTATTCAAATCTTTTCCTTGAATTTTCACAAGTGACACTTTTTGTTTCAGAGAAAGTTTCACTGTGCAAATCTTACTTCCTGGCCTCGGTGGCTGTATTCATTATATGATGCTGTAAGTAACATGCCAGAAACTTATCTTTTATTAGAATTTTTATAGTCCTGACTTATATTTAGCAAAATAGGCTGACACATTTTGGTTACTGAAATTATGAAGGGTCATGTAAAAGTCACACTATAGCTAAGAATTCTAACATCACAATATTGTTTTCCAAACAAGTACATTTATATGTATCTCTGCATCACTAGCATTAAGTGGTACATCTACACAGGCTTGTGCTATCAGTTAAAAGTATATGCACTGTCACTGCTAACAAAATCACAAAAGACAGAATACTAGGATAACTTAAAGAATCTTGATTTGGAATACAATGACTGTCTTCAAAACCCAGTTTCTATCAGTTACTCTGTGGCTTGAGGCAGATGGGTATAATAGTAGCTATTGCACATAGTAAACATTAAATAAATACTAGTTGTATTTCTTAGTGAATTCCTGCCCAGAAATCTAAAGAACTGGAAAAATAAAACAAGTAATTTGAGCATGTATGATGTATGTACGACTAAAAGAAAAACGCAGTTGACCTCTTGTCCTTCAGCAGCTCATGAGCCTTACAAGGCACAGATGCATTCTGTAAAAATGTGTTAATGCCTGGAAAAAGACAGACAGAAGTTTTTCTGTAGAAACTAGTTGCTAAGTGAGGTGTGTAGACAGTAAATGCAGAGGTACACCACCATTTGCGATGAGCCGAAAAGGGCTTGAGAAAAGTCAGAAGAGAGGCCAGTTCAAGCAGCGGCCTACAAGAGTATCCTAAGCATCCAGAGGCATTTAGAATCACATACTTCTTGGGATAGATATCCTAAGAGTGAGAAGCCTGGGAAGTTGACCTACTTGCTAGTCAAAGGAGTTAAGAGTCAACCAGTTCTGCCTTTAACAGACATTGTACCTGGTCTCAGATTTAGTACCAATGTATGATTTTTAAAGGGACTGAACCTTATTGTGACTACTTTTATTTTAAACTAGGAAACATTAATGGATAGAATTAAGAAACAGCTACGTGAATGGGATGAAAATCTCAAAGATGATTCTCTTCCTGCAAATCCAATAGGTATGGCAAATAGAGCAAGCTGTGGCATGTTGTTGGGGGGGGGGCTTCAACATTAATCAGTTTAAACTAACCTTTGAATTCTGAAAAGGCATTTGTATCTCTTTTACTTTGAATTTTTTTTCAAGAAATTGGTATTTTAAGCAACAGAGTCTTCATATTTTGTTAATTTCTAATAACTAAATTTGAACTGCAGAAGTGGTTGAATTGCATTTGACACTTCCTGTTCTTTATAGAGCCTTTACAAGTGAATCTGGCCCCAGAACTTAGCTTTATATGTCATCTCTATATTTGTAAGTCAACTTCATTCAAGTATATGTTTGACTTAAAGGAAGGTAACTGGAATATAAGTACATATTAATGATTCCTAACTTTAAAGTGTGCAAACCTCACTCTGTCTTTTAAGACTTTTCTTACAGAGTAGCTGCTTGTCTTCCTATTGATGATGTGTTGAGAATTCAGCTCCTTAAAATTGGTAGTGCTATTCAACGACTTCGCTGTGAATTAGATATCATGAATAAAGTGAGTAAAGATGATATGTCTGTTGTGTAGATTGTAGGCCAAGCTACACTGTTGAGACCAGGAGCTACCTCTGTTTTATAGTAATATAGTCATACTGGAGAAGTACCTGGTTACCTGTTCTGATTTGTGTTAAAAAGCTTCTCTCTAATCTAAAAATGCTCTGTAATTTAGGCCATTCCAAATTTGGGGGATTATGAATGTTTTAACAGTAATGTCTTGGAGGGGTATGTGTATATATACACACACACACACTTTTGAATAAGGTATATTAAACCTAAAAATTTGAAATTTTGTAGTCCTTAAATATTAATCATAGGTTCATCTAAATTTATCTAGGTGGAAGTGTGATATACATTTGTACTCTTGAGAAGTTTATTCATGGTTTGGGTAACATACCTGTTTTTCTACTTCAACTTTTAGTGTACTTCCCTTTGCTGTAAACAATGTCAAGAAACAGAAATAACAACCAAGAATGAAATATTTAGGTAAGATCTTTATTACATTTAGTATACCTCTCGCAATACATTTCTAACTTACAGAATTTTTCCTCTAGCGCCTAAAAAATATACTCAATTAAGAAAATAAGCACAGGTCTGGGGTAAGGCTGTTTCCCAGGCTGGAAATATCCACAATGTCTATATGTTTTTCCTCAATTTCTGTTTAATATCTTATTTTCTTACATAATGAGTGCTTCAAGCATTATCTTTCAACTAGTTATGCTAAACAGGACCAGAACAGGGCATGTCTCTGAACATGTGCTAACGCTGTGACACAGTAGTTTAACACTTTGATGAATTCATTAGAATTATAAAACAAGACAGTAAATCAAGAAAATAAGGAAACTGATGTCTGCAAGGCAGCCAACTGTCTAAAGATGAATAAACCTGACCTTTTCATTAGGCTTTTTAAACAATAGTGTTTCCCTTGGACTCATCAAAAAAAAATTGTCAAGCAAAAATAGAGTATCTGCCAACCTCCTGTATTCCTGTACTTATATCTGACACAAAATTTAAAAATTAAAAAACATACCCCAAAGAAGGAAAAAATTAGAATTACTGTTTTTCTTTTCATTCTCTTATTCTCCATATTGCTTCTTTGTTGCAGTTTATCCTTATGTGGTCCAATGGCAGCATATGTGAATCCTCATGGATATGTACATGAGACACTGACAGTGTATAAAGCTTCCAACCTGAATCTGATAGGTCGACCTTCTACAGTACACAGCTGGTTTCCTGGGTAATACGGTTGTGTTCAGTTTTTTGTTGGACTCTTCATTTAGTCTTAAGTGAAGCTTCTAGAAATGATACGAGGCAAACAGGACAGGAATAATTTTAACTAATCTTCATTCCATCAATAGGTAGAAATGAATGGGGGTGGTGTATATCACTGCATATGTTAGAGCAAAAAACTGAAATTTGTCAGCTCATTGTAAAACTTTATGATCTACTGTAACTACAACTATTGGTTGATCCACTAATATGTGGATCAGAGGCCTTAAGCAGGGACATAACACGATGTAAAAACTAGTAAATCTTGCTATATCTAGCCTGCTTTAGTCACCTTTTTACTTTGAAATCGGATTAGTGATTTTACTTGCTATCCTGCACTTAAAAAAATCCTATTTGATATCATTGTGAAGACTGTAAAACTAAGTATGTTAATGTAAACACTACACGCAGAATACTTTACCTGAGGAAAACGGTAACTTGCTAACTTGAGAACAGAAGTGCCTTGTTTTCGAGGAGTTCATGCTCTCCTTCCTCTACCTCATCTATATAGCTCCAAGATTGCTGTTCTCTAACAATAATGTAGTAGAAAGCAGTGAGGTTAAGGCTGGAGCAATGTAGTCTTTGGCAAACAGCAATATAAAGAAGCTTGTAGTAATAAAATTGTCAAAACATAGTATCAATACAGTATCAAATTATGAGAAGGTAGTTTTGTAAATTTATGAGGTTTCAGAGAAATTACACAAGCCTAAATCAAAAGTATAAAATAGGTTTCCTTAGCTTGTGTTTTTCCTTCATTTTACAGGTATGCATGGACCATTGCCCAGTGTAAGATTTGTGCAAGCCATATTGGATGGAAGTTTACAGCCACCAAAAAAGATATGTCACCTCAAAAATTTTGGGGCTTAACTCGCTCTGCTCTGTTACCCACAATTCCAGAAACTGAAGATGAAATAAGTCCAGACAAAGTAATACTTTGTTTGTAAGTGCACTGTAAGGATAACTCCCTAACAAATTGTTTTCTCAAGTCAGATCTGCCCCAGACATCACTGCCTCTGATGTATGTGTATAGTGGTTACAGCATTTGACTACCAAGTTCAAGAGCACACTTGCTCAGAGGATGAGAAAGCAGTGTAAAACACAAGGTTGGATTCAGAAGTACCCGCTTCAGTAGCTTGGTGCCATTAATTATCCTGTTGAATATGTGGCATTGACAGGCTAAGAAAACACCATTTACAATGATGAGGAAGGCTAGGGAACAGGATAGGGCACCACTGCTCTAAATGATGAAATGTTCCAGGAGCTAGGTTGGCAAGCACAAGAGAGAGGCAAAGCAGTGTATATTACTTTGAAAGAAACAAAGTCCTTTTAATTTTCTTTAGCTTGTCTGAGATACTGATTTGTAAATTTTGAAAATATTAAAGAGTAAAATAAGCAGTTTGAACAGAAAAAATAGCATTTTGTGTATTTGCACTATTTATTTGATAGCCCTGTCATGTGTAAGACCCCCATAAATAATAGTATATGTGCATTTTGCATTTATGTGAACAGTATATATTTCTGGGATTATACCCTTTAGGAAATAAAGCAATTGAAGGGCATCTTTAAATAAAACTTACCAAACTAACACCTATGTCCAAACCTACACTATTTAGTTAAATTATGTAAAAATCGAAGTGATCAAGTAAAATTTAAAGTGAAGTACAGAAATGTAACTCCTCAATGTCATTTTTTAAGTTTCACTTCTGTTTCATTCAAGCTGCAGTCATAGTGAGGCAGTGTAATCTCACGACCCACACAGTTTCCCATTCCTTGCAGATAGTACTGTTTACAGGAATCAATCTCACACAACATAGCAGCTTTGAGATCACTCCATCTGTATCCTTCCTATTTATGCAGGTGGAATGACAACAGCAGGAACTCAATGATGTAAATTCAGGTATTTACTAACCTGTGTAAAGGAATTTCTGAGGCTCCCCTTTTTGTAACATAACCCTGTTAATCTTCCTCTTATTTGGGCTTCATCACTAGTGATTTTATCAAACTCCAAAAGCTGCTGTTTGCTTATATGGATACCAAGTGTCTAAATCTAAGCTGTATCCATCTAATTAGTAAAATAAACACTTGTGTTCACTCTCTGTGGTACCTGGTAACACTCTCAACACCAGCCCTTCAGTTATTCCTGTAACAGTCTAAGCTTTGCACACAAAAGGAAATCAAAGTCCTGTGTAAATGAATGGCGTTGTGGACTAATTAATTTTAAAATCAGCAATCAGCGAAGGCAACATAAAGTAGTTAGTTTTGCACACACAAGTGTTCTTTTGGAGTTACCACCTCCAGTCTAAACAAGTGACAGCTACACTTTTCTCACTGGCATACTCCTACAGACTTGGAAAATTCAGAGTTACACCTATCTGAAGAAGACGTAGACTTAGTTTTCTATGCGTCCATACTGAGTTTACTCTTGCTGCTGTTTCTTAGGATTTAAGTAAGAAACGGAAGGAAAGAAAACCAGTCTTACCAAGACGTTCCTATTTCCTGGGGAGCTCATTTTAGGTCTTCTTTATGTGACTTAGAAGTTCATCCTTTTCCATTTGGTAACCACTTTTCTTCCACTGTTCGCGCAACTGCTGCAACAGGGCCCCGATTTCCTTCCCTGAAGAAATGCCCACTTTCCTGATGTCATGTCCACTCACAGGGAAGGGCGGGACAGACCACTGCTGCATCTCCTTGAGCAGGCCATGTTCTCCTTGGTACTTGAGCAGCTCACAGACACGGGCAGTTGCGTCTGGTTCCCTTGACTAAGTGACAGAGTTTTTCACATATTAAACACTCACAATTTTATTCTGCCACTTAAATATTTATATAAAGTCTACAGTTTGAAAAATTGCTTCTCCAGTTAGTGAACTATTTTTCTGACCAAACCTAATACATACTTACATCTATAACGAAGTCTTGATATGGTTTCAATGGTTCTGAACTATCTGTTGCTTTAATCAAGTCTTTCCTGTTTTTAACTATAAATAAACCCAGGTTTTTTTCTTCTTTTGAAATTTTCAATCTCAAATCCAGTTTTGTGACATCATCTTGTACTTTGAATAAAGAGGCCAAAAGAGTCATTGGTTTTGGTGAAAAGCCTTCAACATTTTTACTGACTTTGTTAAATTCTTCTAAATTTGCATTAGCAGGTAAACCTGTATGGCCAAAAAAAAAAGAAGGGTCAATTGTTTTTAATTATAAAACCCTCACTTGTCTCTCATACCATGCAGTTTTTAAAGAATGTGTAGTGTTCTTTCTCCACTGCTTATTATCAGCCCATCTGTCACTCCCTTAACTCCAAGGAAACCCTATCATATTCTTGTTTCTTGCATCAAGATGTAGCAGGAGGCTGAGGAGCTGTGGTCAAGTGCACAGATGTCTTCTCTGTCACGCTCCTGTCTGCACCCATTCCCTACTCAGTCATTTTGTGTTTCTGTTTGGAATATATTAGCTATAATTACTGACTTCATTCCTACATACTAAGTATTCTTGTAGAAGTGCTAACTAGGTCTAGCGGCTATTATTTCCAACCCTTTGTGATGATAAATCCACCCAACCTGCAAAGCCAGTTAAGTGGCACAGCTTCAACAAATCAGTGTTCACTCTGCACTATTCTTTACCCACAAACTGTCCTAATCCTTAATCCAGAGTTTATCTTAGAATTTCATTTCCCCATGTAAAATTCCTTAGCTATGTAACACAAACTATTTTACCTCATGTACTTTAAACTAGGTATTTTGTTGCTAGAAATTCATACATAATTGTATAACCTCACCTATGTGAGGAGCCACACCAAGATCATAGATCAGATGGATCAAATGGTTTACATGGTCACCAGTAAGAATTTTCTTCAGTTCTACCCAAATCCTCTCTCCTGATATTCCAGCCAAACCTTTGGCATTTTCTGCAATTGCTTCTAGAGTCTCATGGTCATGCTCACCAGGTTTGTCAACAATTCTGCCATAAAACCTGTAAGACATTTGACATGTGACTTTGTTTTTCTTCAGGGTTTTTTAAATTTATTAAGGAAAACAAAACAAACAAACAAACAAAAACCCTGCAAGATCAGCCTCAGAGTTTTCTTACTTCTATACAGGCATGTATCACCACATAAAATATTTTCCGCTTCTACTAGGGTTGTCCCATATACATCTAGGTGATAGATCAACAAAGCATGGACAGTGCTGTTTGGTCTGTTTTTTGTTTTTTTTTTTTTTTCTTTTTTTTTTTGGTTTTTCAAGACAGGGTTTCTCTGTGTAGCTTTGCGCCTTTCCTAGGACTCACTTGGTAGCCCAGGCTGGCCTCGAACTCACAGAGATCTGCTTGCCTCTGCCTCCCGAGTGCTGGGGTTAAACTGGTCTGTTTTTAACAGACTGTTTGCATATACTTGTTTAGAAAACTTGGATTTATTGACATAATATTTATGCTCTGCTACACAGTATTCTGAGTGGTCCCAACTAGTGAACAATGAATGTTCTTAGATATATACTAGCCAGGTAGGGTTATTTTCTTTTAAGGTTAGAATTTTTATTATTATTATTATTTTAATCACTGGTAAGAAACTATCAAGATACAACCTACAGAGGTTTATACCATTTGTAAATGGTATATCAGATAAGGCATTAGATTACAGAAGCAATTCAAAAGCCACCTGCAAAATGTATAAATGGTCAAAAAGTATATGAAACATGTCCAGAATCACTAGTCACCAGGGAAATGCACATGAATCACTCTAGTAAGAATGGCTGTTATCAAGAGTAGCAGGTGCTAAAGAAGCCATACAGAAACACACTTGTACAGCTAAGCAGAAATAAAATAGCACAGGCACAGTGGAAATGGGGAGACTCCTCGGAAGACCAGACAGGAAGTCAGGTCAGTATCAGGTTTACTGTGTTCACTGTGGCTCACTTTTGAAAATAAACTGATTAACTGTCAGAAAATGTAGCACATTGAACATATGGTACAGTGGCTCAAACTTGTGGTTAGCCAAGCCTGGCCTTGAACTCATGACCTTCCTGCCTTAGGCTCCCTCGAGGCTTAGGATTATAGGCATATGCCATCACTCTTGATGCAATATCCTGTCAATTATAACAATAGACAAAGCTAGAGATGACTGTTAAATAATCTAGACACAAAAAGACTAGAAATGCATAATCTCACAAGTAGCCAAAAAGGGGTAAGCTTAAAGCTGAGGACCAGATGACTTATCAGTGGGCAGTAAGTTACAGTTACACACGAGATGACGTTCTCCTCACTGCTGCAGAGTAGAGTGACACAGAAAACAAAAAAGCTTGAAGGGGATTGAATGTTTTATCATAAACATAGTAAGTGTTTGAGGGCAGATAGGGGCTGTACCTTAAATTACAATGTATCCTAATATTACATCTACATGTATAGCAAAAATTCAAACCACTGCCACCCACAAATCTATCCATGCATTTCACACTTACCAAGTTTATCCACCTTTTAAGTATGTGTATTTATACTCTGATCTGTTTTACCACTCATCTAATAGCATTTTCTGTCAGTGCGTCATTTTGTGCTGAGGCATCTGATCAGATTATGTTCCAGAGCATCTCAGACTCTTAGGCTCTGTGAAGGCAGACACGTTAAATCATTCCTCACTGTGATCAGAGCACCTAGCCCAGTACATAGAAGGACTCAAACCACAGGATCAATGAAGAAAAATATATTAGTAATTTAAAGGTTTTCTATAGAATGACTTAATTATGTATATTTCAAAATCAAAGTCAAAGGGTGCTACCTCATGACTAAAGATAGGTAGGTACTTGGGCTGTCTCTCTTATATTTCTGCTGATGTGTATGACACAAAGCAGGATTGTGCTCAGGAAAAAAACACTGGAGTTTTCTATTGTTAAAATTTAAAAATTCTTACCTGAAATATCTTAAAATGCGAAGATAATCTTCTTGAATTCTCTGTTTAGCATGTCCAACAAATCGGACTTTTTTATTTTTTAAATCTGCATAACCATTAAAATAATCAAACAAGGTACCATCAAAACCTATTCATTAGAAAAAAAGGGGAGACAAATCATTATCAAGGATTTAGTAGGATGGAAAAAGAATCATCTGAAAACTACCACAGTAAAAATTCAACAAGTGTAAAAAAAAAAAAATGAACAAAATTAATTTACCACCCTTGTATAAAGTGGGAAGGAGGGGAAGACACCAGACAAGCTGATTTTCATATTAATACAGAACATCAACAGCAACAGATAATCTTCTAAATATATATTCCTAAAATAAGAATTTCAGGAGAGACCCTGCCTCAAAGGAGTAGATGGAAAGTAATACAGAACACTAAATACCTTTTTCCAGCCTCTATGTACATGCATACACACCTGTGCATACATTCAGACGTAAGAAAATAAACCTTAAACAAAAGCACAGTAACAGACATAGTAGACAAAAACTATTTGAAAACATGAATGTGCTTATTGGCAAGAAAAAAAGCAAGCAAGCATCTTGCAAAAAACTACAAGCTTCAATAATATTCTGGGGAAAATATGTCAGTACCAAAAGAAACTAATGGCTTATTTCCCTAATATGCAAAAGCTGTTTTGAAATAAACAGACCCAAGATGGTAAAGTACCTATTACCTCAGCATTCAGGACACTAAGAGAAGCGTTTCTAGGATGGCCTGAACACATCAATTCAAAACCAAAAGCAGACCTTATAAATAAAAAAACAGGTTAACCAAATCCAGAAATCTTAATAACATTTCAACCTTAGTCATAAGTTTTTGAAAGGCTTTTCAGATTTCTCTCTGACTGGGTAATATCTGTCTGGTAACAAGAGGCTGTGGCAAAGCAGGTACTCTGAGCCAACACCAGACTCTGTGAGCTGATTATGCAATCACCCACACACTGTAACAAGACCCACTGATGGCTCTGTCACTAAAAAGTAGGGAGGGAGGTTGGTCAAGTACTCTAACTAGCTTAGAAACAGTATTGAGTGAACCATTCATCTTGATTCCCCTTCCAGGGGAAATCTCAAACTCACATAGATAGCTACTTACCCCAAGAACTCAAAAGAAACTGAATGCTAAATTCAATCAGCTAAGCATATTGGCCAGTCCCTGTGAGATATTACACTCTGTGCCATCAGGAACATGAAAAACTGCTACCACCTTTGGAAAATGACTGTCAATTTAGCTGTTTCACATTAAATGCTGTTTGATTATTCTAAAAGGAACAACACTGGCAAGCTCAAACTTAAGTCTTTAAGTGTTTCCAAGCTGTTTTGGATCTATACATAAGCCAACTACTGTACCAGAATTTCGATTTATATGACGATTTCCAAAAGCTCCATATGAAAACAAAGAGAAGAATGCTAAGTAAGCAAAATAAGACTATAGAGTATATCTTTCTTAAGATCCTGTTCTAATGCAAGACTGACAGGACAGCTAACTCTTTCCAGCTACCATGTACAATCCCTTCATTCCATCTCTAATATTGCAAAAAGGGGGAGGTGCTTGAACCAGTAAGAATTCAAGGACAACTGAAGAGAAAATTAGGCTAATATAAGCAGTTTTTGTTTTGCTGATGACTAAAGATACAAACAGCCTGGCTCCTGCTTCAGCTAGAGTCCTAATTGTTCCATTTCCAAGCCACACATCAGGCATGTTATCATGAGTTAAATGGCTTCATAGATCTGTTGAGCAGATTAAATTTACTCAATGTGCTTACTGTGCTGGGCACATAAGGCTCAGCAAACTTGGCAAAACAGCACCAAGAGTGGCTTTGTTTTATGTGAAATACTACCTTAAAGACTTGGTTTTTCTGTTTTAGTGAAGTATACTGAAAATATTCCTGTTGGACAAGACTCTATTAAACCAGTTGGAGTAGTTTCAGTTTTAATTACATAAAAAGAAACACTTCTATATATTTTATATATATAGCATTCATTATCTGGGCTCCTTACTGTCATAAATGCCTAGGCTTTGGAAGCTCCCACCATCACTAACTAACCTGAACTACAGCACTTAGCATTCTGCAGCTTTATATGTTCATCTTGCCTAAACTTACTTTCTCCCTGAAGTAATAAACACAAAGAGACTGTGTAAAATTTAAAGTATAAAAATTGGTGCAGCAGAGATGTACCAAAATACTATCACAACTCACTTCAAGTCCTAATGTTTCTCCTCACTTTTAATATCACAAAAGATTAAGCTGACAAGTGTTTCATTATCTAGGGCAACTCTATTGCTGCTTCCTAAGACAGATACTAACAAAGATTTTGAGGTTGTATGTAGAGGCAGTAACAAAGATCTGATAGTTATTTGCCATTCTATACAACAGTTTTGGACACGTATATAAAACAGTGCAGAGAGAAAGTGATTGGGGGTGGGGGGGTGTTACACATTTCTCTTGCACTGTCTAGATACAGTAAGTTAGCAGCCTGAATGTGCAAACGTGTCAGCACTACTGTTAAGCACTGCGTTGTTTACCTCCTTAATCGTCACTATAGTAGAACAAGGGAAACTTGCAAACACTCTCATTGGCAGCTAGTGCGTAACACAGAATCTGAGGCCAGAGATGTTGGTGCCAGCCAACAGGATATACTGGCTCTCCCAAGTTAGTGCAACTTAAAAGGTGGACAACATTTCCATAGCGCAAGTTTACCAAGGAAAGGAAACACTCTGACAGAATTAACATGCTGTCTCGTCCTCAAGAGATTACCTAAAAACATGGAATTTATGGTGAGATCTCTTCGTTCAGCATCTTTCTGCCAGTCAGTTGTGAATTCTACCTCAGCATGCCTTCCATCAGTGGTGACATCAATCCGGAGTGTAGTAACTTCAAAATTTTCTTCATGAAGCTGCAATTAAACACAAATTTGTTGTTTTAAATTGTAGCAAGTATGAGTGTGCATGTGTGTGCCACAGCCAAGGACAACTTGCCCAAGTCTGTTGTCTCCTTCCACTATTGTGATTCTGGGGACTAAATTCAAGTTGTCAGGTTGGACAGCAGGTGTCTTTACCTACTGAGCCCCCACAAAGTTTTTTGTTTTCTTTTTAATTAGTTTTTAATATCACAAAGTATTTTAAAAACTTGTCTTCATTAAGGCAGGGTGCTGTGATACCTGCCAATTACTGTATGTCTTTTAAAGTCCATTAGTTTAAACATATAACTTTGTACAGAAACATACACTTCAAAAAATGCAAAAGAATAGTTTCTTTAAAATACCCACTGTGATTAAGATTGGTTTCAGAGACAAATGTCTAACTAAGAGAAGTGGGTGGCAGGAAAGAGCACTCAATGCACTGGGCTCAAGTTACTCCATTTTAGAGCAAGCTAGTCTCTGAAACACTATAACAGCTCCAGTCTACAGAAAAGCAAAGACCAGTTTCTGGAACATACACCACTGAGCAGCAGCTGCTGAAAGAAGTACTGTGTATCCTGAAAGGAGACTACCTCCAGCTGCAAAGGCTGGTAACAACATGATGTGAGCTGAACATTAAGAAGGATCTGGACATGGGATGTGAGAAGAAGCACATTTCAAATGCCATATTAGCAATAGTCAGCACAGAGATTTTTCCAATCAAACAGGAGTTTAGGACCTCTTCATTGTGACGCTTGTCCTAGCATTCCTCACAGTTTCACAAACTTTTCCAGACACAAAGCTGCACCTATAGTCCTACTATAAATTAAGGCTCCTGAGATACAATTACATATGAAAAGAAAAGAAACGGATTTGAAGGAGGAAAACTATGTGAAATTATTATCAGAAACAACATACTTTCCCTCCCTATGCAAAACCAGGGTGGACCAAAAATAATCAAGATTTGGAGCACCAGAAACTGTTGGTAGTAGAAATGAAACACCACAATGAAAACAGGATTAAGTGGAAATCAACAAGCCTTGTCTTTTTCCCCATTTGATTTTCAAAATATTACACAATTGAGCTTATCCCCTGGCACACAACTCTGCGGAATTCTGATCATTACTGAAAACTCTTAAGGGCATCAGGAGTACTAGCTCACATTTTCAGAGACTACCAACCACTGGTCAATTTGCTGAATATTGGGAGCATGTGTACACAACCTTTTAACATTGTGATATGACACTGTCATCTGCAAATGGGATGGACTGCATTCACTGCTGTCTGGGGACACATGTCCAAGAGACCCAGTCCAGGCCTCGTTAAGAGCATCATCCAAATACAATGAAAGCCATAGAAAATGCACATTTAAGGAAAACCATTAAGACAAACAGAAAATGTTTAAAAGAAACACTATGTCAAAACAATTATAACTAATAGCCTATGGAAAAGAAAATTTTTCATTCTGAAACAAGAACTGAACACTAAAAGAAATATAGTCCTATGCCATATAAGGACACTTTAACAAAGGACCTTGCTTGGTATATCATATTATACACATATTACAGTATTTGTGACAAAAGTATAACATATGCAGGACATACTTTACTAATGATAACAAACAACTATGTTACTAGTTTCTGTATTTACCACACTCATTTATAGTTATTTTAATGTACGTCACATGTCATTCATTTAACAAAGGAGGTATGTTCTAAGAAATCTGTTGCTAGGCAATTTCATTAACAATTTAATTGTTTTTAAACTTTTTACAATAACATTTGAAACATAAGATACAGCTATAAAATAGTTAATATCCTGTTGTAAATCATATTACTCTTTTTAAAAACTTTTTTTTTAACCAGACACAAATTAGTTTAATTCTACCAGAGAGGGGGTAATGAGGATCCACCCCATACCTTAGCCCACTGGCAAGTTCACTGAGTGACACACGTAAAGCTGGTCTCCTCCATGACAAGGGTAGTACCTCGTGGAGTATGTCCAGAAAGACCTGTCTCAATCTGGTCAAATACACTCCCAGAACACTGTATAAATGATGCAGTCCGAAATGCAAACTCTGAACCTGAATTAACCAAAGACTATGGTATTAATCATACCCTGGAACGATGGGGAAAGGAGAAGTATCTAGGCTTGCTGTGGAGAGGGGTGGCAGGGAAGCTAAATCACAGAAATCAAGAACCTCTTTAAACCTGCAAATTAAAAACAAAATCTACAACAGAGGACTTACTTGGTTTCACCTCACAAGTTGTAAAAGTGAGTACCTAACTTATATAAGTAGCTCCAACGGATGAACAGGCAAGATTTCAGGGGGTAGGAGGCACTGACATTTCTATTTATACTTTTTAAAAATTTGATACTGTTTGAAAGCATTCCACAGAGCTTCCACTCACCCTGGCAGTGATCGTCCCATGCTTCTCTCCTTTGTTGTTTATCATGCGAACGCCAGCCGACTGGAACATCTCCTTCATCTGAGTAGGGGTGGCAGTGGTGGCGAAATCCACATCCTGAGGCTTCACCCCATTTAGTAAATCCCTCACTGCTCCTCCTGCTATTCTTAATTCATGATTCTCTTTGGCAAATAATTCTGAGGAAAGAAGATCTTGATGTTTGTTTCTTAACACAATGTGATTGAAGATTAAAACTGAGATAAGCACAAGGTCTTGTCATCTCTTATAGAGAGTAGAGATCACTGAGCAGTCTTGTATGAGAATGAAAACAATAGATAGGCAGTGGTGTGTACACCTTTAATCCCAGCACTCAGGAGGAAGAGGCAGGGAGATGTCTGTGAGTCCAAGGCCAGCCTGGTCTACAGATCACGGTCTAGGACAGCCATGACAACACAGAGAAACCCTATCTCAAAAGAACAAACAAACAAACAAAAGTCCAAACATCTGAAATGGGTCTCCTCCACTAGACTGCCCCTAAGAACTTTGAGAATTTCTTTCTGATCCAGCAGATAGTTCAGAATTCCAAGATGCCTTAAGATCATCACTGTAAGTATGAATTTCAACAGAAAAGAAAGCAATGAACAATTCTGCTTGCTTCTCTGTAATATATGTGCATATTTTAGAATAGAATTGTTCTATTTCTTTGGGAAAAATGTAAAGACAGTATACTTATGTATGAAACCTATGATAAATATTATAGCCAAGAACTCTTAAAAGACAAAACTGCATATATTGTTTGAAACCAATTTCAATCTGTGCTATACAAAGTATAAACACTATCCAGGGCATGCCTTGCACAGTTCATGAATGTGAACCCTGTTTTCCAGTCAGTTTCAGTCTGTGTTCTTAGCTACAAATTAAGAAAACCTAGCAAGCAACTAGCTTCAACCAGTCCACAGGCTAAGAATGCCAGCAGATAGCAACTTAATCCTACAGAAGAACTCACTTCATTTTGCCTACCTCTCTGAGGTACCACACCAGTGCATTTTAAACTTGTGTTGACTGATGACTTTCTCTGTTCTATAAAACAATGAAACTGCTTCCACATTGGAAAATGGAATCTGAGGTAACTTAAATCTGTCTTCCGGGGCTATGGGCATTCAAATGGCTCCCCGTAAGAAGAAAGTTGAGGTTTTTAAGTGGATAACCAAAGCATAATGTCTTCTTCCTAAAGACATACAATCCTCTTCAGATTCCACTTCCTCAACTCTTCAAAACACACTAATCCAGGCCCCAACATTGTAAAGTCAGTTCCAAAGCCCTCTGTGGCAAGGCTGCAGGGTTCTCCATAGGCAGTATTCTTCCTTTACTGAACAGAGCAGCCTGTCCTGTCCCTGGGGATCATGCCTTCAGTCAAATCCATCCCTGGTCACAACTCAAAATGTAATCCTCAACTTATTTTCCTCCATACTGTCCTTCCACCGACTCTCTTCAAACTGAGCAGTGTCACTTTGTAGATTGTGTAAAATGGCTCGACTAAACAACCTTGCCTTAAATAAACGTGGGCTCCTGAACAAGATACCACTTCCATAAGCCCTCTCCAATAATCGTTCACGCTCCCTTAATTTCTAATGAAGTTCTCCCAACAAATACTGCTGTTGAGGGTCTTTAAAATATAAAAATCATGTTCACAACTTTCATAATACTAAGGAGAGTCCATGTCCCAAACAACTGAAAAACTACCCAAACTGGGATCTATTTCCTTTAACCCTAAACCAGGCCTCTAAACTCTGTTTATTCTGACACAGGGCTCTGGAGTGTCTTCATCTCCTTGTCCAGTACCAAGGCACTGGCCCCTTAAATCCAGCCTCCATAGCTGGATCACTCCAACGCACCAGAATACATTATACTAGGCAATGTCTCCTCCTACAGATTTGCACTGCAATGTCCAAATTCTCTAGCACAATACACAAAGGCTCCCATATCTAACTTCTGTCTCATCTCTCTCTAATCTTTGCCTCACACTTTGCCTCCACCAAACTCCCTGAAGTTTACTTCCACCTTTGTTTGCACTGAGCATGTCACTCGGAGTGCCTTTCCACCATGTTCAGTCCAGCTCACTGGCCAGTGCTCAGACTTCTTGTCCAGTACCATCAACTAGGAAAGACACTGCTTACAAACAGCAGTGAAATGGACTTTAAGGGTGTGACTCCTCAGAGGCTGAGCTCACTGTGCTCTACACCTAGGGACATATGGGCAGCACAAATTGGAGTTGATGGGTTATCTATACTTTTTTTTTTTTTAAAAAAAAAAAAAGGACAGAAGTTAGGGGAGTAGGAAGGTAAAAGAAGGAACTAGAGGACTTAGGATGATTATGGTCAAATTGTAGGAAATTCTCAAAGGATAAAAGTATCTTTTTAAAAAGATATTCAAGAAACTATAATATTTGACATCTTAAATATTGTTTCTATAAGGAGGGGTGATAGAGAATGGGAAACTAGGGGCTGGGAGAGCTTATGAAAAAGAACAGGTTCAATCAGCCCCGATTAGAGCTGTTAGGTCTGCAGTGCTCAAACAGCAGCCGATAGTCACTTATGGTTACGAGCATTTGAAATGTGTGAGTCTGAATAGAGACATGATGTACCTGTTAGATGTATCCTACATGCATAAATGTGACAAGAATAATCATTTTCACAAAAATCATACTCCTATAATAGCTTATTAGTTAGTGAAGGTTAAATAGAACACCTGGAGAACTATTAATTTCACCCATTTCTTATTAGTTTTATAATCTAACTAGAAAAGGTTATCACATGCAGGCTTATCAGGTTTATATATTTCTGTTGGACAGCAAATTTCTAGCATTTTTCACTGATTAAATCACAGTGAAAACCACATCATAAACTTGCATTTAAATCCTCTACTCCACCTAAAGAACTTAAAAGGATACCTACTGAGGAAAACCATCGTCTCATGTGAAGAACACAAAAGTACTCTTGGGAATAACACAGTAATTTTAAAGCAATGGTTCCCCCAGTCTGTTCAACAGAATTAGTCTGCGGAGTTAGAACAAAAGCAATAGAGGTTCATCCTTCTGAGAGTCAGTGGGATGTAGGACAGAATCCCAGCTTTTATGTTTTAAAAGTACTTCAAGGGCCTGTGAGATGTCTGAGTGGATAGAGTACTTGCCACCAAGCCTGATATCCTGAGTTGCATTCCTGGAACACACATGGTGAAGACTACTGACTTCTACAAGTAGTCTTCTGACCTCAACAGAGAACACACACCCTGCTCATCCCCAATAATAAAGGCACCTCAAGTGCATCCTAGGTGATTTACACACCCATAACTCACTGTTATGCTGGAAGCCATTCTTAACATACCTACAGGCTTTCAACTGCAGCTGTGTAGTCAACATCATCTGCTCACAGTAAAGACCAACACTGACAAAATTGTGGCAACAGCAATTTTCTGTCTGCCTCCAAGTCAAGCTTTATAGGTGGACACAGGAAAAAGAGGAAACTATTTTTATTTCCTTCTGTTCTCTCAGAAAACAATTATACAAAACAACAACAACAAAAAAAGTAACTTCACTGTTTACAAACTGTATGACACCAGACTTCAAATTTAAAATCCAACTCCTTCAGTTAGTTATTTGGGAAATAAGACAAGGAACTTTACTTCCTAAGCATGTGTTTCTTCCTCCATACAGAACACACATCAGGGTCTCACTACATAATGTATGGTAAATGGGATTCCTTAGAGACATAGAAAAGTTGTGCTTCATGCTGCAGTCAATTTCCCCCTTCTAGTGATTGGGTTTATGATTTTCAATTTATCCCAAGTAGGCCTTTCTTTCATTAGCCCCACAATAATTATTTCAATGTTGGTTAAAAGATGTTACCCCTTTATATCTCTGTGGTGGACAATTCCAAAGTACAGAAAGCTGCCTTAAGCTCTCACCTGTCAGGCTCTTCAATCCTTCTGTGAAAAGCGACTGGAATTCTGGAGACTGCAACTTCATTGTAAATAGGTATCGCTTTAGAAGGCACAATCTACTCCAACTACAGCTCAGGACCTGCCTGTGCCAGGGATACAGGCACCTCTGCATCTGGAGACAGTCAGTAACCACACATCTACAAGGCAAGCACATGGGTACGCTAATTAAAAACTTCAAAACGAGACAAACAAATGCTGTCAGAAAGCTCAACTAGCAAACTCATCTCTCCTGATAAAAACCTGGAAGAGACCCTTTAAAGAACGCTAAACCTCCCGGGTGGCAGCTACCCAGTTCTGTACTCCCGATACGTTTACTATATCGGAAGCAGGAGATGAGAGTCCCAGGAAATGAAACATTAGGCTGGCAGGAACAGCGAGGTCTCCAGAATACGTGTTACACGTGCTGATCACCCTCCTTCCCCACCCCACGTCGGCCTCAGGGGTGTACTGCCTCCCAAGTGGGAACTTGGCGGGGTTGCCTCGGCAGTTCTCGCCCTCTGCTCGATCTCCGCGAGACGGCAGCTCTTAAAGGACCCCGAGGAAAGGGAGGCGCCGCGGGGAACGGCTACCCTCGAGCAGGCCACGTGTGTCTGAAACGCCTGCTTTTCGCTCAACTCTGTAAACCGCAGGGAGCCCACGGCCCAGTGGAGAGACCGGGCGTCGCCAAGCAGGGGAGCACCTCCGACCTCCCGCCATCTCCCACGGGCGCGTTCGGGCGCACGCGGTACCGGCAGGGTGGACTCGGTACCTTAGGAACGCACCATTCCAACGCCGACGGCCTGCTTACTCGCTCGCCGCCCCGCCACACGCCCACTTCCGGGTCGCGGCGCAGTGACGTAGGACGTACGGAGGAACCGCAGCAAATGAGACGCCACGCCAGGTTCCGCCCCCTTCCTCCGGGCGGGGCAAGGTTTTCCAAGTGACAGGGCTCCTCCTGAGTCTGTGCGCAGGAGTAGGCAGAGTCGCGGGCATTTTAAATGGAGGAAATAAGCCGTGTGCACTTTTCTGTGTTTGAAATCCCCCCACAACACGCTTTATCTAAACAGTTTCCAGCGTTGTGTGACCGTTGCTACCTGGTCTGGAGACTTCTCCAGGCAACACGAAGAACTTGGGTTTAAGTCCTTTGCAAAGTGGAGAGACTGGCAGAGAGTGGGAAAACAGACCTGCAACTTACAATTCCTTAATCTTTCTAAGTATGGCTTAGTATTTCTGTGCTTCCTAGCACCGGGTTCCTTCTCTTCTGGGGACATGGGTATCTACATTTTGAAATGACAGACTGCTACTCTGAGATTCAGACACAATGGTGACTCAGTCCAAAGCCTGAAGGGAGCAAAGCTCAGATCACTCGGTTTTACCCCAGAAGACTGAGTAGATAATATTAGGATAAATCCTACAAAAAGAGATAACTGCACTGAGGTAAGATAAAAGGTTTAACAGAACAAACTCAATCTTCAAACTAATATAAGCAAATAACAAAAATAACATATTGGCAAACTGAATCCCACAACAACATACACAAAAAATTCGTCCGGGTAAGCTTTTTTTTTTTTTATTCTCGAGACATTGTTTCCCTGTGTAGCTTTGCTGGAACTCACTCTGTAGTCCAGGCTGACCTCAAACTCACAGAGATCCGCCTGCCTCTGCCTCCCGAGTCCTGAGATTAAAGGCATGGACCACCACCGCCCAGCTTTATTCCTAATGCAGGGAATGCAACTTAGAGTTAATGTTCAGAAACCAGTTGAATTAACTCACCGTGCCAACAGACCCTGAAAAAAGGAGCCATAGAGTCACCCAAGAGACACAAAAGAGCTCTCGTTTTTATATACACTCACTTAGAAAATTAAGATTAAAAAGGACTTCCTCAGTAAAGTAAAAGGCACCTGGATAAAAATCTATAGCTTACATCAGACTTAGTAGAATTTGGATCATGTCTTCCTTAATATTTGGAACATAGCAGTTATTCAGTTTAACTACTTATTTCCAACGTGTAACTAGTTCATCATTGATTAACAGAAAGCAAAAACAAAACAAAAAAAATCTGCTTTATGATTGTATAGAAGAGACCTTAAGAATTCCAGCAAGAAACTCTTGAAACTGATAAATGCTTGAAGCAAAGTGGTAGAATATAGAATTAACAACAACAAAAAAAAACTGTCCCTGTATACCAATAACATGGAGAAGAAATTATGAAAACAATCCCATTCAAAGTTGTCTCTAAAAATACCCAAATAAACCTATCCTAGGAAGCAAATGACCAGTATAATGAGAACTTTAAAACACTCCAGAGAAATCAAAGAAACTAGAAGAAAGAAAGACTGCCTATGCTCTTGGGTTGGTAGAATCAACATTGTGAAAATGGCCATTTAACCAAAAACAATTCACAGATTTAATGTAATCCCCATCAAAATATCAATGTTATTTTTCACAGACATAGTGTCTTAGTTAGGGCTCATATTGCTGTGAAAAGACACCATGATCATGGAAACTATGATAAAAGAAAATGGGGTGGTTCATGTTTTCAGAGGTTTAGTTCATTACCATCATAGTACAACATGGTGGCATACAGGCAGATGTGGTGCTGGAAAAGAAGCTGAGATTCCTACATCTTGACACACAGGCAATAGGAAGTGGTCTGAGACATTGGACATGGCTTGAGCATATATGAGACCTCAAAGTCCACCTCCACAGTGACATACTTCCTCCAACAAGGCCATACCTACGCCAATAAAGCCACACCTCTTAATAGTGCCACTCCCTCCCTATGAGATTATGGGGTCAATAACCTTCAAACCATCACACAAATATAAATAAAACAAACTTAAAATGCCATTGAAAACACAAAAGACCTGAGATAGCCAAAGCAAACCTCTGTAAAAAGAGTAATGCTGGAGGCATGACTAAGTCACCACAAGAGTCACCATGCATGTTGTCAAGATATATCACAGAGACAATAATAAAAATAGCATAATGCTCGCTCAAAAATAGACACGTAGATCAATGGAACAGAATGGAAGAATCAAGCATGAACACACAGGGCTACAAATGCCTTATTTTTGCAAAAGTGCTGAAATACTCACTGGAGAAAGGACAGATTCTTTAACAAACAGTGCTGGGAAAACTAGATATCCACAAGTGTAGAAATGACACTAGATCTTTATCTCTCATCTTGAACACACACACACACACACACACACACACACACACACTCATTCACACAATCAACTGTAAATTGATAAAACATGATAACTTAAGACTTGAAACTGAAAATTCCAAAAGAGAAGGTGAGAAGGGCAAGGATGCTAGCATGGACTCTGGAATCTGTTAACAGGAGGTCTTGATCCTGAAGGAACCTGGTGGGCCAGTATTGGCTTTGGTGTGCTAATTGACACCATAGATAGCCATTTGTCCCTTCTGCCTGTGATAAGGGAAATGACTCCTTTTGGTAAAGGAGAACCAGCCTCACAAAGTTTCTGAGGAATGCTAGCTTTTATTTAACCACCAGAAATCCTCTGATAGTCAGGTTGAACCCACTTCTAGATATTTAGAGTGCCTTTTGGAATTTGGGGAATTAAAGTCTCCTTTGGACCTAACACTGGTCAGGATGTCTTATCACAGCAAGAAAAGACTAACACAAAATCTTTAATCTTTCAATACTTACTATGTTAAAAAAAAGAAATTATAGAAACAACAAAGAAACTACTAGTCACAACTAATATGTTAGAAAGGTCTCAGGATACAAGATGACTATAAAAAATTCTAATGTTACTTTCTAGGGGCAAAAAATATACAATGAAAACATCCATAGTTTATATGAAAATAAATATGTGGAAATAAATGTATGTTTTCAAACAAATGTGTACAGATATTCAACAAACTTCTAGGGAAATATCAAATATATATTAATTATTGGATTAAGGTATTTGATTACAAATAAAATATGTATCAAATTGCTAGGGAAATGGAAAATCACACTGAGTCACTATTTAAAAACCTACATGATGTTTAAACTTGAAAAACCTGGCACAACCATGTGCTGATGAGGATGTGAAGTGAGCAAAATTCTCATACACTGAAGACAACAAATTGGTACAGCTACTTTGGAAAAAGCTTAGTAAGTACTGTAACATAACTTATGACAAGTTGCTGTATCACAAAATACTATGATGTGAAACATGTTCACACCAAAAAGGCTGGGGGTACCCCCACCTCCAAGAGTACCAAAAGGGTGCCAGATACTAAAGGGTTACTTCCTCAGACTCAGGGAAACACTTACACAGACCAAAGGGGAAACTTACCTGATTGCTGCTGCTGGATGGGGTGCTGAGTGATCAGTGAGCCATATGTGAGTCTGTTGCAGGTGAACTGGAGATGAGGGATAGGGTTCCAGTGCAGCTTAATCCCCTGAGGGGAAAATGCCTGCACTGGAAGCGTCTATCCCAGGTTTCAGCATCAAATATGTTACAGCTCAGATGGAAAGTCAGGAGCCAAGGAATACCACAAAGTGACACCACACAGCAAACCTCACGTAAGAGATTTATTGGGAGGGAAAAAACCAGGAATGTAGCTGCCTCTGCTCAGGCAAGAAACAGCAGGGAACTGAGCAGAGGGCAGAGTTTATATAACTTTTCTTGGGGTGGGGGGGGCGGTGTATGGAACTTTTCAGGATGAAGCTTTCCAGGGTGGAGATGGGCGGGATTTCAAGTCTAGAGATTGGGTTTTTTACCCTGTAGGATGGTGTAGGTGGAGTTTCTCTGTGTCCCTACGGCCACTCCCAAGAAACCACACTGAGACTTATTATTAATTATAAATTAGCTCAGGCCAATAGCTCAGGCTTGTTACTAGCTAACTCTTACATTTTTTAATTAACCTATATTTCTTATTCATGTTCTGCCATGTGGCTTGGTACCTTTTCTCAGTGTGTCAAGCTCATCTTTTTCTCCTCATGTCTCCTTACTATTCTGGGACTCCTCCTCTTCCTCTTTGTGCTCTCTTTTTGTCTGCAAGCCCTGCCTAACTTCCACCTGTCTGGCTATTGGCCAGTTAGCTTCTTTATTAACCCAATCACAGTGATATATATTCACACAATGTAAAGGAATATTCCACATTTCCCCTTTTGTCTAATTAAAAAGGAAGGTTTTAATTTTAACATAGTAAAATTATATACAACAAAAATAGTTATCAAGAAAGAATTACAGTTAAAATATCCAGTTCATTTGTATTTGGCAAAATAGAGAATAGCTGTCTTTTGCTGAAGAATCTAGAGTTTCAAACCTAATTTACTTTCTACCATGATTAGAAAGAACTGTAACTATAATTACCTAGTCTTCAACCCCATTGAAGACCTGAGAAGGATACAATATTACCCAAGTAAACAGAAATTGCAGAGCAAGCGACTTCCAAAATTAAAAGATAACAGAAATAGTTGGCTGCCTGTACAGTCATCCACTTTTCAGCCCCACTGGAATGCCAGGATGGGGGCAGGGTCTAGCCATTAGGGAAGTTAGAGGATTCTATGGATGGAACCTGGCAGTTGGAGGTCCTCAGGGGAGAGGACTGGCCACTTGCGTGGCTCTAGGGGCTTACACTTACAAACCAACCATAAGGGAAATGAAAACTCCACTTGCAGAATTGTAGGGTGAAGAGGGCCAAGGAAAACACACTGCCCCTGAATAGACCTGAGATCTGGGCCAAGGAAAAACACCCTGAGCCTGACTTGACTCCAGGACCAGAACTTGAAATCACACCAATCAGTCTGTAGAATCCTATCTATTCCTGAGGACAGAACCACACCAATTCCTGGGGGCCCTGAGCTCAAAATGCTACCAATCCCTGAGCTTGCCACCGAATCAGACCACAGAAATCCACTAATCCAAAGCCTGGAAAGGCCCCCCCCCCCGAAACCCTGTACAAGCTTTGTACCCTATTCAGTTTGCTGCTGGTTCTTACTCAAAACAGCCACCCTCCTATATTCTTCCTTCCCAATAAATGTCTTGAATGAGGTTTGTTGTGCAGAGCGACACTTTCCCTGGAGCTGAGCCCAGCTGTAAAAACTTTCATCGAGCTGGAGCAGAGCAGAATTGTAATACTTTCCCTGGGGAAACTTTCCCCTAGAGAAGCACAGTTGTTACACTCTTGGAGACCAGAGCAGAGCTGTAGCACTTCCCCAGACCTGACCAGAGCTGTAACACTTCTCCAGAGCCGAGCAGAGCTGTAACAATTTCTCTGGAGAAACCCTCCCCTGACAGAGCAGAATTCACTTGCATTGGGGAAATCTTTCCCTGGAGCAGAGCTGTAAGCTTCTATGCTTACAGTGAGTTTGTGGTATTCCTTGGTTCCTGACTGCCAGGATACCTTTCCATCTGAGCTGCAATGCTTACAAGAAGAACTGGTATTTAATACACAAACAGCACAGAAAGAATTCTCCCTAGGTATGTAGTTTATACTCCAAGATTAATTATAGTACAAAGCACCCTGTAAGGGTCTGGCAAGTTTGTACTATTCTAGAGAAAAAACACAGTCAAGGCTATTATTCATTAGTTAGAAGATGCTATGTGATTAAGAAGAAAAATTAGGAAAGTGAAATAAAAGAAATCTAAACATACGTGTATGTCAAAAATATATATGAAGTGAATTTATTAGAATGGCTTACAGGCTAGTGAAATAATGGCTGTCTACCAATACAAGGTCCACTAATCCAGTAGTTGTTCAGTCCGTGAAGCTGGGTGTCTCAGCTGATCTTTAGAATATGCCAGAATCCCAAAGAAGTGGGCTCTAATGCCAGTGAAGGAACGGATTTGAGAGAGAGAGAGAGAGAGAGAGAGAGAGAGAGAGAGAGAGAGAGAGCAGGCAATTAGAGCAAGGTTCCTTCCTTCGTCCTTTATATAGGCTGCCCCAGAAGGTATGGGCCAGAATTTCCCACCTCAAAAGATCTGAATTAAAGATCTATCTTCTCACTTGAAAAGATCCAGATTAAAAGAGGGTCTTCCTACTTCAAATGATTCAATTAAGAAAAATTCTTCATAGGTGTACCCAGCCCCTTAGGCCTCAGTTAAATCCAGATGTAGTCAAGTTGACAATGAAGAATAGTCATCAAAGGCTTCATGTGGGATTTTGGATTCAAGTGTTCTGACTCAGAACTGTTACTCAACATTCATTACACTGGGAGAGGTCACAGATGTCAGGTCTGACAGGGTGACACTGGGACTCATGACGCTGCACATATGTTTGACTCTAATAGTAAGGAGTTGGTGGTTTTATTGAAGCAGGGGTTTTCGTAAACCCATTTGTGTTTTCCCGAGAGTCATCAGTGCACGCTGGCGGCATGAAGGCCTGGGGAGGAGGAATAGAGCTGGAGATGCTATAGTTATGCACTTGGGCCAAGATAGTGGCACTGGAGGGAAGAGAAAAGTGAATGGTAAACAGAAGAAAAGTGAGAAAAGCTAAAGATGAAGTGAGGAGAGGAAATGACTGGCAACCCACTGCATTAGCCCCCGATGGCTACCATAACCAACTACACCAAATGTAATGGCTTGAAACCACATAAATGCATCATCTCACAGCTCTGGAAGTCTTCATTAGTTGCTTTTCTCTCGCTGTGATAAAACACAAAGTTCAGAAGTGACTTATGGAAGGAGGAATTTATTTTGACTTAAGGTCTCAAAGCCACATGTCCCCATCATGGTGGAGAAGCGTAACAGTAAGAGGCAGGCATGATGGCAGAGGCTGAGAGCTCATATCCCCTGACTGCAAGCACAAAGCAAGAAAAGCAAATTATAAGTGGGGTGAATTTATCAACTCTCAATGCTGGCCTCCAGTGATGTACTTCTTCTAGCAAGGTCCCACCTCCTAAATTTTCCTGCACAGCATCAACAACTGGGAACCAAGAGAACAAAATGCCTAAGCCCGTGGGAGACACTTCTAATTCAAACTACCTCAAGGTCAAAACTCTAAAATAAGTCTATTGAGTGGGGTTCCTTCTGAGTACTCCGGGGATTCTGTTTGCTTTTTCTAGCTCCAAGAGGATTTCTTTCTCCACTTTCAAAGCCCAGAGCAGAGCCTCATTCTTTTCTGCTTCTTCCTGCCACCCTGTCATAAGGACACTGGCAACTGGATTTATTTATCTAGATATCCTAAGATGATCTTTCTACAGAAAATTTCTTGCCTTAACTCTGTTTCATAGAAGTAGACTGATTTCTGGGTTCTCCCATCATTCTGTCTGCAAAATCTCTAAGGACATACTTTAGTGGCTAGGCAGCTGGGGAGGAAAAGGAATACCATGGAAAGATCCACACAAGTGCAATAACATTAGCTGCATCTGATAACATCAAGTACTTTCCTGAGTGTTCCTTTTTGGCTTTTAGGCAGGTTGTGTGATTTCCATCACAAATGCAGATAAGGGACTAGAATAGCTCATTTGGCAGTATGCTTGATGTCCAAGCCTGAGGAACTAAATTCAATCCCCAGAACCCATGTAAAATGAAACAAGGTATAAGGACACACACTTGTAGTCCCAGAACTGGGGAAGCAGAAGGAAGTAAATGCCTTGAGCTTACTGATGACCGATCAGTGTATCAGAACAGACAGGTGCCAGGCTAGTAAGAGATGCTGTCCCCTAAAATAAGATGACCAGGTTCCTAAAAAATAATGCCAAGGTTGAGCTCTGTCACACACACACACACACACACACACACACACACACACACACACACTGCATATACATATACATTTACTCTTACATAAAGGCAGACTGACATATAGACACACACACACATCATCTTTACATAAACACACACACACATACACACACACAAAACAAAAACACAGCTAAATATAAGTATAATTCCCTACTCACTCATGCCCCTTCAGCATTCACCCTCCTCACCTTACCCTCCTTGCTAGAAGTTTTCACATCTTCACACTCGAGGAGAAGGCAAATGGACTATTCTCTCTGTGCTGGGAGTTCATATAACACTGTCACCCTCTTGAGGAAGACATTTTAGGCAATATTTAGACAAGCCAGGGAATAATATGATTGTGACCTGATGTTACAGTCTGCAATTCAGGAGGGCTGGCACTTGTCTCCCCCACCCCTTCCCCCCATTCGGCCTTTTCTCTGTAAGTGACACACAGTAATTTGCTGGGAAAAAAAAGTTCTGTTTCAGGCATGTGTGCTTTTCTGTGAAACAACAAAAAGTACCTGTTTGAAGAAAAAGTCATTCCCTAGTTTCGTCCTCATAAAAGTTTAATAGAAGCCAACTAAAGTTTAAGATCTCCCAGAGGACAAATAAAGATATTTCTCAGCAAATGTAGAACTGCAGTTTCCATTGGTGTTGGGGGATTTTACACACAAATGCAATTTTATTTTACATTTAAAAGAGGTAAGTAAATAGACGAATCAATTTGAGCTGCTCTGAAATTTCCTACCGGGTCATTAATTTTAAAAGATGAGACTTCAATAATAGTTAAGAGAACAGAGGCCCAAGGGTAAAGACAAAATAATCACCTTCAAAATTCTCAGTTTTCAGCAGCTTCAGATCAGAGTAAGGAGGAATCTAAAGTCAGTTTCTTAGAGTATCGCTCAACACTGCACTGTTTAGCTCTAAATGTGGGTTCACATGGAACAATCTACTGCCAAAGCAGAAACCTTCCTCCTTGCAGCACCCAAACCTGCTTTGTGTGCTGACTCCCAGCAAAGACCGGAAACACCCAGCAGCTGGAATAAAAACACCTGTCTTCTGACCCACCCAGAGTTTCAGATTCAAGATGGGCGACGGCTCCCGCAGCCACGGCTGCAGTGGTGACAGAAAAACAAACATCAATATCAGTTCAGTAACAGCACAAATTAGAAATGTGAAAGCAACAGTCAGGGAGGAAGAGGGAGGCAAGAGAGGGCTTCATGGACCAATGACATTTACACTGAATTGTGAATTCATCAGAGGGTTCCCAGGAAGAATTACTCACCAGCCATTACCAACTAAACATTCCATCCAAGTCATACACTTACCATCTTCTTCTAAAATAACTACTATATTTGTAGAATGAAGGTTTCTGCCATCCCAGGCAATGTGAATTTAGGAAGCATCACAAAGAAGCTGTGATATGCAAATTCTCTAAGCCTCGGTTTACTCACCCATAAGGTTTATGGGGCCACAGTAATATGTGCACAGCAAAAGACAGTGATGCACAGAGCTTCTTTCTTCACTGAAACAAAATGTGTTTAACTGCACAGCTTCTGCTAGTTCTTCTTTTCTTTGTATGATTGTGTTCTGTTGTATGTTGTGTGTGCATAGATGAGAGGAGAGCATTGGGTAACCTCTTCTATCTTTTGAGTCAAGATCTCTCCCTGAGACCTTGAATATTTTCAGCTAGACTGGCAGCCAGGAAGCCCCAGCCATTCTCTTGAATCCAACCTCTGCATCCCTGGGGTTACAGGCACATGGAGTACCTCACTCAGCCTGTTATGTAGGTACAGGTGTTCTGAATTGTTGCACTGGGAATAAGAATTATTTTTTTGTCTGTTTGTTTGTTTTTCGAGACAGGGTTTCTCTGTCTAGCCCTGGCTGTCATGGAACTCACTCTGCAGACCAGGCTGGCCTTGAACTCACAGAAATCCACCTGCCTCTGCCTCCCGAGTGCTGGGATTAAAGGCAAGCGCCACCACCCAGGAATAAGAGCTCTTAACCTATGAGCTATCCACCAGTCAGTCCATTTGTTAACTTTCGTACACTTAAGCTGATCTAATGTCTGACTGCAGAGCAAAGATCTGGCTGCTGGATAAAGAAATGGGAAACCTTCAGTTTCTGGGAGTCCCTGCCAGACAAAAATGAGTTTTGAATTTCAGGGAAACAAGATGGGTCTGCACACACTGAGCTTACACTATATAGTTTTCCCTATAACTTCCTGGGATTCTGATCAAAATTTGTTAGGGAGACCTTTCTAGTATTTTTATGACAGTTGTACTGGCACATAGTTCATGTCATAAAATGTATGTAAAGTATATAACTCAATGATTTTTTTTAAATTAGTTGAGTTGATATCACCACACACAGCATAAAATGTTTTTATTACTCCTGGAAACTCATACTCAATAGCAGTTACTGCTCATGTTCTACAGACTCTCCACATTGTGTTCCCTGTACAGCTGAACTCACAATCACTAGCTGATCTTCTTCCTCTGTAGATTATCTTGTTCTGGACACTTCACATTAAGAGTGGAATCACATGTTGGTCCTTTCTAACCAACTTGACTTAGCTTCCTGTTTTTAAGGTCCATCTATTTTATAGCATGGATCAGTACTTCATTCTTATGAATTATCAATATGCCATTGATGCTTACACTATATGTTCTTCTATATGTTCTTCCTCTGTGTGTGTGTGTGTGTGTGGCAGGGGGACAAGGGTGGGGTGATACATCAATCGTGGCATGCTTGCTAGAGATAGAGGGCGATCGCAGGTGCAGTCATCACTTTCTACCTTGTTCGAGACAGGGCCTCTTTGGTTGTTTGTCCACCAGATGTTTGTAGAGGATGGCAGGCCTATGCATTTCTAGGACTTTCCTGTCTCTGAGTTCCATCTTGCTACAGTACTGCTGGGATTATAGACACTCATCATGCATTCTGGTTTTTTTTTTTTCTTTTTTTTTATGAAGGGTCTGTAGATTTGAATTCAGGTCCTCATGCTGGTGTGGCAAACACTTTTACTCCAAGTCATTTTCAAAGCCCTGCATTATGTATTCTTTATTCATATAAATTGATGTATGCTTGAGTTGTTCCCATTTCTTGGCTATTACAAGTAATGCCATGAATATTCACATAAACTTGAATATGTTTGTATTAGCTCTTTGAGAATTTCATGCAAGAAGACAGTGTATTTTGATTATATTCATTCCCGTTCCTCCTTTTACATCTGCCCAGATTCACCCTCATACTCCCACCCAACTTTACTTCTCCTTCTTTTTGTAACCTTTGAATCTAATTTGTGCTGTTCATATACTCATAGGTATATGGCCATCAATCAGAACATGGTTGACTTACAAGAGAACATAAATTTAAAGACAATTGAGTTGCCCTTCTGCAATCCCCATTAGGAGTCACTAGCTCTTCAGCTAAGAGTTGGGGTTCATGAGCCTATCCTCCTTCCATAATGTACTGTTGACTGGCCTGATCTTGTATGCCTTATGAAGACAAGCATAGCAGTGGTGAATTCATCAGTGTCCTGTCATGTTCGAAAGACACAACTTTGACCTAATCTTCCCTGACATCTGGCTCTTGAAATTTTTCCACTCTTCTCTTCCATGATGGTTCCTGAGATCTGAGGATAAGGGGTATAATATAGATGTCTCATTTATGGCTGAGCACTCCATGGACACTTTTTCTCTGTTCTTTGACTAGTTGTGAGTTTCTGTATTTGCCGCCATCCACAAAGAAACCTCTCTTATGAAACGTAAGAGCTTCACTGACCTACTACATATAAATTTTTATGTGATCATACACTTTCAATCTTCTTGAGTTGGGTATCTGCCTGGGAATGCACTATTTGCAACCCTAGGAAAGATATTGGAAGTTCTTCATCCACCCTTGTTACCATCTGTATCTTAGCCATCATAATGGGTGTAAAGAGGTTGCCTCTCTGTGGTTTGTTTGAATATCCCTCATAGCTAATGATTTGAGCATTTTTTTATATGCACATTGACTACTGGTATACTTTCTATGGCTGTATATCTGCTCAAATTCTTTGATGAGTTTAAACTTAGATTATTTTTCTTTTAATTGCTGTGTTATATTTTTAAAAAATTTTGGAGGGACTTTTCTAAGTACAGAATCTTTTAAATTTAGTGAAATTTCAGATGGCCTATTCCTCTTTTGTTACTTGCAGTTTTGTGACTCATTTTTTAAAAACCTGTAGAGTTCAAGCTCATGGTCTTAGTCACTATTTTATTGATATGAAGAGACATGATGACCAAGGCAGCTCTTATTCAAAAAAGCAATTAATTGGGGACTTGCTTACATTATTATCATAGCTGGGAGCATGCTGGCATGCAGATAGGCACTGGAGCAGAAGCTGAGAGCTGCATCCTGATCCATAGAGAAAGGGAGGAGGGAGAGGGGGAGAGAAGAGAGAAGAGAGAAGAGAGGAGAGAGAGAGAGAGAGAGAGAGAGAGAGAGAGAGAGAGAGAGAGAGAGAGAGAGAGAGAGAGAGAGAGATTGGATTTGGATTGGGCTTTTGAAAACTCAAAGTCCATCCCAAGTGATAGATACACTTTGTCCAACAAGGCCACACTTTCAAATCCTTTTTAAACAGTGCCACTCCCTGATGACTAAGCATTCAAAAATATGAGTCCATGGGGGCCATTCTTATTCAAACCATCAAACCCAGAAAAGTTATGTTTATTTTCTTCTGAGTATTTTATACTTTTCCCTTTTATATTAGTCAGGTTTCTCTAAAGGAACAGAACTGATTATATATATATATATATATATATATATATATATATATATATATATAGAGAGAGAGAGAGAGAGAGAGAGAGAGAGAGAGAGAGAGAGAGAGAGAAGGAATTTATTATAATTGGCTTATAGGCTGAGGTCCAGCTAGTCCAACACCAACAATAGCTGTCTACAAATGAAAGTCCAAAAATCCAGATGTTCAGTCATGTGGCTGGATGTCTCAGTTGGTCTTCAGTATATGCCAGAATCCTGAAGAATGAACTTGTCAATGAGATCAAGGACAATCTGGTAAAGAGCAAAAGCTTCATTCTTCCACATCCTTTATATGGGCTGTCACTAGAAGGTGTGGCCCAGATTAAAGGTGGATCTTCCCACCTCAAAAGGTCTGGATTATAGGTGGGTCTCCCCCCTTGTAATGATTTAATTAAGAAAACAATTTCTTACAGATATACCCAGGTGCTTGGGCTTTAGTGAATTCCAGATGTAGTCAAGTTGACAACCAAAAATATCCATCACAACTTTTATGCTCATGTGTTTTATCTCTATCAAGTTGATTTTTGTATAAGTTGTAAACTAAGTTCAATATCAGTTTTCTCTGTGTGTATTTGCACTATTTCTAGAAAGGCCTGGTCTTTCCTCCATTGAATAGTAATAGTATCCTTCTAAAAAAATCATCTCGTTGGACTGGGGGGACGCTCTGTAGATAAGATGCTTGTTGCACTAACATGAGGACCAGAATTTGGAGGATTAGAGTTTGTATCCCCAGAACCTACATAAAGGCTAAGCACTTGTGGTGCCTACCTATAATGCCAGCACACTGAGGCAGACAGAGAGCTCCAGGGCAGGCTGGCTAGTTAGACTAGCTGATTGTTGAGTTGTAAACTCAACTGAGAGACCTTACCTCAATAAATAAAATGCATAAACAAAAACAATGGAGACACACTGATATACTTAAAATATCAGAGACATACTGACCAACAGAATAGAACTGACAATCCAGAAGTAGACTCTTAGATTTATAATCAATTGATTTTTTACATATGATGTATACAGTATTTGTATATAGTTGTGTGTGTATATGTGTGTGGTGTGTATTTAATTTCAGAATTGGCATCTAGTGTCCTCATACATAATTTTTGTTCATGCATTTATAAAAAATGTATTATATGAGAAACACATGAATAAAGTAAATTAAATATTAATCCTGCTGTATTAGGAGGAATTATTTTATTCCTAATCCTTTACTGACCTGTACATCTATGCTTTTACCTTGGCCTGACAACTGTGGATGACAAAGTACACTTGGGGCCTGAGACTTGATTCTAGGTTTGATTTTGCTCTACGATTTGAGCCATAGAATATTATTGAGCAGATGAGCAGCATGAGCTTAAATGGTTGTTCTCGCCTCCTGGCACCTTTGCTGTCATTGTGAAAAGAGTATACCCGGAGTAGTCCTGGTTCCAAATATCCTGCAGACACCTGGGCCAAACCTGACCCCACTGTGTGACCTGGAACCCAGTGTACAATACGCCAGACTCCGGTGAAAAATCAGACAGGCGGGTTAGAAACAGATGCCTTTCAATGACGACCACTGACAGGCCACGGTATCTGTTCTGGGTGAATAGTTAAGACACCTACAACTTCGACACAATCCCTCCTCTCATTCTTTGTCTGACTAAAAATGACATTACAAAAGTGTGTGTGTGTGTGTGTGTGTGTGTGTGTGTGTGTGTGTGTGTGTACAGTCTCCTATTGCTTTTTCTATAATAGCTACTTATCAAAAACTCTTGATAATGCTGGGCATAATGGTACACACCTGTAACACCACAACTTAGAAGAGTCAAGAGGATCAGGAGTTAAAGCTCATTCCTGGCTACACAGCTAGTCTATTACCAGCCTCAGTTATATAAGACCATGACTCAAAAAAATAAAAATAAAAATAAACAAATAAAGAAAGAAACTTACAATAATTACCCATTTTAATATCCACATGAGTGAAGCTTGAGGAGCTGTGTCTGTCTCACCCATCTCTATGTTACTTTTCCTGTTCTCAGGAAGGCTGTAATGTATTTCTGTCCCTTCTGTATAAATCTTGGTCTGCATATCAGACTTTAATAAGCTCATTAGGCAGAGCCCAAGGGGAAGCCGCTGCATCTTGCCCCCATGTAATTACAATTCAGATTTCACCTATGCCATTTGCCTAAATCTTCGCAGTTTCATTTCTTAAGAAATGAGGCAGATTAAGAAAAAAAAAACTAATTTTATGAATTCTTCTAGAATATTCCACTACGTCTTGAACACATATTTTATCTTAAAGAATGGAACTGATGCCATAAAATATAAACTATGCAAATTTCAGCTTTTCTTCATTTCCTTTGAGTTCACAGGAAAACATGGGAGAAATATGAGCATGTTATTTGTGCTTTTTATTGGTGTAGTAAGTTAAAATATCAAACCATATCCTTAGAAAAATGGTATACAGGGGCATAGCCAGAATAATTTTCTGAAAGTCTTCAGAGGGTCTGGCATGGTGCATATCTAAATTTGTAAATGCATTTTGAGTAAACATGTCTAAGAAATATATCAAATGTTAAAAACAGCCTTTCAGAACACAAAATACTGTCCTCGTGGTGATTAATAAACATTCTCAGTGTTCTTTAGTGATGAGTGTGCTGCATCTAAACTAGGAGGTACAGGACTCTGAAGAGCAGGCCAGATGGCTGAGACTCTGTCTAACCTTTCCTGGACAGCTCTCAGCAAAGAGCTGGAGCTCTTTCTGTTTCTTGTTTCACTTCTTCTTTCCCAAGGAAAAATCACAGTTTTCAGGTCATCAAATAATAATTGATCTGGTTTCACTTTGGCAACTGTTTAAAACGGTTACCCTGGGAACCTCCAAGAACATAGTACTGTACTTATACTGTAGGGACGCTGAGCTGTGTGGAAGCTTCCTTCAGGGGACTCATCATTTATCGTCTCACAAACAGAAACATTGATCTAGCCTCCATAATAGCCTCTCTGTGTCTACTGTGAAGGGATGGCTGCCCCTCTTTTCTGAAAGGCTTCTGTGCTGCCTTCTCTAGGGACTAGGATTCCTGTGCCAGGTATCCCTACAGCTGAGCCTGCAGCTGGCCTTTCAGAGGCAGCTACTGATATCAGCCTTAACTATTGCATCAAGCACAGTTCTTGTGCACGGTCACTCTAAACAGTGGTTCTCAACCCATGGGTCGTGACCCCCTTGGGGGATGCATACCAGATATTTACCTTCTGATTTATAGCAGTGGCAAAATTACAGTTATGAAGTAGCAACAAAATAATTTTATGGCTTGGGGTCACCACAGCATGAGGAACTGGATTAAAGGGTGGCGGCTTTGGGAAGGTTGAGAACCACTGCTCTAAGCCATACTTAAAGGAGGGAAGGGGGGGGGGTCTGTTCTGCTGCTAGTCACTTAGCTTGAAATTCCCTGGATTGAAACACCCAGAAAAGGGAAAAGGGCAGGAAAATCTAAGTAGATCTGCATCAACTGAAGTACAACGAGGTTTGGGTGCTGTCCGGAATACTGGGAGATGACTCGGGAAAAGTATGTGGAGCGTGCCTTAGGAACTCGCTGTCAGGGCTCATGAAGGATGAGCTCGGTCAAGCTAGATAGACCCTAGCCATTTATTACACCCAGACCCCTGGGCACTCCTCTCCCCACATGTTCACTTAAGGGTATAGAATTTAATAACAAAGCAGAAGTCACAGGGCCTGAGAAATGCACATCAGGCTCAGGGTGCAGGGAACTGCTTATGTGTCAGGCTCTGCACTTGTCAAGGCGTGAGCCGACAACTGGGGTAGTGACCACGCACCGTGCCTTCTCTTCCTGATGAAGCTTCTTAAATATTCTAACTCCCAAAGGCAGCACACTATCACCCCCAGAGGCTGAAGCTTGCAGAGTTAGCAAATTGTGGCTATCTGGTGGAGACAAGCCTTTTGCCACATAACAGTCACTGAGGGTCCAGCGTGACTCCTCTTTAGTGGGTTGCTTTCTTGGGAATCATCCTCCAAAGAACAGTCATGTGGCCTTTCTATTGTAAAGGAAACTGCAGGTGACTTCTTAACCAGTACAGCTCTGATGATGAAAGAATGAAGAACCTCTACAAAGTCAAACAGTGTACCCAGAGATAAGGTTCACAGCTGCTGGCTTACATCGCGTAGCCACCCAAACTTCTCAGTAAGGGAATCCAACGCTTGACTCACTGCGGGGTTGGTGGGGCAGATAAATACTGTTTTCTCTTACTAGACCGGATACACACCCAGGACCCCCCAACAAAAGGAGGGTCAGGAAAAGAGAAATAATAATTTGTAAGCATATAGACAATGTTTCAATAGAGAAAAGAGGAAACAGAACACTTCCTAACCCTGTTATCAGCAGAGACAGAGCAAACCCTGGGGGCACCAAACTTGAAGAAGCTCACGGGACAGGTCCTGGCTATGTGGTTCTATTTTTGGTGGTGGTTCTGTATCTGACGCGCTCCTTCACACCAAGGTGAGTCTTGTTAAAGTAACATCTTATATCTTGTCAGTGTGCCTGGAAATAGAAGACATCTGTTTTCTGCTTCTGTAGACACCTTACAAGACTTAAAGGAGTTAATATCTAGTGATAAAACCTCTTCAAAAATATATGAGTTTAGAAAATAGGTTATAAAGTCTATTTGGAGATTGTAAGGAAGAAGTTTCAGAGTTAATTTCAAAAGTTACAAATTTAGAGACAACAATAAGGAAATGATGTCATAGTATAACTGAAGGCATTTTGCTTTTGCCTTCTGCTGAAATTTCTTTGGTATCCATGACGTTTTCATTTTACCTAAAATGTACAAAAAAGCTTATGAAATATCTCACTTGCCTTTATACTCACTAATTTAATTAATTACCTAAGGTCAGGAAGATATATATTCCATATACATGGAAAGAATGGATGGAAAAGAATAAAAAAAAATTTTTTTAAAGAGAAACAGAAAAAGAGAGGGGAAAGACAGGAAAAATTAGAATTCAATGAATTATAATTAACATTTCATTACCTGTTATTTCTGCTTTATTGTTAATATGTTCTCTTCCATAGTTGTCTGGTAATAAATCTATGTAGTTGTTATTAAGTTTACATTTTGAAATATAATAAAGTTTTGGAAATCAAGCTGTCTCATTTGTTTACCATTACTTAAAATGCAATGTGGGGAAATTTCTAAGTAAGGCACGCAGAGAACCAGGCTTGGTAGGTGTTCCCCACGCAGTCCCAGCTGACCTAAGCTGTCCCTTAGCTCATGTTGAACAGACCTGTCTGGCCTTCTCAGGGCTGGGTACTGACTTGCTCCCACTCTTTACAGGACCAAGCCTAATAGGCATGTGCCCTGTGCTCGATGGAGTGCTAGGTGCTGGGGCTCTGATGGGATATTAGACACAAGAGGCAGCTGTGGTCCTCGGCTTCTAATGTTGAGAACCCATGGAACTGAAGGGATCGTCCATAGACAGGTATGTCCACCACTGAGGCAGCATCTATGTGGATAATACTTAGTGGCAAATGAGATTGGCAGGATGTGTTTAAGTGTTGGGATACTGGTGGCAAATGCCTTCTCTGTACAGAATATTGAGGGTGGCATCTATTTGCATCTGGATTTATGGAGTGTTTTGTGTTTTTGGCCACAACTTGACCCCAAGGATGATATTTTAGGACTATTATAGAAAATTATTCAGAAGTCCAGTAGTGGGAAGAACAAAGTGTTGCATGTGTCATCCTGTTGCTCGTTTCTATTTTTATGAGCATGTCCAGTTTTTCACTGTGGGGGTAACACAGTGTACCTAGCTAAACATATCCTTTGGTTTACATATTCACCCCCCCATCCAAGAATTGGGTTTTATGACTGACTATACTGTACAGGGTTAAAAAAGGGAAACAAATTCTTTCCTTGTAATAGTCTAAAAGGGCATATGAATCTTCCCAGTGGCTTTTCAATTTCTGCTATTCAGGTTGTGCTTGGAATTAGATGTTACCACAAGTCACTCACAAAGGTTCTAAAAATAGGGCTACCGATATAATTTTGGTTGCAAAATGAATGCTCCTAATTGGAAAGGAAAAATTTTATTTCTGAACTTCAGCAGAATTTGGCTGATTCTTAGGAACACTGGGGAAGTCCATCATCAATGGCTAAAGCCTGACTCAACTTCATTTCTAGAAAAATCTGTCATGTGAAAGACTGCACTCCTGTTTTCTTCTAAATTTTAATGAGGGCACTCAAGAAATCTAAGTTTACTCACAGAAATGTCACATAAACAAATTTCTTCTGATCACCCTCAAGGATAGAGCATGTATTTCTAATTGTAGGCAGGCAATCTTTATTTATTTTATTCTTCTAAATTTACATCTTAATTTAGCAATGTAATGGCTCTGATTTGCATTATAATTGATATCCAAGAGAAATGAGTTAGGTATATTGTCATCTTGAGATTACACAAATAAAGAAAGCTACTATATAACTATATTTTAATATGATGATTTATAGCTCATTTCATAATAGCATAACTTTGAATGTATGAACCAAAGAGCTTGAATCTTTTTATCCCTAACCAAAGACGACAGCTCCTACAAAGGGCCCATGTGCTTTGAGCAGCCACACAGAGATGAAGCCTAGAGGTGTTTGGGGAAACAGAGCCAGCTAATCACAGGAAACAGTCAGATGTTGAAGCTCCAGGAACATTCAGCCTTTGCTGAAATTTATCTGCCCGGCTTTGAAATATTTGTGGTCTATTTGAGCACTTTGTACTGTTCATAGGACACTGATTTTTTTTCAAAGGCATAGAAAACTCAGGAGATACGGAAAAAAAAAAAACCATGTTGCCATTAATGGCCAAAACTTAGTAAAAAAAAAATGTTTGAGTGATAAAACTTGAAAGAGAATTCTATTTTTAGCAGCTATAAAATCAGAATACAAGGTAAATTCTAGGGGAGAGTGCTTACTAATATAAAATATTCAATTACCTCCCCACTGAGATATTCAACAGAATCATTATTTACTTCAACAATTTAATTGCAAAGGATAAACAGATGTTTGTTATTTTTACAAGCACTGCGTTAAGACACTTCCTGTTCTACCAGTCAGTAAAAGTCACTATAGGGTATTAATTTTTAGGGATTTTTTTCCTTGACCTAGAACTCATGTTAATGAAAAACAGTGAACGTAGGGCATATTAAACATCATGTCGGGAAACGCTGACATCTGAAGATGTAGCTTTCATAATTGAGACAGCCGCTACCTTTCTTGTTACTACGGATATTCTAGCTGAGCTTCGCAGGCCTGGTGCATTAGAAATGCTTCCCTTTGGCTCATAAAAAGTCTGACTTGTTGAAAATTTAGACTATTACAATGTCTGTTTTCATTGTCATGATCATGATCGGTATGAAAAATCACTTGTATGGAGTGGAAGTGTCATAGAAATAGTAAAAAGGATTATTTTGGTGAAAGCTGGCCTAACTCTGAAAGTTCATTTGAAAAAAAGAAAAAAGAAAGAAAGAGTTGAATGACTTCTATATGCTGTCCCTTTACGGCTGTTGTGTTATTACTCCAACTTGGGCAGTAATAGCAATATGTTAAGTAAGATATTGTAAGATGAGATTAAATAATGAAGCAAAAGTATCTGGAATTAATTTTCAGAATTTATCCATTTAATGAAGTTCTTTCCTTTGCCTGCACTGGAATTAGACTTTGAAAAGGTCTAGTCATTTAAATCATTTTAAAGTAAAACCTTCTCTTATTGATTGTTTTTTTTTAATGATTTATTGTGAAAGTGTTAAGGGTCTAAGCAAGGTCTTTCATATTCTAAACAAGGCTCTCCTAGTGAGCTACAACCTAGCCCTGTAAGTCATTTTAATTACTATCAAGCTGCAAGAGCATCTTTTGTTGTCTGAAGATTGAGGTATGACCCAAGTTCATACAGCTACACACACACATGATGAATAAATAAATGCCTTAATTTTCTTTTTAAGTGAGGAGGCACACCCCAGGTGGAAGCCACACACCACTTTTCATCCTTAAAGGTGAGCTCCAGAAAATCTCTGGGAAAACTCCAGATCTTTATTTTTTTTATTTATTTATTTATTTTTTTTTTTTTTGGTTTTTTTGAGACAGGGTTTCTCTGTGTAGCTTTGCGCCTTTCCTGGAACTCACTTGGTAGACCAGGCTGGCCTCGAACTCACAGAGATCCGCCTGGCTCTGCCTCCCGAGTGCTGGGATTAAAGGCGTGCGCCACCACCGCCCGGCTCTAGATCTTTAATCTACAGGTCCCAGCAGGAGCTGTGGCATTCCCCTTTGAACTCAAGGTCTGAGACCCTCTGCTTTTACTCATTCCCTTAACCCAACATTCTACATTCCATCCATCTCATTGTCAAGTTGTTTTCTGGAGGGAGAAATACTTATACTTTTTCTAAGTGTCTGATCATGTTCTTTGTCTGCCCCCTGTCCTGTTCTCATTTGGGTCCTTAAGACTATAAATCATCTTCCCCCAAACTCAAAGTATCACAAATTTATTCCAGACTTTAAATGGAAGTTTATGTTTCTCACACTACAAATTGTTATCAATGTAAGTTTCTTGTCACATTGACTTGAAGGGGAAGGGTGGTGGGATCAAACCTAGGACCTCCTACGTAACACTCGACCACCAAGCCCCTAATTTAAAAACATATGAACGAAATCGGTAGTGTTCATTTGTTATTAATTACTTAGAACTTTTCCCATCCTGAGGCCTGCTCTACTGTCCTGAATATCAATCGTCTGCTGTTTTCTTCTTTTTCTTCTACCGCTACGCGTTTGCTCAGTGGACTCTAGTGGAATCTCTGCTTGTGTGTATTGTGAACTTTAATTCACCCTCTGTGAGTCAAAACAGAAGTCTCTTTGCACCTATTGTGCCCCAGACACATCACACCTTTTAATTAATTACTAATTTACATGTCATTCTGTCCCAACAGATGATTCTACAACCCAAGAGCAAAGCCCCATATGTTTGCATTCCCAGCAAGCAAAAGAGATAGATTATAAGCAGTTGCTAGGTGACCCACTGACTGATCTCAAGTTAGAAAGTAGCTGCCAGCTTTCCTTAGAAATGACAATGCGATGATTTGGAATTTGTCTTCCATGTTTCCCATAGGATTTGACCATCATGCAGCCTATGTTACTAATCCTTGTGGGGGCTTGGACAACACTGCAAGCTGACTTGCTTTCTGATAAGAAGGGTAAGGATTGTCTATCCAATAATGTCTGTTTTTGTTAAAGTATATTATAAAAAACAGTAATGGAATTTTCTCCAAAATAAGCATTCAGTTGGGAAGTTTTTTATAAAACAGTATAACTCTTGAGATTTAAGAAATCAGTGTGGGCAGAAATGTAAATTCTATACTTCAGTGAAAAATTCAATTCTAAGAGTATATATGGGTGTCGTGGAAGAAGGCAGCCTCTAGAGGCCATATTTAGGACCCCCATTTCCACTGGGAATTTCACAAAAGGCCTCACAAGAAGCAAGAATAAACTTCTACCATTTTTCTTTTCTTTTTTGCCCCTGAAACTCGTTGATCTAAGGGTTTAGTATGATGATGGGGGTTAAGAGGGGAAAACTGTTTGATGGCACCAGCCCAGCTCTATCTCGAATTCTCTATGAAGATGGTATTCTATCTTGGTACTGCCCAGCACATAGCCACTGTCCACATAAGCACCAAGCAGTTGAAATGTACACAGTGCAGCTAGAGCAATGAACTTTGGGGGTTAGTTAGCTAATTTAGATCTGAAAAGCCACAGTAGCCAGTGGCTGTTGGAATAAAGGTGAACTACACAAGCGGTCCTGGAAACCCTTGCATGTCAAACACAGGTGCGGAGTTATGAAGGGCTTTTAAAGGTCAATGGAAAACACTGACAATTTAGAAAATGAATAAATTAAAGATTATGTGTTTCACAATGTATAGTGTTGCCTGAGTTTGGATGAAAAATTTTAAGAAGTTGTTTAGACACACGCCAGAAAAAAATAACAGAATAAGACATGAATTGAAAAGTTTTACTTTCTTCTTTTTGCTCATTGTGTTTTACAGTATTTCTACAATGAGTACTGAGTCCTTAATTTAAAAAATATTTTACCTTGAAAGCAAATCCTTTTTTTCTACTCAAATACTTTAGATATGGCTAATAATGAAAAATAAATACATTTTACATTGTGAATCATTGATCTTACAAATAAGTAGGTACTTTTATGCAATAGAAACCAGATGTCCATGAGACAATTGTTTTCACGTTTGATATATGCTGCCCCCAACCCCCAGTGTGTTCTATTTATCTTCTATACTCCTGTGAAAAGGAAAGAAGAGGGATTAGAAGTCCAGAAATTGTTATCACATCCCATCCACTGATTATGATGCTTATTGTAAAAACTACACCTTTAATGAATAACAATATGGTAGATTGTTCATATTCAATAAAACCATGTGAAAGTTACAGGTAGTGCCTGGATGATGAACTAGCAATCATTTTAAAGAAACTTTTGCCAAATTACTTCTGTATCATATATTCTAATAAGCCACAACAAACCAGTATGTTACTTAAGAAAATAATTAAAATCTGTTAAAGACTGGGAATATAACTCAGGGGTAACATATCTGTCCCATATTCCCCGGCCCTGAGTTTCACCCCCAGCACCATACACAAAATGGACAATTGAACATTGTATCATTTTTGTTTGTTGTTGTTTTTTGAATCAATAGTTTTACTTCTACCACCTGTCAATTTTACTGTTAAAGCCATTGGATTAGCGCAAGTTCTTTTACACTGGGCCCCAAATCCTGACCAAGAGCAAAGAAATATTGATCTACAATATCATGTGAAAATAAGTGCTCCACAAGAAGATGAGGTAAGTGCTGGGTCTGATGAAAACAAAACAAAACAAAACAAAAACCAAACAAACTGAGAGTGAATATTCATTTTTTTAAATTGCATTTTTCTTCATGAAGTGAAATTCTTCATAAAGAACATCCAATTACTAAAGATCTTCTTGTATTACCAGTAGGATCCATAAAGTGAATTAGACACATGCTTATTATTCAAAATGAAACAGTAGCATAGAAGGCTTTACTTCGAGGAAAGTCCTCTCTCTCTCTCTCTCCCTCCCTCCCCTCCTCCCTCCCCCTCTCTCTAGTGTGTATGTGTGTGTGTGTGTGTGTGTGAGAGAGAGAGAGAGAGAGAGAGAGAGAGAGAGAGAGAGAGAGAGAGAGAGAGAGAGAGAGATGTACATGTGTTTTATGCACTTGTTAGTGTAGGTCTGTGTACATGCACGGTGGCTAGGTATGCAGGGGTATGAAGGCCACAGGTTGACGCTTTCCTTGATCCTTCTCCAAGACCTTTTGTTTTTGAGAGAAGCCTCTCCTTCAATTGCAAGATCATCAATTTGACTAGGCTTCAGGGATCCACCTCTCCGCACTACCCCAGTGTTGGGGCTACAGGTGCATGTTGCCATGTGCCTTGAATTTTACATGTGTTTTGGGGACCCAGACTCAAGTCATTGTGCTCACACAACAGTGACTTTATTGATTCAGCCATCTTCCCAGACTATTTACCAACTTTTGAAGGGTAATGTATTTGATAGTACTGTTTACTTATCTCCTAAAATGTCAATAAAACTAGAAGAAAGTCATGAACAGAATGGTACAAGGGAGCAGTACAGGGTCAGAAAACCCAAGGTAAAGGCCAAGTTCATTCACTACCTTGTTTATATTCTCAGGTCTTGAGTTGATTTCTCAGGTTTATGCTAGGGATGTGCTAACACACCTACTGCTCATCATGCTTGTAGTAAGGTGAAAGAAAGGAACATGTGATTTGTACTAACCATTTTGGAGTAAATATAAAATTTTAAAGAATTTTCTGTCCAGAAGGTGCTCCTAGAGAGGAGACTAGCATTAATGATGAGAATCAAAGGCAACTTGAGCTTTAATTACAATATTGTGTTTGTTATTGGAATATGTTCATGTGTCATTGAGAAACTATATTAATATTATGATGCCCCTTTTCTAAGAAAATTACTTCATACCATTTTATTTGTTATCATTTTCAAAGTGGAGTAAAAGGCCTATTTGATTGATGTTGTTTTCTGTTACATACCATGACTGGCGGGTTTTATTTTAGTATAACACCAGGAAGACTGAAAGCAAATATGTGGCCCCCCTTCATGATGGCTTTGCAGCTAGTGTGAGGAGCATCCTATGGAGAAGCCACTCTTTCCTGGCCAGCAGTTGGGTTTCTGCTGAACTCAAAGCTCCATCAGGTAAAGGAGACATGGGACATCTAAATTTCATATTTTACACTTCTCAGAATGGGAAAGAGCCTCTTTTCTTTAGCCCGGCACCATACCATCCAATCTCCTTTTAATCTTTCATAGCACCCACATTCCAATCATAGCTTTCATAAGGCCATCCAGGTCCACCTGTGGCACCCCTGCAAGCACACCCCTGTATCTACACTGGGAGCTGCGGCTTCTGATACACATAAGCAGAGATAGATCTGTTTAAACATTTTAACACAGAGTGACACAAACACAAGATGGAAAAAACAAAGGAGGAGACAGGCCATCAGACCCTGGGATATGTGACTTCCTAAATCATATATGTTTTAGCCCCATATCTATGAGTGTTTTTCAAATCTTTCTTCTAGCCACATCATTGGAGAAGATCCTGCCTCCTGTATTATTAGTCAGCTTTCTTTTTACTATAACAAATATGTAAGATAATACACTTATTTTGGTTTCTGGTTTGGGTGGGGGTTTCCACCCATGACCTGTCAGGCCTATTTTTAGTCCATTTAACAACACAGCATATCCTTCCAGAAGCAGGTGGTAGAGGTCTAGAGCCAGGAAGCAAGGGGAGGCATAAAAAGGGCAAGGCCCTACTGTCTATCCCCTTTACAGATGTGTCTCCAAAGACCTCCCCAAAGACCCCAACTCAGGCAGGGCTCTCCACTTCCCAACTACACCATGAGCTGCACAGCAAAGTCTTTAACAAATAGAACCTGGGGCACACTTAACCAAAAAAACCTGAACTGTGTTGGTAACAACACAGATGTGTGCATTTACTCATCATTTTCCAGTGGCTTGACCCTAAATAAGAAGTGTACTTCAAGGAATATAGATATACATATGGGCCATTGTGTACCTTGCATTAAGCCATTATTTCACATCTACTGAACAACTGAACTTCCTCTATGTGGTTTTCCTTTCAGTGTTAAGTTTCTGCAGTTCTAATTATTCCCTTAGTACCACCGCCCAATACATGCTTACTCACTAACCAAGTGAAAATCCATACTGAATTATGTCTTGGATTGGAACTGGGAAACTGATGACTTACTTTGACATGACATAGACTGTGCAGATGTTTAGTATGTGGACACATGTATGTGCAGAGTGAGGAGAGAAGCCCTATATCCATAGGCTCCACATTTATCTTTTCAACTAAATGTGGATCAAAAGCATTCTACTAAAAAAGCATTGAAGCATCTACACTGTTCATGAACAGATTGTTTCATGCCATTATTCTAAATAACACAGTCTAACAATTATTTACTAAGCACTTACGTTAAGTATTCCAAGTTCACTAGAAAGGATTTATACTAAACCAGAGGCTGTGTAAGCCATATGCAAGATGGCATCATATAAGAGACCTGAGCATCTGAAGGTTTTAGTATGGGAGGAAAGTTCTGGAACAAATGCTACAGATACAGAGGCATGATTTTATAGATACATATGTGTCTATATCATATATAATATGCATGTATGTATCATAAGGCAAACTAACCAGTTTTCTGTCTCCAAATTCCAAATGGCAATAGGAAGCTCTCTCCTCTCACCCTTTCCCTCTGTCCAATGAAAGACGCTTGATGACAGTGATAAAAATTAGTCTATAGCTGTTTTAAGAAAAAATAAAAACCCTTCCATTATTCAGGGTTTCCTCTTTAGGAAGGTTATTCCTGACCCTAGCCTCGAAAATACTCTTCCCCCCTTCTTTGTTTGATAGAGTGTTCTGGGTAGCACAAACATAATTTGGGGGGAAATCCAGTGCAAACAAAGATTGGAATCTTAGATTTTAAGTTATGGTATGTTAAGGAGATTGGCAAGCTGTTGTACATTGGTCTCTAATATAATGGTAAGATCTTGGGGTATTGCCAAAATGCATCCCTGAGCAGTAATCCATGCGATTCTTGAGACATAGATGCTAAGGAATGGCTGATATAATCTAAGAGGGAAGGGGATTCTGGAGAGATTCCTTGACCTAGCCTCTCATTTACAGCAGGAAAAACTGGAATTCAGGCAGCATTTGGGGAAATCCCTCACAGTCAGGTAGTGACAAGTATAGTATTAGAGTGCTCAAGTTGTTAGACACATGACACTAGACTTGAACTTTCAGACATCCGTCTCACTGACTCACCTCCACAGCTTCATCTACAATAGCTGAAAAGTTCTTTCATGTCAAAACCCGAGGCTTTATAGCTTTAGTTTCATTTCTCCAGTAAATTTGCCCTTTGCAAATGAGTTTCTATAATTGAATGTTTGTGGTCACTCACAATCAATAGTATCTCAAACAAAAGCACAAAATTCATAAACCATCATGGCAATGTTTTGTTCTTTTTATCTGTGGTCCCCTAGGGTCTTCTGGAACCTCGGTTATGAATTTAACTTGTACCACAAACACTGTTGTGAGTAGTCACACCCACTTAAGGCCATACCAAGTGTCTCTTCGCTGCACCTGGCTTGTTGGCAAGGATGCCCCTGAGGACACACAATATTTCCTATACTACAGGTCAGTATCTATTTTTACTTATGCAAATTATCCATTTCCTCTTCCCTTATAAAAACTCATGGGTGTTGCAATTTAGGTTTGGTGTCTGGACTGAAGAATGCCAGGAATACAGCAGAGATGCACTGGACAGAAATACTGCATGCTGGTTTCCCAGGACATTTATCAACAGCAAAGGGTTTGAGCAGCTTGCAGTGCATATTAATGGCTCAAGCAAGCATGCTGCAATCAAGCCCTTTGATCAGCTGTTCACTCCACATGCCATTGGTAAGACACTAATCCCAACATTGGAATAATGGAATAGTAGAATCTTTGCATTGTAAAGGGTCTTGCTACCTTTTAAATATTGAACAATCATGCAATCAATATGAGGGGAAAAAAAACCAAGATAGGCATCCCAAGTTTAATTCTACATAATTGCTGCATGACTTGGCAATGTAGGGAACTGTCCTGAGAGTAGGAAGATGTTTAGTGGTCTTCTTGGCACCTATCTATTAGTTATCTAACTCTTATCTTCCCTACTTGTTCCTTCTCCTGAGCTGTCATGAAATCAGATCTTAAACATATCCTTTTGAGGGTAGAGTTCTCCCCAGTTGAGAATGACTGCACCCAGAAAAGTCATGGCAGTACTCATCTGTTCTGGCTTCTTCCATGAAATGTGTGCCCACAGGTCTTGTAATGGATTGTACCCAGAACACTTCTGAGCCTTTTCCCCAAGGTGTGGTTCTTCTGTAATCCAAAGGTATTCATTCAGGTTTTCCATCATGTGGCTCTTTTTTCAAAGCTAACCGTCTCCAATCCTTATTGGTCCTTTGTAGTGGTTTGGACTCATCTCTAGACTTTTAAACAATATGTCCACAAGTCTTTTCTCTCCTCCACCCTTGTCTTTTCTTTCCCACTTCCTCTTTCATTTTTTTTATATGTGTATGTGTACTATGTATGTATTTGTGCAGGTGTGTTTGTCCATGCAGAAGCTTGGGATTAACATCAGAACATCTTCCTCAATTGCTTCTCCATTTTATTTTGTAGGAATCAGAAACTTTCACTGGATCTGGAACTTGTCATTTTTGCTAGACTGGTTGGATAGCTAGTGAGGCCCCAGAATCCACCTACCTCTACTACCCAACCACCACCCCCAGCTCTGAGGTTACAGCTGTTTTCACCTGGGTGCTGGGAATCCAAACTCAGGTCTCTGATGCTAGTATGAAAGTGCTTACTCTTGTAAAGATATATTTAGCTCAATCTGTTCTTTTTATACAGAAGCTTCTTGTTCTATCTGACAAAACAAGACAACAATAACAAAAAATAAACCCTGAAACCAGAAAGGAGAAGTGATTTTCCCAGAGCTATCCCTCTGCTGGGAAATGGATGTGGGGCACATGGTCCCTGCTCTGACCATGAGTATAGTCTATCCTGGAAAGTTAAAGGGATGCTGGGTACACCTTGCAATGAGCTGCCAGGACAAGGGTGCTAATCAATCCCTTCCATGTGGAGTAGTGATTTCTGTTCTTTATATGTGTAAATCTATTCGGCAAGCCACACCAAGAACCTCGTGGGAAGCCACCCACTTCCTGTGGCTTGAGATTGGTTGATTGAGACCTAATGGTAAATCTTGAAAAAAGCATATCTTAGAAACGGTGGCTTGGGGCTGTCAGCCCTGATCATTGTTTTCAGAGAATTGCTGCTGACCTACCTCTTCTTCTCTCACCTAGATCAAGTGAATCCTCCAATGAATGTGACAGTTGAGATTGAAGAAACTTCTCTTTATATCCAATGGGAGAAACCAGTTTCGGCCTTTCCAGTCCATTGCTTTAATTACGAATTGAAAATTTACAACCCAAAGAATGGTTACTTTCAGGTAATTTTTAATATATTTCCAGTATTCCATGATAGACATCCATTATTTCTGGAGCATTTAAAACAGTGGTTCTTAACCTTCCTAATGCTGCAACACTTTAATACAGTTCCTCATGTTGTGGTGATCCCCAACCATAAAGTTATTTTTATTGCTACTAAGTAACTGTAATTTTGCTACTACTATGAATCCTAGTGTAAATATTTTTGGATATACAAGTTTGCCAAAGGGGTTGCAACCCACAGGTTGAGAGCCACTGCTTCAAAAGTTTCAGTAGTGACTACTCTGGGTGTTTTTAAGTACCAACCAAGTCAGTGTTGACTTACATCTGCCCCAGGTTTTACAGAAATAAACCAAATCTTGCAGTAGTTTTATTTTGAAAAGGCAAACTTCAAGTTGAAAATATTATGAAGGATAAAATGAAATTCATTTGTAAGAGCTTTGCTAAAAATACAAATGATGCAGCTACAGTAGGGGGAAATGGGAAGGCAAGTTTTCCGGAAGTTAGAATTATCCTAAGAGCCTGTAATTCTACTTCTAGGTATGCATGCAAATGATTTCAAAACAGGGTCTCAAGAAGACATTTGGACACCCTTGCTCACAGCAGCATTACTCACAAGCTGAAACAGCCCCCACATCCATTAATCGATGACTAGAGTCAGGCTTGGTGGCATACGTTTGTGATTCCAGCACCCAGGAGGGAGGCAGAGAGAGGCGGAATGCTGTAAATTTGAAGCTAGTCTGGATTACATAGCAAGATTTTTACCTGAAAACAAACAAGCCAAGCCTAAAGCCCTACAGAATATGAATAGAAAAACAACATGGTATATAAATTAATGTGTACAAAGGGTCATTCTTCAGTCTTTGAAAGGACATTCTGATACATGCTACAATATGAATGAGCCTAAGGACAGCAAGCAAGGTGAAATAAGCAGGTCGCAAAGGACAAATAGTATATGATTCTGCCTTTATGAGATGCCCTGGGTGGAGAAACACATAAAAACAGAAGGCAGTACAATGACTACCAGGAAATGGGCAATGGAAAATGAGGAACCATTGTCTAATGGGAACAGTGTCCAGAGTGTGAATTTTTGATCACTCACTAGGTGATGGGAATTGAACGGAGGGTCTCATGCACACAGAGACCAACTTCAGACTTGCAAGATGAAAAGTGTATTGCAGTCTGGTTGCACAACAGCGTGTCTGTTCAACATTTCTGGCCTGCACACTTGACAATGGTGCACTGGGCATGTGTTACACCCATGGAGTTTTATTGTGTTACTTTATACCTTGTCCACAATAACTGTTGCGTAATTATGTTTCCTATTTTATTAAGGCCCATCCCCCCCATCCCCCCCAAAAAAAGTCAAATAATTTCTTATAGTCACAAAGCTAAAAGTTAAGAGCACTGACTGCTCTTCCGGCGGACCCAGGTTCAATTCCCAGCACCCATGTGGCAGCTTACAACTGTCTGTAACTCCAGTTCCAGAGGATCTGGTGTCCACCCACAAACATACATACAGGCAAAACACCAATGCAACAAAAATAAATTAAATAAAAATAAGTGGACATAAGATGAGTCCCACCCTGGCAAATGGCATCAGAGCCTCCCACCATAGGAAAGATCAATAGAGTACAGAAGAGGGGGGTGGCAAAACAGCCTTGTCATCCACCCCAGCATGCAGTTGAATGTAGCCTGGGGGCATCAGACAGAAACTTGACTACTGAGGAAAAGAGAGAAGGACATCATAGTGTGTGTTTCCAAAAATATCCTCTGTGAAGGACCGGCTTTCTCTTGTAAATTTCTAATCTGTCATAGATTAGCGTTTTCATAAACATTAAAAAGGATCAACTAGGGAAAAAACAAAAACAAAACAAATACAACCGAAAATATGAAAATACAAACCAATTGATCATGTTGTCACGGCAACGTCCAACGGCTCTCCACTTCTAAACTGTGCTCTCACTGTCTGCACTGATCTTATCATAGAGCAGCAACCAGCATTTCCTGACATGTACCAGTCCACAGCCACGCTGTGCCTGCCAGGCATGTGAGCAAAAGGAATAGGCCAGAGGCTTGAGAGTGCATGCTTCCTCCAGCCAAACGGTAGTGACCGAGCTGGCCTCAACACAAGGCTAACATTAGATGTGTAGCTCTGTGCTTACATAGCAATTTCAGAGTGGCTCTGCGAGACTTTCACTAGAAGCCAAAGAGCATCTACTTTAAAACCAGGACCATGGGCAATGAGCAGCATCAAAGGATTTTACATGGTTGACAAGTGTAGCATTTATGGGGTAGAAGGGTAATCCTGGCTGCAGTGTGTAGGCTGGATGTGAGGGAGACCAAGTGGGTACAGGGATGTGAGGTATTTGGACCATCCAAGCAATAGAGCAGAAAACCCACACGGGCTGTGGTCACTGGGCAGGGCTGAACAGGCACAAACCACCTGCTGTTTAGAACTAGGACTTACCAGTGTGGAAGGACAAAGTACCAGAGACTATGTATATTGTTGAAGGTGACTCCAATTTTTCCATATGAAACATGAATTTTCCTACATGGCTTCACCTGGTCCTTCAGCTGACCCTTTTATATATTTTAGTTATAACATCACTTTCCCCCCTCAGGGTAACTTGCCAAGACCTCACACTGGAACAGTGTAGAATACACTCATGACTACGCCCTGTTGATTTTAGATTACTTGCTAAATAATGAGCCATATTACCTGCATGTGACCCCCTCAAGTCGGTATTCTGCAAAAATTATACGTCTAGGCATTATTATAATGTTAATTTTTTCCCATTTAGATGGAAAAACTGGCCACCAACAAATTTGTCTCAAAAATTGATGACGTTTCTACATACTCCATTCAAGTGAGAGCAGCTGTGAGCTCGTCTTGCAGAGTGTCTGGAAGCTGGGGCGAGTGGAGTCAGCCTATTTATGTGGGTGAGTCCCTATTGTGTATTTAAAAGCAGTGGCAACAGATGATCCTGGTGAGTGCACATGTTCACTCAGGTCTTGAAATGGCTTCACCTTCACTCTGCCTCACCTTTTATCCATCCACTGTGTCTTCAAGTAGACGCCTGTGTTCTAGGAAGCCTCATGGTCCCACTGTCTCTTTAGCACAAACCCTTCCCAGGCCTATTTTATTTTGTTCCAGAATTTTTATTTAGATTTTTCTGTTTTTACTTCCATCCATATTGTGCGTGTATGTGTGCATGCATGAGTGTGTGCTGCATGAGAGGGTATGTGTGTGTGTGTGTGTGTGTGTGTGTGTGCAGGTATGTGCACTGTGTATGTGTGTTCATGCAAGACAAAGGGGGATGTCAGGATCCTGCTCGATCATTCCCTGCCTTGTTCCTTTGAGACAGGGTCTCTTGTTGAACTTGGGGCTCGGCTGGTATGCAGTAAACACCAGAGATCCTCAGACCTCTATGCTCAACAGCGTTGTGTTTACAGGTACCTGTGCAGCCATGCCCAGCTTTTCAAATGGATGTTGGGAATCTGAACTCAGTCCCTTACACTTGTACAGCAAGCACTCTTACCTGCTGAGGCATCTCCCCAGCCCCTATCTAATTATTTAGAGTACACTTTTTATTTTCAGATAATTGCAGGTTCATAAGCTGAGGAAAGAAACAGAAATACAATCTTTTTTTTTTGACCTCGTTTCTCCCAATGGCAACATCTTGCAAAACCGATAGTATAATTTTAAAACTGCAAAATTGACATTGATGACCCTCCATCTTTCTCAGAGCCTGTGGATTTAATGCATAATTATTTCTTTATGTTTGGTCTTATGCCGTGTTAGTATTCACGTTGCAGCTCAGTGAAGATGCCAAGTTGTGGATCATAAGACTGTTCCCTTTAACCTTTGGAAACACGCCCATCCTCTTTTGCCCCTCATTTCTAGGCCCCGGAAAGGTCCCCATCACCATAATTTTGCCATAATCAGGTATGAATTTATTTGTTTCCTTTTTTAAAAGATTTTAAAATTAAATAATCTTAAGGTCCATGAAACCTGGATCCATCCCTGAACCTTTAGCCTAACAGATAGTAATTTGGACATCTCCTGGGCATGTGTGTTGGTTTTGAACCTATTTTTATTTGTGATCAAATTGACTGGTTTATTTGGTAAATAAAATGAGTACCATACATGACAAGTAATGGAATGGATAGCAACCATGGACAAAGGGATATATTTCTTGGATAAAGGAAATTACTGGTATACATAGATATTTGCAAAACACCACTCTAGATGATTTTCATATATTCTCTTAGATAAATCTATCAAGAAACCCGTCCTTCAGATAAGGATGTATATTTGGAACATTTGGGTGATGGGCTTACCTCTTACAAGCTCTGAGATTGGGTGAACCCTAGGTTAATGTATTCTAGGGCCCAGTCTCTTAGCACTCTGTCATGGTCTGATAGGACCCTACATGTTGCAAGGTGCTTAGCAAATTAGACAGGCATAGAGGACTTGGTGGTTACAGCTGGTTACATTACCTCTTACAGGACCTAAGGGATGTTCCAAAACAACTGGGACACCATAGTTAAAGAGAAATTTATGTCAGGCACATACTAAAATTTTCTACTAAAGTAATTCGCTCACTTGGGCTACAGGGTGGGTCCTCCGGAAATTCTTGGGCAGCGAACCATTAGCCTGTGTGGTGGTGAGTCAGAACTGATGTTATCAGGTTCATTTCCAGGGGAGAGAGGAATGACGGAAGGTCTTGAGAGGTGGAGCACTGATCTGGGTCTGTAAGGAGGCTGAGAACATTGCCTCGAATTCCCATGGCACCCCCTACAGTTGTTCAATACGCAACCCACACTGCCGTGTTCAGTGCCTGACAGCACTGGTGTGTGTGTGTGTGTGTGTGTGTGTGTGTGTGTGTGTGTGTGTGTGTGTGTTTGTTAGGAGCAGCACCGTGAGCTTCCCAGGGAGAGGAACTGAAAGTGGGGTATGGGGAACTGAAAGATGGACAGCCTTACCTACCTCATAATTTTGACGAGGTGAATGTTCTTCTCCCTTTCTCCCCGGCTGAACTAAACTGACCTGCTACACATAGGACCACTCTCAAAAACACGTCATTTGCACAAATAAAACTTATTCTGTGCCCCAAGAGAAAACCAAGACTCATTAGTCTCAGGGAATTTGAAACAAGATTATTAATTTTGTCAAATCCTGTAGCAGAAGCTTTGCATATTGTATTCCATGGATTCCTTTTACAAAGTGTTTTATGTGTTTCTCAAGTGTACAACTCTCATTGGCCTGAAGCTACTGATGTTTCTCATTGTTGTCCCTATATTGCAACCTAAACAAATTTGAAAAAAAAAAATGAATATGGACCAAGAGACCTCAGATGAGTATGGTAGAGTCCAAGGTCAGAATCTTGGCTAAGAAGTCAGTATTGTTTGCTGAGTGCTTGAGTCTTGAAGTTATAGTTGGTGTTGACTATTGACACTTTAGAACTTAAGAGGGCGAGGAAGCAGCAGTAGATAAAATCAGATCTGGATTTTATCTGTGGCTCTGGCAGTGTGTGGTTTGATTGGCCCAAGTTAGAGATGGCTAAGTAATCAGAGAGCACAGTACAGTGCTGCGGATTCCGAGAATAAACTCAGGTTGTAAGGGGGAGTGATAGTCTGCCACCACACGGGGGACTGAGTGAAGGAGCATGCTAATCTGGGTGTTACTACTCTGACCTAGTTCCTAACACAAGTAACCTTTCTGGGCCTCAGTCCCCTAGCCTGTAGATGTGACACTTCATTCCCTGGTTGCTTCTGACTGCCATTTTTGTGACTCCACTCTTCAATATTCATCATCAAAGCACTGAGAGTAAGGTTTTAATCCATCTTGAGAGTTTACGTGGAGCTTGTTGTTAACGTATTACTCATTTTCCACTCTCCTGCTCTCTTACCATTTCCAAAATAACTGCTTCCTGGCTTGGACCTGGCCTCATTATATTTCCCTCCCAGGTATACTTCATTGCCATTTGCTACTACGAATCCTATTTCATTTATTGCCACCCATTTCGTGAAGACGAGCTGATTAATATTAGCGCTTACCTTATAAATCCATCCTTTCTGGAATTTACTCCCCTGCTCAGTTTAGGATCATTAGTGAATTTAATCAATGCAGACTCTCCGTTTTCATCAAGATGATTAATAAACATAATAGGAAGTCCAAGCCCCTCAGGGACACTTTGCATGGCTCTTCCTTACCCCTGGAGGATGCAGTAATAATTATGCTCAGCTTGAAGTCTCTCAGGCAGTTTTGCTGCTATATTCATTTCCTTCAGACACTCTTCCATCTCTCCTACCTTGCCTCACAAACGGCCCCTGGGAGCCCTCCTGGATTTTCACTATCACCCCGTGCCTTTGATATTATGTTCACCCCGTTATTTTAATTAAGCCAAGGAAATGGAAGCCTGAAGATATTAAGTGACTTAGTCATTGTCAAATAGTCAAGGAGTGATTACTAATGTATAATTTTCCCCAAATAAATGCCATAAGAACCAATTAGCAAATTAGGATAGTTAAACTAATTAACCCATTATAGCCCAAGGTTACTTCATGAAGAATGAGACACAGGAAACTGGACTGATGATAGAGAGCTCAGCTTGGGGGAGGGGACTTCTGTTCTGTTTGGCAAGGTCCTTGGCCAGTCTAATAAGCACAGGGGGTATAGATGCAGTGAGCAGAACAGCCAGCAAATAAGATCTCTCTGTCTGCTTGAGATTTGCTTTGAATCTGTCCTCTTGCCCTGGGATTTTCAGAGCATAGGTTTTTCTCTCTTTCTTTCTTTCTTTCTTTCTTTCTTTCTTTCTTTCTTTCTTTCTTTCTTTCTTTCCTTCCTTCCTTCCTTCCTTCCTTCTTTCTTTCTCTCTCTCTCTCTCTCTCTCTCTCTCTTTCTTTCTCTCTCTCTCTTTCTCTCTTTTCTTTCTTTCTTTCCTTTTTCTCTTTCATTCTTTCCTTTCCTTTCCTCCTCCTCCTCCTCCTCCTTCTTCTTCTTCTTCTTCTCTCTCTCTCTCTCTCTCTCTCTCTCTCTCTCTCTCTCTCTCTCTTAAAAATAAACAATAGTAGCAGTTTTGTTTTATCAGTACTCCTTATCAACTACCCTGCAGCAGCTGGCTTCTGCTTTAAGAGCTGAACTTCCCAATTTCACGGTCTTTCTTTTTCTCAAACTTGAAGTTCCGGATTCTTCTGTTCTGGTGTTATCTCTGCCATCTCCTGTTTACTGAAAACTTTTGTGTCCTGGACCCTGGTCTCTGAAGCTTTCTGTTTTTTTCACATCTTCTTCTCTCCTCCACTCTGTGACCTTCAAATATTGAGTGTGGAGTAAGTAATTATGGAAATAAATGTTCCCAGGGTACATCCTGCCCCATGGAAATGAGAGGGTTGACTGCATTTATTTGTAGCTATGCCCTTGGTTAGGAGCTGACCTATTTCTTGGTAAGAGGTTAGACCTGACAATCACTGGGCTCCCTCTTCATGTGAACAATGGTTTGCTCCACCCACACTGAAGGCTGTATCTGCCACTATGCACCTGGCATTATTAGAAATCAGTGAAAATGGGTTCTTTCAAAAATCTTTCTTCAGCTTTAAGATGGGTGCACTTACAGAGAGCAGAACAAGACTCAATCACCCCTGTTCTCACATGGCTCAGTCAGCAGTGTGGTCACTGTTCACAGGGTGACTGCTGCTGTCTCTACTGTGACAAATCCCTCAGCAACAAAGGCAGGCCACTCAGTGGAGGTCCTGACCTTCACTTTCCTGCTATGGTGTGAGACTGTGTGTGTGTGTGTGTGTGTGTGTGTGTGTGTGTGTGTGTGTGTGTGTGTGTATGTGTGTGTAGGGGGACATGTGTGGTGGCCATACTGTCAGAGCAAAGCCCAAACCAATGTGGCACATAGGAATGGGGACTGGATGGAAGGAAGGCTTTTTTCTTTGACTTGGTGCCCATGACAAATGGTGTGAAGCAGTTCAACGCCACCTGAAGTTTATGGACTCAAAAGCCGGGAGGAGATGGGGTCATCTTGGACCACTGCATTTCCTTCATGTTTTCACAGCCTATCAGAGAAGCTCAAGCTCCGCTTCTCACCCCTTCTCTCTTCTGGAGGTTTCTCCCCAGCCCCTCTTCATCTGTCTGTCTGTTTGCCTTTCTCTTTCTCTTTCCTCTCTTCCAGCCCTTCCTTCCTTTTGTGTGTGTGTGTGTGTGTGTGTGTGTGTGTGTGTGTTTCAAGACAGGGTTTCTCTGTGTAGCTTTGCACCTTTCCTGGATCTCACTCTGTAGACCAGGCTGGCCTCGAACTCACAGAGATCCGCCTGCCTCTGCCTCCAGAGTGCTAGGATTAAAGGTGTGTGCCACCACTGCCCGGCTCAGCCCTTCCTTCTTAAATTCTCACACTGTGGTAAGACTAGGTACAAACCAGAAAGGGGAAGAAGAAAGGGAAACAGGGAACAGAAAAGAGCCAGCTTGGCTTTCTCTGGGTTTCCCAAAAGAATTCTGCTGGTTCAAAGCTTCATGAGGTAAGAGAAGGGTCAACACGGGGGTTAGGGGAGCGATGCTTAGAAAGAAAAACAGGTGACCCAGTAGCAACAAGGAAAACCCCTCATTGGCTACTGTCACAGCTGTGACCTTGGGTTTTTCTTTGAAAATGGGGGATTTCACCTGGGTAGACATTGGAGTTGAGTCAATCTGCTTCCTTTGACTCACGCTTCTGTGGTTTCAAGGCTGGATGAATCTCGCCTGGTAAGCCTCAAGCTGGACCACCTTGGTTCTGAGGGCTGTCCCACTATCTTGAAGGAAGGGTAGCAGTAAGCTTTCAGGCTCTGTCCCCTAATGCCAAGGCTTTTGTTTGGTTGGTTGGGTTTTTTTTTTTTTTTGGTGTTTTGTCTTATTTCAGATGTGGCCACTTCTCTTGGTGGCCACACCAATCAATCCTCTATGCATAACAGTTTAGGTGAAGGAAAGATTGGATCTCTGTACCTGATTCTGTAAGTATCTAGAATATCTGCCCAAATGAAGACAAGGGTCTACTCAAAGCTGCTAAGCGGTGGGCTTAGGCCTGGAACTTGGCAAAAAGATTGCCTTTACACCTGTGTGTGCTGACTGACACTCCCTTGTTCCATTTGTTATGTTCAAGCCGGAGAAACTGAGGCATGGAGATAGACCTGGCTTGGGATGTAGACTGCTGCAGATGTGACTTTCTTCTGGTTCTTGGTCTGCTCAGGCTCCATCTAGGCCAAGCAATGGAGTTGTTTACATTGACCTCCACAGGCAGTTTTTGTCTAAATATTTATTCCATGTTGTGCACCATACACATTGTGTGTGTATGTGCATGTTTGTTTATGAGTGTGTGAGTATGGGCATGCAGGTGCCTAGCATTAGACTCTTTGTAGTTGCACACATCAGGCTAGATCTGATTTCTACAGATTCTCCTTTCTCTGCCTCCCATTTCCCTGCAGGGTTTTGCCAGGATTGCAAATGCCTGGGCTGCTGTGCTAGGCTTTGGTGTGGGTTCCAGAGATCTGAACGCAGGCTTTCAGGCTTGTGTGATGTGAAGCTATTGTACCCACTAAGCCATCTCGCCAGTCCATTGCAATGTTCATCTTAATTCAGATTCTTTTTTTTTTTTTTTAATTTTAATTTTTTGTTATTTTGAGAAAGGATTTCTCTGTGTAATAGTCCTGGCTGTCCTGGAACTCACTTTGTAGACTAGGCTGGCCTTGCAATCACAGAAATCCACCTGCCTCTGCCCCCTCCCACCCCACCCCTGAGTTCTGGGATTAAAGGCTTGTGCCACCACCGGCTTAATTCAGATTCTTGAGGAGTGAGACTAGCCGTGACTTCTGACCTCTTTCTTCCTTTGTACCCAGAATTCTGGTGTTTGTGTCTCTTGACCTGAGGGGTCTGTCAGCTCTGCAGTTGTGGTCTTCCCTGGAGAATCTAGGGAAATTAACTCGATGCCTTTGCTCTGACACAATGCATTAATCCCAATCATAATTACCACAAACATGGATTGATCGGCTACTGTGGACCGGCACAGATGCTAAGTACTTTGCGTGTGTTAACTCGTTCACTCTTACTCCCAGCTTCAAAGCAAAGTGAAACAAATCCACAGCTCAAGGAAGGTCACCTCAGCAGCAAGAGACAGAACTAGGCCCAAACCTCTCGGTCCCGACTTACTCACTTCTGCAGGCTCCCTCACCCTCGGCAGGCAGCCTGCAGCTGCTTTAGCGGGTTCGCAAAAACAGGCTTCATAGCTGCTCACAGGGAAGAATTCTGAGTTTGTGGGAGCTCTGGAAGGCACAGGCTCTTTATGGGAAGCCTGCAGAGGAGAAGGAAACTCTACCTTCCCCATTGTGATCCATCCCGTCTGGGCCTAGTCTGGGTTAGGAAAACCACTGGGCTTCCACTCAGCCCCAAGCTTGTCAAGTCATTCATGTATACAGTGCAGTCTCCATGGCCTTGCCGCACCATCCTTCGCCTGAGTCCAGCTTCTCCAGGAGCGTACAGCTTTCTGCGTTTGCCTGTGGGTCTCGGGTTTTATACAAGGCATTCTGCTGCCCCTACCTTTAGTTTGTTGTTATTTTCTTCTTGGCTCCTCAAGCCAGCTGATCTCGCAGAGCCCACCTGAAAGCTGCCAGAGAAAGCTCAGTCACAGGAGGCGACTTTTGACTTTTGCTTGAATTGGGAACCTTTCCTGAGTGACACCAACAGCTTCACCCTCCAAAAGGGGGAAAGCCACAGGCAGCTAGTTAAACCCTGTATCACAGACTAACACATTGACACCCTCTTAATTACTCAACCCCGTTGGTTGACGCCATTTAAACTGCTCCCACCACCTGCTGGTTTAAAAACACAGCAGGGCTGCTTTATTGGAAGGGCTAGGTCAATTTACTAATGAGTACGTTTGCTTCAAACCTATTGTTGAGACAGAGTCAGATTCAAAATCGATACTGAAGCTGTCAAAGCACAAACTTGTATGGACTAAGGTTGGAATAGACTTAGGAATCAAATTCACCTCTGTAGAGCTCCCAGTCCCAACTAACAGATCACAGAATTCTAGAGCCAGAGAGGCTGCTGTACCAAGATATGAGTCATTTGGTGGAGCTTCCAAGGCAGCCAGAGGCAGCTAGGGGAAGCTAGCCTATCATCACCTAGAGAGTCCCTGCCCTCTGTTGTCACCATCCATCTTACCCAGTACACTTGCCACAGAGTTTCCATGAGGTTCCTTATACTAAGGTCCACTGGCTGAGATGCCAAAAATCATGGCAACCAAAGCCACCTGAACCATATGATTGAGTTCTCTAAATACACTGTGTTGGTAAGATCTGCAGGGTACCCAGAAATGAGGCAGATGGGCCTGTGGGCTTTTCCAAAGGACAGGCTATGCAACTCCCTCTCTCAAAAGCACATCTCTGGGGTTGGGAATTTAGCTCAGTGGTAGAGCGCTTGCCTAGCAATCACAAGGCCCTGGGTTCGGTCCTCAGCTCAAAAAAAAAAAAAAAAAAAAAAAGCACATCTCTGTACAAGCAAGTGAGAGAGTACCCTGAGGAGAGGGATGGCCCAGCGGTTAAGAACACTGACTGGTATTCCAGAGGATGTCGGTTCAATTCCCAGGCCATCCAGTGTCCAATCATGTCAGGATTAAAAATAAAGAAAAGAAGGCCGGGCAGTGGTGGCGCATGCCTTTAATCCCAGCACTCGGGAGGCAGAGGCAGGTGATCTCTGTAAGGTGCAAAGCTACACAGAGAAACCCTGTCTCGAAAAACCAAAAAAAAAAAAAAAAAAAGAAAAAAAGAAAGAAAGAAAAAGGAAGGAGAGAGTACCCAACAATTTTTTAAATTTTAAATTATATTTATTGTTATGTGTATTGAGGTGGGGAGTAGGGGTGTGTGTCACAGACAAGCCTGTGTCACAGCCCACATTTGGAAGTCAGAGGACAATTTGAAGGAATCAGTTATTTTTTTTCTGTTTTGATAGCCATATTTCTTTTATATATATATAATTTTTATTAAAAAAAGAGAAATTTTCTTTCCTTTTACATACCTACCCCTGTTCCCCCTCCCTTCTCTTCTCTCCTCCCCACCTACCCCCATCCCCTCCTCATAGAGGGTAAGGCCTCCCTTGTGTAGTCAACACAGGCTGTTAGCCATGTTGGGGCTAGACCTAGCCCCTCCCTCCTGCATCAAGGCTGAGTAAGGCATTGCATCATAGATCTCCTGGGCAAACCAAGATGGGGGAATAGAGGGGAGGAGACAGGAGGGGAAGGGAGGTGGGAACATAGGGAAGAGATGGGGAGGGAGAGCAGTGAAAGAGATATCTGGACAGAGTGTACCATTAAGGGGATGGGGAGAAATCTGCAGCTTGGGAAAACCCCAGGAACTCACAAGATTGTCCGCACTTAAGACTCATAGCAATGGTGGAGAGGGTTCTTGAACTAGCCTTCCCCTGCACTCAGATTAGTGTCCACCCTAATTGTCATCACAGAACCTACATCTAGTGACTAATGGAAGCAGATGCAGAGACCCACAGCCAAGTACTTCGTCAAGATTCTGGAGTTCAGTTAAAGCGAAGGAGGGAAGATTGTAAAAGTAAAGGGCGTCAGAATCATGATGGGAAAAAGAACAGAGATAGCTGACACTAATGGGAGCTCATGGACTCTGGACTAACAGCTGGGGAGTTTGCATGGGACCAAACTAGGCCCTCTGAATGTGGGTGGAAGTTGCGTTGGCTTGATGTGTTTGTGGGTCCCCTGGCAATGGGGCCAGGACTTAGGGTGGATACACAAACTAGCTTTTTAGACCCCATTCCCAACAATTTCTTAAGAAACATCTGTGACTTCAAGATGAATAGCATGTAAGAAATGCTCCTTAAGTCAGACAAATGATTCACATTACTTAGAACTTTCTTTTGTTTCCTTTTATCCCCTCCCCACTAAAGCCTCTGTCTCAGGATCAAGCCCAGGATCTTGCCCATGAGATTAGGAAAGGAAAGTTCTGAGGTCATGTATTCCAGGACATCTGAAAATGTCTCAACTTTAGAGTATTGAAATACTGATCTGCTGTTCTGCCTTCAGCCAGACAAGAGAAGGTCCTTGCTTGGATCCATCTTTTTATAATTATTAGTTCTCTCTCTCTCTCTCTCTCTCTCTCTCTCTCTCTCTCTCTCTCTCTCTCTCTCTCTCTCTCTCCCTCTCCCTCTCCCTCCCTCTCCCTCTCCCTCTCCCTCTCCCTCTCCCTCCCCCCCTCTCCCCTCTCTCTTGCTCTTGCTCTCATTGATAAAACAACTGGTGAGATAGCTCAGGAAGTAAAGGTGCTTGCTGCTAAGCCTGATGACCTGGTTCCATCCCTGAGAATCATATAATTAAAGGAGAGCGAGAACCAACTCCTACAAGTTGTCCCATGATCTGCACACATGTACCTTGGTACCTACAGCCTCACATAGTTAAAGGAGCATGAGAACCAACTCCTACAAGTTGTCCCATGATCTGCACACATGTACCTGGGTACCTACAGCCTTCCATCATAAAAGAAATAAATGTTGAAAAGAAGTAGAAATAAAATTTAAATAACTGAACTGCTGGTAATTGACAAGTCATTTTTATTCAACAGTATGTGAACAAGCTCTCTTGCACTGGATTGACCTGTCAACATATTTTCTTTGAGGTGAAGCTCACTATGCTTGTGACCTTGAGCATGAGTTCTACTCTTCACATGGTGATAGAGAAGGGGAGCCTGGAGAGGCCAGGTTAACTCCTTCCAAGCACTACCCATGACTCGGCTTCCTACACAGTAGTTTCCATGTAATGAGAACTTTATTTTTTAGTTGGATAAAGTAAAATCAGTTGCCTCCTTGATTTTTGCTCATTTACTGAGAATCTACACTTATCTAAGTTAAGAGGAAAGGTGAATAAACCAGTGGTATAACTGAAAAGATTTTTGTAATCATGGTTAGAAGACAACAGTACTCTTATCAGGACTTGGCATATCAGGCCAGTGGGTATTGTACAATTTGAGCCACAAATTATTGAGTGTGTGACCACGATAATATTTACAACATTTCTTGTTCTTTTCATAGGACTGGCCTGGAACTTACTGTGTAGACCAGGCTGGCCTCTGGCTTGTGATTATCTTCCTGCCTCTGCCTCGCAAACGCTGGAATGACAGGTATGCCTTACCATTCCCAGGGTGCTAAGGCCTGCTTATAACAGACACAAAAACATTTACAAAAGGAAAGACAAACTTAGGGTTTTAAAGACTCTTTCTGTATATGTATGTGGGTGTGTCTGAGTGTGTGTTTATGTACATACATGTGTGTGTTGTCTTCAGTGACCAGAAAGTATCAGATCACTTGGAGCCAGAGCTGCTGATGGTTCTACATCGCCTAATATGGGTGTTGGGAAGCGAAGTCCAGTCCTCTGCAAAGTCAGTATAAGTTTTTAATCATTCAACCATCTCTCTAGCCCTAGCTTGGGGTTTTATAAAGTGATTCAGTCCCACCTATGGCCTGGAACTGTCAAGCACACTGGAAGTTTGCAGAGCAGCCAACCTCAGCTAACGAGGAGGCTTGTAAATATATATCCAACACAAAATAGGCTTTTACTCCAGTAAGGCAGATCCAGCAACAAAGGTGGTGGTGTTGGGGGCTAGTGGTGTGGTTCTTGATGTCAAAGAAACATCTAGAATACATTAACTAAAGAAATACATCATCTCTACATACATGGAGTAAAGAGACACCTAAAATAACCCAAGTAAAGCCCCAGCACACATAGCACACCCTCAGTTTTACAGATGGAGAGGAATGGACTTGGAACTCTACATTACATTTAGGGATGGAATCATTAGCCAATCATGGGCTTTGCTTCCCGTTTCCCAGATAGCTGTGTGTCCTCAGGTGACTGCCTTTCTCTACTTCAGTTTTTTTTCCATCTGTACAGTGGCTTCTGGAAGCAAATTAAATGTGTACATTATGTCTAGTCACTTTTTAAAAAGTACATATAAAATACGTGTAGAGAATAAGTTCTTAGTTAATCCTTATGAGTGATAACTTTCATATTTTTATACTTTAACTTTCAAACTATTAACAGTAAAAATATACTGCTTTGGTAAAATTAGTCTTGCTTAAAGGATATGTAATGAAGTGATGGTGCCCTGGCTAGAGTAAGTGCTACCAGAAAAAAGCATGTCTGTGGGGGGAGGGATTTGTAGGATTCTGTGTTTTAACTTGATTTGAGGTGAGACTACCACGCCCCCAAATGTCCAGCTCCACTGAAAGCTAAGCAAGGATTGACGCAGGAGGCAGAAGCATGTAGCCTTACATTTATACTTGTACATAGAACTCATGTATACTAAGAGTGTGAAAAAGGAACAGGGGCTATAAAAATTGGAAACAATGTATCTCCAAGGATTCAGGTTTGGGTCTTGGAAGGTCAGAGACTGAAATGGAGAAGCTGGTGAAAGAAGTCATTTTTGGTTGTTTGTTTTTAGGCAAGGACTGTCTATAACACACCATCCTTCTATCTTGGCCATTAAAATTCTGAGATTATAGCCATGCAGCATCATGCCTGGCTGATAATAGTTTCGATGAAATGAAGAACATAAATTTGGTTGTGGCTATTCTTAGGTTTGCAAAAGATTGAAGTGAGTTTGGGCTATGGGGGTTTTATAATGTAAACCTAGAGCTACATGTCAGGGCAGGGGCAGGAAAAGAAAAGGCTTTGTGGGCTTCATGGAATTAAAAGGTATAGGTCAGACAAACAAATTTTTCAGTGCTCAAATAACAGACTGAGATGAGAACTAGTCAAGGGATGCACTGAAAGGGGCCCAACTGCGATTTTGGAAGGAGAAGGAAGTGCCACAGAAGAAAGGGACCATCTCAGGGAAGAGCCGTGGCTTCCCTTAACTCAGCTGTGGACAGCTTGGATTCAAAATGGAGATGGCAATGGGACAGATATGATAGAAGTATGTAATGTATATATATGAAAATGTCATAATGAATCCTGTGGTTTTGAGCAATTAATATATGCTAAGAAGATTTTTTAAAGGACGGGCTGGGGATGTGCCTCACTTGGTAGAGTGCTTGCTTAGCATGCACGAAGCAACAGATTTGATCCCTAGCATGACATAAACTAGGTGTGGTAGAGTACTAAGGAACTGGAGGCAGGAAGATCAGAAGGTCAAGTTCATCCTCCACTACATATTGAGTTTGAGGCCAGTCTAGGGGTACATGGGACCCTGCCACAAAAATTATCTTAAAAGAAAAGAAGAAAATTAGGGGAGAGATTGGAAGACATCAAGTTAGGACAAGAAACAAGGGATCTTTTGGGTTTTTTTCTAGGAAGACATTACCAGTGACTTCAAAAGTAGTTCCTGAGGTCTGAAAGGGCAGCAGACTGAATCTTTGTTTAAGATACCAGCCTGGGCAGTGAGAGAAGAAAGTAATTGATGGTAGTTGTGGAAGATGGCTGAGCAGGGTCACAGCTTAGTCAAGATACAGGACTCTACGAATATTTGAAAGCAGAGAGGAAGAGATGAAAGCTTTGGAAAGGTAGAGATGAAACCTGACCAAGGATGCTGGGAATGTAATGGGGAAGAGTGGGCAGAAGCAAGAACTAGCATTAAATCCAGACAGCTCTCTCCTGTGATACTTGAACAGTGTGTGAACTTTGAATGACTTGCAGTTTTTTTGAAAGACTTGGGAGAGTCACGAGTGCTCAAACTCTCCATTTATATGCATTTATTGTCTTATAAAAGAAATTATAGCAAGGTTTGGGACCTTTTTATACCAGTGTAGCATTGTTTGAATGTCACCACAGTGCTTACATAGTACAGCTATCATTAAATCATGGCCTGAGTCATTATTCACCTTCTGCAGATTTCCCTTGCTGGACTCCAAGCTGCAGGATGGGAGGTATCAAATGCACTCTCAACCACTGTGCCACAGTAACTTGTCTACCTGACAAGAGCCTGGCAGACACTTGCTAAATGTATGTATGAATGAATGAATGAATGAATGAGCTCTTTCCCTAGGAAAGAGAACTGACTTTAACTCAGGATTTGCTTTTTTTTTTTCCCCCTGAAAGTGAGTAAGGCAGATTAGCAAGAACACTACTCCTCCCAACACCATTTAGAGGGACCTTTGATTTCTCAGGCATGCATTCCTAAAATCAAACAGACAAATCAAGCACCCCCTCCTCCTGCTCAGTCTAATGTAGTCTTTAAAGCCCATAGAAGAATTCCCTGAATATAGAATAGGAACAAATTAGAGGACAGGATGATCTGCAGGAAACTTCCTGGACTGATAATGACAACTTTTTACTTTCCGAGCTGTGGAATGGGCATCAGGGTCAGTGGTACTTTGAGGATAATTACAGTCCTAAAGTGCTCCTCGTTGGCTCTAAGGCCTGCATTGCTAACTATGAGTATTTTCTTATACTTCCTCCAGAAGTTTCTTTTCCAAGTAGGTAAAAATAATGTTTTCCTGTTGTGACAATATAGCACCCACACCCTGTACTGTAATGAGGTTATTGAGTAGCCTTATGCTTTTTTAACTTTTCTACCTAAGACCCTACTACTCATCTGAAGCTCTACGTGTATTTAGGTGATACAGGGTGGTGGTGGGCTCTAAAACATTGGTTGATTGGCTGAATTAATCCTGCCTAAATTAATAATAATTAAAAGGCCTTGCTGCCATGGTTTCATTTCCACTTCCTAACAACCCTGGGAGATGGGTATTAGCTCCTTCAGCAGGAGACACCTACCGGCTCAGTGTTTAGTTACTTGTCCTTGCCTAGCACCACCCAGCACCTTCAACTCAAACCCAATCCCTCTGCTGCCCTCCTTATCATTTTGATTATTCTCCCTGGTTCTGACTTTGCTTCCCCCCTCTCTCTCCTTCTCACCAGGAAAGGAGAAGAAACCCTTGGCAGAGTGGCATCTCATTGTGTTTCCAGCCACCGCCTGCTTCGTCTTGTTAATCTTCTCACTCATCTGCAGAGTGTAGGTATTCTTTAACATTCAAGGGCAGACTTTGCAGTGTGGTGGGCACCATCACCCATGCTTATTATCAGGTGGAATTTACAGCATGCTGGTCAGGCTGAAATAAAACATGGCATACAGAAGCTAGACAGGACACAGCACAGTCCTCAGCCACCACACACTCCTCTAATTTGTTGACAACATTTTCATTTCTGTAGAGGTTTTTGACACTGTGTTCTTTTCCTTCACAGTTTCCCCTTCCACACTGGCTTGTCTTTTGACATCTCCTATAAAAAGGCAGCAGGCCACCGAAGTCTGAAGTCACCACACACTGCCTTCACATATGGGTCAGGGGTTGACCTCCTCCTGGCTTTCAGGCTCCTGGTCCAGAGTGGCTGTCCTTAGGTTAAATGCAGTTTCTCTAAAGGCTACACAGATCTCAAATCCCACCTTGCAGCCCGCAAGTGGCTGCATGCACCCACTCCCCAATCGCTAAGGCAAAGTTCTGTTTTAGTCTAACAACTTAGGAAATAACTTCCGAATTAATAAGTAATAACTCATTAACATGTTATATTTGGATGCCTGTGGGTGATAGGCAGCAGTCCAAAGGAAAGGGAAAGAAGAGAGGGGGCTGTGAAATTGGCATAGTTGAAAGAGGAAAGCTAGAATGAGCAATAAATGAGAAGCCAAGCAAAGGATGCTGCCGATTCATCTTCAGAAGTCATGCCTGGCAATGAGCCTGATGTGAAACAGTTAGGACTTCCTCTTCCCTGGAGAGCTCAGAAGCCACATCCCAGCCTGGCAGCATTCCAAGGTTTTCAATGATGATAAGATGTTTAGAAATCTTAACGAACAGAGAATCCAAATTTACAAGATGGTTACACGAGGAACCAACTTGGTCAATGTTTGAGTAGAAATCTAGGCAAGAGGACTGTTTACACTCACCCAATTCCTTCCCTGTTTTCAGGTGTCGCATATGGATCAAGTTATTTCCACCAATTCCAGCCCCTAAGAGCAACATCAAAGATCTCCTGGTAGTGACTGACTATGAGGTAATGTTTAAAGTCACAAAGAGGTGATATTCTAAGTGCCCTGAGATGAGTATCAAGTTCTCTCTGTATATATATGCAACACTCAATACCTATATGTATCTCTCTCTGTGTCTCTGTCTCTGACTCTCACTCTCTCTTTCTGTCTCTGTCTCTGTCTCTCTGTCTCTCTCTGTGTCTCTGTCTCTGTCTCTGTCTCTCTCTGTAGTTAGATATAGATGTTATTATAGTCTCTACATTTAGGGAAAGTCTTAGTCAATGACAAGGGCTCTTGCCAGTTAAACTTGAATTTCAGTATCACAGTCACCATGTTTTAACTGATCTCTGGTAATTCCTCCAACAACAGGAAATCTTAAGTTCCTTTTTAGTACATAACAGGCATAGATGAGATCCTGACAAAACAATATTATCACAATTACTATAGCTTTGTTGTAAGACTTAACATGATGTAGACTGAGGTCTCCTAAAGTGGTTTTCCCTCAAGATATCTTGAATTATTACATACATTTTAAAGCCCACCTGCCATTTTTCTCTAAGGGGGAAAAGGAGGGGTGGGAAGGGATGGGAGCAGACAGACAGCTGGATTTTTTTTCCTTTTTAGATGAGTTATCACTATGTAGCTCTGTCTTGGCTAAAATTCACTATGTAGACCAAGCTGGCTTTAAACTCATGGATCCACTTGACTGCCTCCTGAATGCTGGGATTAAAGGCAGGAAGCTGGAAGTCTGTGGTAAATTTGAGCTTCTGTGGTTAATTTGGGGGAAAAGCAACATCTTAATACTATTATCAGCATCTCCATATATTGAGGTCTTCTTTAGTTTTTTTCAGCAACATTGCAATATTTTCTGTGTATAATCAATTATTGCATTTTGTCAACTTGACTTTATCTTTCAGTAGAGTGGCTATTGAAATAAAGGGCACCAAACTCTTCCTATAAAGACATAGTAAGCATTTAAGGTAGGATTTTTTGTTATAAAGCGTGTATGTACATAAAATGCACTAATGAATAAGCATGGCTGTGTTATAATAAAACTTTATTTACAAAAAGAGATAATAAGTCAGATTGGGCTTCATTCACTGACTTCTGACTTAGATCAAGGAATTCTCTTAACAAATTTAGAAGTTTCTTCAATAGATGTGGATGAAGCATCTCATGACTAGTTAGAAGAAAAGGCAGGCTGATGAAAAATTCACCAAAATGATTCATTTAAGTAAATCCCAAAAAATTCCCTAGAGTCCCTTGCAGTTTGAGTTTGGAATGACTTATAGGCAGTAGGTTACTAAACTACTGAAGTAAAGACTTGAGGCTGACCAGAGAGTCATGCTACCTTGCCTTTGTTTCTTGTTTTCTTCATTGAGGGTAGAGCCCACCCATGCTGGCTTATCTAGAGTTCTTTGGAAAGGAGCAGGCCCTGTGTGGATCTACTTGTGTGCATCTGAGTGGGCACTGTTCATTCCTCTTTGTTGTAGCAGAGGAAAGCACACGGAAGTTAAATATGACACATCAGCTTGTCCTCTTCTCTTAATGGAGCATCTGAAGGCTGGTCTCTAATTTCCCTAGAGAGTCCGGAAAGATTCTCTTAGTATTCCGAGGCTGGTGAATGGGACTGGCTTAAGAGCTTCCTTCCTGAGCTTCTGGTTTGTTATTAATTAAAATCAAGTCATGTGTGTAGAATAATGACTTGGGGGTAGACAAGCTGCTTTTGGATTAATGTCCACATTGCCTAGCTTCTCAGGATAACTTACTCTATGCACCCATTGCAGAGTTTTACATGAAAGATTGTGGAAAAGAGAGAGGGAGGTGAGAAACGGGTGCAGAGAATTAAGGGACTGAAAACGTACTCTATGGTGTTTCCAGTATTATGGTCTAAAGTTTGAACCTAACATACCATGTGAGCAAGTAGAGAGCTGACCACAACAGCTGGACTACATGCAGCAGTGTGTTCCAGCCTCTCCACCTAAAGGCAACAGTCACCATTCCACTCATGGGGACCCTGCAATGAGGAAAAGAAGGCCCATGAGTGCTATTGGCACTATGGTCTCTGGGAAGCACCTGCCTATTGGAAAATAAATCTCTACATTGAGAGCTGATCCTTCACGGTGAGGGTTAGAAAGGATTTGTGCCCAGACCCCCTGTGGTTGTCAAGAACTGTGCTAGTCAAGCCCTGATGTAAAATGGCACAATATTTGCTTAGACTCTCCACATTCTGCCCCACACTATAAATCCTCTTAAAATTACTTCAAATAATCACATTGCAAATGCTGTGTGGGTGACTATTACACTGCACAGTCTGAATAATAACAACAAGAGCACTTGTTTGAACACACAGATACAAAACAGTGGATTTAGGGGCTCACTGTGACTTGCACCTCCGTACTCAGTAGGAATGCTCAAAGTCATGGGGCTTGGGAGACAGGGGTCATCCTGGAGTTGTTGCTAAACAAGTTTTTGTTTCTTCCAACTTCAGTTTAGAGATTATTTTACAACATTCAATAGACAGTTAACATTTTGTTTTTGTTTTTCCTTTCTTTCTTTCTTTTTTTTTTTTAAGATTTAACTCTGAGTTTTCAAACTTATTGGAGATGAGTTTCTAGTTGACTTTTTTCCAGTGGTAACCAGAGAGGATGCTACCCTACATTATGTCCACTATACATAATATAAAGTATGTAATTCAGGAACTATGTCTGCTTTGTTTCTCAGATTATGCCCAATATATAGCAAGATAGCTGGAGTGGGGTGGGTGTTAAAAATGTGCTGGATGAGGACATGAGGGAAAAATAAGATGATCTTTTCTTATTTTTATTTTATGTACATTGGTGCTTTGCCTGCCTATATATCTGTGTGATATGCAGTTGTGAGCTGCCATGTGGGTGCTGGGAATTGAACCCAGGTCCTCTGGAAGAGCAGCCAGTGCTCTTAACCTCTGAGCCATCTCTCTAGCCCCTAAGATGATCTTTTATAGGGGATATTTCTAGCATAATTTCTAATTGTTATTAGCTTTATGTGTTATCTAAAGTTAGAGTAAAACCAAATGCTCCACTTTACTAGAATCTTCTTATTTTTTGAGATAGGGTCTCATCTAGTGCAGGGTGGCCTCAGACTGGATATATAGCTTACTATTACTTTGAAATTTTGATCCTCCCATCCTCCCGCCCCCATCTCCTAAGTGCTGAGATTATAGACATGAACCTCCACACTGGGTTTAATCCAAGCTAGCGCTTTGTACATGGTAGGTGAGCACTCTACCAACTGAACTTCATCTCTAGCCTCAAATTAAATGATTGTAATTGGTGAGTGGAATATGACCACATCTAACTGGGATGTATCTCCCGAGGAGAATACCTGCCTAACATGTACAAGGCTTGGGTTCAATCCCCAGAACTACATCATGACCCCCAAAATACAAAATATACTTAAAATATTATATGATGCTATAAAGAAAAAAATTCATACACTTATGCAAGAGTTAGGGGGATATATTTCATTGGAAGAATATCAATAATAATAATGATAATAGTAATATATTTTATAAAGATAAAGCTGTGTGTCCCTGTTACTTCATTATTAGTGTAAAGGACACTTTATGTGTTAAAAAAAAAAAAAGGCTGAGGAGAAGCAGTAGGGTATATTTGGGAGATAAGTTTATGAATATTTTTTTTCCTTTCCATTTAAGTTTTCTTATTTGCAAAACAGACTATTGTTATTTAAAAGTTAATTTAAAACAAACAAAAGAACATCAAAGAGATGAGATGTTCTCTAAAAGACATGTAAGGAAGTATTTTGTTTTGCAGAAAGCCGCTTGGAATGAAACCAAAATTGAAGCTGTAAGTTGTGTGGAAGAGGCTGGATTTGAAGTCATGGAAAATTCCATGTTTTGATGGCATTCTGAATTCATGCAGGACTCCATGATAAAAGCAAGGAATAATATTTCTTGGCAAGAAGGAATTTCAAATGAACACACAATGCTCAATTTGGTTACCAGGAAACACATCCAGACATATCTGAGTCTCCGATGTTGCATCTCTTAACTTGTACAAGCCTCATCAACACCTCCTTGCTCACAGTAGGACAATAGATTCAACAGAGCAGGGTGCCTTGTTTCCCCACCCACAGTATATGAAGTATTGCCTGACCTGGTTATACAGGCCAGCGTTTGCAATTTGCATGGCTCACCTTGGACATTTTGCACAGGAGACAGTTTTTCAAGCTAATGTCATGTGTTTACTTTGGTTTGAGCTGCCAACAGCAGCACTTTCAGCTACAGTGACAGGAAGAGTGGAGCCCATCCAGAGTGAGCCCAAATTCAAGACTGTCTTTTCCAAAGCAAGTGGGAGCCATAACTTCATGGTGCTTTTTCTTGTTGAGTTCTAGAATACTTTTTTTTTTCAAGAACTGTGCCTTTGTGTTGGGGTATGAGATGATGTAAAGTGGAGGTAGAAACAAAGACTATGTCCAGTTCTGTATGTATGTCCCAGTAAGCATCTAAGGGAAACTACCTGAAAACGTACACTAAGACATCATGCCTGGGGCTGAGGAGATGGCTCAGTCAGACAAGTGTTTGGTGAAGAAGCATAAGTACCTGAGACTGGTCAACCAGCACCAAGGAAACAGAAACAAAACAGTGCAAGCAGCACGTGCCTATGATCCTAGTACTGGGAAACAAAAATGAGAGGCTCCATGGGAATTGTTGGCCAGTCAGTTTAGCCAATGGGTGGTTTCTAGGTTCAGTAAGAGATACTGTCTCAAAAAGGTAAGGTGGAAAGTGACTGGGGAGAACCCCTGACACTTACCTCTGGCCTACATACACATGTACACATACAAAGCCATACACATGCACACACACTAAAAACATCATCATCTATTAAGAGAGAAGACAGGGGTTTGTTCAAGGACTACATTCATCAAGGTTTCCTTGGTACTATGGAAATAAACTGAGAAAGACACTGAGCACAATTCTGCTGTGGAGGTGACTGCTGGAACTAGAATGTACTTCCTGAAGGGATGTTTGATGCAAGAGCCTTCATGGCAACTTATTGGTCAGCTAGTTCTTGTTCAACCATATTCTCTTAAGTTAGGGTTTCCTATCAGCCTTCTATCTCAGTACACATTACAATGGTATAGAAATGTACTCTCTCAGTATCTTCTTATATGAAGATGTCTCCATAGGTCTTTGTGATGGGCAATGGGCTGAAAGCAGAAGCAAGCACAACTACGTTCTGGGAGGAGGAATAATTAGTAGTAGAAGGGACCCTAATGGTGTTGGTTTTATATAACCCCGAGGCAAGAAGCTTGAGACAATGAAAGGAGATGGTGGCACTTAAAATCCACACCATGATCTATTTTTTAATACTTTGTAGAGCTGGTTTAGTCAGTTTTGATACTCTGGGTGAGGTATATAAGGGGTACCAAATACCTCTTACATGGCTTTTCTGATTTAGCATACAACCATCCACCATTCTGTGCTCAGAATGAGAGGTAAAAGAGTCATGGACCTCTGCCAATATTGGACCTTCTCCAAAGGGTCAGAGCACCATCCCAGATTCTCTGCACTGTCTCTCTGGCCTTCACAAGTCTCTACTGTGTCACAGTCAGATATATGACTGCCTCCATATTAAAGATACAACATATGGGGATGAGAAATGTCAATAGCGGGAAAAGGTTCGGTAATGATCTGAATCTCAGACTCAGCAGATCTTAGTAACACAGAGGAGAATATCACATAAAAGCTGAAGTTGGGAGGCTAGAGAGATGGCTCAGTGGCTAAGAGCACTTGGCTACTCTTCCAGATGTCTGTGTTCAATTCCCAGTAACCACATGATAGCTCACAATCATCTGTAATGGGAACAGATTCCTTCTTCTGGTGTGCATGAAGACAGAGCACCCATATACATAAAATGCATGAATAAGGGCTAGAGGGATGGCTCAGCAGTTAAGAGCACTGGCTGTTCTTCCAGAGGTCCTGAGTTCAATTCCCAGCAACCACATGGTGACTCACAACCATTTTGTAATGAGATCTGGCGCCCTCTTCTGGCAGACACTGTATACATAGTAAATTAATCTTTTTTTTCAAGTTATTTTTGTTAAGAGAACTGAATTGATAAAGGCATAGTTTAGACAATATAATTCTTACACTTTTAACATTCTAGCTTACTTTTTATCATTACAAAAAAATACCCACAAGCAGTAAGGCAAAGTGCCTTTGTCACTTGAGTCTTTCATAAATAGTTCAGCTGGGTATTGGGCAATGTCACAGGTCCTATCACCACTCTGTTGATGAGAGTATTTTCTCTCCATGGTTCCACTTCTGAGATCATAGCTGTCTGCCTGCCTGCCTGAGCCCCCAAGAGCATAGGTACACAGGAATCAATTTTGCAATTGCTCTGCAGGCTGGGGGGATAGCTCAGCCGTTAAAGGCTAGGCTCACAACCAAAAATATAAATAAATCTTTAAAAAAAAGATAAATAAATAAATAAATAAATAAAGAGAGAAAGAAAGAAAGAAAGAAAGAAAGAAAGAAAGAAAGAAAGAAAGAAAGAAAGAAAGAAAGAAAGAAAGAAAAGCTGAAGTTGGCTTTAGGGATCAGACCAGGAAGTGGAACACTCCTATGGGAGTGTTGCTATAATGGGAAAAATGTATATTTGATCAGCTAACTGGCCAAGAATCTATGAAAAATGGTACTAAAGAAACTCTATAATGGGCACTAGTCTGGGGTGGTGTCAAGAATTTGCATGGTCAATAATTCTCAAGGAAGGCTTATGCCACTGGTCTGCATACCACACTTGGATAAATTATTATGAGCGTTACAACTTGAAAGCTGCCCAATTTAAGAATAACGGTGGAAACAACCAAGCCCAAGAATTCTCTGTCTCTTGTCTTGCAAAGGAAACCTAGAAACACTATTTTGGAAACCTGCCTCTACCTAGGAGGCTGGACCAGAAGAGGGAGCCGAGGTGCTGGCCTCATACAAGGCCAGTTGTTCGTTGTGCATGTGTGAAGTTCTCATTTCAGAGAGGCCTCCCTAGACCTAGCAGCCAGCAATCCTCTGGGTTTCACAGATCTCCTGGCCCCTTCCCTGTGCTGGTGCTAACATCTAATCTTGGTGCATGCATAAGAAGCAATACAAAGTAGCTCATGTGGCCTCATCAGCGTGTTGTGGACTTACTCTCCCTGATTCTTGGATTGTGAAAATCATTCTTTGGGAATCCATATCCAACATTATCTCTTCTATGAAGGTTTCAAAAACAGTTGGTAGGTCATGGCTCTGGAGTCTCATTGTGAGCCTTATGTGCTGGAAGATATACCCAAGAGTTTAGCTGCCTCCCTGATTGACTATATGCCCCGGGAGCACAAACATTGTGTATGTGAGATGCATTTTTTTATTTGCAGGGTCTAGAACAGTACCTAATCCTCTAGAGTTACAATGGTTCCCGAGGCTGGAGAGATGACCCAGAGGTTAAGAGCACTGGCTGCTCTTTCAGAGGATCTGGGCTTGATTCCCAGCACTCACATGGTGGCTCAAAACCATCTATAACTCCTGTCCCAGGGAATCTGACCCCCCTCTTAAATGGCTTCTGTGGACATTAGCATGCAAGTGGTACCCAGACATATATTGCAAAAATACTCATAACATTAAAAACATTGTATATGCTTAGTGAGCTAGCTAATGTTCTCTCAGCCTTAGCATAACATTGCATATATCTAAAATTGAATTGTATTCAGCAGAGATTATCAAGATCTACAATGCCATAGAAAGAAAGAGAGGTATCTAATAGAAATGTAATTGGGAAGCCGGGCGTTGGTGGCGCACGCCTTTAATCCCAGCACTCGGGAGGCAGAGCCAGGCGGATCTCTGTGAGTTCGAGGCCAGCCTGGGCTACCAAGTGAGCTCCAGGAAAGGCGCAAAGCTACACAGAGAAACCCTGTCTCGAAAAACCAAAAAAATGTAATTGGGAGTAGCCAGAAGATACCTTGTGGCTGATGGAAGTTGAGGTCACAATACTGATTCCAACCAGCACAGGACAGAGACCCACCTTTTTTCTAGATCTTTCCTAGCCACAGCATATCACAAACAGCAGTTCTCCAAGATAGCCTTTATAATGAAAAGTTTATTCCAACCCTTCTCTTTGGTACTTGAAATTCACAGTGAGTTATGTAAGGGGAGTTTGAGGAGACTGGGGAATGAGGAATTTGTCCGCAACAGCCAAACCACCTGAGCCTCACTGATGTGCCTTAGGCCTCAAACTCTTTATGCCTGCTGGGGAAGAAGTCACTGGGGCAAGGAACATCCTGATTAAAAATCCCAGCGTTTCTGAGGTGGGACTTGTATGTGTCAGGACCATCTGTTGGTGGCATTCATAAACTGTAGGTGCTAATTTGTTAAAGAAACAGCAGACTGCTTGTGAGAAGAGAGAACCAAAAACAACCTTTGATGGCCCAGGAAAAGGTGATGAGCTTGATTGAAACAGGACATAGTGTCACCCTAAGGATCTTTGTGAGAAAAGCTATGGAGCTGTTTCTGCTTTTATGTCCCATACCTGGGGTTCCAGAACACAAAACTTTTTCAAAACACTTCTTTTAGAATTTCATATTGAGTTACAATTTCTTTCTTACTTTTAATTTCTTTCTTTCTTTTAGCATTACTCTGGCATGTAAATGTGAACATGAGTATGGTTCAAGATGGGAACCCTTTAACATAAATGACATTGATTTAGTTAAGTCTATACAATCAAGGGAGATATATTTTTAATCCCTCCCCTTAAATATTCCTCCTTCTCTGTATCCACTACTGTTCTCACCATCCTTCTCATTTGCAAGAGCCTCTGAGCTGAATTTCTGACCTCTAGCATTTCCTTTCTCTTAAAGGAATATCTTCCTGTTTCACTCTGTCTAGAAACCTAAAGGATGCCTCACTTAACCAAAGCTCATTCTATCAAGAAGTCCACTGTGACCTGGCATCTCTGTGGTGCTCCAGCAAAACTGTGCAAAATATAACCTCTCTTCTGGTCTGCAAGCTGCAAGTTGTCTTTCCCTTCCTCTCATGACTGCTTAAGTTTTCTCCAGTGGAAAAAAGTCTTCTGATTCCTTTTTCCTTCTTGTCAACCTTGGATCTTCTAAGATTTAGCCCTTTGCCACATTGAAGTCTTCAATTTCTTGTCTGATTGATGTGTCCCTGTATGCTTGCCAGATACCTTCTACGTAATTCTTACACCATTCAACTGTTTGTTTCTTATTTATTGTGTAAACACCCTGAGGTCAAGAACAGTTAGTTCCTTATGTTCTGTTATTTACACAGGCCCTCAGTAGGAACTGAGTGGTTGCTGAGCTGAGTAAGACTAAAGAAAGAGACAGAGCATTCAACAGATATTTAGAATTCTAATTCAAACTCATGTATTAAAAGTTGTGTGATTATACCAGAAATGAAGTATACCATCAACTAATGTGGTAAGAATTCACAGTTGACATCACTCACTTGATCTGCAGCCAGCCAGCTGCTGGCACCATGCATGTGTGCACACAGAGTACCCAAGCTCTGGCACTCAGAGAAGGGTCTGTGCACTGGGCACTTGCCCCAGCTTTCCTGGCCCTTTGGTAATTAGCACATGGATCAGGAACACAAAGTAGCCCAGGTATGTTAAGTTGAACTTCTAATGTGCTTTTATTTTTCAACTTGAAAGCATGTTATTAAGTTTGTTTCTCTTTTCAAATTAAAAGCAGAGGTTGGTCCTTACCAGGTGATAAAGATGCAACAATACATAATAAACCTGGGAGGAGGAGGAGGAGGAGGAGGAGGAGGAGGAGGAAAAAGAGGAGAGAGAGAAGGAAACAACAAAGCAGTGGTATAGCTTATAGGCACCCAACTTGTCCACATGCCGGGTCTGAGGACTCGGGGATCTGTGTTCAGCTTCACTGTCTGGCACAACACAAGGTGTTCATGGGAAAGGCTGAGGCCCGGTATTTACTTGCAGAAAGTGGACCAAAGGGCTCGGTTTCACAGGTATATTTTACTTGTACAGAGCTTAACGAACCCCAAATATGTTACCTCAAGGGTGCTGTTCTTCTTGAGTTTGTTTAGAACACAACCAACTTGAGAAAATGTTTAATCTAATAAAAACCATTTTATTTGGAGTTGTGCTGATGAAAAACTTGGTTGTTCCCCTGAACTTAACCATGTCACTTACTGGTTTTGCATGAAAACACAGGTGCAGGACTTTTGTTCCTATTTTTATATGTCCACATTTTAATGCCATATTTCAAATACGTACATTCTTTGGTCTTCTCCACTAAACTATGAGAAGTCTCAGTCTTTTTATCTCCATTTCTTCAGTGCCAGCACAACACCTAGCTCTTATCTGTTGACTGCTCAATACTAAGAAGAGTTGTACCCAATAAAACTGATAACTACTTGTTTTCAGATAGTTTGTCCTAAACATTAATAAATCTCGCCCCCCCCTCCAACTGGCTGTATGGCTTATGTTCTTGGCACCGAGGTCATTTGTATAACTCTTTAAAATATTTCTGGAATTTTCTGCACTCCCTTCTTACCTCCTTGCCATATAATTTTGCTTTGGAAAGATACCTTTGTCTTTCTTTTGGTGGCAGCTGTAAGTGGAACCTTATCCACTAGCTCTGGCTCTCATGATGCAGGGCACTTACACATGCATGCATGCACACCTGCAAGCAAGCACTCCTGCACCATCCAAGGAAAGAGAAGAGATAGGTCATTGAAACAGTGCTCCAATTAGCAAGCCTCATGCTTCCAGCAGAGAGCCATCAATTTCAGACATTGGAAAGTCCCAGGAAATTTGAAATAAAAATTAGTGACTTCATAGGTATCGTTGCATCTTCTTCCCTGCAAGACTTAGCACATACAGAGGAGGATCAATCAAATTTGTGTTTCAAATAAATATTGCATGTAACATACTTAGGCTCAAAGAACGTTATTCGTTTGCTTTCTCTGAATTCCTCTGAAGTCCACGTTTGACTGGGCCTCTTCTATTCTACCTGGTACTCTGAACTTGCAGTACAGCTGTGACAGCTTAAGGGGGAAGGACTAGTGTTACAAATGCAAGTGAAAAACACAAATTGCAATAGAAAAAAGAGAAGCAGCCCTGCTTGGCCTCTTGGAGTGAAAAAGAATCATCACACAAAATCCACCTGGGCTCTCTCTGTAGGAATTGTATATTTAAGAGGTCATCCCAGCCCTGGTCAATTTCAAGACCAAAACATAACCTCTTAAAGGTACCTCTTTCTTATTAGAATGAAGAGCATTTTGAAAACCATAAAAATTAAATATCAGCCAAGTATGGTGGCACATGCCTTTAATCCCAGCACCTGGGAGGCAGAGGCAGGTGGATATCTGTGAGTTCAAGGCCAGCCTGGTCTACATAGTGAGTAGCAGAACAGCCAGGGCTATGTAAAGAGACCTGGTCTCAAAACAAGAACAACAAAGGATTAAATATCATACTAAAATTTTCACTAAAACCCTAAGGCATGTTTATATTCACACTCAATTTGTGTTATTCCTAACAAGTAGAAGGAATGTATAAAGATGGTCCAGTTGACAGAGACGGGGTGTCATGGTAACCATATCCATATTAAATACCTCGGCCTTATAGTTTCTAGACTTCCAGATCTATCATGTGATTGACCTTTTTTTTTTAAAAAAAGGCTTTTGTCTGTGTGACTAGTTTTATTATAGCTCAGTTAATCTCGGTCTGACCATAACCATGAGGATAAAGAACAGAGGCCAGTTTTGTTTGAACTGTGAACTCTGCTGAGTATTGCACATTTACACTTGAATTGTGGAATTTAGACATTTAATCTGCATGGCCCATTTAGCACAAGGGTCAAAGGGGTTTGCTCACACACCGGGCAGCCTGCCTTGCGCAGTGATCACAGTGTGACAGAAGGCTCGGAAATCACACGGAACAGCAACAGATAATGGCCCTCCATAGACAAATGCAATGATTAAGATACTAGCCGCAGAGGGATGGCCATCAGAAACAGGTCCTGATCATGCGCCCTGGGGGAAAAGAAGGACAGTTCAGTACAATGTGGGGGAAACAACTGAAAGTGATTTTGTAGAAAACCAGGCATCTGAATGAGGAACCTACAGCTTTTTATTTTATTTTATATAAACATTGATATTGATATTTAGTGTTAGTTTATATTCTATTTATTGTAGTAAGATGGTTAAATGTTACAGATTTTGTTATGTCCTTGGACAAATGCAATAGCTAATATACAAGAATAATCACTAGTGTTTTGAGAGTTGTACATCTAGAACATTCTATAACTTATCCAAAGTAAGAAGGGGTATTTGTCAGAATGTACCTCAAACTGTTAGAATCCACAGACATATCATTATTAGCCTTTGGCTTAGGCTGCCTTTGTGAGGCCCTAGAGACTGGTGTTTTGTGGTAGAATAATATTTGTATGCCCCCAATTTGACTAGAAATACTTAATTTTAAGAGCCTGTATTTCAAGTCACTATGGTTGACCACATTCTCAGTGAGAATCCAGCACTAATTTTAAAAACAGGAAAATTACAGTCAAGCCTTCAAGATTGATGTGAAATGGAGGGCTGGGAGGATAACAATGCAATACAACAAAATAAAATAGAAATAAAAGTAAAACCTGTTAGGCAATATTACATAAAGCCTATGACATTTAGGAGTTAATTGTGGGCTGCTTGTGTAGGCAATGTTCCTTGAACATGTTGGTAGCAAGACAGGGAAGGTTTGGAAAAATGTTAACCAGGATTTTAACAGTTTACTAGATATAAAAAATAGCCACAAGCATTCTGTTTCAAGATAAAAGTTAATGGCAGCTCCCATGTTATAGTCTGGAAAAATTCAGTGCTTACCTGAGAATCAAAGTTTATTGCCTACTCTTCCAGCCACACGGAAAGGTCCTGGAATGCACTGCTTTGTATACAAGGCTTGTTATCTCACTGAAAGCTAGCTGCCCTGATGTGATCTAATTACCTGTCAGGATAGAACACCCCCCTTTTTTTTTCTTCAGTGAAATTACATGTGATTGACATACAAAAGAATACGAAAAGATTAAAGAAAACAAATTTTCTTACTGTTCCTTCCTTGGGAATAACTCTCAAGAGTGGTACACCCCACTTGGTTGTATAGGCTGGGGCTTAGTGCTTCGGAAGTTCTCTTGATTGGTTATACATAGAAAGTCTGTTGTTTAGAGCCTCCCAAGACCTATTCTCTCACCTTCTAGAAGCATCATTCTGCTCTTGGGTTAATACACTGTCCCTGTGAGTGAAGGCTTGGTGTGAGCAGGTTGATCAGCTTGTGTGATCCACATTGATCAGACACTTTCTGAAGAAGTGAGGAGCGCACTGAGCAGAATGACATCAAACCCAGAAACACAACTGATTTATCCTTCAAACTATATACCAAAAAGACCTGGCAAGGTTTCTGTACTCCTGAGAGTAGCTGGCTGCTCGAACTCTTCAAGGCTTGTATCTCTGGTAATTCCTGGGCTCCTGTGATGACCCTGTGAGGTGTTAATTAGTTTCTTTCTATTTAGTCCAGTTAGGAGAGTTGTTTTTGTTCCTTTCAACAATGGCCCCTACCCACAATAACCACAGAAGCCAACAAATTGGACAAGCTTTGGTGAAAGTGGCGCTTGCCAAACTCTTGAGTCCAGTTGACCTCAGTTAACTCAGGGCATCACTATCAGATGATAAAGCTGAGAGATGAAAAAAGTTCATCAAAGTATAACACTAGAAGCCACTGGTACTTTCCAGAGCATCCCCAAAGTAGTCCTTCCTGCTTGGTTTGCTATATAGCACACAGGCGGACAACTGAGGCAAAATGCTACTTCAAAGACCCCTTAAATCAATTCATCAATGAGTATTTATTGCAAGGCACTGTGCTAGGCACTATCGAGAGTACATGGAAGAGAAGACCAATGTCCCTGCCCTCAAGGAGCTTACAATCTAGTTGGGAAGACAAGGCATACATACAAGGAAAAGTCAGTAACAATACAGGAGTTAGGTTCAAATGCAAGATAACAGTACAAGAGATTTCCAAAAGTGGTACCCTATGAAATACCAAATGAAGGGTTGCAGCAAATTCAGAGGAAGGATCTCACAAGGACAGGCATGTGGGAAGATCTCACAGATGAGCTGGAGTGTTGGGCATACCCCAGGACAGTTGATATTTGGGTGGGAGAGTGAGGGGAACATTTCAAGGAGGGACAGCCATGAGACCAAAGGCACAGAGGTGAGACCAAAAGCAAGCAGTGTTCAGGGACCAAGTAGGGCTCGGTGTGGCTGGATATAGGGGTAAGGAATTTAGACTAAGAAGGGCCTTACGTGCTTAACTTTATATATAGATTTTAAGATTTTGGGTAGGGAAACAACAGATACACTTAGATCAAATATACAAAATCTTGGCTAGCCAAGAAAAAATATTCTAGTCTCAGTTTCAAGACATTGGTTACTTGATTTTGATCCTCTTTGCTTCCAAGGAGGATTTGAAATGCTGTCTTCAGGGTTGTCAATTCCAAAGTCCCCTTTGGAATTGGGTCACTTAGCTTTGGGTCAGAGCTAGAGACTTTTGAGTCACCCTATGGTCCCAAGTTGTAACTAGCACAAGGGTAAGCTAACGAATTCCCTGACAGGCAGGCAGGAATAATGCTCCCAGAAGGCAAATATCTTTACAAATGACAGAATATTTATTAACAATACCTTTAAAAAAGATTACATTTGCTGGATCACTGGTAGATATCATTTACACTGGGGATGGGAACTACCTGGGGGTATCAGGTGGTTTTTTTTTCATTCATTTTATTATTATGTTGATTTTTTGCATGTGATTTTTAAATCATATTTTAACATAGAAGTAAAGCATATCAAACTAAGAAAGGAACACAGCTGAAATACTGACAATATTTTCCCTGTTACCATCCTAATTTTCACGCAAATGGAATCCTGATGATGACTTTATTGGATGAGTATAATTAGAAGGTTGAAAAGCTATGTTATGTGTAAGTAAAAATGACAAATTACAGGCAATCGTGAGCTCTCCAAGAAAGAGGAAAAAGGTGACTTTGTGTTTGAATGTGAAAAGCTTTATAGAAAATCTCATCGCCTTCTCTATTCCACCCTTGTCAGCCTACAAAACATCCCCCATCGTAACAAAGAGTTCTTTTCATGAGACTAAGGTTTTGTCGATATTGCCATCTTTCACTGTATGATTTTAAGATTTATGTAAAGCTTATAAAGCAACCAGACTAGTTACTGCAAAACAGGAGAGGCATCAAGATACAATACATTTGTACTACTGTTAGTTCATAGAGTCTTATGGAAAATTCTTTGCAGCAGCTTTTTGCTAAAATAGGAAATTTTTTCAAATTACGTATGTTATTGTCATTCAAAAAGAAGGATTCTATCATTACAGTTACACATGTTATCTATAAGAAAATTTGAAATTATAAATTCATTGACAGAATTACTTATTAAAAAACTTACATTCAAAAACAGATATGTCTAAAGAGTAAAATTACCTTTTATGCCATGAAAGACTTGACTATAGTAACTTTTTGTCTATGTTACTACAGGATATGTCACATCAAATCCAATGCCTAAGATAATGCTACTACAAAGACAATGCTCAACTGAAGTCTTATCAGACAATGCTAAGTTCAGGGGTGGGAGAATTGCACAAGGCGCCTCTTGGGCTGGGAAGTTTAGCTTTTGAGATTTGCAGTTCCTGAAACCATCTATAGGTGTGTTGAACAACAAAATTCACAACAGGGTGGGAAAACATACCACATGTGTCAAAGGGACGCGATTCAATGCATTAACCATTCAAGGGATAATTTATATACAGCAGCCTTGAGTTACAGACCTAGTCTCCAGCTGTTTTGTCGCTAGATCCTTATAAAATTGTACAAGCCATTTGTAATTCATTTACTGAGATGAGTTTCAAACTCTGTCCTTAAAGGAAATCGTCTCAAATCATAATTGTGTGGTTATGTTGCCCAGAGCATTTTACAGCAGAGGAAAAAAACCAATATCTACATTATATGTTAACTTTAAAAAATTCTATAAAACACTAAATATATAATAAAAAATATGCATATAAGGACATATGTAAACTGCTTTGGTAACATCATATTACAGATGTCTTCAGTGCATTGCAGAGTTTCCAAAGAAACTTCAGACAAAGCTAGATTTGCTTTGAGGAAGTACTGTATAATGCCATTCCTAACGAAGCAAAAAACATTTTTTTTCCAGTAATAAGATGTACTTGAACAACAATATTACTTAGTACTGGGTGTCTTCAAAACAACTAGCTAAATGTTGCTTACATTATAAATAGCAAGTCCTTTAGATAACTTTTGTCATAAACTAGACCTGGCTGTGAGGGAGATCATTATTGTGCTGATGGCTGACAGTGTACACGCATTGGAGGTAGAAGCCCCGGATCCTCTTGCATAGGAATCTGCAAAGAGAGAATAAATTCGTTTAAAAGGGTCTCATCCTGTATACAAAGGGAAGAGATGTTACAGGGATTTACCAAAACAGTATGGCTGGGTGGGTTCTATAAGAACCATACTATCTGTCCATCATCCAGCTATTTATTTTATTTTGTGTGTGTGTGTGTGTGTGTGTGTGTGTGTGTGTGTGTGTGTGTACATGAATAAACTCTTGTATGATCAGCTATGTGTGCATACATATATGCATGAATATGAGGTGAGAGGACACTGTCAACTCCTTCGGAGGATGCCATCTACCTTGCTTTCTCAAGGCTGGGTCTCTTACTGGCCTGGAACTTATCAACGGATCTTCCTCTCTCTACCTCTCCAGGGCTAGGATTACAAGGGTGTGTGGCTCTATCTATCTTGCTTTTTAAACATGGGCTTGAGTTCATAGTCAAGTCCTCTGTTTTGCAAGGCAAGCACTTTCCTGACTGACCTTACTTTCTAGCCCTGCCTACATGATTCCCTCTCAATGATTCATTAGCATCAGTTCCATGATGGCCTACCTGTGGGCTGGAAACAGGTTAGGGAATAGCCTGCAGACTCTTTTTAGATTTATATATATTTATAAATTTTATATATAAATGTTTATAAATTGATGGTGTTCATATCCAGTGTGGTAAACACATCAATAATACTAGCAATATGTCTGATACAGGTCAATATGTTCATGGTATGACAGTATGAAAACTGATACTCCCTTTTCAGTTCCACCTCTATGCTGCACTGACAGTGTGACACTCAGCTTTTACAGCCCGCTCTGTGGACCAGATATTGTCAGGGTTTCATTTGTCAGATGAGGAGACTGAGCTCTCAAGAGATGAGGTAACTAATGTGGCTAAGATGGCTAGCCAAGTGAATGGCTGGATTGGGAATCAGACACATGTTAGTCTAAATATATTTCTTTTGCTCAGACAAAATAATCACATTTTAAACAAACTTTTTCATATGGGTTGTACATTTTTCATAATAAAAGCTTTCCCATTGCCAGTCTGGGTTTCTTTAAGGCAGTCTGATCTCTCCAACTGACAGAATGGAAGTCCCTTTAGGGGAAGACATTCTTCTCTGCTAGCACTCAAACCTTCACTATCCAGACACTATATATGTTCCTCTAATGGATAAGACCAAGAAGCATGAGTGAGGAAAGGAAGATCTTTGCAATAAGAAGTCTGTAGTAAGATTTAAGCAGAGTGAGATAAATAAATCCCTGTCGAGTGTTGTTGTGGCCTGCAGATGACTTTCCACAGCTCACGGTATAGCTACCTCCCTTTCAGGGACATCAGAGCCCTTGATTGGTGATAGCTAGTTCATCTATATACTTAGTTCCTAGTCAGCCAAGGCTACTACTCAGTGAGGTGCCACCCAAAAGAAACAAAAACAAAAAAACCCTCAAAATAAACAAAAAATACAGTTTAGTGGCATTCAAGACCATTAGCCATATATTATAATGTATACCACATATATAGTATAGCTATATAATATATATTAACCACATATTATACACACATATACCTACATAGTATACATATACATTAGTGTTTGCATAAGTATGAACTCCATCTCTGGGGCATGGCCTTTGGCCTCAGTTTCCCACGGCACCCCATTCTGTTCTTGAACAGGTCAAGTACTTATTGAATCCTTCCTAAATGAAAGGCAATTCAGAGAATGGGTGAAATGATCAGAGAGCTCTTTACTCTTCTGAACTGAGAAATTTCACAGAAGCCATTAAAATTGCTTCATGGCTACTATATTATCATTTCCTAACTGAAAGACATAGTAACCTTTTCCTCCTCTGAAAAATAAAATGATGGACACCTAGCAGAGACCTACCTAGCACTAAAATTAGGGCCTCATTGTCGAGGATATTACCCATGGTTTAAAATATCATCTTTCCAGTGACAGTTTGAAAGTTTAATTCCAGCTTGCATTGATCCTCTAATATCCAGACCTCAAATCTAAAGGCCAAAAAATTATGTGCCTAGATATCTAATGGTGACCTGGACACCTATCTAATCTTTTCTTTATCATTATAAAATATTCCATAAACAAAGAAACCATGGAAACTAAAGAACACAATTCAAGAAGTTATGGTTCCTATAATCCTGGCACTTAGGAAGCAGAAGCAGAAGAATTCCTACAAGCAGGAGGAAAGCTTCCTCTGCATACCTAGCCCAGCCAACCAGGAGTGCTTTGTAAGGCCCTGCCTGACAAAACAAAGTCAAAAAAGTGCAATCCATTGGCAGTGAGTATTTTCAGATGCTATGTAACCAGCACCACTCATTCTAAATGTTTTTAAATCATGCTAAATAGCACGCAACTATTCATTAAACTGCCATCCTCCACTCACCAGCTGCTGCCAATCATCATTCTGATGTTTTTACTCTAGGAATTTTTGCTTTTATTAAAATAAATAAAATCATACAACAAAATTAGTATGCTGTTGAGATATTTATAAACATGATACTTAAAAACAGAGCAGAATGCATTTTCCTAGAAAGGCTACTTTCACATACTAGTTAATAATATTTTAAATGGAGACAATTAACCTTATATAGTCACATGTGTTTTGCATGTAGATTACATATACTCAATCAAAACAAATCATGTTAACTTAAAAATGTTTCCAACTCAAGACTGAATTGCACTAGTTCACTGGGGATAAAATACCACATCCTTATTAAAAACTTCTTGGGCAGGAGATGGTGCTGTACATCTTTAATCCCTTTTATCCCAGCACTGGGGAGACAGAGGCAGGTGGATCTCAGTGAGTTCAAGGCCAGCCTTGTCTATGTAGCAAGTTCCAGACTAGTCATGCAACATAGTAAGACCCTGTCTAAAAGAACAACAATCACAACAACAAAACCTTTTTGCCTATTCTTTCTAACTATTCATTAACTTTGGGAGCCATAACTTGGGGATTATGTACTTGTGAGCTAAATGGATCAATATGAAACAACCCTCTGTGATTTATGTGGGACAGCCTTCATATATTATTTTGGTTGGTCACTGACTAAATCCATGAAAACTGGGCAAAGCAGTTTTTTGTTGTTTGTTTGTTTGTTTTGTTTGGTTTGCATGAAGTTTCTTGCAATCAGAAAACATTAGTGATGGGAGGAAGGAGGCTCCTGTCATTCATCTTACTTATGACTCATTCTTTTCAATCTCAATTTCTTTGAGCTTTGGGTCATCTGGGAGAATGCCACAGTAGGCAGGGTGAAAGGGTGAGAACAGCATTCTTACTTGATATCTTTGGGATTCGGATTTGCTCGCTGCTGCTGCCGTCTCCTCCATCGCTGAATGGCTTGATCTCTATGATGTAATCTTCATCAAAAGGCAAAGAAAGCTCCACGGATGTTTTATTTGTTTCAATGACAGATGTGCTGCTTTGCCTGTTCCATCTATACAAGACCTGCTCATAGAGAAAGAGCAGGTGTCATCTGCTGTTCGATGGATGCCCAAGGATGTGGTGTTTGTTCCTTTCTATCTCTGGGTACCAGCTAAATGCAAGGTGATGGAAGTGCTCTGACTGCCTGCTCACACAGAAAAGGGTCATTTATGGTGAGGGTCATGATTACTGCTACCATGTCATGGAGGGAAGAGTTGCAAGGAAACTTCAAATGGGAAAGGAGAGCAGCATGCATGGCTATTCCTTCAGATGGGTAAGCTTACATACATTGAAATAGAGAAGTCTAAATAAGGATGCCAAGTTAGTGATACACCAGGAGTCTTAGCATCAGAATAGATTTGGCTCTGTGTGACCATGGGTCATTGACTTCGTTTCACTGTTCTTCAATTCCTTCCACTGTAAAATGGGGGCAGTAACAGCCACCTTTCAAGATTTCATTAAGACTGAATGCAGTGAAGACTGGCTTAAAGAATGCATTAAGCATGCTCCAGTGAGTATAGAGGCAACACAAATTAGATTCATTTTCATTTTTTGTTCTTTTTCTTTCTTGGGGGGATGGGGGACTTTAAGGGAGGGAGGGGTGGACCTGGGAGGCCTGGGAAGTGAGTGTGATTGGGATGCATGATGCGAAATTCCCTAATTATCAATAAACATATGTTGGAAAAAAATAAAAGTGTATCTATGCAGGCTTAAATGAAACAAGATGTGCACACACAGCAGGAGTTCCAGCACAAGAGACACCCAGAAGGTTGTTATTATCAAGAAATTTCTTGAAAGAGGACATTTCTACACACATAGATGGTTTCTGAATGGCAAGAGCAGTGAGCTCTCCACTTTCCCTCCCACTGGGATCCCTTTTAAGGGTCACATAGAAGAGGCAATCAGTGACAATCTGGAAGTGTGGTGGTTCTGAACAGTTTCACTCACGTACCATTGTTTTCCTTCCTGGGCCTCTTAGATGCTGCATTTGGACTGCAATTTATCAACTGAGGTGGGTAGCTAGCTTTACTGAAAACACACTCGCTTGGGTCTCTGATGGAGCTCAACCCAGTGGGGAACAAAATATAAAGGAGTGAAAACATGTAACTGCTCTTGTGTGCCCAGCAACAACCATGAGGATAACTACCGTGTAGGTTCTGACTCTTGTAAGCAACTTGTCAGTATCACCACAATTCCACAACATAGGTATTATTATGCCTTTTCACAGATGAGGACACTGAGGCACAGGGTTCTCATACTATGGAGAAGTAGCAGGGAGCTGATTCCTAAGCCTATAGTCATAAATCAAATAGCCTACCATGTCTAGCTTCCCACAGGAAAAAAAAAAGATGGACCTGGAAGACACCAGTGGTCCTCGGCCTTGGATGCTTTGGGACACTAATTGGTGCTCTAAAGCTGTACTTCTCAGCAGAGGTGGGACGGTGGGGCCACAATTTTACCCTGCCTCAGAATAATCAGGCAAGATACTTAAAGTATCTGTTCAGCCCATCCCTGGAGTTTCTAGTTGCCGAGGTCAGAGCGGAGGCCTGAACTTTTGCCTCTCTTCTAAGTTCCCTACCTACACCAATGTTGCTAGATCGGGGATCCCAGTCTGAGAATCATAGGACTAGCTTATCTTTCCCTAAGACCCCTGCAAATATTGATCTATGGAGGTCAGAGACATATGGTCAGTCTTCTATTACAAGACAGAAGCAAACATGAGTAAAATTCACAAGATTTCTTTAACGTAGTTTAGATCCCATTTGTTCCTTGGCGTTTTATCACCTTAATTTATAGCCCTCTAATACAAGGTGGAAAACACAATTTCCTTAAGGTGGAAAGATTCACAAGCCACCCCCCCCCTTCCTCTGAAGCATCAGCTGTGCCAGGCTTGGCATCCCTTTGCTAATGATCAAGCGCCAATAAATCCTCAGCCACCGCTTCTCATCCCAACCCTTCAGGAGAATGGGCTGGCTGATGGGATGCAAGGTCACATCTGGCTCAGAGGAACAAATTGCTTCTTTGATTTACTTCTGGTCCTTGCAAGAGCTCAGAGAATCCAAGCAGTTTCAAGTATAAATCCAAAAGAAACATTTCCAAGGAAAAAGTAGGCTTTTTTTTCCCCCCTAATCAACCCTGTTTATCAGTCTTGTAATAGTGGAAACTGCAGTGGCACCTAAATAAAGGCCAGAAAAAGCTTTATTTACACCAAACCCTTGGTACAGCTGATTGACACAGAGGCTGTGCTTGTATCTGATACAATACAGGCAGGAAGCAAGAGAGGATTCCTGAGAACAGTGATAACAACAGCCAACACTGACTACTTTTGCTTCTCTAGTGTCTGAACACTTCTACTTCTAAAAGTTTATGTAGATCATCTCCCTAGCTATGCCTGCTTACTATTTTGACATCAAAGATAGCAACCTGAGACCTGGAGATAGTAGACAATTGCTGTGGTCTGGTGACAAGTAAGCCATTGACTTCATGTTTAAACGTAAGTAGTCTAACACCGGAGCCTGGATTAATCTTTTCAATTTGGCTTCCTCCGCTAGGTCAAGTTGCTTTCCCTTCCTTGTCTCTGTCTTCATATGAGCAAAACAAGGGGATTAGACAGCGAACTTAAAAGGGGTGGGCATGGGGTAGGAGAACACGAGGCTCAGCAGGTGAAGGAGCCTGCCACCCAGCCTGATGACCTTGATTAGATCTCCAGGATTCACATCGTGAAAGATGAAAACTACTGAAGTCAGAGAACATGTAGCCTGAGGTTCATATACTGCTGGCATGTATTATTTGTTTGGCCACATTAGTGTTTGATTTTTTTTTAAACACCACCTTTATGAACTAAGAAATTATGCCTGAAGGTTTATAGTTACTGTTGAACGATATGGCCACCAATGGTTGCTATGGTTTGAATGTTTATCTGCTCTAAAATTCTTGCTAAAAGTTAATTGCTCCTGTAACAATTTTAAAAGGTAGGACATAATGGCTTATACTTACAACCCTATTATTAAGGATGCTGAGGCAGGAGGATTACTGTGAATTTAGGCCAGCTTAGCTAGATAGTGAATTCCAGATCAGCTTTAGCTACAGAGTTAGACCCCATCTCAAAAAAAAAAAAAAAAAGTGGAACATTTAAGAAGTGATTTGAAGCCGGGCGGTGGTGGCGCACGCCTTTAATCCCAGCACTCGGGAGGCAGAGCCAGGAGGATCTCTGTGAGTTCGAGGCCAGCCTGAGCTACCAAGTGAGTTCCAGGAAAGGCGCAAAAGCTACACAGAGAAACCCTGTCTCGAAAAACCAAAAAAAAAAAAAAAAAAAAAAAAAAAAAAAGAAGTGATTTGATTCAGGTAAGAGGTGCCTGGACTATGAGAGCTCCACTCTCATGGTGGGATATGTGCTGTTGGAGGAGTCCTGTCCCCTTATAGCATGCCTCTGTCCCTTGTCTTCTGTCGCATAATGACAGAAAAAGAAGACTATCCTTGTTAGCCAACACTTTGGTGTTGAAATTCCCAGGCTCCAGAAATACATTTCTGTTCATCATAAACTACCACACCTCCGTTACTCTCTTCCAATATCACACACACACACACACACACACACACACACAGAGAGAGAGAGAGAGAGAGAGAGAGAGAGAGAGAGAGAGAGAGAGAGAGAGAGAGAGAGAGAGAGAGAGAGAGACTGGTCTATCCTGCTCCTTGGCAACAACTGGAGCTAAAAAGCCACCACTTCTGGGCAGTCACAAAGTCTGTTGCTATAGTCACCAATGTTTCACATTCTGTTACACTGGCATGCGTCCACCTCCCGACCTTCACCTTCTGTCCACATACTTGTCCAGAGAGCTGCCTGTCTCATTTCCCCCTTCCTTTCAAGGCCCAGCTGAGCGACAACCCTGGAGTGGCTTTCCTTGGCCTTTATGTAAAATGGCACATCTCTCCTGTTTGCCCCCGGGCTCTTTCTGGGCTTCTCACCCTCATGCCCTTTCCTTTGCAATGCTTTATTTTCACCTGCTGTGTCTGCTGATTGCAGCCGGGCAAAATAACCAAGTGGCTAACGGGCAGAATCAGATTCCACACTGCTATGTCCAGATCACAGGGTTAGAAATTCCAGAGATATTATTTTGGCACATTTCCGTGTGTTTAAAGTGAGTGTTCATAGACACAATAGTCTAAGACTTTCTTCTTTAAGGGGTTATTGAGGGAAAGGTGGCTAAGAACCTTGGACAGATTTCTCGAGTATTTGTTGTATGGGCTCAGTCAGCTTAATTGACTTGTTTGTGTGCGCAGTTTATTTTGCCAGTCTGAAATCAGATATTATTCCTTTAAATCTGATTTTAGATCTCAGGATATCCATATATCCATAAATGAGCTCAAGGTGGACTACAGAAGGATTTCTGGAGGTTAGATAAAAGCCAGAAGTCCTCAGGAACTTGTGAAACCAGATCCCATCTGTCAAAAGCAGTCATTTTCCTTAGCTCTGGTAGAAGGGGCACGTGGCTACCTGTGGCACCTGTCAGCATATCACAGCCCATGCTGGCCTCCAGGCTCCCTCAGTATTGCAAATACCTGCTATAAATTTCAAAGTCCAGGCTAGCATCCAGGCCCCTCACTCCCCCCACTTGCTCATCCTTCTTACAGTCCTCATGATTTGTCTACTCCACACACTCTATCTCAGTGGTTCTTGGCCAGCAGGCTGCAACCCCACAGGGGTCACGCATCAGATAGCCTACATATCAGATATTTCCATTATGATTCATCACAGAGGCAAAGCCGCAGGTGTGAAGTAGCAATGAAATACTTTTATGATGGGGTCACCAGTGACACCGTGAGGAACTAACTATATTAAAGGGTCATAGCATCAGGAAGGTTGAGAACCCCTGGTCTGCCTCCTGCTGGCCTCACTCTTCTTCCCTCCCCAGGCTCTATTCTTGATCTCTTGCTGTCTTGTGAGCTCCCCTATTCTCTCCCACTCTCTCCTTCCCCAGACCCGGCCATATCTAGTCTGCTTCTTCCTCTCTGTACTCGTCCAAATGCCTCCAGATATTCTCTCTCTCTCTCTTAAACCTTCCTCCTAATATTGGCTCAGTCACGTCCGCAGTCTCTTTACTGCACCACCTCAAGTACACCGATGTCCTAAGTAACTTGAAAGATAATCTGGGCCTCAAATGTTCTAAAGTCCGTTTCTAATTGAGACTACCCTACCTCAATAGGAATTGAATGGACCCAGACAACAAAAATCACAATGTAAACCCCCTTACTGTAAAACCTTCAGTATACTCTGTCTTTCTTCCACCTTCATGACCTGTGGTTTCCATTGCATTGTGCACACCTGACTCCCATCTGTGGGTGATACATCCTTCATGCACCCTCCTCTCACAAAGGGGCTACTCTGTATTCTCAGAGCTTACCTCCAAAATATTTAAGCAATATGTCTAATGTCATAAAACATGACCTCATTTGACCCGATATTTGGATTTGGAAAGAGAACTAAATGGCCTAGTTTTAATTTATTCCCATATTTTAGTCTGTTTCAACAGAAATAAAAATAGTTTTCCTAAATCCTATATGAAGAACAACAGATCTCTTCTGGGAAGTCAAATTTTGGCTCAGTTGCACCTTACAGAAGACAAAGCTGTTCAAGAATGGACTTAGCTCAGAGGAAAATGGTCTCTTCTCCATTGCTGGAAGTAAGCAGGCATTCACTACACTACCTTTTACTGAGATGCCAGGAGAGGAAATTCAACGTGGCAGTCAAGTTAAGGACACTTTGCTGCCTGTCTAGACTCAGGATGAGTGACTTTTTGCAAAGCTTTTGATGAACTATTGTTGCCATGGCTGTGTGGACATGCACTTGATTGCTAGTGATTTTTACAATAATCCTTCAAAAGGAAAAAAATTACTTTTCTTGCAACTTTGCAAGTCCACTTTAATAAACCCCCCATTTTTTTTCATTACTCAAGGAACATTATAAAACAAAGACTATGATTTTGAAATTTCCTGAAGGAGAAGAGCTTAGAAATCAAAATTTTCAGGAGTCTTATAAAATGGAGAAGAATTCACTCATTATTATTTAGATAATTATCTAGACATTTAGATAATTTAATTTAGATATTTGAAGTGTCATGCTTCTGAGAACATTGTTCTTCTTCCAGCTAAATATCTGCAGTTCCTTCCTTCACTCCTCACAGAGGCTGGGACCAGACCCTTGGTCATGGTCTGCTCAGTGTGTCCTCTGGCCTACACTACACATTTGGACACAGGCAACCGTGTTACTCCTTGTACACAGAAAGCATCCTTCAGGTCAGAATGATACATTATTGCTTGCATATGTGTCCCCCACCCTCACCCCTTTGAATCTGAGCTAGCCTTACAGAAGCTAGTTTCATCCTTAGCTTTAAAAGGGACACATAGCTTTCCCTTCCTCTCTCACTGAAGCTAAAGGCCCCATCAGAAGGCCGGCTACCTCAAGATGGCCACACTGGAAGAAAGGCCAAGTTCCCATGGGGGAAAGTCTCATGGAGTGAGTGATCTCTGGCCACCCTCCAGCTTTTGCAGAGCCATGCCAGGTGAGAAAGCCACATACGTGTGACCTATATCAGGGATTCTAACCACAGACACTCCCCATTTTGGCCAAATGAAGACTGTAAAATTGAAAAAATGAAACAATTGTTTTAGCCCAAGTTTAAGGTCATAACGGGAAGCTACATTTAGTCAAAGGCTAGAATGATCCCTTAGCCATCAAGAGTTATATACTGCTCTTCTAGAGACCTGAGTTCAGCTCATGTCAGGCAGATCAGAGCCTTTTGAAGGTCCAGCTCCACTAGGCAAAACACCATCTTTGTCCATGTGCATGTGTGTGTGTGTATGTATGTGCTCATTTTCTCTTCAAAGAGAGACCAGCATTTACAGGAACTGGCAAACAACATTTTCAGCCTATTTTCTTCCAGAAACAAGAGCAAGAGAGTGATATTAGACAGTTAGTATTGTTGATTTTATACACACACACACACACACACACACACACACACACACACACACACAAACTGAGATAACAATAAAGTCAAGCTGCCAAAAGCAAAGAGTAAGGGCTGTTTTGCTTTGTTGGGATGTTGTAGAGTCCCAGTCCCATGGTCTTTAACCGTTTCTGATGTAGGTTGTATGAGCCTGAAGTTTACACAGAGTTACAGCTTGTGCAAGTGCTCCCCAGAGGGACTGCATATGTTAAGGGCTTGATCTCCAGCCTGTAGTGTTACTGGGAGATGGTGGAACCTACAAGGGGAGGACTTTGTGACTGTTCTTGCAGGGGACTGCAGAATGGAATCCCAGTCTCTCTGTCTCTGTCTCTCTGTCTCTGTCTGTCTCTGTCTCTGTCTTTCTCTGTCTCTCTGTCTCTCTCTCTCTCTCTCTCTCTCTCTCTCTCTCTCTCTCTCTCTCTCTCTCTCTCGCTTCCTGCTGACCATATACCACAGCTCCCTGCCATGATATATATTGCCTTGCTAGAGGTCCAAAAGCAGCAGTTAACCAATCATGGATTGAAGTTGCAAGTGTGAACCAAATTCAACCTTTCTTTTCTTTTCCAAGCTGATTATCTCAATTATTTGTTAGAGAAATGAAAAACTGGCTCACCCAGATGGTTGTCTAAATCCTGAAAAGTTAACACAGAGCACATATAAAATTGAGATGAATCTACGTTAGAGCAGATTCCTGAAAAGGCCAGAGGAGTGACTTCAGGGAAGAGTGAGAAAATGGAGCATCTGCTGCAAGGCAGACTCCCTTCCTGCTAATAGCAGGATTAGGTGTCCTTGCAAAAAGAAATTACCCACTTTGTATCCTTTTACTTCTGACTCATTATCCAGGGCCTTCACTTGATCCCAGTTCAGGATAATTTTGGAGTCCGATGAATTCCATATGATGTTTCCAGGGGGTTGGCTTGGTGCTATAAAAAAAAAATTAAGATAGACGAAGTCACAGATTATTAAATCTCAATGGATTCTGAGGAATGTCTCCTTACTAGAATTCTAGAGTAGAGGCAATTTAATGGGCGATTGCACTAATATGTGTCTTCAAGGTCACTGAAATCTGACGAGATACAGCATTGCAAATGGAAAAAGATTCAGTTGGTCGCCTACCATTTATAGCTAAAAGAAGTAGTCCTTCCCAGTGAGGAGAAAAACATTTATCTTTCTGTCCTCTGGAGCAATGAATTTGGCATGGTATTCTGAAAGGTTCAGTTAAAATGCTAAGGTGCATTTGAATCCATATAATGATACCAATTAGTATGCAAATGATCCCTGGGAGGTGGGGATAGGTAATGAACTTGGAGTAGGTTTGATGAATCCCCAAAATATTTCTGAGCAACTCTGTCCTTACGTGGCTTTCTGGTCGTGACATTGACTGTCGCACTGGAGGGTCCTGTCCCAGCTGAGTTATATGCCTTCACAGCTAAGTGATACAGTGCACTTCCTTTCAAGTTGGTGATTTTTGTGGATGTCTGATTTCCAACTGTTCGTATTTTTCTAGCATTTTCTTCCTTGTCATCATGTCTCCAATATTTTACCTGTAAAAAATAAAAAGAAAGGCCTTGTAAATCATATTCACTGGGGATATTTCCATTGTCATCAGGTAATAATATTTTATGCAAGTCCTTATGATAGAGTTAAATTTCTATATTAATTCATGGACACAGCTTTTATAACAAGGAAATTCACATGATCTGCAAAATAATCCACAGTAAGAAAATCTTTTTCTTCTTATTTTTCCACTGACATGGACAGTCTGGTGAATCATCAAAGGCTATTTCTCCTATTTTCCCATATTTGGTTTGAGTCCAGGTGATTCTGGGTATGTAAAACTGAAAAAAAAAATCTTTTTAAAGATTCTATTTTAAAAAATTCTCTCTCTCTCTCTCTCTCTCTCTCTCTCTCTCTCTCTCTCTCTGTGTGTGTGTGTGTGTGTGTGTGTGTGTGTGTGTGTGTGTGTGTGAGAGAGAGAGAGAGAGAGAGAGAGAGAGAGAGAAAGAAAGAAAGAGTATGTGTACATGTGAATGCAGGTAACCAGAGGCCAGAAGAGTGCATGCATCAAATCCCTTGCAGTTTGACTTATAGGCAGTTGTTTAGTTGCCCAACATGGATACTGGAAACTGAACTCGGATCCTGTGTAAGAGCAATAAACACTCTTGACTTTAGAAGCCATTTCTCTCTCCCCATGGGCATATCATATTTAAGCTCATTTTGCCAACTATATTGTAAAGCTTTAGGTTTACAAACACACACATGAAAATATAATATTAAATGTGAGCATAAATATACATAAAGGGCAGTCTCTTGGTAGATTCTTCAGTGCTTCTATTAATGGTATGGTAGAACCAGGTCTCTGGGACAGATATCTGTGTAGGATGGTGTATGTCTTCTCCCATTAGTGAGTATGCCTTTGACGTCTCACTGAGAGATACAGATCAAATGCACATGTCTCAAGCTTACCTCATAACCTTGAATCCGCCCTCTATTCTTCCCAATGGGGGAGGCCCAGAAAACTTCAATATCTGTGGCAGAAAGACTCCTGGCAAAGATACTGGCTGGTGGCTTAGTTGGTTCTGCAAAGGAATTCAGAACATTACTACTCAGTCAGCTTCACTAGGACAAGCTTCTAGAAACATGGTTTGAAGGCAGAAAGAAGCTACACACAACATCACCCCAAAGTAAATTAATTACCATGTTCAGAGTGGTGGTTAGAAAAGAGACACTTCTGAAGTCTTACACACATCTACTCTCAGGTAAGTGGAACTAAAAAGACCCAAGACCAAGTTTAGCAGCAAGTTTTCACCATCAGCAATTCTTTCAAGTAGATCTTTCTTAATTAAGTTAAGTAATAGTCCCAGTTGCTCGATTGTGAAAACAAGAGAGAGAAAGAAACAAGGGCAGTTAACTGAATTGATACGATTCAAGGAGGCTGAGTAGTAGTTCACTTCTGCAAAGAACTCTTTACAATCCTAGCAAGTCATCTAGAGTCTCTGGGGCTCAGTATCCTAGGATGCCAATGGGAGACTGAACCAACAGTTTCTCAAATTCTAGCTATTTTTGCAAGTCTTTTCCAAGAGTTGTACACCATTTGTATATTCAATTCTTCTCTCAATACTCCACCTTACTGAAAAACCCAGTTCAGCCATGACTTAAATAATAACATTCACAAAATCTTACCTCTGGTAGCTTTGTACTTTTGAAAATGCAGCTCAAATCAGTACATTAAGTATTTGATATTTTTAAAAGTTTGCCAGGAACTCACGACTGCTATACAAGAGCACCATCCTCATTCTCTTAAGTGCCCCCCAACATGCTATAATACAGCTCCTTTTAAAACTAAAGCATTCATCTGGTATAATTTAATGCCAATTTGTATACTACTCTATGTGGTACACTCCAGGAAATACTGGACATGGAGATCTCCATTTGCACATAATAATATAAGAATCTGCTTATGTGTTAATTCAGAATTTTTAAATTGTCATTTGATACACAGGGAAAAACATATGACCCTCAGGAAACACTTTCCTTCATGAGGACATAAACTTTAAATATGTTGTCATGAACATCATAATAGAGAAATATGCCGATTCTATAAATATTATGGCTATAAATGATACCCAAGAAAGAAGGCATAAACAAAACTTACTCCACATTGCAGGCATAGGGAACCACAGAAAACCTTGGTTGTTCAAAGTGAGGCCAGAAGGATGAGTAGGTATTTATCATGTGATTAGACAGAGAACAAGAAATGCTAAAGCACATGCAAGCGGGTCAAAGATTAGGTTTGAATAGTTTCCAGTCTTTTGCATGTGGCTGTAGTATGTAGTATGCAGGGGGAGAACTGTGAGAGTTGGCAAAGAGGCAGGGGTGAGGCCATGGAAGGCTGCTGCCTCTATAGGAATTATTTCTCTGCAGAAACAAAGAATGTGTTTTTTTTTCTGACTCCAAACCAATGTCTCAACTTTCAAATGTTGCCATATGATTTAATTCTGAATTATCATCTTTAAAACAACAGCGGTGAGCTCCAAGCACACCACAGACTGTGTGAGAGGCATTTTGAGTGCAAGGACCTCTCCAGAGAAGTAATAATGTGTGAGGACCCTTGAACACCAGGACAGTGTGAATGGCAATGCATACAATCAAGCTGCTTCGTGATCTCCCCTCCTAAGAAGTCAGAGTCAGGGCAAATGGCTTAAGAACACAGTGATGAGAGAGAATGAAACATTCCACCTTCATATTTACTGAAAAGCATAAAATATGATTCTTTAAAAAATAAATCATACATCCTGAAACGAACACCATTTGAGAGTTGAAGAAATACCAAGGCAGCATGAACCATACCTTCCTCAGCAGAATACACCAATGTAGTGGGACTGAAAGGACCTTCTCCTTTGTTATTGAAGACACCCACTTTAACCTCAAAGGGAGAGAACGGGCGCACGCTCTCATTCCTGAATACATATCTGGAAGCATCCGCGGAAGCCAGCACTGTCAGCATCCAGATCATTTTGCCATGTGGCCGGAAGGCTACCACATAACCAAAGCCTCTGCCATTCTGTAATTCCTCAGGGACTGTCTGGGGAGGAAGGGAGGCGGTACTCAGAAAGCATAGTAGTTTGATTCCAATGTTAACGGGTACTCCCCTAACTGACTCAGATATTAAAGGTTACTCCCCAACCCTTGCCTCAATCAATTCAAGTGTTAAAGGGTACTCCCTCACCAGTTTATTTTGGGTTTTATTTTCAACAGTCTTTTAAACACAGAGATAGCCTTTAACCTGCCTAAGATATTCATGTGGTACCAGAGTACAACAGCCTTGAAGAATGAAATGAATTTCTACAGTGGAGAGTTGGGCTCTGGTGAGGTGAACTCAACTCTGGAAACAGCTGCAAATGATGACCAACTTACCGCACAGTTGATTTTCTAAAAAAAATAACCCCCACCATGCACCATCTGATAATATTTTCCTTCGGTGCCAAATAGAGAAAAGAGCTCATAAAAGAAGGCCTTCTCTGCTCAGGCAAGATCCTGCCCCACCAGGAAAGACTCAGGTCAGTTGGGGGGGAGGGAAGGAGGCAGAGATTTCTTTCTTTTCCCTGCTGGGGCCCTGAGTGAATTAAAGGCTTTTATTTCAGGGAACATTGTCTAAATCTTTGGAACACATTTCAACCCTATTTTGAAGCTCCCACCTCCTCTCTCAAAATCAATTTTTAATAAATTGGTGACTAACCTTCCTTCAGGTTGTTTAAAGAAAAACCTCATAGCCCAGCAGCAAAGCCAACTGTTAGGAAATTGTTCTGGGACACTCAATCTATACTGGCAGATGTTTGAAATCAATTGGTCATGCAGCAATTCAGAAAGAAAAGAAAGACTGATTTTCTCTGAACCAGGCTTCCTTACTTTTTTTTAACTTGTCTTATCTCCTCTTTGGTGATTGTTTTTCCCCATGAGCAGTCAAATTAAAACTGGCTTCAACAATGGGGGGCCAAGCACCTTCACTTCCTAATAGATATGAATAGATTTTCTGAAAACAGAGGGGGACCATTCCTGGCTTCTTGTCATATGGAGGAAAATAACAAAACCATTCAGACAGATGCATGTCCCTTTGGTCCTGTGATGGATTTACCTCCCAGGTTATAACCAGTTCAGACTTGCTGCCTCCTCCACCACTGACGTTAGCTGGGGTGACTTCTGGGACTGCAGGAGACAAAAAAGAAACGGAGTTATTTCAGGCACTAATGGCAAATGTGGGCCAGGAAGGTGGCCAAGATGGGGTAATTCACTGTTAGTGAATTCTTGGGCACATGTTCATTTGTCTTTTGGATATCAGAAATAACATCCACAAAAGGAACACTCTACTTACTGGCTTGAAGAAACAAAATGTCCCAAGGAAATTGCTATTAATTACCTGTTTCTGGTTCAACAGTTTATACATGTTACCAGATACTACTGACTGATTTAGCCCTTATCACTAAAGACCTAAGAGTTCCACAGAGAAAGAAGGGACTGAAGAATCTGTCCTCAAGCTTGGTTAGACATTTATTAAGCATGTGGTGGTAACAAAGGAAAGACAGGACAAACTGTGCCCACGTGGAGCTTACAATCTAGTGGGAGATTGACAACACATGCAGAATATCACAGAGAAACTTGGACAACACCCAGCGATGTCGCAGACAGAATGGAGAAGAGCAGTTGTATTCTGGAACAGCATGTTGCTCAGCGGAGCGCTGGGCTAATGGCTTCTCGGAAGAAGGTGAGCTTTGAGCTGGGTGTTGAAGGAAGTGGTAGACATAGGTTGACCCCTGGCTCACTGTGCTTAACCTCTCTGATCCCCAGTTTTCTCTGTAAAAGAGGGGAAAGCAGACTCACTTCCTTCTCAGGACTGTAGAGTGGAAGTGAATTATAGTTTTGGAGATGGAGAAAGAAAGCATAGACTTAGTTATGCTATCACATAAATGAAGGACTCCAAGCAGACTCTTTAAATATCTAGCTGGGGACTGCAGCTGGAACTACAGTATATGCCCTTAAAGTCAATGATACATACCTAGATGGATTTTTTTCCATCAATTCTGAGAATAAGGTGAAATTGTTGGTCTGCTAAGGATCTTGTTAAGCCTTTACAAATAATTGTTATTTTTATGGCTGAGAACTCTAGAGAAACCACACAACAGGATCTCTCAGTTTATAAGAACATAATCTGACCTAGCTGGGTGTACATTGCTTTTATCCTGTGTTCGTCCTGCAAGCTATATGCAGTAAGTATATTTTCATTTATCATTTGTGGCAATGGTTTATGTCTTAAGAACATCCTAGCAAAAATTTCTGAACAAATGTTCTCTGACCATTTGTGACTTTTTTTTTTCCTAGCATATGAACCAGAGAAGAAAAAATGTAGTTTTGAAAGAATTAAGCAGAGGTACTATACTGCTTCTTGCTATACCAATGGACTCAATAAGAGGACTGAGAACTTCATTAAAGATCACTACCCACAAGGCTGAAGTTCTACTGGCCTGGTGCATGATCATTATGATCCTTTAAGGGAAAAGTGTGTAAACGTAGAGCTCACTGACACTAATGAGCAGGAAGAAGTCAAGGTTCCTCCTTAAGGAACTCCCGTTTCTGCAGAACAAACACCGTAGAGCTTGCGTGGTACTCACGGGCCTCTTCTGTCCTCCGTTTCTCGGAGGGCCGGCTAGGTTCCCCAATGCCAATCACATTAGCTGCAACAGTGCGGAACTCATACTCAACCCAGGGGTTCAAACCCACCACAGTTGCCGTGAATGTCTTCCCATCAACGAGTTCTGGAACTGAAAGATATCACAAGGTGGGTGAGAGAGTTTAAGAGAATCCATTCAGCTCCATAAAGATGTAGAGATGATTTTCGGAACATCTATCATCACCATCACCATCACCATCACCACAACCACCACCACTACCACTTGAAGGGAGAGCCCTGTAGTTAGCTTGCTGGGATGGTGATGAGATATGAACAGTTTTTACATCTATTTCACAAATTCTAGTCTATGCTTTCTCTTATTTTTCAGCTTCTGTGTTAGGCTCTTTTGTTGTTGTGACAAATACTTGGGAGTAACAGTTTAAGAGGAATCAGGATTTATTTTGGTCCATGGTTTTAGAGGTTTTGGTCAAAGGTTGGCTGGCTTCAATGCTTGGGACTTGAAGCCAGGCAGAATACCTTGGCAGTGGGACAGCAGTATGTCAGAGCTGGAAGCCTCATGGTGTCTGAGAAACAGGTACAGGAAGGGGCCAAGGTCAGCATGCTCTTCAAAGGAATAGCACCAGTGACACACGACCTTCAGCTGCACCCACCCCCTAAGGCTTTGTCCCTTCCCAAACTAGGGCCAGTAGGTAGTGATATTTGCTCCACCTATGACCTTAGGCTATAGGGCCCAAAGGAGTAGGCAGTGCTCTTATAAGGGAGCAGGGAGAAACTTATAAGAGGTCACATACAAGGGCAGGAAGTGCTGCTTCTGATAGCTCCAGTTCATGGGTGGAACAAATACCATACACCAGTCTCCTAGGACTAAGCTTTTATCATGTAACCCTTGGGAGATGATTTCAAGTTCAAACCACAACACTGTTGTTACTATCAGTAGTAGCAATTTTTAAAATCATTTTTCACTCATTCATATTAAAACTATATTTCCTTTTCGTAAAATTTTATTGTCATCTCTCTTTCATTTTAATCCTTTTACCAGTCCCAACTCTTGTCAATATTTCATTTTTTCATTGAGATGACATTTGAGGAAGAAATTAGACAAATAGGATGTTCTTGCAAGCAAGATACATACTCCTTTTGTTCCAAGGAATGGCTGTGTTGTCTTGATGTCTTGATATCTTGAAGCAGAAATAAGTGTTAGGCCCAACTTTATGTAAGTTATATAATTATGTTGTTGTTAATCCAATATTTACAATACAATATTTGTGTTAATTCTTTGAAAATCTCCTACAATGTATTTTGATCACATCACACCTCCTCACCTTATTCCTTTAGTTTATCACACCTCAGAAGTGTTTTTCTGTCTGTAAACACTGACTGTGGATTCAAAGAGGTGTTTTAGGAAGAAAGATAAGAAAATGAATCATTGTCTTACACCTTGATAATCACCAGATCTCTGTAGAACTTCATTTCTCTTCTGTTAAAGAGCCACAGTAACAAACTTTTAGCATGAATAAAATAATTTTATTTTACTGCTAGAATAGCTGTAAGAATTATAGTGGGCCTGGCATTATATAGTTAATACAGAAAATATGGGAAGTGAGAATAATACAGTGAAACAGCTTTGACCTTTGAAGACTTTGTGTCTTACCTTATCAGCAACTGGTGCCTGATTTGAGTGAATTCAAACATATGAAACATAGTGTGAGAATTACTTCATTATAATAATGGTGAATTGCTACTGATAGTAAAAACAGTGTTATGGTTTGAACTTGAAATCACCCCCCAAGAGTCACATGATAAAAGCTTGGTCCTAGGATACTGGCCCTAGTTTGGGAAGGGACAAAGCCTTAGGGGGTGGGTGCAGCTGAAGGTCGTGTGTCACTGGTGCTATTCCTTTGAAGAGCATGCTGACCTTGGCCCCTTCCTGTACCTGTTTCTCAGACACCATGAGGCTTCCAGCTCTGACATACTGCTGTCCCACTGCCAAGGTATTCTGCCTGGCTTCAAGTCCCAAGCATTGAAGCCAGCCAACCTTTGACCAAAACCTCTAAAACCATGGACCAAAATAAATCCTGATCCCTCTTAAACTGTTACTCCCAAGTATTTGTCACAACAAAGAGCCTAACACAGAAGCTGAAAAGTGAAAAAAAAAAAAAAAAACACAGACTAGAGTTTGTGAAACAGATTAAAATACTTTCGTGCCTCTTCATCTCCAAATTAATACATGTACAGGTAGAGGCAGTGAGACAAAAGACTCAGCATAGCACTTAGATATTATATTCTTGACAGCCACACACGAACCTTGCAAAGACTGTGATTGTAGGCTTGTGTTTTCCAATAGTGGTATGGAGGTGATTTTAGGCATAGTGGTATGGAGGTGATTTTAGGTGATACATAGATCAATACATTTTATTTCCATAAATAGTTTCAAGCTTGTTCAGAAAATAAAAATACCCATAACAGCACAGTGATAATTCCAAAGATACTAATGTTAGGTTCGGTAACACTAACGTAAGTTAGTGTGGAGGAAAACATCAAAGAAATTATAGCAGAGCTGGCTCATGTCTGGGAGACACAGATATAACGTATCATTTACAGCTGTGTCGACCCAGTTGTTTCCTGGCTTCTTCCATATTTCATTCACACTTTATTCTAGAAGCCTCTGATAGACACGAGTGCTCAGCACGCAGTGTGGTACCTGTGCTGACGGCTTGCCAGCCCACGGAGAACGGAGTCCGAGCTTGGATGACATACATGGTGATGGGGCTGTGGTTGTCAGGCCCAGGTCTCCATGAAAGCTGAGCAGTGGTGTCTGTGATTTCATCTATGGTCACAGCTTCAGGAGGACCTGGAGGGCCTGGGAGAGAGCAAAGCATTCAGAATGGGGCTGCATACTCAAATGTTAGTACGCGATCGACTCACTTGAAAGGGGTACTGAACCATTCAGCTATTTATTTAACTCCCTATATATCCATTCCATCACTTCTTGCAGGGGTTCACAGAACATAGAGGAAAACCAGAGACAGGTAAACAAAGTGCTATAATGGAATGTCGTGCTGTTAGGAGAGAATGCTGCGGCACCATCCGCCATCCTAACTGCATCTAGCAGCTGCCTGTGCCTTCATGCCAAGGGACTATTGTGAAAACGGTCAGTTCTCAAGAATCACAGGACCTTCCTCTTCAGAGTAATTCCAAAGCAGGGCTGGTCTAATGGTCCCTCTGGAGCAGTTTCTATGAGTCATACCTATATTTTTCTACTTAACCCCCTGATGGTTAGAGTTTCTCTACTCCCATGTACTTAAACCATTGAAAAAGGAAGAAATCATATTTAGATGAAGGTCTGGAGATCATACAGAGAGGGATGGAAAGTAATTAGGAGATGAAACATCAACGGAACAAAGACCCAGAACTTTCCTCGTTGCCAGTATTAGAAGATCTGGCCTAACAGTTAAATGCATTTTTTAAAATGTCGTTTAAACAAAAAGTGATCACATTGAAATAACAGGTGATGGAGAGAGGACACAGTGCCAGCTCCCATACTTGTCAGACAGACAAGGGGAGATTCCCTAGAGGGTTTTTCTAATCCCTAGTTTAGCAATCAAATGTGTTCTCAAATGACTCTGGGGCTGTGCCACAGGGACAAGATAAAAAGGAGACCTCTCATGGAGCGGTGAAAAGTTCATGGAAATTCTCAAAGTAAGATTTTCGCTCTGAAATCTCACTTGTTCACCTTTATACAACACCCTGCACTCTCTTTGCTTCTTTAAAAATCACTTTTATAGACTCACTGGTGAGGCTAAATTTATCTTCTTTCCCCCACTCCCAAATGAAATGTCTGCAAATGTGTATGCTGGAACTGATTAATTTTCCATGGTGACATTTCAGCATGGCAGTCTAATGTCATCTAGACAGAGCTAAGGTAACCTTTGGTCTTTTACTCCTAATAACCAGGTAAAGTCCAGAAGACAATGTGTGCTCCTTTGTGTCTGACCAACTTTCTCCTCCCCGTATTTCCCCGTTTTTCTTTATTGATATTGTTCCAGGGCCTTTATAGAAAAGTGTTCTTTTTCAACAGCTCAAAGAATCGAATCAACTGGAAGCATCTGAGCCCCTTTGTGGCCACCGTGTAGGAAGAAAACGAAGGGGTGGCATGGACCTGTCACTCTGTATCTTCCTGTCACCTATCCCCACCAGAGCATGGCTCTGCTCATGGGGAGTGTTGACTTGGTTTTAGTGGAACTGGACCCTGCTTTCAAATGAACAACAAAAATGCCCACTGAGCAAACTGTAACATGTTTTCATCACATGGCAAGGACAGCTATTTAGATGCTGGTGTCTGCTTTTTGCTCAGGGAAGGGAGGCTTTGCTAGTGGCCATGAGATGGCTACAGACTAAGTAAAATAGGCATCAGGGCATTAAAGGTTCCAGAGTCAACATAAAAACCCCCACTTATTACACATGGGAAAAACTCTACAAGGCAGTGAAATTTCTGTCTCCCCACTGAAATGTGCATAAAAAAATGCAAGGCCAGAACAAGAGGAGAGAAAATGAGAGACTGTGGCTTTAAATGTCATATTAATGTATTGGCCTTATTAACTGATTAGGCTAGAGTTCCTTTTAGACTGCGTTTGCAAATTCCTCTTGGTATCCAATGCTATTTTCTGTGAAATGAAGTATACAATATCATTTAAGAACTTCAAGTTCTACTGATTTAAATATTTATTAGTCTAATTTATTGGTTTTTAAACTGCTGATCTGAACATTATCCTAATTAAATAGAGGATAAATTACCAGCCACAGAATTCTTTTGTCCCTAAGGGGAGATCAGATCAGCTCTGGTGTGTTTTTAAAATGGAAATAAACACATTTCTATAAGTTACTCTATGGGCAGAGCTACCTAAGTTAAAGATATAATTTTTATTTTATTTTTTTTATATAGTCTCTATCTATAGCATGGCTCAAGTTCTTTTTAGTCAATTAGCAGGTAACTAATGCAGTCATAATGGGAATTCAATTTTTCTTTAACCTTTCTTGACAATTAAGTTGCTAATTCCCATGAATTTTCCCCTCACATCTGCCTGGGGCATACAGCAATACTTTCTATTGGTTCTCAAAACACCTCATTTCCTGTGCACACAGATTCACCCTGACTTGAATTGTGATCCAAAGTTTGAATTTTAGGCTCAGGTGGCTGGCCAAAAATTCCCATTCCCAACATTTAGGAATTCTGATTAATGAGTTTGGGGGCATGAGATTATTTTGATGCTCCAGGTTGGCTTTAATTTGTTTGCTTCTTTGTTTGGCAGAGTTGGGTGTGGAGTGCAAGGCTTCAATGTATGCTGGGCAAATGTACCATGGAGTTACCTTCAGCCTGACTGCAGGTTTACGACTTTAAAAAGCTCCTGTTGGGTACACAGGTTCCCAAAGCTTTTCATTTTCATTTTTTTCTTTCTTTTGATGGGCTAAAGATAGCTCAGTAGTTAAGAACACTGGCTGCTCTTCTGCAGGACTCTCATGTTCAATTCCCGGAATCCATATTGTGGCCTACAACCATCTGTTACTCCAGACCCTGGGGATCTACCACCCTCTTCTGGCCTCTATGAGTACTGAATGCACATGGAACACATATATGTAGATAAAACACCCATTCACATGAAATAAAATCACAACTCCCTTTTTCTTTTTGCTGTTGGTTGGGTGTGGTAGCACACACATCTGTAATCCCAGCACTTGGGCAGCTGAGGCAAGAAGATTGTGAGTTTGAAGCCAGCCTGCACTATGCCACCTTCTCTCTTTAAAAACGAAAAAATCTTAAAAACCCTGCATTTCTTTTATAAATTGATTTGAAGCCTGGCATTTTCTTCAGCTGGTGGACTCATTCAGCTGAATTTCACTCATTCTCACACATTTCTGTGTGCTGTAAATATGTGTTGCTACCATTGGGTAATAAAGAAGCTGTTTTGGTCTATGGCAACACAGGGTAAGAGCCAGGTGGGAAATCCAAGCAGAGAGACAGGAGGAAGAAGGGCGGAGTCAGGGCAGATGCCATTCAACCATCCAAGGAACAAAATTCCAGCAGACTGATAATTCCATGGCCACATGGCAATATATAGACTAATAGAAATTGGTTAATTTAAGATGTAATAGCTAGCTAACAATATGCCTAAGCCTTAGACCAAACAGTTTGTAATTAATATTAAGCCTCTGAGTGATTATTTTATAAAAATTGCTGCGGCCCGGTGGTACTGAGAAACTTCATTCTACAGTTAGTAGTACTAAGAGTCTGTATTCTGTATGAAGTGCCCTCCTATTTACTACATTTCAAGCAAGGGTTTTCTTATCAAGCCATATTTTAAAATCAGGGCAGCCTTGTCAGCACACAGTCTAGGAATGGAGTTGTGTGAGAATTCTGAGTGCTCTTGAGAAAACTCCAATAAGACAAGATGAGAGTCTTGTGACCTCAGTTTCTTCAAAACACAAAAAATGTGTTTTCCTGCTCCTTCCAGGTTTGGCAGGTAGAAGGGAGTTTACTTCCGATTACTCATTATTGCTTGCTGCTGTTATTCAATTAGATGTTTGCATGCCTCCATGGAAAAACATAATTTTGCCATGTGTGGAGTGTTCTTGTGATTGTACACAGCTTGAATTCACGAAGCCTTTGCTGAGGTGGCCTTTCTTAACACTCAGAGTATTTGTTGTCTGATGCTCTGAATAAAATTGGCAATTGCATCAGACTAGTCTGCCTCATTTGTCGGCTCCATTCTCCCGGATCCCATGGCCTCCAGAGTGACAAGCAAAACCCTAGTAATTTTAGGAAAAATTAATTTACTTATGCCCCTGTTATACCACTAGCCTAAAACATTAATGTGATTCAGTCCAGATGAAACACAGAACAGTTAGTTGAATCACTTTGTTAACTAATGGTTTTTGGTAATCTGAAGTTATTCTAGAGCATTCTGTCAACCCAGTAGTCATAATTGGGATATTCACTAGGAGTTCTTTTCAGTAGGAGAACTGAATCTACTCAGAGCACTTTCTGGTTATCTATCTTTTATGAAAAAATATGTGCTTGGAAAATTATAGACTATTAACCACTGTGTATAATGGTTAGCTTATGCCTTTCTTTTTTTAAAAAAAAAAAAAAAACATAATTCAAAACCACTGAGGTTTTATGTTGCTGTGGCAGAGTACATACCATAGAAATATTGAAAGGGCAAAAAGCAAGCAATACATAAACAAAAACAAAAGCCCAATACCTCTTACAATCAGGTCAGCAGCAACAGAGAGTTTATCCACACTTGTTTGGACCATGCAGACATATTTCCCAGCATGCTTCAGTTGGATGTTTCGGATCATCAAATCACCAGCTGAATCCTGCTGATAAAGTAGAGGAAAGTGGCTACAATTACTTTTTAATGAGCCCTAAATATCATTATCACATGAAGGACACTATGACTAATGGATTTATTTTACACCGGCTGATGAAACCTTAGTGATGCAAGCCATGGCTATTAAAACTATGTGAGCCAGCCTGAGAGATAAGAACACCAATGTTTTCAGAGAGCTTATCTTCCACGGGAGCTCAGGTGTCTGGATCAGTTGGCTATCCCTGCTGGCATCACTCAAAGTTACACAACGTGGTTTTTGATTGAGCCTTATGGGTTCCCTTCAGTATGCTCTGAGCCTATTGCCTGTGCTTGCATTCTGAGACTTTGAAATTCTATATTTGGAAAGGGGAGGCAAATCTACGTTTAGAGGCATCTGCATTCTTCTGCAGAACCCTGTCTTGCAGCCAGCATTTTGATTGCTCTCAGGTTTGAATTAAAGGATTATGAAGGCCAGACTCTCTAAGGAAATCTTGAATCATCTAGTGTGGAATAGTGCTAATTTGTTTTCTAAATGCCAAATGCATGTTTGATTAGCAGATGAATGGGACTAATTACATCCTAGTATGGATGCCTATGTGCCCCAAAACCATTTCTACACTGTTCACCAGAAAATGACTTTTCATAAATACAAAGTGATCTCTCCACTAGACTGCTCCACCTTGGAGTTTAGTTTCACTTCCTGGATATTGAGAAGCTTGGAGAATAAAGCAGTCACCACTTCATGGGGTACACTAGAAATGCTCCCTTCTTTCTGAATCTGAACTACAAAACAGGAAGTTGACACATACTTTGAAGTTGTTATTCCTCCAAAGAGCACTGATAACGAATGACACATAGTAGGACTTGGCATGCCTCCCGAATTTTCCAAGTTCTTTAGCCATGTTAACACACTCAATTCCCACGTGTTCTATGAGGCAGGGACTCTTGTTAGCTTATTGACAGATGAGAAAACTCTAACATAAAGAGGCTAGGCAGCTTTCTATAAGCTATATATGTAGCAAAAGACAAGGTCTCTTATTGGCCTAAAACTTGCCAAGTAGATACGACTGTTTGGCAAACCAATCCAGGGACTCTGCTGGTCTCTGTCTCCTTGGCATTGGGTTTCAAAGCATATACCACCATGCCTGGGTTTTATATGAGTTCTGTGAGATTGAATTTAGGCTCTGTGATCAGCAGACTAGTATTTACCACTGAGCCACCTCCCAGACCCCACCCTTGTTAGTGATAATAATTATATACTCCTCCCAGGGATGAACTTAATGCCTATATGAAAGCAGCATGATAGCCAGGTAGTGGTGGAATACACCTTTTATCCCAGGACTTGGGAGGCAAAGGCAGGCAGAGAGATATCTGTGAGTGTAAGGGCATTCTGGGCTACATAGTGGATCCCAGGGCAGCTAAGGCTAAATAGAGAAACCTTGTCTCAAACAACAATTCCCCTTTCCCCTGGAAAAACAAACAAACAAACAAACAAACAAACAAATAAACAAAGGAAGAGACAAAGCACCAAGTTCTCAGTTTCTTCTTTTGTTTTAGTAAAATAGGTCACACTCATATTTACTGAGGGCAAAGAAAAAGTCCTGAGGGCCAATTGTTAGTAGGATTAGAAGAAGAAAGATGGGAGTATGTCTCGAAGGCAGAGCTGCAGTTTGGGGACCTAGTTGTTTGGGGCCCATCTCTGCTGTGTGGTTTCATCTAAGACTCTTAATCTGCCTGCCTCTCCGTTTATTGACCTTTCAAAGAGAGATGACTTCCCTACTGTGCCATGTTGTGAGAGTCAGATGAGCCTGGGCACTAGTGTGAAATCCCTTCACAGACTATGAAGCATAGAGTAAATTTAAACTCCTCTCACTGATGGCTGTGATCAATTTTCTTTGTGAAACAATCATGTCAAAGACCTTAAATCTAATTCAAGAAGAGCTGAGATTTTTTTTTATCTGAAAGTTCTTTTATTTATAACACTTGTGTTCTCATCCAATACCACTGTACACTGAACATATCTTAGTATTAAAAAATGGGATGATAATCACTAACCTATTTCATAGGGTTTCTGTGAGGATTGGAGAGCTAATATATAATAAGATGGTTGATAAATGTTTAGGTACCTTGCAAGTAATAGGAACCAGCATTATGAACCTAAAATAGTTCACATGTTGGGCCTTTAAATAGAGATGTAAATAAGAACTAAGCCTCATGATGGAAATGTGTGCAGAGGGGTGGTAAATCATATTGATTTTAAGGTGGATGACATATTTACTTTAAAGTGGAAGCCATGTTGATTTTAAGGTAGAAGCTATATTGGCCTTAAGGAAATATTTACCCCGCCTCTGTGATTCATTCTATTCCCCAGGGGATGAGTGTCAAAGAGACTTACTTCAGCACATAGCAACCTACTTTCACAATTTTGTAGTTGTGACTAAGAGTGTGTCTTAGCTATTCTTAAATTTTAGTGAGATTTATAGCTTTAAAATCAAACTGAAAAAAAAAACTTTAAAGTAAGGAATGAAGTAAGAGTCTCACAGAGTGAGGCTGTTCTTTCCCTTAGAAATACCCAGAATAAACTGCTACTGTGGTCTACATTTATGTTCCTACCAAACAGAACAAAAGAGTTCCAGTATATTTACCCCCTACTCCAACTGTGGGCTCCATTCTCTTTCTGAAAAAGCACTGGAGGACATGAGAGAAGAACAAAACAACTTTCCAAATAAACCGAATAAGCTGAGCCTGCCCACCGTTGTTTCTTATGCTGACTCGGGGAGCATAAACTCAAGTGGGTCTGAGTTCAGAACGGCACATCCTTTCCTCAACTGTGAGATCCTGACATTATCAACATGGGTGACAATGGGGCCTAGACTGCTTCCCTCTCTTTGTAGTAATAGTGGATAGCTGGTCCTGCTGACAGAGTTGCATGGAGGAGAGAGGTGTTTCTCACATGAAAAGCAAATGAAAGCAGTTTTTTGGTTTTTAATTTCTGTTTTTTGTTTTTTGTTTTGTGTTTTGTTTTGTGACAAGGTCTTACTATTGAAATCAGGATGGCATACACCTCACTACATAGCCAAAGGCTATCTCAAACTCAGCTCCTTTTGCTTTTGCTTCCTGAATGCTGGGATTACAGGTGTGTGCCACTACAGATAGCTGAATGAGAGCACTTCTGTGGATGCTAAGTATTCCTTGGTCCTCTGTTCCATTAAGATGTCTCCCTCTGTATTTCAGCTGAAATGGCGCATAGTGGCTACTAGGTCTGATTGGTCAGGCATCTTTTTCAGTCATCAATCACCAATCCATTTTAAATAGCTACTGCTCATGAAATTCTCTAAGATCATACTTTTCATATTGACTTTGCCTACAAAATTGGTTTTAATGTGAAAAGCAACTATTCAATTTAGTTATGAAGGGTTTTCTCAATGTATACAGCCCTGGTATTACAATTAATATCACCCTTTTTCAGCCATTAGAGTTTTAAAAATATTTCTTTTGTGGTCGGTATAGGGCTAAGTATATATTTAGACTGAAAAGAATTTGATATCGCCAGGTGGGGGTGGCACACGCCTTTAATCCCAGCACTCAGGAGGCAGATCCAGGCAGATCTCTGTGAGCTCAAGGCCAGCCTGGTCTACAGAGCAAGATCCAGGACAGGCACCAAAACTATACAGAGAAACCCTGTCTCAAAAAACAAAAACAAACAAACAAAAACCCAAAAATTTGATATCACCAACACTTCAGCAAGTAGAATTACTCTCACTAAGCTGGGCTACATGAAAAAAGTCCAGAATGGTTAACCATGGCAATGCCATACAGTCTTATTCAACCAATATTCCAAGAGAAAATTCCTAATGAACAGAGGCATTGGTGTAATGAATTAACTTTTCTGCTGTGTATCCAAAGTGATATCATCCTTGGGAGAATTGAGAGAATAGTCATTCAAATCCCTTTTAGTGCTCTGCAACTCAAACTCCAACAAACTAAGCATGCATGTAATGGATAGAATTATTACAACATTTAGGTGGGAAATATATCCCCAATATATCTCATGGAAGGAGTTGTTAGCTTCAGGGCATTTATACTCCACCTAAAGGGACAGACATGAGATGAGATGGGCAAATCAGAAAATAATATTTCTGTGGCAGTTGAGGAAGGGAAGGGCTTTTTAAATCATAGCTCTAGTTTTATACTCTGGTGCTTTCTGATTAGACTTCACAGAAAGTGGTCATTAGAGTGAGTATTCCTTACCAAAGGAAATGTAGAGCTGTGTAATGCTGAAAAATAATTGTTGAAAAAGTTTGTGATAGACACAAATTGTTTCTAGATTTAAGCTTCTCTTGGCACATATTCAATGGTAATATATATTATACTGAAGAGTAAGGCATTTCAAAAATTGATGCATTTGGATTCAGACTCCATGGAGATGATAAATCACCTCAGTGTATTTGCAGAATCAAGAGAACAAATGCCAACTTTGTGATGATGAGTATCCCATAAGAGCCCAGAGGAATACAATAGCAACCTGAAGGCATATAAGGAAACTAATACTTTATTAACCATTTGGGGACATATTATATGATATGGAAGTAGAGCTTGGGCTGGGAAGGTCAAAACTGATGTAGATGTAGATGTAGATGTAGATGTAGATGTAGGGAAAAGGCCCTTCGTATATCTCCTATGAACCTCAGTTCCCTTCTTCACACACAGCAGTAAATAGTTAACCTGACATCAGCTTGGTTACGCATGCTATCTATGACATCACTTCTTCATAAGTGAGGCAGAAAGGAGCCGGAATTAACCCAGAGTTCTGTGAAATAAGATGCTTCAACAACTTTACATTTGTTTCTAAGTTAATGCAAACAAATTAATTGGGTCAGTGTGCAGAACTTTTGCTGTGCTGTTTCCCATGGATAGTATGACACTGATACTTACCCCTCCAACTCTCTCAAAGTGGTCTCCATCTTTGTCGAAGTCTATCAAGCGTCCGTTAAATGACCAAGTAAACACAATATCCAGGGAGTGATCATGTGTCACCTGGCATGGAAGAACAATGCTTTCTCCAACGGTAACATCCATGCTGGAAGGGGGAACCATCACCTTGGTTGGGTCTGGAATTTGAAAGAAAACAAGGGCTGTGGTTGCAGCTTAGTAGTAAAATGTTCCTTGCATACATATGTAAGGCCCTGAATTCAGTCTTCTAAACCTCCAACCTCCCCCTAGCCCTCACCCAAAACAAACAGCAACAACCTTGATACCGTTTATGTGGAAATATAGTGTAGAACCCTATAGAACCTGGAGCAGAAGGGAAGTAAGTAGTTGGTTTGGTGATCTTTCTTAAGCTGAGAGCAACCAACTTCTGTCACCTGAGAAGCCCAGATTGAGACACAGGGTTATTTTCAATTAAAAAAAAAAAAAAAAAAAAAAAAAAAGATGAAGCTGCTCATTATGTGCACTTTCATAGGATTCAGCCCAGGAGCCATGAGGCGATATCTCTGGAGACAAGCACACAAAGGCCCCTGGCTGGCAGCTACTCTGAGAGATGCTATATTTTAAAGGTTTGCATATCTCTCCGGTCTCACTAAAAGCTCTATCTCTGTTCATATCTATATACTGTTAGGTCTCAAGGAAACTCTTCTGGAGGTTAGACAAAAGACAGTGTCTCTCAGGACCTTGTGAATCCAGATCCTTCTACCCAAGGAGTCATTTCCTTTATCATTGGCAGAAGGGAGAAATGACCAAAGCACATGCTCCCTCAGTGTCACGAATACCTGTCACACATTCATTCCAGAGTTCATGCTAACATCCTAGTCCTTCTCACCTCCTCCTCTACCCCAGACTTCCCCAGCTCATGGGATTCCCTCCCATCAGTGACTCTTTCTCCTTATAACCCTGCTATTTCTGCTATGTTCCCTCTCTTTTGTCCAAAAGCTTTTTGTTTTTGTCTCTCAGTACCCCCCCCCACACACACCTCACATACACATTCCTGGTTCTCTCATGGCCAGGGCCAGTCTGCTGCTTTATTTAGTTTACTATTTTCTCTCTGCTGTGGACAATTCCAGACGCCTCTGGCTGTTCTCTTTCTCGCATACCTACAATAAAAACCTTCCCTTTAACCATGGAGCACTCATGCCATCAGTTTATACCCATACAAGCAGGCAAATCCATGTAATTTGAAGTTTGTTTGACTTTTCGGGTTTTGTTTGTTTGTGTGGTTGTTGTAAAAGTAATTAGTGTTTTAGTATAGCAGATTGAAAGTAATAGTCAAAGACAAAAACAAAGCAAAAAATTCCCACACAAAGCAAAATCAAACCACATCCACATAAAATGTTTGTTTTCCCTTGCCCTTAGCAGAAGGCTGAGAAGCAGTGAAACTATTGTTTTCATATAGGTGGAATTTCCCTCCATCTTCAGGCTTATCATTTTTCAGTTGTTTTGTTTTACATCATTGTAAACACGATAAAGGAAACACCCCTAACCCCAAACCAGGGCCTAAAATCAGTGCTAGGGCTTTAAGAAATCCATTGCCCATGAAATTCAGAAAGTAGATAACACCCATCACAAACTCTGGAGCAATATCACAAAAAAATAGGTAATTTGTCTTTATATCCCACCCTGAAGTTTATTTTAAAACAAACAAACAAACAAACAAAAAACAACAAAACAACAACAACAAGAACAAAATAAAACCCAGCAGTTTCTGGGCCTGGCTTCACCAGGTCCACCCCACTCCCTACTGTCTACAACAAAAACTGATTTTCAGGCCCTGTACAGTGTTTTCCTATCTGCTTTGATACCGAGCCTCGGGGTTTGGGGTGCCAACTTTTCAAACCAATGAAATTCTGAGATTGTTCTGAGTAGAATTGAGGCTAATCTTTTTTTTCCTTTCCATTGATTTATTTCTTACATGTGGTGCAGATAAAGCACCTCATTCCACCAAACTTAGTATAGATTGGCTTATATCTTTATCAAGCTACTTTATAATCTGCATAATGTGTCAATTTATAGATTGCCACTTTGAAACTAGTAGACTTTTTAAGGAATTTTATTACAAATATAATCATAAAGGTAATGAATACCATGAAGAAGATGAAATCTGTATATTGCTTCTTCAAAATAAAGAATATTACTTTTGGGGCTGGAGAGATGGCTCAGCGCTTAAGAGCATGTACTCTTCCAGAGTACCTGATTGTTCTGAGCATCGTTGCCAGGCAGGTTACAACCACTTGTAACTCTAGATCCAGGGGTATCTGTTGCCTCTTCCCACATCCACACAAACATGCATAAATAACAAATAACTATTTTTAAAAGAGTATTAATTTTCAATGTCACTCCTTTGCATTTTTGTTTTAATTGGGTTGTAACAGGCTTGATTAGCAGAGAAGGTGTGTCAGCTCCGAGCCACCATGTGGTTCTTTACAATACTACAGGGTTTCATAAATGATGTCAGAGAGTACAATGGTAACAAGCAATATGGATTCAACATAGTATGTCTATGTACATGCCTCATGGATCAAATCTTACTCAGTCACACTCCTCAAATGTCCATAAAGTAAACTGGAGTAAATAATTGCAATCAAGATGAATTCAAAGTTACTACCATCATCAACAACAAAGAGAACAAAAATTAAATATCTTCCATATTTATAGGACTGTGTTTCAGCCTGTGAGATGTATAAATATTTATTAAAATAATTGCTTGGGTTAAAATCCCTCTGGTAGGAAAATTATGCAATGGAAAAAAAGAAAGCATCTTCAACAAATAGTGCTGTCATAAAAGGATGCTAGCATGTAGAAGAATGGAAATAGATCCATATCTATCCCCCTGAACAAAACTCAAATCCAAGTGAGTCAAAGGACATTCAATCTTCAACACCCCCAACAGAAAGGGTGAAGGAGGCCTGGTACATAGAGTACCAGGCCAGGCCAGGCCCGGTACATAGAGTATCAGGCCAGGCCAGGCCCGAGCCACAGTCAGCAGGCAAGGTGATAACCAAATAAGGACAAAGCCTGGGACTTGTCCAGGCCTGCCCCCAAATGGAAAAAATGTAGCCTTAGCCAACCCCTAATAAGCCCTGACCAATAAGAACATACTAATATGATTGCCACTTGCTTAATCCAATTGCAGATAAACTGACCTAATTGCTGTAGGACCCCCCCCTCTGGCTGTGCTTAAAAAAAGCCTGTGAGGTCTTCTCAGGGTCATCGCCATTTTGCCTTTGTATGGCATGATTGGCCCCAGTATACTAGAATCTTTCTTGAGAAAATAAATTCTCTTGCTGATTGAATATGTGGATGGTAGTCTTTTGTGGGACTTCTACAGGACCCTAACATCATCACAAGTCTTTCAGATTACAAGGCTAAGGGCATAAGACAACAAATTGCACTCTTTATTACGTGTAGACTACTGAAGATATTTAAGTGCAGAAAGAATTCTAAGAGTTTTTGCTACAGGATACAAATTGTACTATGAAAGTAATGAACTTACTATTACAAGGAGATAACTGGTAGTGATCTTTAAAATGCTGCCTCTAGTGGTAAGTTTATACACTAAACATGAGAGTAGAATCAAAGGTCCAGGCTCAAGTAATTAAACTGAAGTTTGGGTTATCAGCAAGGAGTCTGCACAAAACCCAAAGTCTACAGGCATTTCAAATTGTATTTTTTTTTCTTTGTGTAACTTCTCTCTTTTTGTGTTGAAAGTTGAAGCCATGGCTTTGCATACTCTATAGCACTGAGTCACATCCCCAGCAAATTTAGGGATCTGGGACAGATTTTTTGTTAATGAAACTCTCATACCTGTTAACCAAGGATCAGTTGGGTGTCTTACATAAAGGATCATGCTGGCCCAGTTGTAGTACTGACAACAGCTAATTCATTTATTTTGTGCTTGTTGTCAATCCATGCTCTGAGCTCTGAAGTAGCAACAATCAATGCAAAGTAAGTCATGCGTGTCCACCAGAGAGGTCTCCCAGGGTCTATAGCAGACTAAACTAAGGAGCTTGAAAACCTCATTAGGTCCCTGGTTTTATCAGTGTTTACTCTTCAGCACTCTCGTTACTGTGCTAGGAATTCTGATGCTTTTGATTAATTTCCTTAAATTTGAATACAACTGCCGTACACAAATAAACAGATGGCTTCTTGCCATAACAAACTGCCTCCCTTCCTTTGGTTTTAATTCATCAAGATCACGAAGGACCTGTATTTATGACTTGTGTTTTGACAAGTCATTCGCACTATTGTTCTGTGAACCGGACTCTCAGAGGCAATTGAACTCAAGACGCTGTTTGAATCTGGTTGTAATTAGGTGACAACAGTAAGTAGGACCAACAACATCCGGGAACAACCATTCGGTGGCAGTTTCCTGTTTCCAACTTGGAGAGTGACAGATCCAGGACTCTGGATCACTGATGTTGACTGACATTTATTTATAACTGCTTAAGCTACTAAGAGTTTATAGAAATTACTTATTTCTAGATAAACCAAGTGATTTGTTTTAGCACTTGGAAAAGTTAATCATTAAACACTTAGTTACTCAGATTAGCAAATGGATGTGAACATGATAATATATATCCAAGCCATTTGATATCTTGACTTGATGATGCTTGAAAAAACATTCTGAATTAGAATTATCTGTAGAAGCCGGGCGGTGGTGGCGCACGCCTTTAATCCCAGCACTCGGGAGGCAGAGCCAGGTGGATCTCTGTGAGTTCGAGGCCAGCCTGGGCTACCAAGTAAGCTCCAGGAAAGGCGCAAAGCTACGCAGAGAAACCCTGTCTCGAAAAACAAAACAAAACAAAACAAAAAAAAAAAAAGAATTATCTGTAGAAACAAGTAGCTTTGGTCATATAACACAGATACCACACAACTATGTTTATGAAATAAGTACTCTCCATAACAGCCAGATTATGAAATCAGCCTAGATGTCCATCAGTAGATGAATGGGTAAAGAATAAAATGTGGTATGGAATTTTGATTGGCCATAAAAACAGAACAAAGTTACATTATTTCAAAGGAAATGGATGGAACCAGAAACAATCATGTTAAGTCACATAAGCCAGTCTCATAAAGACAGTTTTCCACGTTTTCTCCTGTGTATGGAATCTAGATTTAATAATAATAATAATAATAATATATAAAAGGCTGGGCATGGTGGTGCAATCCTTTAATCTCAGCACTCAGGAGGAAGAAGCAGGCAGATCTCTGTGAGTACAAGGATAGTTTGGTCTACATAGTAAGTTCTAGGATATCCAGGGCTATAGAGAGACATATCTATATCTATATCTATGTCTATATCTATATCTATATCTATATCTATATCTATATCTATATCATCTATATCTATCTATATACATTATATATATTTATCTATATACATTATATATATTTATATATGACATGTTGGGAAAGGAAGAGAAGCACAGAGAAGGCAAGGAAGGACATGAGAAGGTAAAGGGGATTGAATATTACCAATGATATACATGTATAAAAATGCCATAATAAAATGAATCATTTTAAAGTGAATATACACTAATTAAAATAGCACTTTGGGCTCATGGGATAATAATTCTATTTAAAAAATAGTTATGTGTCTGTGTGTGAGTACAGGCATGCACATACCTCGTGCATACACAGAGGTAAAAGACAACTTTGTGTCAGTCCTTGCTTTCTACCTTGTTTGAGGCAGGTAGGTCCGTGCTGTTAGTCTGTGCACACCTGCCTAGCTGGTGCCTATGAGCCTCTGGGGTCCTTCTATCTCCACATCCTATCACATGGTGGGAGTTCTATAATTATATGCACACCACCTGCAGCTTGATGTGTGTTTTGGGATTAGAATTTAGAGCCTTCTGTTTGTATGGCAAACAATTTACCTGCTGAACCATCTCCCTAAGTCCAATGATTCTAGTTTTGATGTTGTTTCCTGCATATCACATCTCACTTCGCTTTATAATTTTTTTTTTATTTCAATCACAGTGCTAAGATATTCACTTGGTGCCTATTAAGGAAGTGTGTGTGTGTGTATTTATATCTATTCATTTAAAAATAATAGAGATATTATATCTATCCATTTAAAAGAATGGGACTCTTCAAAGTCTTGGAACATGCCAAAGAGCTAATAGTTAGTTCGCTTTTAATGATGTAAGGGAACGTGGACAAAGAACTGCTTTTTAACAATAGGTAAATGCCATAGCAAAGGCTGCTGATGGATGATGATAATAATCCTACAGGTCACATGCTTGTGGGTCATCTTCAACACTGTGCAGTTGCACCCTACTTTTCAATAAAAATAAAATCAATGCTGGATAAGGTAATTTATCAATTTTTTGTAAGATATATAAAAAAGGGATGTCTTAAATATTAGATGAAAATCAAGATTCTCAGTGACTCAAGCTGGGCCATGTTGTGTTTTCTTTTCTTTTCTTTTTTTTTAAATCTAGGATGAAATTTAAGAGGGATAATGGCAAAAGGCTGTACTTTTAAAAATTAGCAACCTCAGTACATTCTACAGGGTTGGCAGTGCCCAAAGACAAGATGAATATTTCAGTATGTGAGATATCCATGTAACTGCCAAAGAAAGCTAATGCAATCTTATGCTGCGCTCTTTGCCCGTGCTATTCCAGTTTAAGGAGGCAATAATCCAGCTGTGTTTTGCATTAGTCGGGGCACAGTTTACCACTAGTGTCCGTTGGAGTCACTGACAGATTAGGACACACGTGCTACTGAAGAATCTAGTACATTTAAACAGCAAAAATCACTGAGGATGTTCAGTACAAGGAAGAGAAATTAAGAGATGTGATGGGAGCTTTCAAACCCATGAAGGGTTTACAGGCAGAAGCTTAATCGCTTATATTGTGTTTTCCCACCGTAGAAAGGAAAGAGCAAACAGGACAATTTTACCCCCTCGTAATCATTTGGATCTTTCTAACAGGAAAATGGGTTTCCTGAGGAGACCATGCATTTCCATTTGGAGAGGTATTCCAGAGGAATAAAAGAACCATCAGAAATGGTTACAAAGTGGCACTGATGTCCAGCCAGGCTGGATAAGCTCTGTTGTATCTTATATTTACCAATTTCCTCCTTCTGTCAGCAACCAAGGCACAATGGTGTTTGCCTGGCTTAATAGTTTGTAAGAAGGTGTTCTGAGTTTATACAGAAAATTCCTGCCTGAATCAACTACTTCTGAATGATCCTTTGTTGCCACCATTCTAGGAAATGTACCAAGTGACATTCTACTGTAGGAGAAAATGTTCTTGTCTCTGTTATATATATATTATTTCAAGACAGGGTTTCTCTGTGTAGCTTTGGAGCCTGTCCTGGAACTCACTCTGTAGCCCAGGATGGCCTTGAACTCACAGACATCCGCCTGCCTCTGCATCCCCGAGTGCTGGGATTAAAGGCGTGCACCACCACCGGGCGTGTAATATGTTTATTTACTTAAAAATTTTGACAACAACTCACGACTTATTTTATCCAACAGTTTATAAGATACCACTGTCATTATTTTGATGCTTTAAATTCCCCATTTTGGGCCAATGAGAGTCTTTTGAAGTTGGGGGTCTCTGTTCTGTTGACATTTTATCACTTAGCTTTTCCCAAATGCTGGTCCCAAAAGATGTTCTAGAACTCTCTTGTATGAGGGAAGAGGAAGAGGGGGGAGGGGAGGGGAGATACACACACACACACACACACACACACACACACACACACACACACAGAGGGAAAGATGGAAAGGCAGAGGGAGAGAGGCAGGTGGGGCTGTTAAAGCTTACTATTTTTCAGCAAGGCTGTGCTGGGTTACAGGCACATACACATGTAACCATAGCTAGCATTTCTCTCTCATATGTGTGCTGGAGATTGACATCATGTCCTCAGGCTTTCACAGAAAGCGCTTGCTCAGTGAGCCATCGCTTCAGCCCTAGGCTTATCTTACATTTTCCCTTTCTTATATCCCTAGAACCAGCCACTTTTCAGAACCCTGATGTTTTTTAGTTGAGTATATTTTTGAGAAACCCATATAGGGACACTCAATGTGCTCATTGTTACTGATGTCATCTTATACACACACACACACACACACACACACACACACACACACACACACACACGAGTAAGCAAGCACACACATACATCATAAACATTTATAGCTTTAAATATGTCTTATTCTGCAAATGCTTCCTTGTTGTCTTGAGTTTCTTTTTGTGCTATTGTGCTTATTATTAACCCCCCAACCTCCCTGGCTACCTCCTCTCCACCACGTTGTGCCTATCCATGGCCATTTCATGTCTTAGATTCTGGGCCCACAGACCCATCAGTCAATAGAGCTCTCCAACCATCTCATCATCCTTCACAGTCAGCCACTCTGATATTTCCTTTGTTCAAGGAAAAAGGGAAAGAAGGGAAGGCTGCTTAGTCTGAATTTTATTTAAGATAGAAATATTCAAAGCACATCACCAGGGGTTAGAGAGATGGCTCAACTGCTAATGTGCTTGCCCCACAAGCATGAAGACTGGATATTGGATCCCCAGCACCCACACAATGTCAGGTGGGTGGGCAGCCCCACTAATTGCAACATATAGGCAGAGACAAGGATCATTGAAGCAAAATTGGCTAGCAAGACTAGCAACATCAGCAAGCTCTGGGTTCAACTGAGAGACTCTGCCTGAGATGGTAAGGTAGAGAGCAATAGAAGGAAATTCCCACTATCAGCCTTAAGCTTCAACACACATGTGTATGTGTGTTTGCACAAACATGTGTAGCCATGCACATGAGAACATGCATACATGCATGCATGCATCACACAACACATACATTCACACAAGAAGAAAAAAATAAAATAAAATATGCCACAAATACTAAAATTTAAAGTATAGTTAATTCTAAATGGTGAGCAGATGCTGTCTAAAAACTGAAGCTTAACATTACTTACAATAAAGAATAAATGGAATTAATCATTACACTAAAATTTAAACAATGAATTTCTACATATCACACAATGAAGAAAATCAGAGTTAATACAGAAATAAAATACTTACTGTCAGAAGCAAGGCATTGCTTAAAAATATATTTAGCTTTTTGATACTAATTCATCCTTAAAGAAAATTGAATTCATTTTCTAATTATTATACTCTATTGGGTCATTACTTTCTAGTTGACCTTTCTTCCTTTCTCTCCTTCCTTCCTCCTTCCATCCGTCCTTCCTTCCATCTGTCCTTCCTTCCTTCCTTCCTTCCTTCCTTCCTTCCTTCCTTCCTTCCTTCCTTCCTTCCTTCCTTCTTTCCTTCCTTCCTTCCTCTCTTCCTTCCCTCCTTCCTTTTCTGAATTAGTGTCTTGCTATGCAGCCTGGGCTGCCTTGGAACTGCTCTTTTGTCTCATCTTCCTGAGTGTTAGGATTACTGGATGGTGTCACTACTTGGCCACTGTTTTAGATTCTTCATTTTAAAACACCTCTGATTTACATTCACACACACACACACACACACACACACACACACACACACACACACACCACATCCAATTTGTACTTTTATTCTAGAGTTACTTAGAGAACTCTAAGAATTGAATAGGAACATAGGATGGGTGGGATATGGGGGAGTCCTTGAGAAATCCACGCATGCTTTCATTTTTGCATTGCTTTATTATTGCTAACTACAGGTACAAATTCCATGCCTGCCTCCAAACTTTGGAGAACAAAGACATGTTCAAAACAGAAGAAAGAAAAGGAAATAAGGAATTTCTGAAATGGAATCCTGAATTGGAAAAGTGTTACCCCCTCCCCCAAATGGCATAGGATCAGCAGCTGCCTCTTTGGCAGCAGGCACCCTGTTGTATCCAAGCAGGGCCAGCCTGCAAATCTAAATCACACTGATTCAGCATATAGTTGCCAATTAAAGTCTCCCTTTGAGTGATGGCCTCTCAGTTCTGTGTGTCTCCAAAAGTGGCTCCATTCCTGGCAAACCACAAGAATGGCAAAAATAAGGTGGCCATATTAAGAACACAGAGAAGCTGCCCTAAAACCAGCATGAAAGGAACACTGGCTGATCAGAACTTCCCTCATCTGCATGCCAAGCATTGCAGGGCACAACACTGTTCTCCAGGTCTCTTTAACCTTGCAGAAGAGGACAGTAGTGTATGAACACTCTCCCGAGTCCAGGTGTTTAATGGGTGCCTTGGTTCTTTGAGCAATGTGATAAATGACATAAAGGAAAACACCCCAGTCAGACTGAGTAGAAAATGGAGACTCCTTTGTAAAGCAATTTACAAATAACCTCTGAGCAGAGAACTTATGGTCTATTATTAAGGAGTAGAGAAAATAAACACCAAATAGAGCTGTTTAATAAGAATGACTGACACAAATAGAAATGTCACAAGCCAACCAAGGGTGGCAAGTATGTCATACAGCAAGCAGTTTTGTGATTACCAAAGTTAGTGAACTTTCCTGGTCCTAGTGTGTAACAGAGAGTGCCTACTTTGTTACAAGAATGTGCTAATGACTCCGCAACACACTTGATTGCCTCTCAAGTCTTGGTTCAACTATTGATATCAAGTTGTTTGTTTTTAAGAACAAGTTATAGGCCGGGCGGTGGTGGCGCACGCCTTTAATCCCAGCACTTTGGAGGCAGAGCCAGGCGGATCTCTGTGAGTTCGAGGCCAGCCTAGGCTACAAAGTGAGTTCCAGGAAAAGGCGCAAAGCTACACAGAGAAACCCTGTCTCGAAAAACCAAAAAAAAAAAAAAAAAAAAGAACAAGTTATAACTTGTCTGGAAGTCAGTCAGAGTCCATTCCCTTACTCTTATTTTTACATGCCACCAGGGAAAGCAAATGTCCTCGTTTGGGGTTTGTGTCATGTTGAAGTCACGGGGTCTATCAGTAAGGATGTCTTTCAAAATGCAAAGAATTTTCTGAAAGAGTCCAAAGCTTCTATGATCAATAAGAATACTCTTTTAAAAAAAATAAATAAACATAATTCTTTATTGATTCTTTGGAAATTTCACATCATTCACTTCAATCTCACTCACCTCCATTTCCACCCCTCACACTTGCAGTCTGCCCCTGCCCTGTAGCTGAAGTTTTTCCGTGTCCCAGGCTGCCGGTAGTCTGGACAAATCTCTCTCACCGCCAGTCCGGCAGCCGTTCGGACCCAAGCAAACACACAGAGATTTATATCACTTATAAACTGTATGGCCGTGGCAGGCTTCTTGCTAATTCTTATATCTTAAATTAACCCATTTCTATAAATCTATACCTTGCCATGTGGCTCGTGGCTTACCAGTATCTTACATCTCTGTGGCTGGCAGCATCTCCCTGCCTCAGCCTTCCACTCCCCAGAATTCTCCTCTCTCCTTGTCCCACCTGTACTTCCTGCCTGGATACTGGCCAATCAGCACTTTATCAATCAATCATCTACATCACTGCCCCAAATAAATTAAAAACAAAACAAAACCAAACAAACAAAAAACCCACTTTGCCCCTCCATCTTTCCAACACCTCTTCATGCATCCTAGTGGCATCAGGAGCTTCAGTGTGTCATGCAGTATACCCCTTTAGTCCAATCAGCCCCACCCATAAAATGTTCATTGCAATGAGTCTGGTTCAAGGCCTCTGTCACACCATCATCACTGGACCTCATCAAAGCTCCTCTCAGATATTCTCTTGTTGCCTCTAATCATAGAGATCCTGTGGTTATTGTTCCCCAGAACTGATCCCTTTGAGCACTCTAGCAGGTCACAGATGGGGGAAGCTCTTAGGGTGGGCCAACCCAAGGCCCAGGATATGAGTCTAGGTGGTAGCAAGCTGGTTGGTCCTGGCCATTGGGACCACTCCCTCAGGTGAAGAGCAGAGCCAGCTCTCCTAGGCCTGTGGCATCAGGGCCAGTTCTCCGACGCCTGTGAGGAGAGGTGGAGCCATCTCTCCTGAGTGCTGGGGTCAGCTTTCCCCTTGGTGGGGGGGAGGGAAGAGTGGCGCCAGCTCTCCTGCTGCAGTGTACAGCAAGGGGCAGGGCTGGCTCAGCACGTCCCTTGGATCTCAACACGCATGGTTCCTACGACCCTTGTGGTAACATGAGCCTTGGACATCAGCCCAGACCGTAGCTGCTGTTGGGCCACAAACCCAGACATAACCCATGGCAGTAGCCCAGGTCCAGCCCCATGTAGCTTCACAGGCTACTCAGATTGGTGTATTCCCTCAGACACCAACATGACCACAGGTGGCAGCCCAGATCCCTGGCATCTGCATTGCCTTCAGTGATATCAGGAGCCATGGACATCAACTCAGACCCTGACTGTGGTAGGGCCACTGACCCAGACATGGCTCTCAGCAGCAGCCCTGGCCCAGGTAGCACCATGGCCCCAGTGGCACCACCACAGGTGGTGGGTGTCCCAGACCACAGGCATCCATGTGACCTTTGGTCACTCCACGGGCCACAGACATAACAGACCCAGACTGTAATAGGACTATCGACCCTGGCATGGTCCCAGTCATTATCCTGGGCTCGGATGTCACCATGGCCTCAGGTGGCAGCATAGGCCACCCAGATTGGCATGTCCACCACAGCAGAGCAACCCTTGGGCACCAACATGGCACCAGGTGTGGGCCCATACCTGTGGCCTCAGCATGGCTTTTGATGTTATCAGGGAGTCATGGACACCAACTCAGGCCATGGTGACAGTAGGGTCCTGTGCCTGACATGGCCCTTGGCAGCAGCCCTGGCCCTGACAACACCATGGCCCCCGGTGGCAGCAGAGGCCACACAGATTGGCATGGCCCTAGTGGCAACATGGCCCTGGGCCACTAATATGGCCTGGCTTGGATGTCACCTTGTTCTCAGGTAGCAGCCCAGACCCCTGGCATAGGCATGTGTGGTGATATTGTGTTCCCCAAAATATTGTGCGCCCTTGTAAACTTACTGGGGTCAAAGAAAAGAACAGCCACTAGATATAGAGGCCAGAAAATGGTGACATACATGCCTTTAATCCTAGCATTCCAGAGGAAGAAATCCATCTGGATCTGTGAGTTCAAGGCCACATTGGAAGCAGCCAGGCATAGTGACACACGCCTTTAATCCCAGGAAGTGATGGCAGAAAGCAGAAAGGCATTTAAGGCGTGAGGACAAGGAACTAGAGAATGGTTAAGCTTTTAGGCTTTTGAGAAGCAGTTCAGCTGAGGTTATTCTGGATGAGGACTCAGAGGCTTCCAGTCTGAGGAAACAGGATCAGCTGAGGAATTGGCGAGGTGAGGAAGCTGTGACTTGTTCTGCTTCTCTGATCTTTCAGCGTTCATGCCAATACCTGGCTCCAAGTTTGTTTTTATTAATAAGACCTTCTAAGATTCATGCTACAGGCATGACCTTTAATGGTATCATGGGCCACAGATATCAACTCAGACCCTGGCTGCAGTAGTACCGCGGACTTAGACATGTCCCTTAGTTGCAGCCCAGCCTGGGCATCACATGGCACCTTGTAGCAGTGTAAGCCACTCAGATCTGTTTGGCCCTGGCTGTAGCATGACTCTCAAATTCCAACATGGCCTGAGACCGGGGGAATTTGCATGGCATTTGGTGGTACCATGGGTCACAGTTACCAACCCAGACCATGTCTGCGGTAGGGCCATGAATAAGAATACTCTAAAAGCAGACTAGCAAGTAAGTAATCAGGGATGGAGGTGGAGAATTGGCTAAATTTATCATCTTGGTTTGACATTTTTCTTTTTGAAGCTTTCTTTATGGTTTAAAAGAAATGACAATCTAAAAGGGCATTCAAAAAGACTCTTCTCAATGACAAATTAAATAAAGAGCATCTTTAACTTAAAGTATAATTAGAACCACTTCGTGACATCCCTTTGATCATGACTGAAGATTTTAAAAAAGGTTTATACACATTTGCATCAAGTAATGATTAGAGTTTTTTTTTTTTTTTTTTTTCTGTTTAGGAAGGAGGAATTATAGGCCTGTTGCTTTCACTTATTACACATGAGTAATTCTCCCATATGAGTCACTGGGCAAAATGGTCCCCAAAGAATCCCATTAGTGTCAACAAGATAGAGTGAATCACACCATAAACTATGCAAAAATATGGCACGATGAGGTCTTTGCTGATTAAAGAAATACAGTCTTGCATTTGAGGGACATTTGCTGCATTTACTGATACAAAATAAAGGAGTATTTACTTAGACTCCAAAAGAAATGACATGCATTTCTTGAGACAATGACAATGAATTTTAAGACAAAGCTTTCCTGTTGCTTACAAGTAAAGTAACACTGGAGTGCCTATGCCCATTCGAATACTGGTTCGATGTAAAGAAAAGATTAATATCCCAGACAGTAGATGGTGCTGCAACCTCGCAGAATGAGAACACGTCCCTTAGTTCTGTTTAACCTGCTCCTGTCAGCAATTTTCCTCATGTTTTCAGTTTCCTGAATTTAAGGATTTGAGAAAAGAGGTGATAATTCTCCCATTCTAAAGCATACCTCTGTGTTTGCTTATAGATTTGAGAAGAGGTCACTGAGGGACTCATGGAGCTTAAGATGGAGGGTATTAATTCCTTGGTTGGCCTTATTTGCTGGCCTTCTTTTATTTGGCATGGTAAGATTGATTTCCCAAGCTTTCTGCAGAACAGACTCCAGACCAGACCCACATACCCCCAGCAGTCAGGTCCATTCTTGCTGCTTTGCCTTGGGGTCCATCTGTAATTCTAAGTGAATCTTTTTCTGGGATCTTATCATTAGAAAATAACTATTAATAGCTTCTCAGCCCTTAGCAGTAGCTGGAATACCCCCTTTGTACACATACTGGACAAGACATCACAGATTGAGCTAATAAGACTCTTCTTCCTGCCATGCTCCCTGCTTCAGAGTAGAATCTGCTCACATATTCTAGAAACTTAACAGAGAATAAAAATCAGTAGATTTCCCATCTAAGGCTTTGTCAATGCTCTAGATTTTGAGATGTCAATTACTGGAAAATGCGCTTGTAAGCCTGGGCAACTCCCTGGAGTAGGTTTGAGGGTCACTGCACAAGAGTACAGTTGTCCATACCAGAAGAAGGGGACGTTTTTCTTTCGTTGAGAATTACTGACCCAAAAAGAAAAGAAAAAAAAAATCAATGGAAGGTCAGAGAAGTATAAGGCAACTTAATTCAGTTTATTTTTAGAGTGACGGTACAACTTTTCATGTTTTGAAAATTAGGTGGAGCAGGCATACAAATCTGAATCTATGTCAAACAGTTTTAAACTTCCATTTAATCAATGTGAAGGATAGTGGAAGTGGAGGACAAATGGGAAAGCTGGCAGATAAGATGCAAGGATACAGAAGCTGACCAAGAAAGACACAAGTAAAGAGCAGCAGGCCCTTCTACCTCGTAATTGCCAAACAGAGTATACTCATGACAGGGGAATCACAAGAAGACAAGCACGGCAGGCAACAATGAAAGAACCTGAATCGGCTGTCTCTTATGGAGTAATACTCCATTTATTGGTCTTTAGAATATTAAAACAGAAAAAAAACCCACCTTATGAGAAATCACTCCCAACCATGCTCATGCAACACAACCTTAATTAAATTCAGTGGGTCACTCACACACAAAAATCAAAACTAAAAGGGGCCTGGCAAGATGGCTGGGCAGGTGAAGGCACTGGACACCAAGCTTGGTGACCCAAGCTGGATCCCTAAAATCCACATGGGAGAAGAAGAGAATTGACTTTCCTGTTTGCCTTTGATCTTTGGTCTCCACACACATTCCAGGGCAAGCATGGGCATACACACACAGAGACACAGGAAAGGCTTCTGGGAAGAAGGGGTTCAGTAGAAAAGGCTTCTGGGGAGAAGGGGTTCAATAGAAGAGGGTGTGGGATGAAAGAAAGTACTAGGGGGTAAAAATTAGCAAAATGCATTATGTTGCTATCTTAATCAAAATGGTGCCCAGAATTTAAGTCATTTGGACTTGACCCAAAGTCTCATATTTTCTACGTCTACATTTAAGTCATCTACAAAGACAGATGGTCTTTGCCATTGTGATAAGCAGAGCACTCCAACTCTGTGGTATCATTGTCTGGAAATACTGAGTAGAAGGTAGCAAAAAAGCAATTGGTAGACCACATTAGCAAGAGATTTGTTAAAGGGCAAAAGGAGACATAGCTTTGTGGCTAAGTCTTTGTTAACTGAAAACATACAACATTCTCATTTCAGAAACATGGTAGTTATTTAAATTCAAACAAAGAGAACCTTGAAAGTTTCATAAGTATGATGGCATATATGTGTGTTTATGCATTTAAATGTACATTAATTAATAAATTTTAATTGAAAGGCAATTTACATACTTAAATCACCCACTAGAACCCAATAGTTTATCATCAGTAGAGAGGATAGTAAGGGCAAGACCACAGCTTAAATTCTAACAAATATGTACACAGTATTTGTTTAGTTGATGGCAAGCCCCTGAACTGATCCCCTGGGCAGCAAAAAAGTGAACAGGACTTTATAAATTGTTACAGTTTCTGATAAACCAATTCTTACAAAGATATAGGTAAGAAAAACCAATTCACTCTTTAGATCATTTATAACCCATCCATTAAGCAAGCCCGATGTGTATAGATCTTTCTACTTACCGATTGCTCTGTAGTTTACAAAACCCTTCTATCTGTCTTCCACATGAAAAATAACCTTTCACTTTGTCGCCATACCAGAACCTGCTCCTTTTTGTAATCCCAATGGAATTCATTCACTCTGGGTTACAAGGTGCAATGGGAACCAACAGAACACTGTCATGGTGAAGACTCCCAAATACCACATGGAGATCCAGACACACTTTACTGGAAACAAGTCAAGAGCTCATTCAGTCATGGTGGCTAGTGGTTAGACCTCCAGAAGTGAAAGCTGTTTTCATAATGAAGCACTGGGGCTGATGTCAGTTTTTCTAACAATGTTATCAGCAAGAAATGCATTAAACACATAGCCTGGTGTCTAAAAACCTGGTTTTCAACTCTGAGCACCCAGCAATGGTACATCAATCACCACTTAGAAATCATTTGGCATCTCTGATCTGCCGTTTTCAAGGTGATGACATTTGGCACTGTAGGGGGACGACAGAATTTTTATGGATCATTGTACAGATCAATGGATTTTTAATATGCTTCATAAACCCTGCTACATGTTGTGAGATACAAATAGTATTAGTACTGGTAACAAAGATTTGCCTGGTAAGAAAAGGAAACAGTTTCTTTGAGAGTCAGAAGAGGGTGACATCTAAGGAAAAGAACTCTGTCATAAGTCATTGTTCCAAGGCAGCTGCTTGCTGCTTAATAAAAGCCAGCAAAGATGACAAAGTAATTTCTGGTTCAAGCATGAATGCCCAAGTACAGGAGTTTATGTTCAATTGCCAGATGCTTCAAGCTAGCCACTAAATCCAAAGACACTTCATGAGCCAACAACATTCTGGCATTTCAAGCCAGAGGGCTGCATAAATGTACTTTCCAACAGGAAGGGATGTCATGGGAAAATCACTCGGAAGAGGGAACAGTGAAACTGATGAGAACATCTAAGGACTCAGAAAAGAATCTAAACCACAGGAAAAAGAAGTAAAACGTGCGTGCAGACTGGGCTGGGCAGATGGTTCCAGAGAAAAAGGATTTCTTTGCTCTGAAATCATGAAGATTAGAGTTTGGATCCTTAGCATCCTATAAAAGCTAGGTGGGGTAGAAGCCATCTTGTAATCCTAGAGCTCTTGGAGGCACAGATGGGATCTTGGAGCAAGCTGGCTGGGTAGACTAGCCAATCGATGAGCTCTGGGTTCAGTGAAAGATCCTGCCTCAATAAACAAAGTGGAGAGTGGTAGATGATGACATTCAATGTGAACCTCTTACCTCTACATGCACACCCACACACATGAACCCACACATATATGTGTCACATGAACATGCATCCATATACATACATGTGTACCACATACATCCAAAAAGATAGAAAAGAAAACAGGACAACTTATAAAAAGTGGTGGTTAAAAAAATAAAAGGAATAACCCTTATGTTTAATTTTTTTGTGTGATATATATTTTTTATTTTACAATACCATTCAGTTCTACATATCAGCCATGGGTTCCCCTATTCTCCCCCCTCCCACGCCCTCCCCTTACCCCCAGCCCACCCTCCATTCCCACCTCTTCCAGGACAAGTCCTCCCCCGAGGACTGTGATCAACTTGGTAGACTCAGTCCAGGGAGGTCCAGTCCCTTCCTCCCAGACTAAGCCAAGTGTCCCTGCATAAGTTCCTGGTTTTAAACAGCCAACTCATGCAATGAGCACAGGACTTGGTCCCACTGCCTAGATGCCTCCCAAACTGATCAAGCCAATCAACTGTCTCACCTATTCAGAGGGCCTGATCCAGCTGGGAGCCCCTCAGCCTTTGGTTCATAGTTCATGTGTTTCCATTCATTTGGCTATTTTTTTCAATAATTGAGTAAAACTGAAATTTATTATATGCCACAGTCGTCCTAGGGACCTCTATGCTATATATATAGCCTCTATGGTTCTATGGGTTGTGGTCTGATTGTTCATTTTATATCTAGAATCCACCAATGAGTGAGTACATACCATAACTGTCTTTCTGGGTTTGGGTTACCTCACTCAGGATGATTTTTTTCTAGTTCCATCCATTTGCCTGCAAATTTCATGCTTTCATTGTTTTTCTCTGCTGAGTAGTACTCCATTGTGTATATGTACCACATTTTTTTCATCCATTCTTCCGTTGATGGGCATCTAGGTTGTTTCCAGGTTCTGGCTATTACAACCTTATGTTTAATTTTTATAAGGATCTCTGACCCCAGGGCAGAAAGAGGTTATGTTCCTTTATGACTTCTTAGAAACATGATAATCCTTTGTCTCCAAGCAGAAGTTTTAATGTTGTACATTCAAAAATAATTGCTAATTTGCTAAATGTTTCCCCTTACTAGCCCTAGCAAGAGTTAAAGCTGCAGAATATATTTCAAGGTACTCAGGCAATGTGTATACTAAGCAGTTTTTCTTTGTTGTGTGGTTACCTGGTAGATCATTTACACGAGAATAAGTTTAAAAAAATGAGCACATAGATTTCCTAATAATGTCTAGCTCCCATGACTGGAATTATCATTGTAGGTTCTTAGTCAAAAGTTAACAGAACCATAGTAAAGACCATCATGTTCATTATATATGTATGTATGTATATATATATATATATATATATATATCATACTTGTCAGCATGACAGCATATATGTGTCATGTGTTTGTCAATGTGCCAGAATCTCTACCACATGAGACTGTACCCAAGACCTCACTAAAATATGAGCATAGTGAAGCTAGGGAACATGCCTCTCTCATTCAGAGATATTTCACACAGTGACTGGCATGACAGGTATCTGGATACCTAAAGTGAACAGGACTAGGGAGATGGCCCAGTGGGTTAAGAGCTCACCATATAAGCAAAAGAGCCTGGGTTTGAAGCTCCATAATGAATCTAAAAGTCACACGGGTTAGTATACACCTGTGATCTCAACATTCCTATGGGAACATGAAAGGCAGAGATAAGACAGTACCTGGAAGACAGCTATCCTTGCGTAGGTAGTGATAAAGAAACCCTGCTTTAACAAAGTGGAAGGCAACACCCAATACTGCTCTCTCAGCTCTGCACACACACTGTACACATGCACATGCCTGAGCTCTCTCTCTCTCTCTCTCTCTCTCTTTCTCTCTCTCTCTCTCTCTCTCTCTCTCACACACACACACACACACACATACACACACACACACACACACACACGATAGAAACATAGGACAAGCAAACATAGGCAGTTCAACTTCCCAGGCAACGATATAGGTTTCAGTATCATCACCATTTCCAACAGGCCACACAGCTAATTAGAAGAAGAATACAGCCCACCTCTGGTTGACTCAACAGTCCTATAAGTTACTGATTTCCATTCCAACATGACTACAGTTCACTGCTCACTTTAATTCACTGTGAAAGAGGCACTTGGGTGGCTGCCAATGCACAGGTATAAATGAGCTCTGCCTAATTCTCTTTTGACTCTGAAAGAATGTGACATGATGTGTTGGAACTAGAGAGATTTTCTGGAGTCAAGGCATGAGAAGGTGGAGGAAGAAATGGGAACCTGGTTGAGTTCAAAGTGACGAGGAAAGAAAGCATCCAAGAGTGAAAGCATAGGAAGCCACTTCAGGAAGTCACTCCATGAAGGCAGGGAGGCACCATTGGGCTTATACCCCCAAATATGATAACAGCTGACAGGAGGCAAAAAATAAGTGGATTTAAAATACTATATATTAGAAAATTAGACCCTTAAATGACAGATAGTTAGGGATTAAGGGTGAAGACCATGGGCAATGGAGACAGAATTCCCAGATTTCACTGATATTCCTACCACTTACCATGCTGACCACAAGGAAGAGAAATATTTTCTTAGTGCATTAGTTGCCCTGGACTTAACTGAAGTAGTAATACATCTCTCATACTTTGAGCACTGATGGGTAAGCTAATGGGATGTATTGAGAATAACACTTGCTACCTAAAAAGTACTCAATATGTCCTAGTTTGTCTTTATTGAAACTTTCACACATGCATATTATGTGCTCTGACCAAGTCCACTCCCCTATTCCCTCCCTGCAACTCCTCCCTTGTCCTCCATACCATTTTCTCCTCTCAACTTCCTACGCTCTTTTAAAAAACCCATTGAGTCTGCTTAGTGCTGCCTTCTATGCACAGCCTTTGGGTCATCTGCTGGAGCATGTGCAGCCTATCTGGGGCTGCATCCCTGAAGAAAACCAATGCTCCTATTCCTATAAACCATCAAATGTCAATAGAGCCTCATCTAGAAGAGGGAATTCATGAGTCCCTCACCTAACCATTCTGGGATTTTAGAAAGCTTGATCTTGTACACGTCTTGTGCATTCAGTCATAGCCACTGAGAGTTCATGTGTGCAACAGGCCTGCCATGTAGGAAAAACAGTTTTGCCATAGTCAGCTACTACCTCTGGCTCTTACTGTCTTTCTACCCTTTCTTCTAAGATGTTCCCCGAGTCGTAGGACAGGGAGTGTGATATGTATGTCTCATTTGGGGATGAGAACTCCATAGTTTCCTTAGTTTGTGCACTCTGACCAGCTGTGAGTTTCTGTATGAGTTGCCATCTACTACAGAAAGAAAGTTCTCTGATGAGGGTTGAGAGACACACTAATTTATAATGCTAAATACTTATAGGGAAATTCCATATTATGTCCATTTAGAGAAATAATAGCAAGAGCTTCTTTTTTAGAGTCTATGACTACTCAGTCATAGGTTCTTGACCTAGTTAACAGTACCAGGCATGACTTCCATTTGTGGAACAAGCCTTAAATCAATCCAAACAGAAAGTGATTGGTTACTCCAATAATAGTTATGCCACTAGTTAACCAATAGGCATATTTTGGTAGCCCAGTCATTACTGTACCATACATGATTCATAGCTGAATAAGCCCAATGGTTACTCTTTTACTGTAAATATGTATAAGATTTTACTATGAAGGTGACCAAATCAAGGACACTTCCACATTTAGCTGAGAATAAATGTGCAAATTCTCACAATGGCCATAATGCCCTACATGATCTCCAACGATAGCTCATTGAAGTTCTAACTCCTGAGTGAAATAATCTCTTTCTATGGTAACAACAGATACTTGTATCATTTAGATCCAAATGGAAAACTTCTATGTGAAGTCTGACAACCAGAGATTTTAGATTTCAGATAGGAGGCTGCTCTTAAGGAACTATAAGTAGTTAAAAAACAAAACAAAACAAAACAAAACAAAACAAAAAACCCAAATTCTTGACTCTGAAATATTTAGATACAAATTTTGGCTTTGCTGATTACTAGCTGTCTGATTCCAAATAAGACTTGGAAGTTAGGTAATTTATTCCTTACTTATTTATGCATCCCTCTGTGGTGTTTGTGTCTGTGTATGTATGTATGTGGTTGTACTTGTCAAGTGGGCACTTGTGGAGGGTAGAGTGTGCTATCAGGATATCTTAATAACTTTTTAACTCTACTTTTTGAGACAGAGTCCTTATTTTAACTTGATGTTCATCAATTTGCCTGAGCTGGCTGGCCAGTGAGCCCCTGGGATGCGTTTGTCTCTGCTTCCTCTGGTTCTGTAGCACTGAGGTTACAGGTGTGTGCCACTATACCTGTCTTTCATTTGGATGCTGGGAATCTGAACTCAGGTCTTCATGAGTGTCCAGTAAGTTTGTTACTCACTGAATAACTTATCTTCTTCATCTCTAGATAATTTATTTTTAATTTGGAAGAGTCTTATGGCTCTGTACAATATAACGAGCCTTTTAAGTTCTTGATAAAAGTTCTTGATAAAAGATTACTGTTCATGATCACGACAATCATGAGCACTATCATCAATCACTAACTCTATCATCACTAAACCCATCTGTCCCTGTGTCCAAGTATTTAGAGCCCTCAAATTTTCAGATATAGACAGCATCTACAAATACACAAGGATTGGGAAGGGGAGCAAATAAAATCTGGTTAGAAAAGAAAAATATGCCTATATAATTCTCCTAAGAAATACCATGGACGTCTAACTTGTCACTAAGCCCACTTTAACTTTACAAGGAAACTATAGAAGAAATACAGTTGATAGCCACTAATGTTGATAACAGATGCTCAACAAATTGTTTTTAGTGAATGAACCACAAGGAAATTATCATTGTGCATGAAGATTTCCTTGCCAGGACAATTACAAAACACTTAGATAAACAGTGCAGGTGCCTCTGTGCTTGTTCATTTGCAAGGGCAACACACCAAGTAGGAAAAGATGATCCTAAGAATGACATCAAGTCAAAGGATTATTATGCTTGTTGAATTCACATTCCAGACTTCTATTAACACCCTGGACATCATCAGACACTGTGAAAAATGCTGAAGACAGGACAATATGACCCTGAACTGAGAAGATTAATAACCGGTGAATAACTAAACTAGCTCACTGATCGTTTGCTATGCTGATTTCTACAGCTATCCTAATGGATTATTTGAGTAGTTTATGGGGCATAGCCAAAAATAGACTTTATTGAGGGACATGTAAGTTCAGAGCATAGCTTAAATGAGTGGCCTATTTGGCTTTGAAACACATGATCTTTTCAAATGGTTGTTTTTCTCCTCTTGTTTTCTGTTTGCTAATTCTCCAGAAGCCAGAGATTGCTCAAGGACAAAGGGCTGCTTTGGAGAGCATCAGGAGAAACTCCTACATGTACTGTAAGACTGATCATCTCACAGGGGCACCTGAGGCACACTGCTGGTCTTTGTACAAGTGATAAGACACCTGGGGAGGTGAGGTAGCAACCTTCAGGAGGGAAATTCGTTTTTCAACAGCAGTCACTAGACTTCAAGATCTGCATTCCAACACAGGCATGCATTTACATGATGCTAAACACAGATTTGCAATTCTCATCATGTTAGTGGCTGGATGGCACTCATGCTCCATCTCTATTTCTTTTACAAGCTCAGTTCAAGCACTCAATAGCTATATAGATAAACTAAAGCAATGAGACCTGAAAAAACACAGGTGAACTACAGGAAAGCCTTTCTTATCCATGCTATGTGGTTCTTCAAAAGTGACCAAAAGTAATTTATGCATTTGGAAGACTTTACAAGGATAGAATAATAACAAAGAAATAAAAATGATTACAAGGAGTATGTGTAAGCATTGCGCTGGCTTCTTTCTGTGTTATCTCATTCCCTATCCATCATAATTGTATCAGGGAATCATTTAACACTTCTTTAAATGCTAATGGAGGCTTTTTATTTTTTTTAAGCCTTAAATCTTGAAGGCAGAAAGAATGATTGAAAGGCATGCTTAATAAAACTGGGGGTATGGGGAAGCAATTAGATGGGTAGTGAACAAGAAACCCTGAATCTTAGGCTAGCAGTGAGGGAAAGGCAGGCAGGAAAGAAGTCCAACTTTATACAACAGCCACCAACCATCCCCAAGTGGTCTGCTAGAACTGTAGCCACAGAGCTCTGACTGGCTGAATGGTGTTAGTAGCAGTTGGGCCTGCAAATGCTACACTATTCCAGGCACCCTGTTAACTAGCCCTCCCCACCCCTGAAACATGCTTAGATTTTACTTTTAAGTAGTTAATATGGGAGAGGTTCTCTGAGACAGAGGATAGTAGTTCAATTGAGGGTAGTAGAGATATAGTGAATGTCCACACAACTGAATGCTGAGATTCCTCATCTCCTGCTCAACATGATTTCCAAAGAGACTTATCTCTCCAAGGAGAAGGAATACTGGATAGTATTTACAAGCAGTAATCAGCCAAAAGAAAAACTAAAAATTCTGATGAGGTTGGAGATTATTTTCCAAGGAAATGACTATCCCATTGAATTCACATAAAATAAACTTTTATCCACAGATACTTCTTTAGACATCTCCACAATGACAGTGGGATTTGAAAGACAGTGTAACAACATCTTTAAAATTGAAAAGGAAATTTGTTTCTACCCTAGAATTCTATTCCCAGATAAACTGTCATCTGGTATCAGAGAAAAGGCAAGGAACTTCAAGAGAAGCAAATGACTTTTCAGAAAAGCACTATAAGATAGACTTAGAGAAACAAAGAAATATGAACTGGGTATGGGGAGAAGACACAAGACCACAAAATGAGAAATCCAAAATAGAAAGAAGGTATTTTGAATTTCCAGGAGGATGATAAAGTAACGACCTAGAAAGATGCACTACTTGTATTTCTGTTGCTGTGATAAAATACCCTGATGAAAAGCAACTTAAAGGAAAAAGGGTTTAGAGTTTAACTCATAATTCCAGATTACAATCCACAAAAGCAGGGATGTCAAAGTTTCAGGATTTCTAAACAGCCAGTCACACAACATCCATAGTCACAAACAGAGAGTAATGAGCACATGCATGCACGCCTACCTGCTTGTCTGTGTGCACTCAGCTTGTTTTCTCAGGAGCCCTCTGCCCAAGGAATGGTGACACCCATGGCGGACTGACTCTTCCTGCACTAACAACTTAATTGACAGTCTTCCACAGACATGTTCCTAGATCAACTCAATGGAGGCCATCTCCCATTGACTCTCTTCCCAGGTGATTCTGGGTCAAGTTGACATTAAAGCTAACCTTTGCAAAAGATGCTTTATAATATGTATCTAATCACTTTTAAAGGACTTTTGAGTAGTTTGTGGTGCCACACACCTGTGACTCCTGTAACTCAAGCACTGTGACAGGAGGCTGTGAATTCCAGGCCAGGCCAGTCTACACAGCAAGATCTTGTCTCAAAAATAAAATAAGAGGCTGAGGAGATGGGATGTTCACATTCATATAAACACCAATACCAACACATACACACACACACACACACACACACACACACACACACACACACACCAAGCAAACACACAACACACAAAACAACAAAGCACATAAAATCCTATTCTATTTTGGAAAATAATTCAGAAGCTTAGGGTATGCCTTAGTAACACTAATGTTTTAGAAAACTAACAAACACAGACATGCTGGAAAAGGCAGAAAGAAGGAATGGAAGAGGGCCAGTGAGACGGCTAAGCAGTGAAAGAGATTGTCACCAAGCCTAACTACCTGGGTTCAATCCCCTGGACCACATGGTGGAAAGAGAGAACTGACTCCCGCAGGGTGTCCTTTGACTTCAATTCAGGCACAGGGCCATGCATGCCCCTCCTCCCCACAACCATACGCACAATAAATAAACCAATAAAAATATAATAAAGAAGAATGGGAGAAAACTGGGCAGTGGCGGTTCATTTCTTTAATCTCAAAACTAGGGAGGCAGGGTCAGGTGGATCTCTGAGTTCAAAGCCAGCCTGGTTTACAGAGTGAGTTCCAGAGGTCCAGGACAGCCAGGACTATTACACAGAGAAACCCTGCCTCAAAAAGAAAAAAAAAAAATAATGGGAGAACAATGAGAGATAAAGAATGAGGGGAGGGAGAAGGAAGAGGGGGAGGGAGAGAGAAGTAATCATAGGTTGCTTTATTACTTCTTTGGGAACAACACTGCATAGTTAAAATTGTAGCCACAGATTAAAGAGCTAGCCAGAATTATTATTTATTTATACGAGGAAGGAAGATGTATGACGTAGAATTAAAGACATATTTATTTATTTAAGGCAGGGCTGGACTATGCAAGCGATGCTATGGTCAACTTCATGCTTATGCTGTGGCCTCTGGAGTAGCAGGGATTGAAGGTGTGCCCTACATGTTTAGTTTAGACCATATTTTCTGTAAATTAGAAGATAATCCCTGAAACCAAAGGACCAAGAGATACTGATATGGGAATGCTACTTAAGGATGAAAATCAGTGCCAAACCGAAGGTCAGCAAAGGCCGAGTGAGTGGAACTAGTTGCCTTGAGGAAAGTGGGAAGGAGGGGCAGGAAGGTTTCTACTCACGCTAAGCTTTGAGAAATATGAGACTCTTTTTTTTTCTTTCTATCTCTGGGAGGAAATTTTAAATTTAGAAAACATAAAACATAAAATTGTGCGGCAGAAAGTAATACTCAAGGTTCACATAATTAAGTAGCAAATAAGTTTAATCTTGCTTTTTAGGCATTCTCTGTGTGTGTGTGGGTCATGTGCATGTGTGTGTGTGTGTGTGTGTGTGTGTGTGTGTGTGTGTGTGTGTGTGTGTAGGGGGGTATATACAGAACAGATACCTTGGGTATCATTCTCTAGGAATCATCTACATTATATTTTTTGAGGCAGGGTCCCTCTTTGTCTTGGAGCTTCCTAAATTAGGCTGGCCAGTCAGTAAGCCCTAGGCTGACTTATATGTTTTATAGTATGTATCTAATCATGGTTAAGGAACTTTGGAATAGTTTGTGGTGATACACATCTGCAATCCCAGCACTCAGGCACTGTGCAGGAGGGCTCTGTATGTGTGTGTGTGTGCTTGTTTTGTGTGTATTGGTGTGATGTGTATATGTACATATATGTTGGTGTTTATATAAATAAGCCTCAGGAGGGAACAACCTCTCCTTTCTTAAAATAAAAAGGAATGGCACAGATTTATGAGGCAGAACATAGTAAGTCAGTATACAAATATGAGGAATGATCTTAATCTTCTTAATCTTTTTTTTCCAAAAAAAAAAAACCCTTTCATTAATTTAAAGATATGTGCACATATTTATATGAGGCAGTGTGATAATCTGGCAAATGTATACAGTATGTTGAGATCAGATTGGGGTAATTAACATTTTCATCTCTTTATCATTTCTTTATTTGGGGGACTTGTATCATGCTTTACAGATAACTAAAACCTGTCTTTGTGTCTGGCAATGCGGTGAGTGTTCTTTCTTGTGTTGCCTTGTAGATAGCAGCGGGTATTGGTCTCATGTTACAAAGATGGAGTCTGAGGCTTAGAGAGGAAGAGGGTAAAACTGCTTTGAAGGGGGGAGTCAAAGGCCACCTAAAAAGCCCCTAAACACTATTTGTTTTAGGCTTCCTTATCATGTTTAATGACCTGAAGATACTGTCAACCTTTATAAGAGAGTCTACCTTTTGCTCAGGGTAAACCTTGCTTCTAGAACTTGCTGTTATTATGTCTCAGGAATGGCTGCTGTGGTGGGCTTGCTTTCTTTGGAGGCTCTGTGTGAGATCAAGTACCACCATTCTGTGTTCTGTAGCTTTGCATTCATGTGTGGGGGAGACAGTTTTCTGTTTGACTCACTGTGCCTCCAAACAGAGGTGTAGGTAGAAGTTTTAGCACTCCTCCTAAACTGACAGTGAAGAGGGACTTAGGGCCTGAAAGCTGCCCAGACTTCATGTCCAAACCCACCCCTTCCTAACAATGGAAACCTCATATTCTCTAATAGAAACTGTTTTTTTGAACATGGACCATACATTTCCTACACCGCTGAATAATATGCTGAGATTCATTTGTATTCCAAAGGACTTTTTAATGAGGCGCCAGAAAATGAGTACTTCTCAGGAACACTACTATTTCAAGCATCCCGATTACTCAACTTTGGGTAGACATATGTCTTTGTTTGCCCAGGGCAGTCCTAGTTTATCTCTGTTGTATTACTGTATCCACAGCACTCTGTATATATGCTGATTTTCATAAAATGGCTATTCCACAACCCCATGATACTTTACTATTTGTTCTTATGTTGTTATCTTGTGAGATACTTAGGGTTTATGCTAGGACTCTCTTGCTCACATGTTAGGATATGGATTGCCAAGCCACTGATGCATAATGGAGATGGGTAAAGGGATTTTTAAAAAACCCATCAGTACTTTCTCTTTATTCAGAAAACAAGCAAGTATTTTATTAACCTAATGCATTGTTCTGCATACTGTCTTTAAATAAAGGCAAGTTTATTTCCTAGGTGCTTTCAACAAAACCAAGTAATTTGACAAATGACAGGACCGTCTGGGGCAGACATTACAGTTAACCACAGGCAGAGCTAGGTGACACTTTTTGTAGGGTACTGATTAAAATGAGCTGATATCCATCTTTCTGAGTGGAGAATAAGTCACTGGCATTACAGAACGGATGGTAATCTCACAGAGAAGGTTAATCAGATACATAGAAATTATATCTGCTCCTTGATGAATTTACAAGTCCCTGAGATATCAATCACACCCCTCAGTGGCCCACATCACTGTTCTGCATAACAGGAAGGATTCTGAGCAGGTGGATACTGGTATGTTAGAGAACCAGTAAAAAGTCCACCACACTGCAGGTTGGAACAGTTTTCCCTGCTGAGTGCATGGATTTGTGGGTATCATAAGACTTACATGACAGTAAAACAACATGCATATAAGAAGTAGATATAGAATGATGGTTTACTTTTGTCTGAGAAGGAACGACTTAATCTCTTAGATCTCTAGGCTGTTGCAAAACCACTGATGGATCTTGGTGTATTTCTTAGAGAAGTGTAGCCATACACAAAGGCATGAACTTTGAGAGAGAGCTCCTTGGTAACTGGCAGTAGAAATCATGGAGGCCAGTGTAAAAAGAATACATGTACAATGATGGGTGCTTGGTTAGACACCAAGACACCAAGAGCTAATTAGTAATTTTTTTTGCCATTAAGTATTTTATACACATTCTATATGTTATACACATCCTAATGTTTGTAACTGGACAAAATTTCCAGTTTATAGATAAGAATACTAAAACTTCTGAAGATTAGCTTTTCCCATGTAACAGATCTCCTAAGAAGAGTAGCTTTGGAATAAAAAAACCAAGCCTATTCCATATCAAAATTCATGTCCCTTTGGCTATACTCCATCAAGGACCTGTCTCTCTCTGGTCTTCTACTTAAAAATTTACTTAGCACTTAATTTAAAGCTTTATTTTATATGTATGTGTGTGGGCTTAAGTCTATGTATAGGTACCCTGTGTGTGGGGGGGGAGTGGCAGGGGTGCACGTGCGGGTACTCATAGAGGCCAGGTGAGGATATCAGATGGTATGGAACTGGAATTAAAAGTGACGGGAAGCCACCTGATGTGAGTGTTTGTAACCAAATTAGGTTCTCTGCAAAAACAGCAAATGCTCTTACCATCCAAGTCATCTCTTTAGGTCCCCAATCATGCATTTTTAAATATTCCATATTTTCTTTTTTGTATGAGTGTGATGCAAATGCATGAAAGTATGCATGTTCAATTGTGTGGGCACATGTACATGTTGGTGTACCTGTATGTGTAAGAGTGTGTGTGTTTGTGTGTGTGTGTGTGTGTGTGTATGTGTGTAAACCAAAGGTTTATGTCTGGAAGGAAGGCTTTTATGATGCCTAGATTTTACTCAGAAGGGTCTATAGTGGTATTTAGTTGTGGATATGTGCAACTTTCAAGACAGGAGAATGACCCTGTAAGAGATTCAAAGAATATCAGGAACCCCTCCCAGACTTTGAAAGGGTGACCTTCACCTTGTCTGCAGACAGGCTTCATCCAAGCACACAATGCTCTGGTCACAGAACAGAATCCTGAGGTAGAATTCCTGCTGTGAAGAGCTACAACAGTGGAATGCTGCCACTCTAATGGGTATAGACAAGTTTTTTGTGTATTTCCAAGTATGCAGTGGCATAGACAAATGTTTAAAGGATATGGCTATTTGGTCAGCTGCTGGAGTTCTGAATTTATGAGCTCTGAGTAGAGTAAAAGATGGAATAACTATTTTTGTTTGGAGACTGTATTGAATAACATCAGCATGTCATCAAACACTGGAATTTGATTCAGTGTGGCAACTTGATTCTCTTGCAGATGAACTGGTTGGTAAACCTGCCCGCACTGCTTAAACTGTAATTTTTTCTCCTTTCCTTTCAGAGATCACAACCTGAATTTGTTTGAAATAAATGTTCCCATAATGCAACTCTCTTCCACATGAGAGATTTCATCTTATTTTTCACCAGGAAGTTGAGTTATACTTCCAAACAGACTTTTTGTTTTTTGTAGACTTACAGAGAAATTTGAAATGAGAGTGTGGTAATGGTTTGTTCCAATGGGTTTTTTTAGCCATTTAAGAGAAGATACTTTAATTCTCCATGATAAAGGCTTTTCATTTTTGAGGTGAGAAAACTGAAGTCCGGAAGACATGTCCTGTCCAGTTTACCCTGTTTGTCACTAATAGACCCAGGAACAACCTACAAGCACACAGAGTCAATTCTTTCCCCTCTACTGTGATCATTCCTATATTCACACAGTTTCAAAAGTTATCTCTTGGAAGCTGAGGAGACAGCCCAGTCAGAAGAGCACTTGCCTTGAAAGTATAAGGACACGAGTTCAATCTCCAGGAATGCATGTGAAAAATATCCAAGCATGGTGATTTATGCATGTATCCCCGAGAAGGCAGAGACACGTGAGACACGTGGGACTCACTGGCCAGCTAACCTAACCTACTTTAGTGAGTTTCAAAAGAAAAAAAAAAACAAAAAAACAAGGTGGATGCCAACTGAGAAGATACCCGACGTCTTCAGGCTTCTACAGATATGTGCATATCTACCTACCCAGGCACACACATACACACATTCACACACCTACAAAGAAGGAAAAGAAAGTCATATCTGTTCCCAGTTTTATTCACCACCTAGCACAGCATCTTCTGTTTTATTGTTTCTCTCCTGTGCTAAAGTTGAACTGCACACATTCCCAGATGGCGGTCTCCAAAGGTAAGTTAACCCAGAGGTAGTTTCTTTGTCTATAATTTAGGGCCTTTCCCCCCTGTATACAAGAACTTCTCAAGAAGACGGATCACTAATGATTTCAGCTGGGAAATGACACCTTGATTTTCGGAAGCGGACGCTTCACACAAACTGTGCCGTTCAAGCACACCACTCAATCAGTTAGGAATATTCATGAAAATGAGAAAATGGGTTCATGGGTGTTTTGTGACCATGATTTCAATACCACTAATCTACAGTGTCCCCGTTGGTTTGGCAGTTGACAGGAATCCGTAGTCAGCAGCTGGGAAAAGCAAAGTCTTTCTAAAGACAGGACTAATTTGTTTTCTGGTGAGAGGTGACAACCTGCCTCCATTTGCTTCAGATTTCTCAAAGATAATGACTTGTGTTTTCTTGTCCCAATTAACCACAGACTGCTGCTGGGAAGCTCATGTCCATGCAGATAACTGGGTTTCTTACCCACTGATAACCTCTTGTTATAGACGCTGGAGAGAAATGCAGATTCAGTGTAGAATCATAAATACAAAGAGTAGACACATCCACTTCTCCAGTTTTCTCACATCCTTAACAAGCTCAGTTTAGATTACCTAATAACTTAATAACTGAAAATAATCAAAGTGACACAGGTAATTATGATTGGCATCTGCTTAATTGTATGGCTTACTCTCAACTAGTTCCCAAGCCTAGACATTTGAACAGGATATTATTCACTGGACTCCATAAAGCCCTAACACATGATTAAGTATAAAAAAAATATTTTTACTGGATGCTATATAATAATATGCTACTTGAGACAATATTATTTCATGTTACAGAACAACTTTAAAAAAAAAAACACATACTGCATTGCTGATAATGGCTAAATTGATGCCAGATGGGAAGAAAAGGTTCTGTAAGAATCTGGAATAAGACAACAAAGCCAATTATAAGTAGGAGCACACATTTCTCAGGGGTTAGGAGAAGACTAGGGCAGAGATCAAAATCACGGGATGCTAGCACTTCAGAGACGGGAGGAGCTCACAGGTCAATGTTTATTCAGGGAAGGTCCTGAGAAAGCTGAGGTGAATAGAAAATTCCCTCAATAGGCCACTCAGACCACACGTTCCCTCTGATGCATGGATTCTTTCTGTAGGGTTTCCCCAGAGCAGAGGTCCAGTCTGAAATGAATGTCAACAACAATAGAAAAATCAGGAATTTTATATTTTCAGTGGCCTACTTGTTTCCAGCTTTTTACCTTTTACTTGACATGAATAAGCCCCTGTGGTTACCTCCCATCTCCACTGCTCCTGCCCTCTCAGGTCACCTAGAGTTTCATAGCTCTTTAAATGTCTGTAAATAATGACCATCCCTCCCCCTTCCGCCCTCTGTGAGTCTTCTGTAGCTTAGCCAGCCTGACTTCCCATAGCTGTTCCTTTTATTGTTATCCCAGATGCCACTCTTTAAGCTGATTCCAAATCTTAATGTCTATCTGGAATTAAAAGCAATATCCTTCATTAGTTTTATTGCCCCAAGTGCTATGGTAGATCTTAAAGGTTTCACTCTTTTGCTTAGGATACAGTATTACATTCTAGATTTAATTTGCATTTTTAGAAAGCATAGAGTGTAATTGAGCCATCAATTGCTTTATGGTCAACTAAAACCTCTAACACAAGCCTGACCCTGAAATTCATCATGAGCTTAGAACCTGAATGCAAATCCATATTTATGATGATTAAAATGAAACTTGTCACATTTGGCTCCCAAGATGATCTTTTCAAGGTAATTCTGAATGCTGATTCTGTCATTTAATCTATCCCCTAGTGATTCATATGATCAGAATTCACTCTGCATGTTATCAGCAGTGCCCAGTGCTGCTGATAAGAAATTTCAATAGCAAAAGGTTGAGGAAAGGAAGTAATAACTAGAGGTCTACCTCCAACACTGACATTGCTGTCCTCTATTCAAGTCATGTGGAAAGTTTAACCTGCAACACAGCAATATTGCAAAAGGTGGACTGCGGGCTGAAGAGATGGCTCAGAGGTTAAGAGCACATGCTGTTCAAACAGACCACTTGAGTTTGCTTCCCAGGACCTCGATCAGGTAGCTCACAAACACCCTCAATTCCAGCTCCAGGAATCTGACACCCTCTTCTGGGTTCCCGAAAGGGTGTCTGCATTCATGTGTATATACTCACACACAAACATACATACACATGAATAAATTATTTTTTTTAAAGAGTGAACCATACAAAGTGACTTAGTTATATGAATGATTAAGTTGCTCTCTGGAAGGGTTTCTGGTGGAAGTTCATCCACTTTCACCTGTTCTAAAACAAAAGTTTAAAAGATGTGGAATTCTTTGAACAATGAGATTATCTATTTCTTATATTTCTATACATAATGTATAGATTTTTTGCATAATTAATTATACAAAATGTTGCATAACTAATACATAATACAAATTTCTTATGTATGTATGTATTAATCACTTCCTAAATCTTCCTCAAAGATATAAAAATTCCCTGTGATGTTATCAGGATCACTTAGCTCCAGTTCATAGAATCTGTTTTACTTTGATTAACAAGAAATTAAAACCACGAGTGCCTGTACTGGCCTCAGCTCCTGGAGTATGCCCAGCAGTCCTTCAGGGCCCTCACCTATGATATGAGCTCACACCAGTTTGGCATTGTATTTTCCTTGAAGCTTTAAAACATTTTTGAGATTAGCATATGAGGTATTAGACATCACTGTATCCTCTCATCTCCCACATTCCTCTGCTACCCTGATTCCCCTTGTAGCCTTCCCCCAGCTCCGGCTTATTTTTCAGGTCCCTTGTGTAGATTCAGGAAGTGTTTGCCTTTAGGTTCTTATATAATATTCCTCTGACTTTCATTATTTTTGCTTTTAACTCTTTATCTCACTAAGACTTATTTTTATTATTCTAAACACTTGTGTTTATGTGTGTGAGTTTGTGCACATAAGTTCAAATGCCTGTGGAGTCCAGAAAAGGTCTCAGATTCCCTGGAACTTAAGTTATAGGCTGTTGGGATCTACTTGACATGGGTGCTGAAAATCAAATTCAGGTCCTCTGCAAAAGCAGCAGTTCTTTTACCTGCTAAGCCATCTCTTCAGACCTTACTTTATACAAAAAAATATTTATTTCTGTACATGAGTTTTTGAACATGTATGTTAGTGTGTACATACCTGTGCGTGTGCATGAAGGCCAGAAGAGGATGTCTAGTGTTCTCTATCTATTTTTCTGTGTCAGGATCTCTCCCTGAACATGGGGCTCATATTTTCTCTGCTAACCTGGAAACTAGTAAACCCTAGCAATCTTCCTGCCCCTCCCCAGCTAGGAGTTAAGGTTACAGGTGTTTAGAAGAACACCCAGCTTGTTTTATTGGTACTTGGATCCAGAGGAACTCCAGTCCTCATGATTACAGATCAAATGCTCTTAACTTCTGAGTCATCTCTTGTCCCTTCTTTTACTTTTCTTGACATTATGAATTTTATTGATCTGTTAATTTTTGATTACTCCCTTTGCTAGTTACTCATTCTCCTTCCTCCATGTCCCTTGTATGCTGTGATGGTTAATATGGATTGCCAACTTCACGAACTCTAGAATCACCTTGTAGACAAACCTCTGGGCATAGATTGGGTTAATTGAGGAGGGAAGTTATGTTCTAAATGTGGGCCATATCAATTTGTGGATTGGTACCCCAGACTAAATAAAATGGAGAAAAAGCAAGCTGGCTGGAAGCATTTATCTGTCCCTGCTTCCTCTGGACACAGTGTGACCCTGCCATCTTGAGCTCTTGCCACCATGGCTTTCCTCTATGATGGACTGTACCACAAAACTGTGAGCCCAAATGGACTCATCCTTGCTTAAGGTGCTGTTGTCTTAGCAACGAGAAAAGTAACCACACATGCTCTTTGAATACACCTGTCCCTGCTTTGAATATCAACCACCCTTAGAGCATTAGCTCCTAGCCTTGCAGTTTTTGCTCAAGGACATTCTTTGGGAACCTAGTTAAAGAGGACAATTCTGGGTCCCATCCCTGGATCTTCTGGCTATGTGGATCTGGGGAACAGTCAGGAGTTGTATGTTTACTTGAGAGCTCCCATACTGCTCGGATGCTTTTGGTTGTGGCTTCCAGTAACCTAAGAAGGAGATGGTATATCTGGTTATCCTCACATACTGGAACTGCAATATAGAGAGTCTTCAGCAACAATACTGGCCATTATTCTTAGACATTCTTTGTCTTATTCATTAAGGAAAGCTGAGGCAAACAGCACAGTGATCAAATGTTCTTCCTACACTGTATGCTAAGCCAATGGAGACAGACAAACATTGTACCAGGAATGATCAGAGTAGGTCAAGAACATATATATATATATATATATATATATATATATATATATATATATGGAGGAGAAGGTGCCATTGATTAGACCCTGTGCATTTTATTTGGTTGAGGGAGACTGGCTCCCCCCCCCCCCCCGGTATTCTTGAGCAGGGAGAAATGAGGAATATGTAGATAGAAGTATAAAGGAGAGAGACAGTTAGAAACATAGAATAGCCTTGGGAGGGCCTGGGTCAAAACCCACCAGCCCCTTCTGTCTCTTCTACAGGGTGTTTAAAGGAGTACCAAGGAGTGAAGCAAAAGACCTCGCCCCAGCACAGCCAAGTGCAGACCATTCCAGGCAACTGGTGACCTTGCATGTGGTCAAGCCATCCCCGAATGCAGCTCTGCTGTGTAAAGCAAGCTCAAGTCTCACTAGAAAACCTTTGTGGGCTCCCACAACTGGTAAAGTAGAATCCAAGCTTTTCCTGCTCTGACAAACTTCTGAATGGAGAAAAGAGGGGAAGTTAGTAAGGTGTCAGCTGACATGTTTTCCAGTTTGGAAAATCTTCAAAGCAGATTTTTTTCAATCTTCATTTAATAACATGTCTTGCACTTTTGCACACTGATTACAGACCCAAGAGAAGGCCACGTGAAAAGTCACCGCTGCTCTCAATGTTCTGCCCACACTTCCTCTCTTACACAGTGAACCCAGGAACCTACTTTCAGCTCCTCAAATGGATGCATAACAGAGAAAACCACTTTAACCTTTTAGAAATGGCCCCTGCTAAAGTAAATCACAGAGAGATGATGGAAATGTTAATTAACTTGCTTTCATCTTGGTCAGATTCTGTATTTAACCTTAAGGCCTAGAGTCTTTGGGGTGTTTTTCTAAGATCTGATTGCCTATGACAGCCAGAGAAATTCAATCATGGTTCGGTGAGGCTGCTCCTTTGGGAGAGTCATACCCCTCTTGCGGCTGGTGCAGAAAACAAATGCCAAGAAAGGAAGGGTAAAGTCACTTGTGAATTATTTGGACACATTTCCAGTTCAGGGTCTGTAAAAAGATCAAAGCTTCTCTTTCAGAGTTGGGAGCAGGTGTTACAACCCTCCCTCCACGGGGCCACCTCTCTCACAAAAGGAGGGGGGTTATTTAACACAAGCATACACACTCCATGTGCCCTCTGCTTTCTGTGTCTGTGAAAACTGACAGTCAGACAAAGCAGGAAACCACATGAAGTTCAAAGACAGGAGCAGGAGATAGGGTAGCTAATTTTGCTCTTGTTTTTATTTATTAAACAATTAGCCATTTAAAATCCATTTCCGCTAAGGAAGGAAGTAAACATTTAATGAACTGAAAAGCCCATCATAAACCATGTCTCTCCTCGGGTAGAGGAATAGCTGTGTGGAGAGGTGACTGATGTAACCTAAAAAGATGAACACGAGAAAGAGATGGATTTTTATTTATGTGTTTAAAAATATATAACTTTAATAATGCCGAGGATGTGTGCAGAAGTGGTAGCAGAGGTAGGTCAGAGATCTATGCTTTTAATATCAACTTCTTCTCTGGTAAGAATTTTATCGCATTAATAGCTAAATCATACTGATTGTAAACCAGCTGAAATGAGGCAATTAGTATGGCCTATGACAGCCATGAAGAATGAAATGTGAGTTTTCCGATGCAAGCCAGATGGATATCTTCAATATATTTCTTATTATCTGCTTGTGGTAATAAGTTCAATTAAACTGAATCAGTACAACACAAGTGTCTTTGAATGGCTGGAAAAGAAATTAATTATGTGCTTCACATTTAATGAAGCTCGAGAGTCATATTGTGGTGCCTTTGTTTGTTTGTTTGGCTAATTCTAACTGGTAAATGCTCATTAAGGAAAAACAATCCATTTTTTTTTAATCCTACTTTTTTTTTTTTAAACCACAAAAGAAAGCATTTGCATGGAGTGGGTTAAGTACCATTAGTACAAATGTCATATCTGGTCTACAAGATGAGGGTGAGAAATAGAAAATTCAGCTGCAGTATGGAGTTCTGATCTGACCATTCAAATTTGCGATGTTTCATCACTATGGCAACAATTTATCAATACGCACTTCTGGAATTACCAGTTTTCAACACATCTTCATATATCCTCACCCTTTTCCTCTAAGAATATATATTTAAAATTCTATACAAGGAGATTATGAGTAACATTGCTAAAACCTAACTTCATACCAGAACACTCAACAGACTCTGCCAGCTCCAGTTGGACCAAGAGATGAGTCATTGTTCTCCTAGCCGATCACCCCAGCCTCGAGGCTCTAGGTCCAGGGGCACAACCCATGCCTCCATACCCCTACTCATTGTAGTCCCAGGTGCAAGCCAGCAGGCAAGACCCCTGCAGGCAGGCCTGACTACTGCCACCACCCATCCGCCTCTGTAACCTACAAGTCCCACTCCACCCCCCAAACCCACCCATGCACCCGAGACTGCAACTGCTCCCTGAGACACAGACTCTGCCAGCTCTGATTGGACCAAGAGGTGCGTCATCGTTCTCCTATCCAGTCACCCCAGTTTCTAGGCCTTGGGTGCAGAGGCACAACCCATTCCCCCATACCCCCAACCATTGCAGCCCCAGTTGCAGGCCAAGAATCCTGAGGGCAGGCCTTCCCACCACCACTCCCCATTGGACCCTGCAATCCGCAAGACCCATTCTGTCCCCTAAACTCACCCATCTACCCAAGACCCCAGCAGCTTCCTGAGACACCAACACTGCCAGTGCTAATTCGACTAAGAGCGACTCTCTGAGACACAGACACCGTTTACACCAATTAGAGGAAGAGATGGGCAGATGCCAGTGCAAGAATACATTCAACAACATAAAGAGCAATATGGTACCACCAGAACCTAATCATTCTACTACAGCAAGACTTGAACACCCCCATGTAGAAGAAGCAGAAGAAAACGACCTTAAAAATGACATGAAAATGATAATGGCCTTTAAAGAGGAAATGAAAAATTCCCTTAAAGAAATTTAAAAAAAGACAAACAAAAAATTGGAAGAAATCGATAAATCCCTTTTAAAGGTCAAGAAAACCAAGAAAAAGTAATCAAGCAGGTAAAGGAAACAGTTCAATACTTGAAAATCGAAATAGAGGCAATAAAGAAGACATAAACTGAGGGAACGCTGGAAATGGAAAATCTGAGTAAATGAACAGGAACTACAGATGCAAGCATAACCAACAGAATGAGAGAGATGGAAAAGAGACTCTCTAGTGTTGAAGATACAGTAGAGGAAACACATTCGTTGGTCAAAGAAAACATTAAAGTCATATCCCAAAACATCCAGGAAATAGAGGACAACATGAAAAGATCAAACCTAAGAATAATAGGGATAGAAGAAGGAGAAGAACACCAGCTCAAAGACACAGAGAATATATTCAACAAAATCATAGAAAAAGACTTTCCCAACCTAAAGAAGGAAATACCTATGAAGATACAAGAAGCTTACAAAACACCAAATAGACTGGATCCAAAAAAACCTTCCCTTGCCACATAATAATCAAACCACTAAATATATAGAATAAAGAAAAAATATTAAGAGCTGCAAAGGAAAAAGGCCAAGTAACCATCAGAATAACATCCGACTTCTCAATAGAGACTCTGAAAGCAAGAAGGTCTGGACAGATGTTACACAGACACTGAGAAGCCATGGATGCCAGCCCAGACTATTATACCCAGCAAAACTCTCAATCACCATAGATGGAGTAAACAAGATATTCCATTGATTTTAACAATATCTATCCACAAATCCAGCCCTAAAGACAGCACTAGGAGGAAAAATCCAACCTAAGGAAGTTAGATGCATACATGAAAACACAGGTAATAGATAATCCCACACCAACAAATCCCAAAGAATGGAAACATACAACACTACCACCAAAAAATTACAGGAAGTAACAATCACTGGTCATTAATATCCTTTAATATCAAAGGACTCAATTCACCTATAAAAACACATAGGCTAACAGAATGGATATGAAAATAGGATCCATCATTCTGTTGCATACAAGAAACATACCTCAACTTCAAAGACAGACACTACCTTAGAGTAAAGGGCTGGGAAAAGTCTTTCCAATCAAATAGACTTAAGAAGCAAGCTGGTGTAGCTATTCTAATATCTAACAAAATAGACTTCAAACTAAAATTAATAAAAATGATCAGGAAAGACACGACATATTCATCACAAGAAAAATCCATCATGATGAAGTCTTAATTCTGAACGTTTATACCCCAAATACAAGGGCACCAACATTTGTAAAAGAAACATTTCTAAAGCTTAAATCACACATCAAACCCCACACACTAATAGTGGGAGACTTCAACACCCCACTCACAACAATAGATAGGACTGCCAGACAAAAACTTAACAGAGAAATAAGGTAACTAACAGACATTATGACTCAAATGGACCTAGTAGACATTTACAGAACATTCTACCCAAACACAAAAGAATATATCTTCTTCTCAGCACCTCATGGAACCTTTTCTAAAATTGATCATATACTCAGTCACAAAGCAAATCTCAACAGATACAAAAAAATTGGAATAACCTCCTGTATTTTATTGGACCACTATGGCTTAAAGGTAGAATTCAACAACAACACAGAATTACAGAAAGCCTACAATCTCATGGAAACAGAATAATACTCAACTGAATCACCAATGGGTCAAGGAAGAAATAAAGAAAGAAATTAAAGACTTCCTAGAATTCAATGAAAACGAGGGCACAGCACATCCAAACTTATGGACATTATAAAAGCAGTACTAAGAGGAAAGCTCATAGCTCTAAATGCCTACATAAAGAAGTTGGAGAAATCTCACACTAGCACCTTAACAGCACACCTGAGTGCTCTAGAACAGAAAGAAGCAAACTTACCCAGGATGAGTAGATGCCAGGAAATAATCAAATTGAGGGCTGAAATCAATAAAATAGAAACAAAGAGAACAGTACAAAGAATCAATGAAAAGAAGAGTTGGTTCTTTGAGAAAATCAATAAGATAGACAAACCCTTATTCAAACTAACCAAAAGACAGAGAGAGAATATCCAAATTAACAAAATCAGAAATGAAAAGGGAGATACAACAACTGTCAGTGAGGAAATCCAGAAAAATATCAGGTAATATTTCAAAAACCTGTACTCCACAAAATTAGAAAATCTAAAAGAAACAGACAATTTTCTGGATAGGTACTGTATACCAAAATTAAATCAAGACTGGATAAACAATTTAAATAGATCTATAACTCCTATGGAAATAGAAGCAGTCATTAAAAGTCTCCCAACCCAAAAATAAATAAATAAAGCCCAAGGCCAGATGGTTTCAGTGCAGAATTTTACCAGAACTTTAAAGAAAAACTAGTACCAATACTCCTCAAATTGTTCCACACAATAAAAACAGAAGGAATATTGCCAAACTTTTCACACAGCTACAACTACCCTGATACCCAAGCCACACAAAGTTGCAACAAAGAAAGAGAATTGCAGACCGATCTCCTTCATGAACATTGATGCAAAAATACTCAATAAAATACTGGCAAACTGAATCCAAGAACACATCAAAAAATCATCCACCATGATCAAGTAGCTTCATCCCAGAGATGCAGGGATGGTTCAACATATGAAAATCTGTCAGTGTAATCATCATATAAACCAACTGAAAGAAAAAAAAACCACATGATCATCTCAGTAGTCACCAAAAAATTCTTTGACAAAATCCAATATCCCTTCATGACAGAGATCTATGAGAGATCAGGAATACAAGGAACATACCTAAATATAATAAAGGTAATTTACAGCAAGCCAACATCAAACTAAATGGAGAGAGACTCAAAGCGATTCCACTAAAATCAGGAAGAAGACAAGGCTGTCCAGTCTCCCCATATCTATTCAATATAGTACTCAAAGTTCTAGTTAGACCTCTATGACAACAAAAGGAGATTAAGGGGATACAAATTGGAAAGGAAGAAGTCAAACTTTTACTAGTTGCAGATGATATAATAGTGTACATAAATGACCCCCAAAAATCTACCAGGGAACTGCTACAACTGATAAACACCTTCAGTAATGTGGAAGGATACAAGATTAACTAAAAAACAAACAAACAAATAAACAAAAAACAACAGTAGTCTTCCTATAATAAATGATAAATGGGCCAAGAAAGAAATCAGAGAATCATCACCCTTTATAATAGCCACAAATGATTAAAAAAACACCTTGGGGTAACTCTAACCAAACGAGAAAAGACCTGTATGACAAGAACTTTAAGTCTTTGAAGAAAGAAATTAAAGAAGATATCAGAAAATGGAAAGATCTCCCATGCTCATGGATATGTAGAACCAACATAATAAAAATGAGAATCTTACCAAAAGCGATCTACAGATTCAATGCAATCCCCATCAAAATACCAACACAATTCTTCACAAACCTCGAATGAACAATATTCAACTTCACATGGATAAACAAAAAAAACCTAGAATAGCTAAAACAATCCTTTATAGTGAAGGAACTTCTGGAAGCATCACCATCCCTGACTTTAAGCTCTGCTATAAAGCTATAGTAATAAAAACAGCTTAGTATTGGCATAAAAACTGACATGTGGACCAATGGAATCAAACTGAAGATCCTGACAATAATCCACACACCTCTGAACACCTGATTTTTGACAAAAAAAAAAAAAGCCAATACTGTAAAATGGACTAAAGAAAACATCTTCAACAAATGGTGCTGGCATAATTGGCAGCATGTAGAAGATTGGAAATAGGTCCATATCTATCACTATGCACAAAACTCAAATCCAAGTGGATCAAAGACCTCAACATAAATCCAGCTACACTGAACCTGATAGAGGAGAAAGTAGGAAGTAGTCTTGAACGCATTGGCACAGGAGACCACTTCCTAAATAAAGCACCAGTAGCACAGATACTAAGAGCAACAATTAATAAATAGGACCTCCTGAAACTAAGAAGCTTCTGAAAGCAAAGGACACAGTAAATAAGACAAGATGAAAGCATACAGAATGGGAAAAGACCTTTACCAAACCCACATTTGACAGATGGCTTATCTCCAAAATATATAAAGAACTCAAGAAACTAGGCAGCAAAACACCAAATGATCCAATTAAAAAATGGGATACAGATCTGAACAGAGAATTTTCAACAGAAGAATCTCAAATGGCCAAAAGATATTTAAGGAATTGCTCAACATTCTTAGTCATTGGGAAAATGCAAATCAAAATGGCTGAGATACCATCTTACACCAGTCAGAATGGCAAAGATCAAAAACACTGATAACAGCTTACATTGGAGAATATGAAGGGGAACACTCCTCCAATGTTGGTGGGAGCACAAACTTTGGAAGTCAGTATGACAACTTCTTAGAGCAGGGGAAATCAATCTACCTCAAGACCCAAAGATAACATTCTTGGGCATATACCCAAGGGATGCTTAATCATACCACAAGGACACTTGCTCAACTATGTTCATAGCAGCATTTTTCATAATAGTCAGAACACGGAAACAACCTAGATGCCCTTCAACTGAAGAATAGATAAAGAAAATACAGTATATATATACAATGGAGTATTAAACAGCTGTAAAAAACAATGACGTCATGAAATTTGCAGGCAAATGTATGGAACTAGAAAATATCACCCTGAGTGAGGTAGCCCAGACTCAGAAGGATAAACATGGTATGCACTCGCTCATAAGTGGATGCTAGATGTAAAGCAATGGATAATCAGACTACAACCCAAAGCTCCAGAGGAACTAGAAAACAAGGAGCACCCGAAGAGGGACACATGGATCATCTTGGGACAGGGAAACAGAGGAGCTCTCCATAAGTAAACTGAGGATGAGAGGGGGCAATGGATGGTAGGGGATGGGGGATAAGAACATGAGGGGACAGGATGGTTGAGCTGGAACAGGGACAGAGTAGGAGAGCAATGAAGGAAATATTTTGAAAGGGAGACATTATGGGGTAAGGGAGAAACCTGGTGCTAGGGAAATTCCCAGGAACCCACAGGGGTGACCCCATATTAGACTCCACTAGCAATAGTGGACAGGGTGCCTGAATTGGCCTACCCTGGTAATCAGATTGGTGAATACTTTAACTGTCATCATAGAGCCTTCATCCAGTAACTGATGGAAGCAGATGCAGAGATCTGCAACCAAGGAGCAGGCTGAGCCCTGGGAGCCCAGTTGAAGATAGGGAAGAGGGACTATATGAGCAAGAGGAGTCAAGATCATGATGGGGAAATCTACAGATACAACTGAACCATGCTCATAGGAACTCATGAACTTTAGACTAACGGTGGTGGAATCTGAATGGGGCCGGACTAGATTCTCTGCATATGGGAGACAGTTGTGTAGTTGGTTCTGTTTGAAGGGCCCCTGGCAGTGGCATCAGCATCTGTCCTTGGTGCATGAGCTGGTTTCCTGCAGCCCATTACCTATGGTGGGACACCTTGATGCATGGGGGAGGGGCTTGGTCCTACCTCAACTGAATGTACTAGATTGTGCTGTCCCCCCATGGGAAGACTTACCCTTTTGGAGGAGGGGATGGAGCTGGGCCAGAGGGGGAGGTGGGGGAGGTGGGGGAGGGGAAGAGCAGGAGGAGGGATAAGAGGGGACTCTGTGGTTGGTATGTAAAATGAATAAAAAAAATTAAAAGAAAAGAACATTCTAGGTCCCTTTTCCCATGGTTTATGTTTATGTTGCATATGTACCTTTTTTGTTTGAAAATTACATAGCATAATTTTATATTACCAACTTGGCATTTAGCCATAATACATGAATTAAATAATACATCATGCACTGTTAGTCTTTAAAATGGCTTGTGTTATTTCTTTTTTTTGCATTTTTAGAGCATTTATCTGTGACTTCCTCCAGGGTAAGTGCCCAGAAATGGAATTTCTGGTCCATACTGATTATATTTTGTCAACCTTATTTTCGGAGTGTCTATTTTGGTTGAATGTGTTCTGGTAGAAGATCTACTTCAACTCCCCTCCCCCATCTCTTTCCCCAAACCCACCTCTTCAACGTCCACCAAACACAGCTCCTCCCTCAGAGGGGCTCAAGACCACTCCCATAGGGTATATAAGCTGCATCCCAGAAAAAAGACACATGGTTTTCTGTTTTCTCATCCCTGTCTCCTCTCTGGGGGGTTAGAGAATCACCTGGGTATGCTCTACCCATTAAACCAGGGCTTTTCCTAATTCAGTCTGATTTGGATTTTTCGCGTTGGCAGAGAGGCTTATTAGGGTGCAAAAAACTTACCAGAATGTGAATAGCATTCCAGGTGTTTGAGTACCATTTTACTTTCATGCTCATCCACAAAGCTACTATTATCTTTTACTTATCTCATATGTAAATTAGTTGAATACTTAAATGTATTTTCATGATTATTAGTGATGAGGGTAATGCTTCCTTACAAGCTGGCTGACTCACAGTGCGTCTGTTATATCAAAACACGAATGTGGTGATGCTTAGCTTTGGCCCAGATGCTAATAGGTCAAAGAGAACAGAATTGGGTACAAAGAAATACAAGTCAAGGAATGCTGTTTTCCTCATAGTCAAGTATACAAAAGTCAAGTGCACACCAGAGGTGGGAAAGGTTCTCATGGAGCGCATCCTTCATAAACTTTAATCTCAATGCTACAAAGTCTCTTTCTTGAGAGATTTGTTTAAAAGAAGCAATCACTATGCCTATAGCTGGTACTGCTAAAGCCATATAGTTTGTGAAATCTGTGTTGTTATTGTCAAGGTTCCCATGAATGTCAGAGGAAATCATTATGTCCTGTGCCATTAGATTTCCAAATATGTCAAGCTACTGTGAGTATGGGCAGAACATGAGGTACAACCGCCTACACTTTTTTTGTTGTTTTGTTTTTCTACTATTTGAGATGCTAAGAGGATCTACTACTGACATGACCTGGCCACTGTACTATGGAAGGAACTATCATAATTAGTATTTAGCACTTCTAACCAATGAACTTTTCTTCCCTACTTTAGGTGCCTTGGGTCATAAATTGTGCTAATCCTATTAGGAAGGCCCTTAATTATCGCCTGGAAATAATTGGTTCCAGTGGAAGACATCTAATTAGGTCAAAATGCATTCTGTTATAAGGGTCTAAAGTTAAAAGCTTTTGTTGTGTGTTAGCAGCCAAACGTCATTGCTGGTTACTGATATCTGATTGATCCCCAGTCAAATCTGGACAAAACTTTGAATAATTTTCCATGTAAGATGTAGACTGCTTCAAGTTCATTTCCCCTGCCCTCAAAATGGTTCCACTGCACACGCGCGCGCACACACACACACACACACACACACACACACACACACACACAGATGAATGTACTCGAGGAAGCTGCTCTTTCTAAACATGGCTGAATGCTGTGGGATGTTTTGTATGTTAAATGTGTTGCTCTGATTGGGTAATAAATAAAACACTGATTGGCCAGTAAGTATAGGCGGGACAAGGAGAGAGGAGAATTCTGGGAACAGGAAGGCTAAGGCAGAGAGATGCTGCCAGCTACCTCTATGAGTACCAACATGTAAGGTACCGGTAAGCCATGAGCAGCATGGCAACTTATAGACTAATAGATATGGGTTAATTTAAGATAGAAGAACTAGATAACAAGAAGCCTGCTGCGGCCATACAGTTTATAAGCAATATAAGTCTCTGTGTGTTTACTTGGTTGGGTCTGAGCGGCTGTGGGACTGGTGGGTGAGAGAGATTTGAGGTGGTATTGTGTTCCCTGAAATATTGTGCACCCTAATAAACCTATCTGGGGTCAGAGATAGAACAGGCACTAGATACAAAGGCTAGAAAATGGTGGCACTCACACCTTTAATCCTAACATTCCAGAGGCAGAAATCCATCTGTTCAAGGATACAGCCAAGCATGGTGACTCATGCCTTTAATCCCAGAAAGCGAGCCTTTAATCCCAGGGAGTGGTGGTAGAAAGCAGAAAGGTATATAAAGCGTGAGGACCAGAAACTAGAAGCATTTGGCTGGTTAAGCTTTAGGCTTTTGAACAGCAGTTCAGCTGAGAGCCATTGGGATGAGGACACAGAAGCTTCCGGTTTGAGGAAACAGGATCCCCTGAGGATCCGGCGAGGTGAGGTAGCTGTGGCTTGTTCTGGTTCTCTGATCTTCCAGTGTTCACTCCAATACTTGGCTCCAGGTTTGTTTTAATTAATAAGACCCTCTAAGATTCATGCTACAGAGATTTGTCCTGACCTTGGGCCAGGCAGGACTGGAGGAAACTCCAGCTACAGCTAAAGTTTTGATGAGATGAACAATGATCACTTCATTTGGCAAGGAAGCAATCAATTGAATGTTCACTCAGTCAGTGGAACATCTTCATTTTACAGGGTTGGAAACAAATGCAAAATTCACTTTTCCTTAGGAGTATATGGTGTCTGAGTGAAGGCCTGCTGATAACTCTACCATAGCTCCTTGAAGTAAAAATTAATTTCTGTCTTATTCTGAGAGTGATTGCATGAAATGAATTAAAAGAAACAGATGCACAAAAAGAACTCAGCATTCGGGTGAAATTATGTTAAACTTTTAGTTGGCCTATCTCAGAAGTCAGTATCTCAACACATTAGTAAAGGAGCAACCTGGGAAAAGAGCAAGGCAGAAAGTAGTTCAACTGGATGAACCTGGTCACAGTGCAAGGTTTGTGTGTTACAGAATCCCAGCGACTGTCCTTCACATTGCAGGGTTTATTTCTTGTTGTAACTATCTGAAGTTGCACAAATCCTATAGAGAATTAAGCTGAATACACTGTTTGATGAATGGCCCCAGAGTTTTCATCCTGTGGCAGTTAATTACCTATTGCCTCTCTGTATTTTCAACATATGTTCAACATATGTTCAAGGTTCACTCTACCAATTCGGCAGTGGGACTAATGTCCTGGGAAAGAAATCTCTCTACCAACTGTATCTAGTCATCTAATGGGAATTTCCAGCATGTAGGTTAGGATGAGGTACAAGCATAACTGTGTATGGTTGGGTTACAATACGTCTCACTCCAAACTTTTAAGAGTTATTTAAGGAAAAATTATCCAAAACAAAGGATCCACATACATCCAAAGAATTGAATAACAAATATTTCAGGCCGTGTAGGCCAAGAAACAAAGTTTCTGTATTAGCAACTCTACATTCTTGCTACAGTTTAAAAGCACGGTTATGTAAACAAATGGTCAGTGTGACTTCTAACTACACTTTATTTATGGATATTTAAATATAAATTCCATAAAGTTTCCACATTCAAAAAATGACATTTCTTTCTCCAACCAGTTAAATTTGTGACTGCTATTCTTAGCTTTGGGGTATACAAAACCAGGCAGATGGCTGGATATAGCCTATTGGTCATGGTGTGCAAATTCATTCATTCTCTAACTCAGGTGAGCAAAAGATCAGTTGGAGTGTCATTTAACATTTTTTTTTTTCAGGTCTTATCTCTGTATGTGTAGATGCAGTAGGTTAGGGGCAAAGACCAGGAGACCTGTGTGCCCATAAAACACTCTACCCAATTTTTACTTGTGAGGGGACATGGACAATGTCTTTCATCTGTAGGAGGATGCCTGTCAAAGCATAGACTGAAACCAGTAACCACTGTTACACAAGGTCACTTTGGAGTTAGTTGGGCAAGATAACCATGGTAATCACATCCATGGCTTTAAGAGCCTGCATTACAGGCTGAGCCCTGGAGGTGATCAATAGAAGATAGGGCTGTTATTACTATTTTTATCTTGTCCATCCACAGCCAAGACAAACATTCTCAGGTGCTCTGCTTTAGGCCTATGACAAAAATACTTATCATATAAAACCTGTGTAGCCATGCAAAACAGCACACAGTTAATTCTGGTATGAAGTTAAAAATGAATTACTGAGTCCATTCCTACATGTAGAAGTAGCTGGCCCTTCTTACAGATCTAATGACATTGACATAAATGCTTACCATGTAAAGGTAGCTGGCCTTTCTTGTAGCTTTTAATAACATTGACATAAATGCATATCTTTGTTTAAAGATAAGTAGGATACTTTCTGTTAGGACTGGGGAGTCTGATTTGAAAAGTGGTTTTGCTTAGGGTTAAACAGCAAACAGATTCCAAATATACTACAACTAGCATCAAAAATAAAATCAGCAAAACTTAGAAATTCAGACGATAGGAGGATAATCAGGAGTCTCTCGAGTACCTGTCAGAATTCCAGAGTCTGGAAGCCTGCTCATGCATAATCAGAATAGTTATCCCTTAGATGGAGTCTTGCTAGGGATTTTTTTAAACCTCCTGTCTCATGTAGAGGATGTGTCCTCTTCTCCCCTACTTACTGATCTCATGTCTGAAAATATCTATTTCCTACCTTTCTCCAAATAACTGGGCCAGACCTAGTGAGTAAGAGAATTAAATTTTAAGAGAGTGGCTAATGACACAATTATTGTAAAAATGTTAAGGGAAAAATGTGTTGTGATGTCTAACCTTCCCAGAGTTTTAATCCCAGACATATGAAGAGATCAAAATGAACACAAGCACATTTTAAGGTTAGAGAGCAACTTCTCTGATAAGTCAGTCTCTTTGTAGATCCAGAAAGTGAATTAAAATACAGCAATATATCATATCCAAGGCTAAGTGACTACAGTTGTACTAAAGGTGTGGGCTTTTGATGTGGGATTGAGTACTTGGCATAGTTCATGCTGAGTTCAGAATGGTTTTCCTTTGCTTTTATTGTGCTTCATGGAGCAGATTTCTCAATTGTATTTGTCAGTTTATGTTAATGTCCTTGGTAGAGACTTGGCAGCATAGCATTCTCCACTACATATGGGCACTGCCCCTTAACACCAGTGGAAGTCAGACTCAACTGCCGAGAAACACAAGAGCTTCCTAACTGCCTTGGATCATCCTTAAAGTAACAGGATTTTTATCCTCTAGGACCCTACAGAGCAAATGAAGTTCATATCTCCACCCCCATATCACAACAACACAAGAATTGGAGGGACTTGGTAGAGAAGTAGATTACATCTGAGTGCCAGTGACCAAGTCCAGAGAGACCACTGAAGCACATGAAGTCCAACTAGGCAGGGGGGTCCTTGGCTGGGACACCCTGACTTTATTGTTCACACATGAGCATGCCTGCCTCCCTTCCTTCATATTTCCAATGTTCCTCCTCTCCTAGGCCTTCCTTTTTTTTTTTTATTGTTCTGAAAATTTTAGGTTTTCTTTTTTTCTTTTTGTGTTTCCCAAGACAGTGTCTTTTGTAGTCCAGGCTAGCCTCAAATCCTCTATATAACCTCTATATAACCAAGGCTAGCCTTGAAACACTGATCATCTTGCCTCGGCTTCCCTAGTACTGGTATTATAAGCATGCAGAAATTTGGAGGTTTTTTGTCCATGTGTGTATGTGTGTGCATGTTCTTGGATGTGCAGGTAAACATGTACACTGTACATGACATGCATGTGAAGGTCAGAGGCAGATATCCAGTGTGGTTCTCTGAGAGCTGTCCACTTTGTTTTCTTGTGACAATGCCATGCCACGTGGGCCGAATCGACTGGTTGGGGAACCCCAGGCTCTTCCCTGCCTGGGAATTATGAATGTATGTCACCAGGCCTTGCTTTTAAAAATATGTGTTCTAGGGACTGAACACAGGTCCTTATGCTTGCCAGACTACCACTTTTGGATAGAGCTTCATTAGTCCAGTACTTAGAGTCAGAAATCTCTGTACACACACCATAGGCAGGAAATCTTAATTCTATCCTATGTCTTTCTAAATCCACTAGAATTCACTCAAAAATGGCTCTGGAGGGGTAGTTCCTGTCTTCAGCAATGCACACACCACACTCACTACTTTGGCATATCCTTTTGTAACAATGAAAACTTAATTCTCTTATGTATACTGACTTAATTAAATGTATTTTAACAGTGTTTTTTTTTTTTTAAAATTCATTGCTATTGACAGAAAACTACTGTTTTCCTAACACACACCAAAACACATAAATGATTACTAAACATTTAACAGTGAACTCCCTAAAACACTTGTACTATAGTTGAGGAACTACTGTTCCCATCTTATTAGATGGCAAGAAATAAATTAATTTGTGATGATAAGTAAAAGCTATTATCTCAGCAATGTTTATATCTGTACAAACATGTGGTGGCCAAGATATGCTTCATCATATCATGGTATACCTGGAAGCTTTATGTTGTGGGGACATACAAGATGGCAGCAGAGAACTGTACAGTTCTCTGTCTTTCTTGTGGCATCATGGCATATGAATTCTGATGAGAAAATACCCTACTCTCCACAGTGAGGCAGGGAAATATGATTTCTATGTGTATCTTACTTTCCTTTTCTAAATATTCTACTGGATTAGAAACTTCATTAAGTGTTCAATGATTTAGAATGTGTGCATAGCCATTTCATTAAAATATGAATAACAACAATGTCAATAACAAAAACAACCACCACTATTTCTAGGCACTCCTTCTTATTACCACAGCCATGGAAACCATGCCAAGAGGCCAGCATGACTATCATCTCCATATAAAAGATATCACTCTAAGGTCATAGACATAGTAAGTGGAAGAAATGAGACTTAGGCACATCTCTTTGACTTTAATCTTGGTCTTTAATAATAATTTAACACAGTGTTCTGGAATTCACTTATATCTGCATAAGTGGGATGTCATCCTAACAGGCTTGAACTTGACTACCAACCATCTCTGAAAGCTTGGGCTCTCTATCTTGGTCCTAGTCAACCCCTACGTTTCCTGCAGCATCTAACATAACCATACATTAACAAAGGCTTTGAGCTGGAACTCTATGATATAAATATTAGCTACCCTCTTTTTCCTTTGCCCTGTGAAACAGAGTGAACCCACAGTTGTATGCCTATTCTACTGGCCTAGAGAATAATTAATAAACCAAAATAGTTGCAGTCCATCTAAATACATAACTGCGTCTAACTAAATCTCTTTGGCTTCCAATTCTTCATTTGTACATATAAGTATATTCATGATAAAAAGACTTTCCAAGATGACAGAAAATTGCCAACTTCCAATGACCCTGACATATATAATGAGGTGGTTTTTTTAGCTTCATCCTTAAGTTATAATTGAGGTAAATATTCTTTTTGAATATTTTTGCTTGCCTTAGGGTGTCTTACTTCAGAGAGGAAGCTACAAATAGGTCAGTAAGAAAGAATATGAAGCGTCTCATCAGCATGCATTGCACATCAGCAGGGGAAAATGGCCTCAACATATTCTTGTAGAACCAGGGAGAAGTTGCAGTCAGATGTCTGGGCTTAAGTCCATCCATTTGTGGTGACCTCCAACAAGTCACCACACTGAGTGTTATTTTTATTCAAAGCACTACCAAGTTTCCTGCAACTAAAAAATCCTAAGACTGACTGTGCAAGACACAAGGTGATAGAAATTCAAATGAAATGTAAATTAAGATCTCATCCTTTATAATTCTCAACACTTCCAGCAATGCCATGGTGTTGGGACAGTTCCACATTATGCGCTATGCCAAGAGCATAAAGGACTTTCAGTCGTGAAATATAAAGCACCTAGACTAAGAGATGAGGGACATTTGATTTCCTTAAAACTGACAGGGATGGCTGGGTGACTTAAGCAAAGCACAGAGGTGATCAAAACCCTTTATTACTTGGAGAAGCCATATCCGTATCTCTGAATACCCAGGGCAGCTCTTTGTAAAACTGCCAATGTCATTGTTTAAGCAATGTTTGCTAAAAATAGTACTTGAATCATGGGTTTTTAATTTGTTAGCACAGGGTTCCTCGACATGAATTTCAAACCTATAGAGACTTGAAAGAAATTTAATTAAAGGACTGCAGATAACATTCGTTACAATACTATAATAGACACAATGGCTGTAATTCTCAAATTGTATTGGATGATGCTGAAATAAGATAGTCTTTCAATCATATTCATTACCAACGGTTCTCGAAGGATTGTTAATCATATCATGTTTGCTGTGATGAATTAATCTAGCAATAGTGATATCTATACATATTAATATGAACACTGCCATGTCTATAGATTCTATTATTAGAAGTGAAGACACATGAGCTCTTTGAGTTAGCCATTACCTTTCACGATCACATTCCCAGTACTGCTGGCGGTTCCAAAATGGTTAGTGGCTATACAGGTGTAACTTCCAGCATCCGATTTAGTCACATTGACAATTCTGAGGTTTCCATCTTCAGAAATGGTAATTCTGAAAGCCAAACAAATAAGCAAAATGTTGTGAAGTTCATCTCCTGAGAAACAACTTCTGTCATTCTGTTGCCTTTCACATTATAAATCATAATTACATCATTTAACAGCCTTCTTTGTTTTTAGGAAGTTTGTCTACATATGCTAAACATTGGCATGTGTCATGTATTTAATGCTTTCCTTATTTTTCTTGCTAATCAGACTTTGGTTTGGATAATAATTATGAATGTTAGATTGGTTGTAGTGATTCCTCTTTCTGTAATAACTCTGACCATACAATGCAAAGGGAAATCTTGAAGACTACCATTACTTTTAAAACTGCTAATGAAAAATTAGAACATGGCATTGAGGAGGTAGCTCAGTTGGTGAAATGCTTGCCATGGAATGGTGAGGACCTGAGTTCCATTCCCAGAACCCATGTGAAAAGAGCGGGGTCAGGTGGCACAGGTTTATAATCCTAGCAGTAGGAAGGCAGAGGCAGGTGGATGCCTGACACTGACTGGTCAGCCAGTCTAGCTTGCCCAATGAGCTCCAAGTGAGTAAGAGATCTTGTCTTAAAAACTAAATTGGCCAGCATGTGAGGAACAATCAAGGTTTACCCCTGGCCTCCACATGAACACCCTCATGTCTTCAGGAGCACTCTCTCTGTCTGTCTCTATCTCTGTCTCTATCTCTGTCATACACACACACACACACACACACACACACACACACACACACACACACACACCTCTTGCTTGTTTTATGTTTTGCTTTCAGTGACTTTTAGTCACACTTGTCCTTAGAAGTTCCTAGAGTATTTCAGATCTGTTCCTACCTCAGGGCCTTTGAATTTGCTATTGAATTCTGCCAGACTTGGGCATTACTTCCCTTTGTTGGTTACTTGTCCTGTGTCTTCTGAGAGCAGGGACAGTGTTCATCTTATGATTTAACTTGCATCTGGTGTACTGGAGAAAGTGGACTAAACGCCCTATAAACTGTTAAGTGGTAGAATGAATGGGTATGTAAGTAAATTCTATTCTAAGAATCGACATATGTTATGGGAATTTCATGTCGCCAGGCCACAGATGCTAGTAAATATTCTAGCCGAGAATCTAGAATGGGCAGAACTTCACTTAACAGAACTTGTGACTTGGCTTTTTTATTTTCAATAAACATAACTGAAGGTTTAAATTTACTGTGTTGCAGACCTGGTGTTTACTATTTCTTGGATAATGAAGCTATAGCTCTTCTCAGGGTCTGTTCCAGAATCTATGAGCAAGTTAGCTAGAGCATGAAAAACTTAACCAAGGATGATGGAATCACAAAGATGAGTGTTTATACATCACTCATGCCAGCTCTGCTTGCCCAGCTTTGTTAACCTGTGGTCTCCTTGTCTATGAATCAGAACTTATTAAGCAAACCCAATTGGCTCTTGGAAAGAATAGGTTCTGCTTCTAACATGTTCCCTGGTATTTACCAGCCAGCAGTGTCTTTCATCTTTTTGTTTTGTTGATTATTAATCAAATTATTTGTTGTTGTTCTGTTTTATTTTATTTTTTTTTGAGAAAGGGTCTCACTATATAGCCCAGGCTGGTCTTATATTTCTGACCCCAGTGCTGGAATTATAGGTGAGTACTAAAACACCTGGCCTCTTTCATCTTGAAACATGAACTATTATTTAGTCCCTTCAACATAATGGTGGGTTGGGATAGACCAAACTCTATTCAGTACTTTCATTTTATATTGTAGTCAAGTCAGCCTATAAAAAAACTAAGTCATCTCAAATCAATGGAGACGGCACAGAGAGGCAGCTAGAGTGTTGTGGTTGATTGGTCTGTACCAGTGGATGGTGTCTGTGGCTGCATTGCTTTCTGCTGGAGGCCTGGAGTCAGGGACAGTGGCTTCTGGGCTGAGATAGAAGCCCCATGGAGGCTAAGAAGCCATGTTGGAACCATGGCCATTATGGTGGTAGTAGCTTCTGGCAGCTGAGCTGAAAGGGCTGCCTTGGTACTTGTATGTTTTATGTTTTACAAGCCACAAAACCTATGGAGACTCAATTAAGGAAAAGTTTTCAACATAACCAAAACCTGTCCTTAGCAATGGTTGTGGTCCTAATGAGTTTGAGTCACAATCACACAAGAGGAAGCAGGCTAAAAACTAGGCACAGGACCTATTTGCAACACATGGAGAAAAGGAGCTGCTCATTGGAGACTTCTGTTTCTAAATCATCCAGGCAAAGAAGGATGTAGGAACCCAAACCAACAAAGCTTAGTAGAACCAATAGAAGATCAAGCAATAAAGTCAGGTAATGTATCTACACAAGCTCTATATAAGGCTGAGCCTGTCAACATCTGCCATGGAAGGGGGTCCCACCTTTCCCTGTGGATTTGTACTCAGTCAATGGTTGATGTGTGAGAGAGAGGGATGATTTCTTTAGTGGTGCAGGCACCCATGCTCCTTTAAATAAGCCATTACTCATACTCCTGTAAACAACCTTAATGAAAGTCATTGAGCCGTATACACAGGACATGAAGGTCGAAAGAGGGAGAGTTTGGAAGAGGAGGGGCATTAGCTAGAGTAGGATTGGGGGGAAGGGTAATAGGAAGTGAATGCGATTAAAATACATCATGTACACAAATGAACATGTCAAGAAAAAGATCATTATTATGTACAAAAAATGTAGTAAATAATGATGAAGTTCCTATTAATTTTATACATAGATAATACTTCCTGTAAAAATTCCTCAAAGCTATGGTTTTAAAAAGTATTCTTGCTCCAGCTAAATCAAAGCCTTGGTTGAAAACACAAAGATGTAGACAAGAGGCCTTCTGCTCACTCATTCTCTGAGACACATGCAGTTCCTCACTGAGCAGCATTTGATTCCTTATTTACCAGAGAGCGGATGTACTGACTAAAGTGGAATGGCGATCACATCTTAATTACCTCAATAATAACAAAAATAGCTTTCAAGGACTTAATCATATTCCTAGTTACGAGACAATTTGCTGGAAATTGAGAAATGTCAGCATACAGTAACTCAGTAAATAGGGCGGCTTTCATATTTTGGATGTGAATTCATCTAACATGAGGTAGATGAGCCTGAGGCATAGTAAACACTCAGAGTGTTACTTTCAATAAACAAAGGTCTATTAATAGATTGTTTAAATTAAAACAGTATCAGTGTAATTCTAAAATCCTAAAGGTATTGCCTAAATTAAACCATACTATGCAAACCTATGGATCAGGAAGGGGCAGAGGACTTCCCAGAAAATTACTTGGGCCCTAGGCTGACCCTGACACATGTCAAGTGTATAAATTGACCACAGTATTTATGGTAAAAGACAAGGCAGCTCAACCTTTTCAGAACTGATATTTTGGACTAGATGAGTCTTAGTCTTTGGGAAGGACACCAAGCAGAATACTAGGGCTCTTTCAGCCCCATCCCTTCATCCCCCTGTGTTCAGACAATCAAAAAGGCTTGAGGGGACCTGTCCTTGGAAAGAGGGCAAATTTAACTTCTAGTTGAGACCTGGTCTAAGTCAATTTGTTATTTCAGTGATTGGCATTGGTTCCATTCCATGCTTTACCTATCCCAATGTTATTTACAAATAATAAATAAATAAATAAAGACTTAGGATATTAGAATTGACATGAGGGGGTGCCAGTGAGGGAGATCATTTGTAGGTGAGACACCTTCAGTAGCCTTCACTAAATCATGTCATCTGGCTATGATTCTTTATCCTTCCTTGGTGTAATCTACATTAGGGGGCAATCTGATGTTCTCAGGATAGTTTTCTTACAACACAGTTTAGTGACTAAGAAGACAAATTCTGAACCTAAACTCAAATCTCACTCCTATTTTTGAGCTGTGTCATTTTGAGTAAAGTTGTATCTCTGTACATCAGGTTTCATATTTGAGAAAACAGACTAATGAAAACTATGTCTTATAGGTTGTTGGTAAGTTTTGCAGTATTTACAAAAATGTGTGGTACATCAAATAACCCTAATGGGTGAATTGGCCTCATCAGTGGTGATCTACATCCCTCCTGGACCTATTGCATCAAGTATCTATAAAAAACCAAACCAAACCAAACCAAACCAAAACAAAAAAACAAAAAAAAAACTGCTTATATTAAGACAACTGGAGAGTAGTTCTGCCATTTAACAAACCATATGGGTGACACTAAGTAGTCACAGAATAGTGATGAAATATTAGTGCCATTCATGGATATTTAATAACCACCCCTCAGACAGTATCCCTCCTGGAGGGAGGAAGGTGGCTCATAAGACTTAGAAAGCGAACAGCCTTACAAGTATGAAAGGAAGCTCTGAAACTTACAGGTTTCACAAGGCTCTTGCCCACGATTAACGAAGCAAGAAATAGGTGCCTGGGGAAGAAACTGAACAGCCTAGCTTCTTGGAGAAGATACTATTGCATCCACAGAGCCCCCCTGCAAGTGATGCATAGAACTCCTGGACTGCAGCTTTCTTGAATTGCTACCCATCCTGGGTGGGTGGGGGGAGGGGGACTTTTCAATGACACTGTGCCTTTGAGTCCCTGCACCTGTAAGCAACTCCTCCCCAACACTCCTTGGAGAAATTCCAATGAGCTCATTGTTTCACCAAGCTGACCTTTGGAGTATCATTTCTTTGGACTGTTTTGGGTGTTCTATCTAGAATAGGATGTTTCTTCACTTCTCTTCCGCAAAAATTAGCAAAACCGGTTTCAACCACATAGTTAAGTTTTCAATAAATGTAATATTACTTTAAACAGGACAATGCCTCTGGAAATAATGTCACCACATTATAGACCATCCATTTCCAGGAGTGGAATTGTTGTGCCCAGATCGTAACCCCCAGAGAGACCACCAAGGACGAGCATACCAGAATGCAAAAGCAAGGTTTACTTCTGCTGCAAGTCATGACAGGGAACTCATCTCAAGCCATCTCAAGTGAGGCAGGGAAGTTACTCTTTCGTGGGGAAGTTAGTTTTTATAGGCAAAACCCATAAAATTTCTTAGAGAGGAGGGGGTTAGTACGGGTCCATCCTTGATTGGTCCAGCTTTTCCCAGGCCTGGACTTTATCTTATTCTAGCTTATCTGTTTGCCCTGTCAGGAGTTTTTACAACTCATCTCCGGGGTCTGGTCATGTTATCTCTGGAGAGGGGCATCTTGTGGTTAATTGGTTACCATCAGACATCCTGACTTTGTTCTTTTGAGTTCCTGGGGCTGGCGCCATCATTTCTGGGGACTTGAAACTAGCCTGGGGTCTATCTATATTGAGATATCTTTGTCTAAGGCCCCCTTTTTGAGACAATAGAGTGAGGGTCTTATTGTGCCTAGATCCCCAAAGCTGCCACTGGAGACTTTAGGTACATACAGAATGCAAAAGTAAGGTGTATTCTAAGTTTACAAGCCTCCAGGGAGGCTCTTCCAAATCTCTCACTCACAGCAGGGAGGTTGGAAGGAGCACTCCCCTTTCTTTGTGAGGCTAGTTCTTAAAGGCACAGACCATATAATTTATTTTAACCTGCTTCCCTTTTTTTAGTCTTTTGGTCGAATATCCTGACTCTGTGTTTTCCAAAGTCCCTGTAGCAGATACAGCCACCTGGGGAAAAGGGGTCTAAGTTCTTATCTACACTTAGGAATCCTGGTTTAAGCTTCTCTTTGTTTGTAGGGGATAGAGTGGGGGGTTTTACTGAGGTATCACAGAATGGCCACTACTTTTCCAATAAGGGAGTTGTTTTTCATAACCCTAGCTGTAAGAAGAGGAGGGGCCAGGTCGGGCTGACCAGGAAACCCTGTTCTCTTCTCTTTAGTGGTTAGTTTAAGGATACACGTGCCACCCAAACCAGAGTCTATCTGAGGAGACAACCTTTTTCTGCTGAATTCTACACTCAGGAGCTATAAAACTGGAACTTCACCTGCCATAGAAAGAAAGCAATTCTTAAGGAAGTCAAGCAAAGAGACTGAGAGAGGAAAGACAGAGGGGCCAGCCCCTCATGTCAGTGTACGGCTTCTGATTCTGTCCATGCCTAAGGCCAACAGCTTAGGAACCCATGATATATGAATCAATAATTGAAGATGCCCTAAATGGAGTTTTCAGACCATAAAAATGGAAGAATGAAATCTCTTCAAGAAATTTCTGAAGTTATCTGGATGATTGTGGATATGATAGTGGCAGGCAGGGGATGGGTGTCTGCCAGTGAGCTTGTGGCGGCTGCTCTTTGTATTGCAAGCAAACTGATGAGGCTCATTACCATAGAATAGTCACAGAATATTGACTGTGGGGAAAATGGACCTTATGTTTCCTCATATATGATTGTATCGTGTACTTTTAGCTACTTATTTATACACTTAAAGGCTCTAAGTTCACAAATTGACTTGTTGCTTTAAATTTGCTTTCTGGGATTTTGTGGTGTGTATGTGTGTGTGTGTGTGTGTGACATGTACTTGTTCATATGTGTACATGTGTTTGGAAGTCAGAGGCCAAAATCAGGTAACTTCTTTAATTGATTTTTTGACACAACATCCCTCAGTGAAATTAGAGCTCACATGGACAATCTCAAAGAACTTTTAGGTGACATCCAATATTAATATTTATTTAGACACTTGTTTCCTTTTAAGTTGGATGCCATGCCAACTATCAAAACAGGAAAAAACAAAGCAACAACAATCAAGTTCTTTAAAGACTAATTCTATATTAATTTTCTTGAAAATTTAAAAAGTTTTATTTATTTAATTTTTTAAGTGTATGAAAGTTTTGCATGTATATATGTGCACCATGTATGTGCCAGGTGACTGCAGAGGTCAGAAGAGGGCATTGAGTCCCTGGAACTGGAGTTACAGATAGTTTGGAGTCACCATATGGGTGCTGGGAAATGAACCCAGCTCCTCTGTAAGAGGAAGAAGTGTCCTTAACCACTGAGCCATCATTCTAGACCTCTCAGTGAGACTGCAACATTTCCCTGGTGCTCTATCTCACATGACCTTTCCCATTTTAGTCTATTGATTGACCCTGAGGTTGATGTTGAACTCCGAGCTCCTCCTAAGGCTTATGAATACTGATAGAACCAGATAAAAAGGATTGAAAAATGTAAATCCATCCTCGGCTTAGAATAGGTCAGTCCTGACCTACCAGTGGGCTTTTGAAGACATCGCTGATAACAGCAGAGAAAAGTCAAAGATGATAAAGTATCAAGTAATAAAAACAAGGGTGTGACACGGAACTCAATTGTCTCTATGTGAGGAGAGGTCATCTAATTCACAACACAGTAAATTACCTATACCACACAGAAGTGTTTGCTCCCCTCCTGTCACCAGAGGTTTCAAATGCGGGGAGGACAGGAGCAGATCTGGAATTATGAGATAAATTGAATCTTTCTTAGTCTGAGGCTCTGGGTTGCAGCCATTGAAGAGCTGACCTTGTCAGCCCTGTAAATCAAAAATAGTCTGGGGACAGGGGACCTTTAAAAGTGCTGAATCTTTTCTTTTGGGGGGCTTTAGCAGCAGATGACAAAAGCTGCCAACTCCACAATATTCTATCACCCCAAAGGGAAGGTTGATCCCAGAATGGTGACCTGTAATTCTTATGAGCAGTTGTGCGTGGAGGCCCTGCTGCTAGGGAGAGAGGCGGGTATCCTCATTTGCCTGTGAGTCACTTTGAAATACCTCCTTGTAATTAAATCTCTTTACACTACAACTTAGCTACTTTTCCTTCTGCAATAGGGGGAACTATGGAGAGAGAACATCATTTTAATAAATAGAAAGGCATTATAACAATCTTCGTCTCTCTTTTATATGTGTTCATATATGTGTTCCAAAAGCCTGAAAACAAAACAATAGATCTATACATTGCACAGTGGGTTACTGTTCCTGAAAAGGTAACATACATACTGTTAGGCATTGCTACCTGTCAGCTCAGGAAAACTGGTGGGATGGTAGCATTGTCACATGAGGCTTGGCTCCAGATGTGAGTGGACTGCAAGCTTCAGGGACCACATTAGGCACAATTAAGACATACATCCTCTTAACTAGGGGTCTCCCATGCCTTTTGTTGAGAGATACCAGAGAGTGTGTCAATTGTCCCCTCATTGTGAGGTCAAAGGTTGCCTAGCCCTATACATACGTTCATTCTGTATTAAATAATCTCTTAATTCAAATAATTGAGATATTTAATGCAAAACTAACTGTGACAAATAGGAAAAGAGGGTGTTATAGGGAACACTTTCCTTCAGGGCAACAACAGCCTGGAGAACAGTAGTGGCTTTAGGGATCAGATGAACTTCTCATTAAAGTTCCTACCTGGCCTCTGTGGATCCTGCAGATTGTTAGCTCCTTGGTTTCCACTGCTACCATTGTAAAGTACTTGGAGCAGGAGTTGGGGCAGCCTTTGGGCATAAAGCTACAATCCCCCCCCCTCCTTCAGCTCTCTGTGCAGACTTACCCTACAGAAAATAGTACAGCAGAAGGGGAGGTTAGTAGGGTATTACCTTCCCAAAGTTTCATATACCATGGGGACCTGTTATTTCACACCTCAGGAGTTTGAAGTCTGATTATTACTGAGATTGTGAGCAGTTCTACAGGAAAACCCAATGGCTCAAAACAGGCACGGTAAGGTCTACTTAGATGCCCACCTCTCCCTCTTTCCTAGCTTCTGGTGGTCACTGGTGCCCACCCTTGTTGTCCCTTATCTTGTGCAGACATCTCTGAGTACTCTGATTCTGTTATTACATAATATCTTCTCTATGTGTCCTGCACATCGCCTTCCCCTGTGCATGTTCCTGCAGTCAAATTTCCCTCCCACTATGACCCTGATCACTGAATTATGTGATCTGTTCTGACCTTATTGTAATCTAATTCATCTGTGATGATCATTTCCATATGAGGCTACATTGCAAGGTTCTGAGTGAATATGACTTTTAGGGGCATATCATTCAATCTATCAAATAAGAACACATCAGAGCTGTTGGTAGTATGTGATCAACTGGCTTGTGGTAGCTTGAAGGTAATTAGCCCCATAATTTCATAGGGAGTGTACTATTAGGAGGTGTGGCTTTGTTGGAATGGGTATGGCCTTATTGGAGGAAGTGTGTCACTGCGGAGGAGGGCTTTGAGGTTTCCTATGCTCAGAATACCACCCAATGTTTTAGTCTACTTCCTGTTGCCTGAAAGATGTAGTATTCTCAGCTACTCTTGCAGCACCACCTCTACCTGCATGCTGCCATGCTCCCCACCATGATGATAATGGGACCGCATCTCTGAAACTGTAAGTGAGCCCTCTCAATGAAATGTTTTCCTTATAAGAGTTGCTGTGATCATGGTTGTCTCTTCACAGCAATAGAAACCCTAACATGGCATCTACACCCCTTTATAGTCCTCAGAGGAGGGTGCAAAGCAGGAACTGAAGAGGGGATTTTTGCTTCTGTAGAGCTGGTACCTGCTCACATCCTTAGTGCACAGTTGCTTTGCTGCTTGCAAAGGGTCTTATGCCTTCTCCGCTTAGTAGCTAGCAAAGGTCAACTTGTTGCTCTTTTGTGATGCAATCCAATTCAATATGGAGTAATCAGTAGAGATGGAATACAAAAGCAAAACATTCCAGTAGAGGGCTGGAGGAATGCTTCAGCACTTAAAAGCACTGGTCACTCTGCCAGAGGGCCTGGGGTTTAATTCAAGCACCCACATGGTAGTTCATAAACTGTCTGTTAATTCTAGTTCCAGGGGATTCAACCCCCTTCTCACCTCCAAGGGCAGCTGAATACATAAAGCACATAATCATACATGCAGGCAAAACAACCATACACATAAAAGAAAAATAATTTAATTTTTTAAATGCCCACAGGTTAAAAAAAAGAACAAAAATTTGACTAAGACTTGAAAAATTCTTCAATTTACTAAGTTGATTTATTAGTGGATTAAAGTAGATGTCTATTTTTATCCTTTTCTTGTAATTGACCAATTAAGACTTATTTGGGTATTAACATTACAATTTTAGATAGTGGAGGCTGTTTAGTTACATTTGTTGCTGTTTTAGTTAGGGTTTTTATTTCGTGAAGAGACAATGGGAACACAGCAAAGAAAGCATTGAATTGCGGTGGCTCACTTATAGTTCAGAGATTCAGTCCATTATCATCATGATGGGGAGCATGTGCAGGTAGATGTGGTGCTGGAGCTGAGAGTGCTACATCTTACAGGCAACACGAAGGCAACTCAAAGTCACACTGAGGGAAGCTTGAGCAAAAGAGACCCTGAAGCCTGCCCTAACAGTGACATGCTTCCTCCAACAAAGCCACACCTCCTAATAGTGCCACTCCCTTTAGGGGCCATTTTCTTTCAAGCCACCTCAGCTGCTATGACAAACTGCCTGAAAGAACAACTGAAGGACAGAAGGATTTATTTTGGTTCAGGTTCAGAGGGTTTGGTCCATGGCCTCATGGCTCTCTCTACATGTTTGGGTGAGACAGGGTGGCTGGAGCAAGTGTCAGAAGAGCGTTTTGTTCCCTCAAGGAAGACAAGAAGCAGGAAGAGCAGAGTCAGGAGGATGCGGAGCATTTATAAGTCTCAAGGGTCTGTCCACAAAGACCTACATCGTCATATTAGTCCCCATCTACTATGTTTCTACAACTTTCCCAAATAGTATTACCAGCTGGAGGTCAAAGGTTAATCCGTGTGGAAGGCAGTTCGTATTCCAGCCATCATGAAGATGCAGAACAAAACTGAGACCTATGGCTTTCTGAGCTTCTCTGAAAGAAGCTGAACTGCTTTGTGAGGAAGGCTGTACCCTTTTTCTGTCCTTGCAGCAGGAGCCCTAGGGCACAGTGCTGTGGTCTAACACCTAGGAGATACTCAGAACACTGGACTGGTGGAGAGATGGCAATGAAGACACAGAGATAAGATTTGTGCATCCAGCTAATTATAGATATAACATGCATCCAGCAAGTTAGAGAAGAAAGAGTTTATTTGGGGCTTATAGTTTCAGAGGCTGAGTCTATGACCATCATGGTGGGAGTATGGCAGCAGGCAGTTAGATCTGATGCTTGAGCAGTAGCTGAGAGCTTACATGTTGAGTCATAAGATAGAGGAAGAGAGACTGACACTGGGAATACTTTGGGGCTTTTGAAACCTCTAAGCCCTCCCCAGTGACACACTTCCTCTAAAAAGGCCATACCTCCTAATCTTTCCATAATAGTTCCACAAACTGTGGCCCAAGCATGCAAATATATGAGCCTCTCAAGGCCATCCTCATTCAGACCACCATACTCTGGTTTGAATTAGTTCAACTTTCATTCTGCTTTCCTTTTAAGTGGTATGTGCCCAAGCTTAGGTATTTAATTTTAAAAGATCTAAGCATCCCCAGCTCAGGGAAGGAATGAATTCTGCCAATTTACAGAAAGTAAGATTGTTTGGGGGAAATGTGCAATTTAAGTGAATTGAGAGTCACTGAAGACAGCTCTACACCCACTGAAAGGCAAAAAGGATGCTTTGATTACAAATGTAAATGCAGGCCAGCAAGAAGAGACTCAGTCCCAGGGCAATTTCAAGCAAACCCATCATTGATCTTCCCATGTAGTTTCTGTGGCAGCTAGAGACATCACTATTGAACAGGCACCCTGGTGACAAAGTTCCCTTGGAGACAATTTGTTTTCTGTCGTAAGACCTGAGTTTAATAAAGCACAGAATAAGATGTGTGTATTTCAGTCCATCAGAAGAACACCCAGTGATTCCGACCCTGCTGCCCCTGCCCACAGCACTGCATCCAAGAGAAAATAGGGTCATGATGTTTAACCTGTTTTGACGTGGGGCTAGCTTCCTCCTAACAAAGCCCTGTGAAATAACCCAGAAAGAAGCAACTGCCTGAGAGTGGAAGAGTACCAGTGAACACTGAGTTAATTATAATATTCTCTGAGCAATGCATGACAGGGGAGGGAAATAGTTTCCTTGATCTACTAAAATTTTGTCATTTTATTTGTTTTTGTAAGTATACAAGACTAAAAATACCAAGTCCAGGAGGAGGGGGATAGTATTAAGAGGGTATTATTAGAGGCATGTTTGGCTCTAAAATTTGTTTCTTAATTTCAGGGTTTAATTTATGCAAGGTTATTTGTGTCTCCATTAATACAAGATTTAGAATTCCTTTCTTCTGAGAAATTATGGCCTTGGACAATCTTAGCATAAATCTACCAGACATCATGAAGATAGATGAGGAGAAGAGGGGGAAAGGTAATATATTTCATTGTTTATAATTCTGTATACTTCTGTCAAAGCATCTTAATAAGTAATATTACTTTCATAATGAGAAAAAAAACCTTATTAAGGGCATGCATGGATTTTTATATAGCATCCTCATAGGGCACTAGAGTAGATAGTGAATGAAGGAATAGTTTAATAAACAAGTTCAAGGACCTTTAGAAACGACAGGCAATAAAAAAAAGGAAACATGGTCAAAAGGACCCAGGAGAAAAACTAAGTGTATTAAGTTGGGCTTTAGACTTTCAGGTTACTAAGTGCTACTGTTAGGTGGCTGTAGCTTCTAAAAGCTCATTGAATTGATAGAATTTTGAGTACAAAGATTATTCTAGAGAAGTGTATAAAAATGACCAAGATCAGTATCATCAAGTGAGAGGAGGGAAGGTGTCATAAGCCCAGGTTCTCCCACAAAGTTTCTATTGCTTCTATTATCCCATCCTGTGTACTACCAGAAGGGACACAAACACAAGACAGGACACATGCACATTTAAGGGATTTTTCCTTGCACTTTCCACTAGAGATTTGTTAATAATTAAGGATTTTTTTTATTCTAGTTTACTTATAAAAATGCCTTTTTTTTTTTCTCAAGACGTTTACCTTTTCTTGAGAAGTTTCATTCATGCTAATATGTCTGATGGAAATGAATGATAAACGGCGCTGGTAACTGTGCAAAAAGGTCACAAGTCATGAGCCATGCTGCCTAGGAGGAAGAGGAACTTTATTGGGAGGAAGAGGAGTGGGAGGAGGTACAAGAGAACCAAGCCTGGGAAAGGGAAAGATGGCGGGGAAGGGACAGAGCAGAACGAAGAGAGAGGATTGTGCCTGCGTCCAGCTTTTCAAGGGTTCCCAGTGAACACGCACAGGTGGGCTTATGGAGCTACACCACGCATGCGCTGATTACGTGACCATGCCGCATGTAGTCACTAGGGGACACCGATGACATAAGGCGCAAGACCCTTTGCTCCATTCCTGACTGTGCATGTGCAGTCTTACAGCTAGAGGAAGGGAAGAACTTGGACAATGACAGCACAGGAAGGTACAAAGAATGTATAAAAAGAATTAGAGGCTGGAATCACAGGATGACCCATTACCCCCAAGCAACTGAAATACCTAGAAGGCAATATTAATTATTAACTATAAAGGGAGCATACTACACAGATTATGTAAGTTACTGCACAGAAGCTGTGTCCACAAAGCACACAGTGATGCCAGAGAGAAACTTCTTTGAGTTGTATTGCTTCCCCAATTCTCAGTCTCTCAGTAAATGCAAGACAAAGCTGTGTTTGCTTTATCCCTCATACCAGGGAATACCTCAACTGCAAAGTCTTTCTCAGAGGAGAAATGAAGGATGAATGTCCTCATTCTTTCTTATGTCATGATAGAATGTGCTTGATGGTTTCCCTGTCCTGAGCACCAGCTACACTCAGTATCTTTGTCTGTTGTGGAAGAACACAAACTCAGGATTCATAAAACCAGCCACACAATCCAGCCTTTCTCAGTCTCCACACATGATATGTCCTCCATCTCTCATTCAAGGCAGCTTAAACTGCTGGTTCCGGGTTGGCTAGGCAGAGAGTTTGAGGAAATCTTAACACACTTAGGTCCTAGTTTGCACCTTTGGAAAGGGAGTCAGAGGGCTGGAGAGATGGCTCGGAGTTTCAAGCACATACTGTGCTTTCAGAAGACCTGGGTTCAATTCTCAACACCACATCAGTTCACTATAGTCCCAGGAGATCCAATGCCATCTTCTGACCTCTGTAGACCCCAGCATGCACATGGTACACATATATACTTCCAGGCAAAACAAGTATGCACAGAGAATGACAATACATTTAGAGAATAAAATAAAATTGGGGTCATATTGATAGCACCGTAATGGAATCTGAGTCTTGAGAAGGTTAACTGTGAAAATATCTCTGAAATACTTATCACCACTGCTGCTGAGTAAGCAGCTGATAAACGAGGTTGCTGTGATCACTTTTGTGATTATTTTCCGCATCATTATCATAATCTATAGTCAGTTAATGTTTTTTTTAAAGGGCTCAGAGTTGAAAATTACAGCAATTGAGTAAGGGAAATATAATACACCTATGACAGATGGAAATCAGTATCTAGCCACCATAAATAGTGATAACAATAAAAATAAATATGATGAAAATGTAAAGCATTGAGTTCATCAGGTACAGTTGTCTGCCAAGATTCTGGGCCCAGAGGCAGCAGCTGTTTTGGTATAAGAGGGATTGCCTGGGCTTCCAAATTGTTTACACGTACTAGAACCAAATTGAATTTCTTCTTCCTATTCTCAGAAGGATATGCATGGACTCTGTGGCTGTGCGCTATATGCTGTTTAAGAATGTCCGGGGACTTGGAGAGATTCAGACTTCAGCTTTGTGAAACATATTCTCTATCCCCACACATTCCTTGTATGACATTCTGAACATCAGTGTATGGTAGGCAGCTTCTGTTCCTCAAAGCTCACAGCCCTCCACAGTTGCCCAGTCAATTCTCTTAGCAATTATCAAACACTGGTTCCACACACAATCACCCCATCTATACAAACACCCTCCTCCTACCAGGTCCTACACCTTAGTTTTCTTTCTGTACTCTTACTACTTTACATCAACAGGCAGATTGTTAATACATTTATTACTGTGTTAAAATTAATTTAGCTTTGAAGGTTATCAGACACATTGGTGACTTCTTAAGGTTCAAAACTTAGTATATGGGCTGGACAGGTGGATCAATGGATTAAAACACTTATTGTGACTCACAAGGACCTGAGTTCAAATCCCCAGGATTATGTGTGGCTACAGGGATGCCTGTAATCCAGACAGGTGAATCATTGGGCCTTGCTGGTCACTAACCTAGATCCAGATTCAATGGGAAACTCTGTCTCAAGAGAATAAGGACATCTGGCCTCCACACAGGGCTGCATGCACCTGAATTCACATTTGTCCAAACATTGCACATACACAAAACCTCTAGAGTATTAAAAACATTTTAATGGATTAGTGTATTTCAAAGATTTCTTAAGAACCCAAAGCAAATTATAGTATTCTATAGATAAAATGCAACTATTCATATTACTACTAAAAGTTTATGGGCCTACTATTGTCTCTAAAGATTAAAAGGCAAAATAAAATGAAACAAAAGCAACCAAGCAAGCAACACACTCTGCAAAAGAAGTCACTGTCCTTGGGCAAACAGAGAGGTTGTAAAAATTTTAGTTATAAAGGTGTGTAAGCTATGTTTACTATTTCTATGAAGCTAAGTAAATGACTCTGTGTGATGAAGTTAATACATGGGTATTCTCTTCCCAGTAAAGTCATTTTTATGTGCACTGTTTCTTCAAGTCTATTTTGTAGTGCAATTTCCCTGATGAATCCAAGTCCTTGCAGCAACCCTTCTTCCTCTTTTCTCTCAACTATTGTACTCAACTATCGTCCACTCCCCTTATGTGGAAAAGAAAGTTATTTCTTTTCAAGAAAGAGTCTATATTCTTTTCAGACAAACCATCTAAAAAGAACTATGAAGTCACACAGGTAATGGGTTTCAATAAATAATTCCCAAGATGACAGAACATTTAGAAACTTGATAAATGGGGCCTCTCTTACTTAATAGTCCAAATCTGCAAGGTCCTTTTCCTAATTCCAAGGGGAAGCTGGTGACAGAAAAAGGGAAGAGGTAAAAAAGGAGCAGGAAGCTTTATTATTGAAAGTGTCTTGGTGGAGAGAGAAGCTAGTAATTTAGATATGCCAGTGATAAAGGGAGTCTGATAAGGACATGAGAGAGAGAGAACAGTCTGAGAAGATGGGCCATTGTACAAATGACCTACTTAAAGCAAAGCACACAACTGAACATGTTTATCCCGTGCATGTATAAAAGATCTTTTCCAGCAATTCTTTCTCTGATGATCAGCACAGCACACTTGGAAAATATGGCAGATGAGACTTCTTTATAAATGCAAAACTCAACAGGATCAAGAACTGAAGAGCAATCTTGTAAACACTGACAGCTTTCAGCAACCTGCAGCAAACAGGTGACAACTGTTTGCCAACAATTAAATTGCTATTTAAAAATTTAGATTGATTAACAAAGCATGCTTTGTTGATGTGTCCAATACCTTAAGAAGTACAGTACTTTTACAATATATTTGCCTTGGGTATAAAATAAGAAATGTATCATAGGACTCAGGAGATGGCTCAGTTAAGGCACCTGCCACATAACCATAAGACCTAAATTCAGACCCCTGGCACCTACATAAAATCCCAGGTATATCAGTATGCACCTGTAATCCCAGTGCTGAGGAGGCACAAACAGTATGATACCCCGGAACTCCTTGGCCAGCTAGCCTAGCTAAATCAGTGAGCCTCAACTTCACTAAAAGACCCTATCTCAAAAAATAAAGTGAAGAGTAGCTGAGGAAGACACCTGGAGTCAGCCTCTCACACCCACAAGTATGTGTACACATAGAACTTTTGCACACCAGTTTCCTGGGAGATGAAACATTCTATGTTGGAAGGGAGCTTATTAAGACACTCAATATTCCAAGAGGTAATAAAACATTCCATCCTTTAGGGAAGCTCCTTAAGCTCAGAAACAACTCAAAAGCTTCAGGAAGTCCCAGAAACTGACCAGATTTACTAGGACCTTTCTATTCCAAGAGAATAGAATCAATAAGGACTGTTGAGAGACACAGGAAGACCAAACCAGATCCACAGAAGACTCTCAGACAAGCTGAATTGCCTAAGAGAGTTTCAGACTATCAGGGCTGCCTGGAAAGGACATGCTTCAACCTGTCTAGCTGCATGCAGGCTGTGCAGGAGGCTCTGTATCCAGCTTTCATGAGCTGCCACCCATGCTGAGGTAGGCTTTGGTGATTCAGCTGTCTTTGAGTCATTTCTGCCTCTATAAGCAACCACTCTCCCATATTCATGTAAGTGACCCCAATAAAACTCATTGGGTGCATGTTGGTGGCATTTGTTTGGTCTGTGGTTGGTTCTGTCTCTGGGGTGAGCAGACATCTACATACATCTCCAAAAGAATAGTGTCACAGACCAACACACACACACACACACACACACACACACACACACACACACACACACACACACTAAATAAACACTAAATGAATAAACACACAAATAAATAAATAATTGAGAAAAGAATTATTAAAAGCTTTCTTTTAAGTGCATGTGTGCCTATATATGCTCATTAATGAGAGTTAGGGGGCATCAGTATTAAGGAGCACAAGCATTAGTATTTATGAGTTACAGTGATTTATGAGAAAACTGATCTTAATAGCAAATTCGGTTTTTTTTTCTCCAAAAATGAGGTAACCTGAATAATAAGTGATTTAAGAATATTCGCTTTGTAGTGGTCAAACCGTAGAGGGAGACAAAGTTGAAAAGAATATAAAACTCCAGGAGGTCTGTATAATTAATCAGCAACCCTGCAAAATATGCCATAAATTGGAGTGCAATTATACCACTGTGCTTGAAAATAGAGAACTGGACTTTTTCTTGGACTCTTCAGTTGTATTTCTTAGTGTTTATCTGAAGCATAATGTAAAATGCACATTAGGCAATGTGGCAAGGGAGTCACCCCATTCACCTGGGCTATTCCCAGCCTCATTTGCAAGTCTTTAAGGCCCCTTCACAGTCAGATTGCTGTTAAGGCCATGAAATAATATCTTGCCACTGCTGAAAGTTCCTGTCAAGAAAGAAAAGAAAAGTTTCAAAACTGCTAGAAAAACACAGTTTCTATGGATCTGAAATTTGCCACAAACTATATTGCTTTTTATGAAATTAAGTATAAATTTACCTTAAGAAAAGTTGTTCCTTCGCAATTTTCAACCCCATTTTTCCATAAACTATAGACTTCAAAGTATTTATTACTACTGCATTATTTATTCCAAAGACTTTAGAATTCCACTTATTGTTTCCATGGCATGTATAAAGATTTATGGAGTTCAGAAATATTTTAATAGAAATTAAAATGTGTTAGGTCCTCTCCAGCTTATATTAACCCATTCTTAACTTGAGTCACAGTATCTAGCCGTTCTTTGACCAGTGTGCTCCCATGTAGCCATTCAGACGAACACTAAATGACTAGATTTCTAAAATGTTGAATGTCCTCCTAATTTTTGTAGCCTTATCAAACAATATAATAAGGTAATACAACACTCTTCCTGCTTGGTGTATGTACTCTAAGCTTTACCGTGTCCAAAATTCAGATATGTATTTTGTGAGAATTTGGGATATATGAAACATTATAGGGCACTCTAAAAGAAAGACTCATTGTCATTCTAGAGCTGTGGAATGAACTTCTACCCCTTTGCCTAGCTAGTGCCCACTTCTCTGGGTAGCAATTACAAAGAGAATCACACCTTTCCTTACTCTCAGACCCCATACTCAGGGTATGTCTACATGACTTGGGTGAATCCAGGGGGAGAATGTCACATACTCTTGGTTCAGTTGATGGGTTCCAGGGTGGGAAAGTGATCAGCTCTAGGCCAATCAGAATAAACCTTGACACTCCTAGAACTGGCTCTGTAGACCAGGCTGGCCAAAACTCACAGAGATCCACCAGCCTCTGGCTCCGGAGTGCTGGGATTAAAGGTGTGTACCACCATTTCCTGGCCTTTTTGTTGTTGTTGTTGTTAATCCCTTGTCCTTAGGTGCATTTGAACTGGGTTTCTGTCATTTGCAGTGCAAAAAGCAGTGCCAGTATCCAAGTGCGATCCCTCCACCTCTCTGTGAAACAATGCACCAAGATGAAACATCTGCAAATCAATCAGGCTGAAATACCAGAAGACCTAAATGTTTACCTCCCTTCTGTCTGACATCTGGCCAGATGACACCCTTGCAACGTGACCCCCTTTTCTGTATAAACCTCTGCTAATGACTTGGGATGTTGGAACCATGCCCATTCTATGGTTGTGGTGAGTAAATGCTCTTATGTAAAGTACTTTGTAGAAGCCTAATATGTCCAGAAAGACCTGGATTTTGCAAGACATCAGAGTAAAGAGTTGGCTTTGTGTGCACAGGTCTGTGTGTCTGTGTGTCTGTGTGTTATGTATGTCTGTGTATCTGTATATCTATGTGTGTTTGTGTGTCTGGGTGTGTCTCTTTCTGTGTGTCTATCTGTCTGTAGGCGACAGTAGATGTCAACTGTCAAGCATCTTCTTTAGCCAGTCTTTATCTTGAGACACGGTCTCTCACTGAACGTGGAGTTCAGTGCTTCATCTAGACCAGCTAGTGAATAAACTCCAAGGTTTTTCCATCTCTTCTTCTCCAGTATTGGCTCTACAGGTATATGGAGCCATACCCAACTGTTAACATGGTTGCTGAGGATTCAACTCAGCTCCTCATGTTTTGAAAGGTAAGTATTTTACTGACTGAACCATTGCCCCAGCCCCTCTGATTCCTCTTTAAATGTATGGCAGGGGGAGTGTTTTTATTTTCCTGCTTAATAACAGTAGAACCTGCTGGGAAGAAATGAAGGTGTTCTAAAGAGACCAGCCTATCTCTCAATCTAACCAGCAGACTGTTGAAACAATGGACCCCAAAGAAAGGTAAATTTCCCCAGGAATCTCATGCTGGGGAAGGAAAAGATCCCAGGTAGAGGGGCACTTGTCTCTTGCAAAGATAATTCACACAGTTCTAATAACTTGTCAGACCACCTTAAAAGATAAGACTGAAGTCCAGACAAGGGTGGGTCAGTGGGTGGGACCACACCTTGGCTGGAACTATTTAGATGTGTGTGTCCTTGGCCTTGTATTTAAACTGTGATCACTTTCCAGATGGACTTGGGGAGTTCACAGGATGTCTTTGTCTATCTTCCCAATGTGGCCACATTGAATAAATCTCCCTGTGTTGCTTTCAAATTTTAACTAGGCTCATTCAGTTGGCTTATTGATGACAGTGTCTGACATTACTTGGTACCCCTCCAGGTTTGATAGCACCATTTGGAGTTAAGCCTTTATCTTTAGAGGGCCTTCGGCTTTAAAGAAAATTATTTGATGGTCAAGATCATTAGTGAAATTCAGAAAATTCCCCACTTAATTGCCACAGTCCTCAACTAACCATCTATGTAGCAATAGGTTCAGTCAAAACTAAATTCCTGTTCCATTTAGCTTGGTTCATCCACATTTTCCCCCTCCCTGTGGATGTGTGGTCTTTTGCCACTTAGAAACACGTTCTATCTACAGTATGATCCGAGAGATTGGGGTGCTTGTTTTACTTGCATGGAGAGAGAGAAGAAGCACATTATAATCAACTTCCAAGAAACTTAAAATGTGATTTTCTTGTGATGAGGCTATGTACATGCACACGGATTCTGAGCTCTGTTTAGCGGCTGACAAACCATTTTTGGAGCCATATTTGAGATTAGCAGAGAAAAACAGCAAACACAATCTCAGCTTATTTGTTCCAGCTGATACCATCTGAACAGTAGCCAGAGGCTCAGGCTTCTGAGATAAGGCAGACTCCCTAAGTTTGAATGGTCATGGTTCAAAGACAGATAACCTGTCCCATTCTGCCAGAACATTAAGTACAAAAGGCAATGGGGCATTGTAACTTTTGTTTTAAGAGAAATCCCATAAAAATCAATGTACCTCCCACCCTCCCTCTTCTTTTTAAAGAAACTGTCCTTTAGAAATAGGTGTTTGGAGAACAAAATGGTAATTGGTTTCCTTACAGACTTGGACTTTCACAATGTGTCCTATACCCCAGGGTCAGCCAAATCCAACATTTCAGTACCTGATTTAGCATTGTCAAGCTGTACATTGCTCTGAAGATGATGGACTGGGCTTAGCGTTTTCTGGCTTTAAAATATCATAGTAAAAGGCCCGAGGGAAAGCTCAGTAGCCAAAGTGCTTGTTATGCTTGTTAGAATTCCTAGCCACTCCCCCAGCTACATGACATCACATGCGCAGTCCAGTAGCCAGGCAAGATGCTTAGTTATCCTAGGGTCTTCCACTTCATTGTGCCTCGGTGGCTTCTCTGGCATGGTAAACAGCACCGCTCAATAAATAACATTGCGCCACTTAACAAATAACAATGCAAGCCCAAGGATTGATTTCCAGAATGACACAAAAATCCAGGTATACTGGTGAACATTTGTAATTACAGTGCTGGGGTATTAGAGCGAACTATTTAGCCAACGTGGCCTAATTTGTGAGCTCCAGAACAAAGTGGATGCCTCTCAAAGAATAACATCTGAGGTTGAATGACATCATGTATGTTGGCTTCTGGCCTTAACATACATGCCATATGCACATGCCCTTATAAATATACTTGGACATGTGCACCCATACACAATACACATCTGCACACATGCACATGCACACAAATTTCCTGACTATGACACTAGTCAGTGTAATCAAAAATTCAGTAATTCTAACAAAAGGCAAAACATTTTAGCTGATTGAAAGTATCTGCTCATGTAGGGAAGATACTGTTATCAACTTGGGGGTTCACAAACTGTGCCTCAAGTCGGGTCTGGCCACCCATCCTCAATAAGCCTACTAAAAGAGCCAACGCATTGGTGAGAGGGACAATGAGATCTAGTTAGCCCCATCAAGGCCATCCCTGGGGTCCTGGAGTAAGATCAAAGTTTAAACAGAAGGCCAAGGACACGCACAGCTAAGCGGCCCCAGCCAAGAATATGGTCTTTGCTGTCATAGGACCATCATGGTCTGGTCTTTGGTCTCATCCTGCAAGGTTGGTACGAGAAGTTGTTAGAACTATGGGAAATCTCTTTCCATGAGATGAGTTCTCTAGCAGTCTGGTACCTTTGCCTTACCTCCAGCATGAGTTGCTGGGGAAATCCCTATTTCTTTAGGGTCCATTGTCTGACATTCAGATTGAAAGACACCAGTGTCCCTTTAGAACGTCTTCATATCTGCCAGGTTGGTTAGAATGCCATGCCTTTTATTTTACACATTTGAAACTAAAGTCAATGTATCGGTTGTTTATAGGAGAGTTATATTAAAAAATAACCCTGGTAATGCAGGAGATTACATTGGCACTATGCTCTTTCAGTGGTAAGAAAGCAATGTGAACAAAGAAATTGAGATTCCAAAAGCATTAATGCCCACTATATATATATGTGTGTGTGTGTGTGTGTGTGTGTGTGTGTGTGTGTGTGTGTGTGTGTAACATCAGAGTGCTAAACTATAGGGATATTTTGTTTGTGCTTTAACAAATAAAGTGTGTCTTAAGATCAGAGAGTGGAGCGGAGCCACTAGTTAGTCATAGAAGCTGGGTGGTGATGGCACACACTTTTAATCCCCACACTCAGGAGGCAGAGACAGATGGATCTCTGTGAGTTCAGGGCCACCCTGTGTCCACAAGTCCATTTGACAGAGGAAATCCCCCAACTGAGAATCTCTCAGATTGTTCTGGGCATGTGAGGTTGACAGCTGAAGATAACTAGAAGACACAAGAATGAACAATGAAGGCTGCCTATAAAGGAGGCTAAACAGCCCAAGATAATTTGTTTCTGGATCTGCAGTATTCCAACTCTCCATAACCAGTAATATTCTAATCAGTTAATCAGAATCTTTAACACAAGAGTGTCTTTCTTCTGGGGATTTCAGTTCCCACTCCAATAACAGAACTGTTCAAGAAGAATAACATTTTTTATATTATTTTAGTCTAGGAGTGCTTATTTTTACAGATATGCTAGCCAGGAAGAATGATTTTATTAGTACTGTGCAAAACCGTTCGTTCATTCATTCATTCATTCATTCATTCATTTATGTGTTTGCGTATTGTGTGTGAGTGTGTTATGGGTGTGAATGTGTGTAGGTCAGAGAACATCTTACTGGAATTGGTTCTCTCTTTCCATCATTTGGGGCCCAGGGATTAAACTCAGGTTGCTTCACTAGGTCTCAAGCACCTTTACCCACCAAGATATTTTATAGGCCTGAGAATTATACCTCTTAGGAGCATTTGCTGTATTACAGAGCTTATCAATTGAGCCTTTTATAATTGGGTTTTAAGCTGCAGCTAGCCCTCTGGTGAGGAGCGGGAGCCATCCTGTTGGAAAGCAAGCATTGGGCATGACGAGAGTGCAGGAATAGTCCGGACAGTTCATGAAAACAAGACGGGGTGAGTCTAGGTCGCTTCACAAGAAGACAAAGAATGGCGCTCAAAATTCTCTTTCTTTCCTCTAAAATCATTGCTACTCCATATCTGTTTCCAACAGGGCCCCCATGCTGCCTGCACCTTTCCCTCCTGTGGCCCATTATCAAAGTCTCTGCACAGCAGCTCCCTCCTTAAACCCCAAAGGACAAGGAACCCCAACACAGCTGACATTTATTTATCTCCACAGGGGCCGGTAATCAAAAGGTTCCTGCTAGGAAGCACATCTGCATTTCTGTGTCCCAGCTCCAGAGAGCCACCCTGGGCCCTTTAATTTTCCAACCTGTTTCTTCCAGTGATTGTTTCAAGGCCCCCACAGCCTTCCAATACAATCCCCGAGTGCTTGAGTTAGCGAGAGCTATTTCTGTTAATTGCAACCCAGGAATGCTGACACTTTGAGCCAGTGAACAAAGAACTTTGGCAAACCTGGGGTGTGAGCACTGGGACTTGGGACTGCCGAGGAGAGAGCTTGGCTGTCGTGTGTCTCCCCATCCCCCATGTCACACCAGGGGGCCCAGCTTAAAATTCAATTCCTGAAGACTGTCTGTGGATAAGCGTTTTTACTCAATGAAAGTTCCCTCAATGGCAGTTCTCCGCAGAAGTTTCTATTAGTGGGAGTGTTCAGAGCAGAAGCGCTGTTGACATGCTCAGATTTTTCTTGAGGGGAATTCAAGACAGGAATGAGATGGGGTTGGCATAAATGACTTTTACGATCCAGAGATCCAATAAGTCTTGGAGTTCAAATGGCATCTTTTAGAGTACGTGAGTTTTCAGCTGTAATTGCCCTTGACATGTTTTCACAAGCATATTTTCCCCAAGCTTAAACAGACTTTGATGAAGAAGAAAAAAGCGATGGATTTTTATCGGAAGTGCCACTGAGAGCTCAAATACAATCTCACTTTGTTTCCAAAGGTTATTCTTTGTAGATGGCTCTGTTTTCACGTCCTCTCCCCCACATACACACACTACTTAGTAGGTAGCAGGTACTAACCTGCACTCGGGTTGGGTCACTTGATTTTCTCTGAAGTCACATTTAGTCCATTGGAGAGAGTAATAATAGCCTTTGTTTCCCCAGCCATTCAGCAAGCTCTTTTTTGTTCTTTTTTTTTTTTTTTTTTTTTTTTTTTTTTTTTTTTTTTTTTTTTTTGAGACAGGGTTTTTCTGTGTAACTTTGGAGCCTTTCCTGGAACTCACTCTGTAGCCCAGGCTGGCCTCAAACTCACAGAGATCCACCTGGTTCTGCCTCCCAAGTGCTGGGATTAAAGGCATGAGTCACCACCGCCCAGATTTCAGCAAGCCCTTGAACATAACTGAAAGGGTGGTTGATTTCTCATAACAGTGACTTTTCACAGGTACATCTCTAGGAGAAATTTGCTAACACTGTATACACTATGCTTTGAGACTAATGTAATATGTTTTTATTTTTATAGATAGGATGCTCTCAAGGGTCCCTGCATTTGATAAATACCCTATAGTTGCTAATTATCTACTGTATAAAATATTGTCCATTATCTTTTTTTTTTTTTTTTTTTTTTTTTTTTTTGAGACAGGGTTTCTTGATGTAGTTTTGATGCCTGTCCTAGATCTCTCGCTATAGACCAGGCTGGCCTCGAACTCACAGAGATCCACTTGGTTTTGCCTCCCGAGTGTGAGGGATTAAAGGTGTGAGCCACTACCACCCAGCTGTCCATTATCTTTATACCTTTAAGGACCTGTATCAGTCAGCTATTGCTACATAACAAACAACTCCCAGACAAAGTTTCTTAACACAAGAGTTTTAATTATGCATTATGTAGTTAGCTAAGTGCTATCTCCAGTGACAGAAGGGACTCTGACATGTGCCCTTTCCTCTTTCAAGAGTCTTCTCTTCTCTTGTCCACATAAGAGTGGCAATTTCAAAACCAGCCAGGTCTGCTTCCCAAGTTAAAGTTCTTTAAAAAGTGTTTTCTTCTTGCGGAGTATTTGATCATACTGTGGCATTCCGAGACTGTTATTAAAGTTAACCTTGGATCAGAGAGGGGGATCAACCAATAGCTGACCAGAATTAGCCATAGGGATTTTGGAGGACCCAGGATACAGTACAATAGAGAGGCACAGCAAAGAGTAGGGAGGGGCTTAGAAAAATTAGCAGGCCTTTTCCATTTTGGAAGCCTGGAAAGAGAAAGTCAGATGGTCCTTCCTTCCCCGCTTTCCTGATCTATCAGGTTTTTATCCCAATATCTGGCTCCTGATTTTTTTTTTTTTATGAATAATAGAACAACTTAGATAAACACTTTATTTTCGGGCTCATTGGTGAATTCAAGTCTAAAGTCGAAATATAAAGATTCCCTCAAAGGGTGTGATGACAGGTGGGCATTGAAAATAGTAGTCCAGCTGCAATCCACCTGACGATGGAAGTTAATTTATAATTTAGTATCAGAAGAACATTTTCTCTCTTTAAGAATTGTTTTCAGGTAATAAATATCGCTGTATCATTGATTTTCCTTTTGGCTCCCAGAAACTCAAATACTTACATCATTAGCTAAATCTTATGTTGATGTTTTGTTCTGAGACAGGACCTTGCTGTGTAGCTCAGGCTGTCTTCATGTTTGTGATCTTCCTGCCTCAATCTCCTGAGTGTTGGGATTACAGATATGTGCTATCACTTTTGCCTCCCTGTCTCCACCCCACTCCATCATTGCTGATGTATTCTTTCCCCTTCTCCACGGTCTAGTATTGTATTTCAATCACCTTATTGCATACAGCTTGTCATCTAGGCTGCATGAAGTGTGCCTATGTGTTTGCTTGAGTGAGAGCCAGTGTGATAAAAACAGACTTGCATTTATCCGCGGCACCGTTACTGTCCACATGGTACCAGCAGACATTTGAACTATTTGTAATGGAAGGGAAAGATGCCATATCTTTTAAAGAGGCTTAGTCATTATTCCATGTTACATTCCCTTGGTTCTATACTGAGTGACAATGGAGTACCCCAACAAAAAAAGTTTTTCAGGAAATTATCTCAAACCAGGTTTTCAGGAGGGATGCAGCCTTTTACAATCCTCACAGGTTCAAAACGGGAAATGTTTTAAAATTCAGAGCGTATGCCTAAGAAGGTGACAGACATAAAACACATGCAGCTGAAAAATGAAGATCTTCATTTCAGTTTGGAATATTTTTCCTCCAAAGATATCATGAGACAGACTTTCAAAGGGCTTTGAAGGCAGAGCTACAGTGTTTCATGGCCCCCGTGACTGAGGCTGGGGAACGTTACCTGAGACTTGGCAGTTAAATTTGAAATGTTGACTTGAAATATTTTCATTGAAGTTTGTACCAAAGTTAAATATCACTAGAAAGTTACTGAAGCTGTTTTTTAACCATTTTCCTGCAAATTTGTTCTCTGCTAACAGGAAACTTTCATGCCTGCCGAGACAAAGGCTTACCCGGTGTTAAAGGTCTTTGGCAGAATTTACCTTTGGAATGAATTGGAGGAGGAATTTTTAGAGATCCCAAATTATTTCTGATGAGTTGAAGATTTATTTTTACTAAATCAGTCACAAATTAGAAAAAAACAAAAAAAACAATAAAAGATCAGCTTTCTCAGTTAAATATGAGATGGCTTGGTATTCAGTTTAAATGGTTAAGAAATAGTTTATACTAAAATAATAATTAGAGGGCTGGAGGAAGAGTGAAGCAGTTAAGAGCACTTGTGGTGATATTATGTTCCCCAATATATTGTGCACTCTAATAAACTTATCTGGGGTCAAAGAACAGAACAGCCACTAGATAAACATAGAGGCCAGAAAATGGTGGCACACACACCTTTAATCCTAGCATTCTAGAGGCAGAGATCCATTTGGATCTCTGTGAGTTCAAAGTCACACTGGAAACAGCTAGGTATGGTTACACACACCTTTAATCCCAGGAAGTGATGGCAGGAAGCAGAAAGGTATATAAGGCGTAAGGACCAGGAACTAGAGCTCGTTAAGCTTTTAGGCTTTTAGCAGCAGTTCAGCCAGATCAATTCGGATGAGGACTCAGAGACTTCCAGTCTGAGGAAACAGGATCAGCTGAGGAATTGGCAAGGTGAGGTTAGCTGTGGCCTGTTCTGTCTCTCTGATCTTTCAGTGTTCATCCCAATACCTGGCTTCAGGTTTGTTTTTATTAATAAGACCTTTAAAGATTCATGTAACAAGCACTGGCTGTTCTAGGGAACCCAGGTACAACTTCCAGTACCCACATTGCCACTCACAATCACCTGTAACTACAGTTCCAGGGGATCTGACTCCCCCTTCTGACCTCCTTAGGCACTGCATGGATGTGGTATACAGGCATACATGCAAGCAAAACACCCATATACATAAAAAAAATACCAATTATATTGTGTATTATTTACTTACATATCACTGTGATGGTAATATCTGACAGGAATGATTTCAGAGAAGAAAGATTTATTTAGGGTCATGGGTTTAGAGGGTTCCAATTTCTCCTGAAGGAGAAGGCAAAGTGGTAAGGGTGTGGAAGAGGATGTTCACATCTCAGTGGGTGGATGTGGCTAAGGGTGTCTACATCATAGTGGGTGGGTGTGGCAGAGACCATTCACCTCATGGTGGTTGATATGGCAGAGATTATTTACATCACAGAAGTGGGTGTTGTAGAGCCTGCTTACATCATGGCAGACTAAGAGCAGAGGCCAAGATAGGAACCAGGCATCAAGCATAACCTTCAAAGCCTTGTTTCTGATTTTACTTCATCCAGCTAGTTCCCACCTCGCAAAACATGCCCCCAGTTGGGGCCCAAGTATTCAAAACAGGAGCCTGTGGGGGACATGGCAAATTCTAATTATAGCAGATTTTATGAATTTCAAATCCATGTCCTAGTTCTTCCAGGGTTAACACCATAGCTAAGGCAGAAGCATGTGGAAAGGGCTCTCCAAGTTAGAGCCTGAAGAATTCACAGTCATTTGTGCAGATCTGCTAGTTGAGCCATCCTAAATGTGGAGCAGATCACTGTATTTTTCCCAGTTATCCCCAGGTAATCTATTGATGCCATGAACATAACTGACAGTATACCGCCTTCTGAAAACTCACTCTCAAAAATACTATTGGACTTTCGTTATTTAATATATTTCCCTCCAGAAGCTAATTTCCTTGACCTAAAAGGACTTCAAAGGATATTCTTTTCTTGATGTCAAGACACTGTGGGGATCTCCTGAGGTGATGTTTATTTCTAAGCACAGGGGAAGAGCACACAGTGATGTTTAAATACAGATAGACTTCACACAGTGTGGTCTGGGGAAATACTCTGAATAGCTACTGTGAGGGTTGATTTTAGTTTCTACCCCAATTACTTTCCTTCGATGCATTTTAGAAAACATTTAATTTTAGTTTTATTTATGTGTATGTCTGTGTGCATGCCACATATGTGTATGTTGCTACAGAAGCCAGAAAAGAACATTGGATCCTCTGGACCTGGAGTTACAGGAAGTTGTGAGCCATCCACAAGGGTTCTGGGAACTGAACCTGGGTCTTCTGGAAGTACATCAAGTGCTCTTAAGCACCAGGCTACCTTTCTTGCCCCATATATTTGCATCTTGACCCAGGACCTGTATGGATTTGGATATGTCACACACTACTGATCCTTCTGTTCCCCAAGGGTACAAACCTTGTAAAACATGTCAGAAGGAAATCAACAAAATGCCTCTTTTATCTTACATCATCCTGAGTAAAGCTTTGGAAGGGACAGACAAGACAAAGACTCTTGAGATTGAGCTTTGTTTTCTGCTTTACCTACAGAATGCCCCCAGTATCTTTACACACCCCTTTCTTAAAGTTTCTGCTCAGTCATAACAGAAGACCCATCTCTCTTAGTTATTGCCTCTTTTATGATGTCATGCTGTGTTCCTCCAGCTTGATGTCCTCTTTCTTCCTCTCCTAGATGCTTGCAGGCTGATGCCACTGCTTCTTAGCGGAACTCCTTCATTCTATCTTATACTACAATGCCTGTACTTTCTATGCTCATTGAGGAAGACTCCAAATGTGACTTCTTCTTTTTAATCATGCACAGTTGCATTAGGGTGATTTTTAACAAGGATGGTTTTTAAAATTGTGAGGGTTTAAGCTAAAGTTTAAAAGAAACTCACTGCAAATAGAAAGAGGGTACCAGCCTTGCTGTGATAAGAATTCAATAGTCTGAGGTATGCCACTGGACTTCCATGGTCCACTGTCTAGCCCTCTCTCATGAGGGTTCAGAAATTACCTTCCTTGCATCATGAATTCATTAGACTGTCTACTTATAAAATATAGGAACATGTGAGAACCTAGTACATAAAAATGGGATGTTCAGTTATTAATGTACCATGAAAGATAAAACTGCCACTCATCCAGCTGAACTGTCATACTCCTTCCCCACAAACCAGTGGTTCTTAATGAGAGGCAGTAGCATTCCTTACAGTGTGCTTGAGATAGATGGAGGCTTTCTTGTCTGGACTTAGAGATGTTATACTTTTGCAAGATGTAGCAACGATGCACACAGAAAAGAAACACAGAGTCCAAAGCCAGGCATGGTTGCACACATCTCAGTACTTGGACTTGGGATATGGAGGGAGGACGATGAGCTCACGATCAGATGGGGATAAGTGAGATGCTAGAGGGACACACCAGGCATTCTATGACTCTTTATATCTCGTTTTTCTTCCTTTTCCTCCCCTCTCTCCTTCTTTCCCTTCCTCCTCTCCCCCCTCCCCGCCTCTCTCTCCCTCCTTTCTGTCCTTTTCTTCCCTTTTCGAACTTCACAGACTTCCTAGTGTAGCTTTCTAGGGTCTCACTTATGACCAGTCTGGTCTTGAGCTTTCATGTGTGAAATTGAACTCAAAATACTTCAATGTAAAAATGTGAAATCATGCATTCCCTAGGATAAAACAAAGGAGTCAACTTTCATTAATTTTGTCAGGGAAGTCTTGTATGTGATAACTACAGCCATAGAACAAAAGCAGAAGGCCAGTCAGGTGGTGGTGGTGGTGCATATCTGAGTTCGAGGCCCGCCTGGTCTACAGAGTGAGTTCCAGGAAAGGCTCAAAGCTACACAGAGAAACCCTGTCTTGAAAAAAAAAATAAAAGAAAATAAAAAAAGCAGAAGGCCTCAGAGACATCTCTCCCCAAGATGCACAAACATCAGAAGGTCTATGTATAGGTGCTCAGAGTAATTAGTCATGAGAAATACAAATCAAAGCCACAGGGAGATACCACCTCATACCTGGTACTCAACTTTAAGGAAAGAGACAAGAGATGACAAATGTTCGATAGAGTGTGAGGAGAAGGGAACTGTGCAGGTAGGAAGTGAAACTTCCGTAGCCTTTATGGAAATCAGTAGGCAGGTCTATCAGAGAAAAACTAATTAAATCTACCAGCAATTCACTGATCTTACTTCTGGATACATCTTTAGGAGAAAGGAAGTCAGTATCTAGGTGTATTTGCATGTTCATGCTTCTTGCAGCATTACATGCAATTAGCAAGGTTTCAAAAACCTCAGTGAAAATTCATAAAGGAATTGTAATGCATGTGTGTAACAGAATGCTAGTCAGTCATATAAAAGGAAACCTTGCTGTTTGAAAATACACAAATATACCTGAAGGATATGGCATTCAGTGAAATAAGTCAGGCATGGAAAGGTAATTACCACATGATATCATTCACATGTGGAGTCTAAAATGTAAAACTCACAGAAGCAGATTAGTGGTGGAAGAGAAGCTGTGAGCAGCTGAGACATGGAGAAATGGAGAGATGCTGGTCAAGGCTACAAAATTTCAGTTACAGTACAAACAGTTCTATTGTACAATCTGGGTGGTTAGAGATATATTCAGTTTCATGATAGTGACCATTATATGCAATGTGTTTGCATATACATGCATGCAGTGTGTGTGTGTGTGTGTGTGTGTGTGTGTGTGTGTGTGTGTGTGTGTATATGTGTGTGTGTGTGTGTGTGTGTGTGTGTGTGTGTGTGTGTGTGTGTGTGTTCTGGTTTTATCTGCGGCAGGGGTCTCCCAATGTATCTCAGGCTGGTTTTCAACTTTGCCATCCTCCTATTCCAGCTTCCTTAGTATTAGGGTTACATGTGTGGACCATCATATCAAGATGTATTTTACGTCCTGGATGTACTCAATATTTAATTATAAGTTCAATAGTTTAAAATAAAATTGGTATTGTTCACTTGTTTAAAAAATAAAAAGAAGCCAGGTGTCAGTGGCACACGCCTTTAACCCCAGCACTCTGGAGGCAGAGGCAGGTGGATCTCTGTGAGTTCAAGGCCAGCCTGCTCCACAGAGCGAGATCCAGAACAGGCACCAAAACTACACAGAGAAAACCTGTCTTGAAACTCGCCCCCCCCCAAAAAAAGAAGTATTATCTCTCTCACTAATTTAACTGAGGGTATTTATTGCCTTTGACTTTTTCTTGTCCATTTCTACTTTAATAGCTTTTTATTGTGATAAGATATATATATCACAAAATTAGCAATTCTTGATTTTTAATGTATACTTCAGTGGTACTAAGCATGTCTATTCTGTTAAAAAAACATTATCTACCTTCCAGAACTTTTTCATTATCCCCAATTGAAATCCTGTGCCCATATTAAAAGAATTACTATTTAATCCATACCTTCAACCCTTGTGAACTGATATTTTCTACCTCTTTTCTCTGTCAAGGTGCATATGTGCTCCTTCTATGTATAATAATCTGAATTATTTGTTCTTTTCTACTTATTTTACTTACTGTGTTTTCAAGGCTTATTCATGTGACATCATGTATTAGCTCTCTTTTCATCTTTTTGGACTGAAAAATATTCCATTGTAAACATACCCATATATTTTGTTTATAAATCCATAGCCTCTAACACTTTTGGCTTGTTTTCACTTGAGTATTGTGAATCATGTTTGTAGGAACATGATAGGAAAACATCTGTCTGTGAATTTTTCCTTTCAGTCCCTTTGAGTAATGCCTTGAAGCAGAATTGATGATCTATTGTTAATTCTATCTGCAATCGCTCTGAGCATCCTGAGCCATTTTACATTTCTATCAGCATTGCACATGGGCTCCAACCACTCTATGGTCTCTTTCCATTTTGGACATTCCTTCTTTGAACAAACAGCTGGTCACAGGATTGACAAGCCCATTGAAAATGGTTCCTCTGTCAGCTCCATCTGTGAGATTTTGGTCAGTTCCACTTCTAAACCTCAACCCAGGTTCTGACTGATCACAGCCCTTAATTTCTTCAGGTCACTGTGATTACTCTGGAAAGAGTTCAGGATTTTAACTGAGACAGTGAGCCATACAGAGACTTATTTTTCTGTGACTTTCCAGAAAATGACTCTCATTTTACCCTTCTAAAATTACATACATGAAAATTCTGTGTTTAGGGCTTTTTGTTGCTCCTGAGGAGGGAACCTGTTTATGATAGTTTTGATGAGAATGTCTCTGATAGGCTTCAATGTTTAATTGAGTACTTGGTCTCCAGTGGGTGGCCCTGTTTGGGCAGCTTCAGGAGGTGTGGCCTTGTTGAAGAAGGTGTGTCACCAGGGTGGGCTTTGAGGTTTCAAAGCCACTGGCTGTTCCCAGTTCACTCTTCCCTGCCTCATGCTTGCATTTCAAGATGTAAGCTCTCAGCTTGCTGGTCCAGCCGCTGAGTCTGCCTGCTGCCACACTTGCTTGCCAGGCTAATGATGGATTCTTATCCCCTTGGAATCATAAACTCAAATCATAGCCCCTCCTTATAAGTTTCCTTGGTCATGTTGTTTTATCACAGCAATAGGAAAGTAACTAATACACTGTCCAAGAAAGAGATTAACATGGTAGACAGAAGAGCTGAGACTGGGTTTATTTTGTCACTTGAGACATCAGAAGAAACCTAATAAACTCTACCTGACTGACACATGCAAGTATCATTTACTCTGCAGCTAGCTCAGTCATGCTAATAAATAAGATTTATGTGCATTTGAGCCTAGAGTCCTGAGGAATATTTTATCTTTAAGGCTGCTTTTGCATCTAATCTTCCTGATTATGAAAAACTTTTAAAGTTAGACTTTTGGTGAGTACTTGGCTGTCTTCTGTGCCTACTATTTGTTTTAAAGGTCCATTTCACTTTGGGATGTTTTATAAGACTTTTCATGGCATAGCCGCCTTGGTGATTATTTCCGACTTAGCCAGTATTAAAATGAGGCGGCACTGCTGGAGGACCCAGCTGCTGTCATCCTGCATGTGTCTCCTCAGCACAGCCTAGGTGATTTGGTTGAGGGAGTAGGACTATAGTTAAGCATTAGCTCAATAACATCTTTGAATCTGACAGCCAGAGTGTTTATAGCAAGAGACACTGACTGGAGAACAAGAGATTTCAAAGCAAAAGTTGTCTAGACACAGAAACTCAAACTGAGTAGTAGGCACAGAGATCGCAAGGACTAGCAAACTCCATCTGCACTGTGCCAGTTACTAATGGACCTAGACTGCATGACTCTAACACTATCATCACATTTCAGGAGGAAATGTCCTGACAATAGGGCCTTTGCTATCCATACCATGCCAAGGTGTTCTGACTGCCACACTTGAATCATTTTTCCCACTCAGTGAAAAAGAGGAGGATAGTATTGTCGGCCCTCTTGATTTGGATGACACATGTTCTCAGAACCACCTGGGGGGATTCGCTCTAAGAATGAATGGAATCCAAAGGCCAGAGGGAAAAAAAACCCCACACCTGATAAATATAATTGCAATTTCCTTGCAGCACCATATTTGATGGCAAGACATTTGACACAGCGACAATTTAATATGTGGAAAGACAGAGAGAGACAAGTCATGCTGTCCATCTTCAGTAATTGATTGTCTGCAAGTTCCCAATGGGCACTGGGGGACAACTCTCATAAATAGCTTTTTCCTCTAACCCAACGGGAGAAGGTGGAAGACCCTGTTCATTTTGGTGAAGTTTGTCTTTCTCTCCTGAAGACAGACAGAAAAAAATGACATGAGGCAGAGGGATTGGAGGATGCTGGGTGATGTCTAAGCAGTAAAGATAAGGTTCTGAATGAGAACTCAATCCCCTTTGGGTCAGGTTTACAACTCTGCAATTATCTTATATGACAACCACATAAATCTCCATTTTGGAAAGTATTCAGAATATTTTAGAAAAGAGACATGGGGAAGGAGTGATTGAGAAGTTATCCATTCACTGTGTATAATTAAGTGAAAAGCTGATTCCTAAGTCATCAACTTAATTTAGAGTTTCCTATTGCCTAGATAATTGGCTTTAAAAATCCCATATAAATCCTTAGCATAGTACTTGGCATATGATGTAGTCACTAATTAATATTTGAAGGAGTGAATCAATGAATTAATTACTCAATTAATCAATGAATACCTCTAGAATTCATGTCATCTAAATCAATAGGCCCAATGAAGCTTGATGTCTTCCCCCTCTTTTCACAGAGGAAGAAGTTAGTTTATATATTGCAGTTGGGACCTTTTATTCCTAAGATGGATAGCAAAGACAAAGATAGATGTTGAACAGGTCATTCAATACAGTTCTCTGGAGCTCCAGGGAGAATTCTGAGCTGGAAATATAAACTTGGACAGTTTTAGGATTTAGAAATGTTAGAAGTTGATGGGCTCAATGAAAGTATCCATGAAGAGACACCATGGAAAGACAAACTGCAGCCCAAATGCTGAGCCCTGAGTCAGTTCAGAGGTTCCAGGGAGGAGAACCACACCATAGACATGTTGGGAACTGGTATCAAGGGCTGGGGTGGGGAGACATGGGAGACAGAAAACCTACAGCTAAAAGGTCTTAGATATCAAGTGGGACAAGAGAAGCAGAAGCAGTCCACTCTCTGTGTCAAATGTCATTCAAGGGCCACGAATCAAACGCCGTCCTTAGTATTGAGATAGTTAACCTTACTAAGAGTGGTTTAGGACATCAGAAGAAAGGGATGATGGTCAGGGTAGCTGGAGAGAGAATGGAATCATTCACAGCAGGGGGTACTTAGTAGGTACATAGTAGATGTGTTTGAGGAAGAGCAACATTGTAAAATAAGATTGGAACAAGTAGAGTTTAGCATCACATGGGTTGTCTCACACAGGGAATGGACTACAGATGAATTCTGCTGTTTTGGTTAATATTCATGGGCTTCAGTTTCTCTATAGGCAAACTGACCACAAAAATAGTAAGTTTAGGGGAGATTCAGATGGGTATGTATAAAAAAATTAGCTCATAATAGGTGCTGAGTGAAAATTATCTGCTTCTGTTGTACTGATAGACTTTTAAAATGGTGACAGCCTAAAATTTCTCTACCTAGCTTATGGAGTATCCCTAATCAGAAAAATCCATACCCACAAATGCCCTAGAATCCCACACCTATTGAGTACAATCAAGACATCACAAGTAGAAAATTTCATACTATGAAACTTCTTTTTGGTAAAAAATTATTAAAGAGAAATAATATAAAATCACATTCAAGCTATGTGGATAAGGAGTATATGAAACAAATGAATTAAATATCTAAGTTTGAGCTCTATATCATATTTTATTACATCTATGGAAATATGTAAATCTTAGAAATTCAAAAATGTCAAAAATTTCTGATTCCATATATTTTGGAAAAGGGATATTCAATTGATATTTTAATTCTGATTCAAATCCTTGCTGCCAGCCGCCACGAGGAGAAGCATGATGTAAGATACCAGTAAGTCACAAGCCACGTGGCAAGGTATAGATTTATAGAAATGAGTTAATTTAAGTTATAGGAACAGATAGCAAGAAGTCTGCCACAGCCATACAGTTTATAAGTAATATAAGTCTCTGTGTGTTTACTTGGGGGACGCGAGTTAAATGGTAATTCTAAGGAAGACACTGAGACATTTAAAATTGACTAATAAATATTGTGTTAAATTGAAAAAAATAAGGTGCAATAAAATTTTGCCAGATATGCTGAAGAGATGGATCAGCACTTAAGAACATTTGCTGTTCTTGTAGAGGACCCAAGTTAGATTCCCAGCACCCAAATGGTAGCTCATAGCCATCTATAACTCTAGTTCCAGGGGATCTAACATCTTTTTCAGACTTCCACAGATACCAGGCACACATGGGGTGGATATACATATATCTAGGCAAAACACTCATATATAAAAATTAAAATAAGTTAATCTTAAAAATGATTGTACTAAATATAAGGTACAAATGTCACCCTTTCCCTATAGGATGGTATCTACCATGTGCCACAAATTAAAAGTTAAATTATAAAATGGTAGATGTGACATACTATCACCTTTATAAAAATATATATAAAATAGAATCTCCACCCTGGCCTCACCACTTATAAAGCATTTTCTTGTGTAATGAAACCTCACTGGAGTATCACAGTTACTGTTTTTTAACTGATAGATGAGAAACTGACTTGTTGAATGTGACATAGATAGCAAAGATGGCTCAGATTCTACTCCCCAAATGCAGTGCTTATAATGGTCTACAAGTTGTCTCAAGATATATGACAGTCTTGAAAGTTTAAAAGACATGGAGGATATGAGTGCTGACCAGCTCTATCTCTACCCTAAGAAGTCCTTGCTTAAGGCTTCAGATCCTGAAGCTCCAAGGAAGGTAGGCCTTGTGCTTATCCTCCTTCCTCCTTTATTTGTGGCCAAGAGATGTGTCAGGGTGCTTCTCATATTCTCTGCCAGCATATGTAATGCCATCAGGTTGATGGGAGCTCATTTTGCTAAAGGCAGTGTATCCCAGCATCTTTGGTGCAAAAAACATACCTAGAGATGGGCAAAGGACCAGACTGGATGCCACTCACATAAGAACCTGCTACTCATCACAAACAGTGGCTGGCTTGACGACTGAGCCAGAGATGCTTATATAACAAGCTGCTGATGGGCCTGGGACTTATTAATTCATTTGGCATGTTCGGGTCCATTGTCCAAATCTCCTTCAGCAAAAATCAATGAAGCACAGAACAATGACTCGCTCTGGGAGGATACAGATGCCAGACAACCTGAGTCCGCACAAACCTAGCCAAAAGGCTTTGTCCTCCAAACTTTACTTACTTCCTCTTGCATCACAGTCAGAGAGTTGAGCACATATCCACGAGGATGGACATACACACCCTGTGCTATTCCCCTTCTGGAAAAACAGGTCTCTGGAGGAGAAAATTTTTAGTCCAATGTATCTCTACTGTTCCATATGCTCAACAACTCTGTCTTGGATGAGGGTGTTGATGGGGTGAATAACTATGCAGACTGAATGGAAACACCTTGATGAAGCAAAATGTTTCAGACTGTCCGTCAAAGGTGTCAGACAGCCAAGTCAGGAAGTCGTCATTTTCAAATGGGATAAAAAGCAATCATTTTCAAGATATAAGAGAAATGTCATTAAAGAGTTGTTTTTTAATTTTCATCTTGCAATGGGAGATTTAGAGAGGAATACTTGTCTGACAGATGGTCCATTTGTTTGCAAATATCAGATATGGTTAGGATGTTGTCAGTAACTGGAACAGACTGGTGACTCATGTCAAGAGAAGAACTTACTGAACGAAGAAAGGGGATTTCCAAACGGGAGAAGTTTAACACAGGGATATGGAAAGGGCAGGAAGTGGCTTTGGAAATCCAGAAATAGAGCTTAAGAGACAATATTCCCAGAGATCTGCTCTTAAATGACTGTGCTCAAATCTGCCTTGACTGTTGGAAATTTCTGACTCCAGGAAAAAAAAATGGTGTGACTGGTTTATTATGTGCCCAGTCACACCTTCATCCACTGGAAAAGCAAAGGCAGGAAGGGCAATGAAGCCCTTAGAATGCTCTACACAGTCAGCAAAGAGAACTCTGGCAAAAATGACTGAGGTTGAGCTGACTAGATTTGGAGCAGATTGGAAACAGCAGTTAAGAGTGCTTGCGACTATTACAGAAGACCCAAGTTCAGTTCCCAGCAACCAGGTTGGGCAGCCCACAGCCACTGGTAAGTCAAGCCCCAAGGGACCTGATACTTTTTTTCTAAATTTCATAGGCACCTGCGTACATGTGCATACACACACACTCACACATACTCTTGTCCTCTGACCTACACACACAAACCTCACAGCATTCTATTTTCATAATATCCAAAGCAAAGTTGAATATTTTATCATAACCCAATCTATTAATTTTGTGATTAAAAAGCGGCAAAGACACAAGAGGTCTAGAAATTCAGTTTAGTTTTATCACCAAGGAAACTTGCTGTAAGTCTGCCCCAAATACCTAAATAAATTAGTAAGTAGTAGAGATAAAAAAGGAAAACACCTTTTGTTTCATTTTGCATCTCAAAGACACAGACAAAGCATGCTGAGGCTTGGATGCGAGGTTTTCCTGGGTGCTTGGCACGGCTTGGAGTTAATAAATATTAGTTCCCATTATTCTTCCAGGCCTCACCGCTCACTACCTCTGCTCTCCAGGTCACAGCACATGAGGACACCACAGGGCTAGGAAGCGCTCTTACCCAGTGTTTGTTTTGTTTTATTGGCTCAGTTTTGCTTCATGAACTTCACTTCCTTCCTCCCTGCAGGCTCTGAGGGTGTGAACATATGCGTCGGTCTGTAGATCACAGAGGTTGTCAGGTCTGTGGTATAATGGGACCAATTGGGAATGCCACCAGCCGCAAAATCCCAGAAAGTGAAGAAACCCTTCCCATGTTTCTAGGTCAGAACCTACTCTGAGTGAACTGTGCAAGCTCCTTTATATAGCAACTTGTTTAATTAAGATAACAGATGTTACTCTTATACAGGTCCTAGTGAGCCACACTTTAATTGGACACTCATTCATATGGCTTGTGACTGGTAAAAACCAGTTCAAACAACCATTTCCCTGCTATGGGTGTTTTTCCCACTACAATTAAATTGAATAAACAATGCATCCGGTGTACATTCATTTAAACAAGACAGTTTTAATGGTATAGGAGTTTAATATGAACAATAATGTTAGAGCAGAATCATTTCCTGGTTTAGAAGGCGAGTTGAGTTCTCTGTCGAATCCATCTATGGGCACTGGGTTAGGCTAACAATCAGCTGCTGGGGAAAAATAGCAAAGAAAATCTTCTCTTGGGTGGTGTTAGATCTTGTGTTCATAATGGGAGAGGGAGTGATCTGCCTGCAGCTTTTATGCTCAGATTTGAGCAGAATCTAGAAGGAGAGATAACTGACAGCTTGTCATTCCAGTCAGCGTGCTAGAGAAAACAAAGACAATACACACTCACACACACACACACACACACACACACACACACACACACACACACACAAAACCTTAACAGTATTGTGATGGTTAAAATTGGCTGTTAAGTTGCATGAATTTGGGATCCACTAAGAGACACTCTCAGGGGACTGGGAAAATGAAATAAGGTGGGAAGACTTCCCTAAGAACCGGCAGAACTTTCTTCTAAGTACTGCTTTCATCCTCACTTATAAGTGGACGTTAGCTGTAAAGTAAAGGATAACCATGCTACAATCCACAGACCCAGAGAAGCTAAGAAAAAAGGAGTGCTCAAGTGGGCATCCATGGATCTCCCTGGGAAGGGGAAATAGAATAGATTTTGCCAATGGACTGGGGGTGGGTAGGGATGGGGACAGGAGGGATCAGGTCGGGTGGTAGTGGAGGGAGAGAGTACGGGGAGAGAATACTGGAATTGGGAGACCTTGTGGAAACCTAGTGCAGTGGAAACTGCCTGGATTCTATAAGGGTGATCCTAGCGAGGACTTGTAGCAGTCCTCTGTATCCGGGGAACTGGCTCTTTTCTGTAACTAGGCACAGCTTCCAGTGATGGGACTGGGACACCAACCCAGCCATAAAACCTTTTGATCTACAATTTGCCCTGCCTGTGAGATGTACTGGGGTAATGGTATCTGCAAACCTTGTGGGAGTGGCGAACCAATGGCTGGTCTAACCTGAGGCTCATGCCATGAATAGGAGGCTATGCCCAACAGTGCCTGGATGACCAGGCTGGATAGGATAGCTCAGAGACAGAGGATAGAACCAAATACACCCCCCACCCCCCCACAAAAAGTCAAAGATTTGAGTCCTAATGATGTTTTGTTATACTCATAGATTGGTGCCTAGCCCAATTGTCATCAGAATGGCTTCCTCTGGCAGCAGATGGGAGCAGATGCAGAGGTCCACAGCCAAACATTAGGCAGAGCTCTGGGAACCCCATGGAAGCCTGCTCTCCTCTGAAAGGAAATGGATTAAGAATGGATCTGGGGGAAAAGGGAAAGTAGCAGGGGGTCTGGGGAGGGGAGGAGAGAGGGGGAAACTGAAAACAGGATGTATTGTATGAGAGAAGAATTAAAAGCAAACAACACACACACACACACACACACACACACACACACACACACACACACACGCATGCAAACCAGGCAGTATCTCTAGCAACTACCACTTCTAAGGCTGCACTGCTTTCCCCTGCATGCTTTTGCCCCTTGCTGGCCTGGGCATCTACTCCACTGCCATCCTTCACTGACCCAGCCCTCGCTCAGCTTTTCCAGCCTTCTTATACTGAAGACCCCTGGCTCACCAGGAATCACCCAGGCCTTCATGAGCAGACAGGGACTGCTGAGCTGTTCAGCCCTATGCACGGAGAAGCTGCTGTATGCTCAGCCCCTCTGGCATGCAGACAGCCATTGTTGGTCTACCCAGCCAAGCTAATAATTGTGTGTCATATAGTCATGAAATCAGTTCTTTTCCAACAGAGAACCCTGGTAGATACAACTAGCTCTTAGGGAAGAAAAAACACACTTTCTACTATTTAACCTTTCAAGGGAAATTTCTAAGAACACTGAATTATACACTTCTTCCTTAGGCAAAGAGATGCAAAACCCCCTTGCTCTTCCTAATTACCACCAGAAGCAGGGACAAAGGGATAGGTCCAGATGTAGACTTTCAAATATCAGTGGGTACAGGACTCAGGCAGACAGTAATAAGAAAAAATGGTTGAGGATTTTTTTTAAAAAAAAGTAATTAAAAACAAACTCAATCTATGACTTAAGCTTTGCAAAGTTTTACAGCAGCATTTTTCAAGTTGTTATTCTTAGCTTGTGTGCTTCAAGATACTCCTAATTTCATGTCCCTGCCTTTTTTTTTTTCATCTCTTCATACTGTTACTGGCTTTTATTTTCTTTTAAAAAAGACTTATTTTATGCTCATGGATGTTTTGCATACATATATGTGCACTATGTATGTGCCTGGTGCTTATGGAAGCCAGAAAAGGGTTTCTGATCTCAGGAGTTACAGACAGTTGTATACTGCCATATGAATATCAGGAACCAAGCCCACATCCTCAGCAAGAGCAACAAGTTCTCTTAAACACTGAGAACATCTTCCCACCCCCTAGGGCTTTAAAAAATTATAATTTTATTTTAACAATAAGAACACTAATGATACTGCAAGAGCAATGGTAAGTGGCCAGTGGTGCTGTATTGTGACATGGAGACATAGGTCACATGGCTAACTAAAGATCTCATGCCCTTGGTAAAAAGAAGACTTTCCTTAGCACCAGCCAATTACTGTCATATAGATATGCAGACTACACAGGTTTTGAAGAGGAGTCAGAAGTCTGGATTTATGACACATTTCACATTCTGCTTGTGGGAAACTAATTTAAAAATATGAAACATGGTACTGAGCTAATACACTGTGCTCTTCAATGTAAACTAAAGGGCTGACAGAGTGAGTAGAAGTATTTACACACAGGCTTAGACACCCGAGTTCAATCCCCAGATGCCACAGGCAGCAGAAGAAAACTGACTTCCCAGAGCTCTCCTCTAACTTCCATACACCCACTATGGTCCATGCGCATCTCTATTCCCACACGTTTATACACAAAAGAAATACAGCTTTGGAAATGAAACCTAGAATTGGTGAGTGCTTTACTAGGTAACTTTCTGACCTTCTGCTGGGGTCTTTCAAGGTTTCTGACTGGTATTCTTGCTAGAAAGCTTTATTACTTTACAGTGGGAAGAGGGATCCTCAGTTTGGACAAACTGTTACACCCACATGTATGTAGCAATAGTGACGGAAACCTTTATTGAGCCAGCTAATCACAGTTTACCAGTCAGTGTAGAACTATGGTGCTGGCGAATTAGTGAGCCCCGCGTGCTGGAAAGCTACACGAGAAGGAATGTTTGGCAGGTTTTTCCAAGGCCTGTCCTTGCCTGTGGTCCCTGTGCCCCTTACACCCCCAGGCTCTTTCTTCCCTGATGGGGGAATGTCGTTTTGTACGCTGTGAAAATATGTTGCTCTGATTGGTGGATAAATAAAGCTGTTTGGCCAATGGTGAGGCAGACTAGGGTTAGGCGGGACATTCTAACTAGAGAGGAGGAAGGAGAAAGGCAGAACAGAGAGGCGCCAGTGAGTCACCCAAGGGGCAACGTGTACTGGGACGCAAATAAAGTCATGGAACATGTGGTATACATAGATTAATAGTTATGGGCTAATTTAAGATATAAGAGCTAGCTAGCAAAAGGCTTGAGCCATGGCCATGCAGTTATAATTAATGTAAGCCTGTGTGTGTTTACTTGGGGGATGCAAGTGGGAGAGATTTGTCCCGACCAATTGCCAGCAGGCTGGGACACAGAAGAATTTCCAACTATATTTCCCTGTAGCATGAATCTTAAAAGTTCTTATTAATAAAATCAAACCCGGGGCCAGTTATTGGGGTGAAATGCTGGATGGCCAGAGAAACAGAACAAGCCACAGCTAACCTCATCTGGCTAACTTCACAGCTGATCTTGTTTCCTCAAACTGGAAGCTCTCTGTGTCCTCATATCTGAATGGTTCTCAGCTGAACTGTGCTGCTCAAAACCTAAAAGCTTAATCAGCCAAATGCTTAACCAGGCCAAATGCTTCTAGTTCCTGGTCTTCACGCCTTATATACCTTTCTGCTATCTGCCATCACTCCCTGGGATTAAAGGCATGAGTCACCATGCTTGGCTGTATCCTCGAACAGATGGATTTCTGTCCCTGGAATGCTAGGATTAAAGGCGTGTGCTACCATGGCCTAACCTTTATGTGTAATATTGTGGCTGTTCTGTCTCTGACCCCAGATAAGTTTATTAGGGTGCACAATATTTTGGGGAACACAATACCACCACATTTCTCACCATTACTTCCTCTAATTTCACAATGATTTACTTAAGTAAAGGGCATACTCAGGGATGTTGAGGCAACAACAGAATGAAAATCATATTCTGTCTGCATGATTCATCCAGGTCTACCATCTGCATAATCAGAGATGAAATGGTTACATGAGCAGATACATTGTGCAAAGAATACAGGACTCTCCAAGCCCTTCTCATATTTTTTATTACACATACATGTAAATTATAGAAATATTTCAGTAATAAATCATTCCCTTTGACTTTTGAAAGTTTCTAAATGAGTCTGGATGAGCAAACACATTCAGTAAGTTTTTTTTGTGTGTGTGTGTATGTATATATGCATGTGTAAGAAATGTCATTTTTAATCCTTTTCTTTGGAGGGGTTGCTTGACAAAAATCCTCCTTAGGCAATCAGCTTAAACCAACTTTAACTGCTTTACCCTTTTAGTTTCTGCCTGTTTTTAAGCTCAAAGAAGAAAAAGAACATCAAATCTTTTATATAAAATACCAGGTATAAAAACCAGGAAAGTAAGGGAGCAGTCGTTGTAACCTGGTATAAAAGTCAGATTTTCTTTGGGTTTGTTCTTTGCTTCTTTCCTTATTTTCTTCCCCCTTTTTAATATGGATCACAGGTCGTTAGTAACTTCATCCAGGAAGAAAACTGGAAGGAAATGACTATTAACCTTGAACAGAAGTTTAGGAAGAGAGTGCTGTGGTTTGGATGTGGAGGCTGACAGATAATGTTAAGAAACAGAGGGGTGTGTGGCACAGAAGGAGCAGAGAACTCATGTGCAGCAGTCCACCATAGTCAGCAAATGGCAAACTGTGGGTCACTGTTTGAGTTGGCCTTCTGAGGAGAGGGTTGGAACAATGTAATTAGGCAGAGGACTCATACTTTGATCCCTTGTCATGAATCATTCTTTACTATAGATTATACTTTGAACACAACATGAAATCCATGCAGATTCCTCCAGACATCCCATGGAAGACAAAGTGGCTACTGTAAGACATTTTTAGATGATGAGTGATTTCAGTCGATCCTTTCATCACAAGGGTACCATTTAACCAAGCTTATCATAACACTACTGGGACCTCCACCCAGATTCCCACTTCAGAATCAATGCATCCCACCCTTGAACTTGGTCGGGACAACCCTTCACAGCTGTGTCTGACATGCCCTCCACTAAGGTTATACTGCATGTAATGGATGGCATGAGGTTAGTGGTGAACTGAGCCAAGGACTTAGACATGTTTTTGTTTCAGGAGGTAACAGCTCTGAAGGGACACAGCTCCAGAGCTCCCAGTAGGGTTGACTGGGTCCTCACCTGCAGTCAACTAGCACAGCAGTGTTTCTTTGCCTTCCTTATCTCCCTACTAGTCTATCCCCAGGGGGCAGACCCCATAAAGTCTTCTGTCTGTTGCCTGTTGCCTGTACAAGGTTCCAACAACTTTAAGGGAATGTTCGTAGCATTTCCGACTTCAGATATTTGTTAAATAAGAATGAAAGTCATGCAGACATCCACGGCTAGGCCCCTGGTGGAGCGCCGGGAGTCTAATTAGTAAGAAAGAGGAGGGTTTATATGAGCGAGAATTGTTGAAACCAAGGTTGGATAAAGGACAGGGACAAATAACCAAATAAATGGAAACACATGAACTATGAACCAAAGGCTGAGCGGCCCCCCACTGGATCAGCCCCTCTGAATAGGTGAGACAGTCGATTGGCTTGATCTGTTTGGAGGCATCTAGGCAGTGGTACCAGGTCCTGGGCTCGCTGCATGAGTTAGCTATTTGAAACCTGGGACTTACGCAGGGACACTTGGCTCAATCTGGGAGGAGGGGACTGGACCTGCCTGGACTGAGTCTATCAGGTCGATCCCAGTCCTCGGGGTGGGGGGTGGGGGGGGAGACCTTGATCTGGAGGAGGTGGGAATGGGGGGTGGGCTGGGGGAAGGGGAGGGGGGCAGGAAGGGAAAGAACAAGGGAATCTATGGCTATTATGTAGAACTGAATAGTATTGTAAAATAAATAAAAAATATGAAAAAAAAAGAAAAAAAAAGACAAAAAAAGAATGAAAGTCATTTTTGGACATTTGGAACTATAGTGGTTATCCTCAGTGTTGTGAGTATGCCTTATTTTTTTTTTTTTTTTTGGCAAGTGTTTGATAATTGTCTTGTACAGGAAGATAAACTACATTTTATATTCAGAACCAAGCAGTCAATGGCTCTGTGGAGTAGCAGAATGACAAAGCACAGAGAGGTAGTCCTGCCTTGGGATAGCTAGACACAATAGTGTGCGTGCATAGTTGTTGCTGTTTTCTGTTTTTGATTTTTTTTTTAAAACTGTGCTATTGTGCTCACAAGAGTAAAATTGAAAAGTAAAATTCATAATCCAGCTACATCAAAATGTTGTTGTTAATATAAAATTTAATAAAGCAGGCACTATGTTTCTGGTGGTGTCTGAGGGAGTGTAGCATACACCAAACCAAACAAAGCCAAGCCAAACAAATGATAATACATTCATTCTTTGGGCCAAGTTCTTAGCTTGCAGCTTCTTATTTAAATGAAATAGTAAACGTTATTAAGAATGTCATAGTAAAAACTGTTGAACCATGTGGTGGCATGGGTAGTGGAGAGATGCCTTCCTTGTGCTTGGACAACACAGCAGAGCTCCATCTGGAGGTGTAGGTATGGGAGGTCAGACGTTGAACACATGAGGGCAGGAGAGCTGGCCCTGCCCCCTGCTCCTCTCTGCAAGGGGTGAATTCACCAGGGCAATGCAGGAGAGCTCATCTTCATGGTGAGGGCAAGGACAAGTGAGAGTGAGTGGGTTGACCAACCCTGCCAACTACCCAGGCCCAGAACCAGGGTTATGAGTTAGACCACCCCAATATCCACTGTGGGAGGCCACAGAGGTTCCCTAGTGAGATCTGAGCTTGTTTTACCCAGCAGGACTGCATAAGAGGATGACTGGGCCACAGGCCTGGGTACCAGGTGTTTGGAAGGGTCTACACTTGGCTGTATCCAGCAAGGGGGAGGTCTTTTGCTTCACCCCATGGCATTGTTATAAAAAGCCCTTTTGAATAAAGTTCTGGGCCGTTGGGTATTGGCCCAGGTCCTCCCAAATCTATCCCGTGTTTTCTGTCTTTCTTGTTGTCAACTAGTTCTCTCTACCTAATATCTTTTATCCCTCTCTCCTCAAGAGTACCCCGGGAAAGGTGGGGGAAAGGCCCCCCCCACAAACCACCCCATCTGTGATCTGCAGGTGCACATGAAGGGACTGGTCCTGCAGACTCAAAGCTGCAGGATTTCCACAACACAGGGCAACAGCAGGATAACCAGGAGGAGTCCCAGTGAGGGCCCAGCATTGATAGTGTAGCAGCAACCAGAGTCCTGGAACCAGACCAACGACTTTGCAATGAACACTGCAAGTAAAAATATATGGATAAAAGTGTTTACTTCATGACTCACAGTGTCACACTACACTTCCATGATGAGATTTTTTTTCCTTTTTCTTTTCTTTTTTCTCTTAAACTTTATCGGGGGGGGGGGGGGGGGGGAACGACAACTGCCAGGGCAGAGGGTGGCTACACAAAGTTAGGAAATGAATGGGATTGAGATTCATGATGTGAAAGACACAAGGAATAAATAAAAAGAAAGTTAAAAAAACTTGTTAAACCAGTTTTTAATCAATGAATGTCCTCTTTTTATCACGGCACTATAATTTCATAATTACATAACTACAGACACCTGAAAGGCAAAGAATAAGATATGCCCTTCTAGGGTATGTCCCCAATGACCTACTTCAACTAAACTCCACCTTCTAAAACCCCAGACAGCTATGATCACATACATTGATGAATCTATTTATAAGAATGGATGTCATACCCAGTCACTGCTCACTAGTGTCACCAGCTGGGAGGTAAGTCTTTAACACATGAACTGCTGGAAGGTGTTCGTTTCTTTTTCTTTCTTTCTTTTTTTTGTTTTTGATTTTTTTGAGACAGGGTTTCTCTGTGTAGCTTTGTGCCTTTCCTGGAACTCGCTTTGGAGACCAGGCTGGCCTCGAACTCACAGAGATCCGCCTGCCTCTGCCTCCCGAGTGCTGGGATTAAAGGCGTGTGCCACCACTGCCCGGCGAGGGGTTCATTTCTAAACCAGAGTTCTGAGCCAGTTGCTAGGGAATTGTCTGTGGTCATTTAAAATATTGCACTATGTAAAATATTAATGTAAATAACATCTATAGAACTATGAAGTCACTTTATGAAAAGCTAAGATGAGAAAAATCAAGACGTTTCAGAGTTAACTTACTAAATATCGTCTGTTAGTAACATAGTCACTGTAGACTATTGGCCATTTCCTCTCCTGATCCCTTGGCTGACTGGGAACTGTCACTCACAACCATCACTCAGCATCATCAGATAAAACTTATGCTAAGTCACAAACCCAGGAAAAGATTCAGATTCAAACTCAAAGTACAGTTTCTATCTGCTGGATGTATATGTTTTTGTGTCATCATAAAGTTAGACCCTTGTCTTTGGTGGACCATCTGTGTTCACTAATCTGCATAAATTGCTAGATGCCAGATCAACAAAGATGCTTCAGCTAAGAATTTGCTGAGTGTGATTTCTTCCTTGACTGTGCATGAGTTTTCTGCCTCTTCATCCGTGAGAGAGCTACAAGCAAAGCTCTCTTTGTCCTGGGCTAATTATAGCCTTTAATTGTTCACACTATTACTTATTTATTTGCTAATTTATTGTGGAGACAGAGTTTCATATACTTGAGGGTAGGCTGAAACCTACTACACAGCCAAGCATAACCTTGAATTTCTGACCCTCCTGCCTCTACTTCCTGAGTGTAGGAATTGCAGTTGTGTCCCAACACACACCACGTATGCAGCTTTAGGGATCAAACCCAGGGCTATGTGCATGCTAGCCAACCACTTTACTGAGCTATATCCCCAGCTCCCCACACTATTATTCTGAAGAGAAAAGGTGATTTTTTTTTTTCAATTTAGCTGTTCATTTATGATATCCAGTCTACCAGCTTTGGAGGAAAATATGTCAGAATAAAAGGAGAGTATGTGGTGCTTGTACCAGGCTCACCTTAACTTAAGTCTGTGGGCACAAGTCAGTACTGGTTAAATGTATCATGCTTCCACCTTCTCATATGGGATTTGCTCCTTCATATTGTTCTAAAGGTAATATTCCCACTTTGTCCTCCCATTCTCTCTGACCTATCCAACCAGGCATGCCTGGTTTAGACAGATAACATAAAAACCACTGCATCACATTCTTTTTTCAGCAATAATCTTACTATTTCTCCTAATCGGTCCTTATTATAAGTCAGGGCATGGAAATTAATATCAGAATTCCCAAAGTAAATTAACCTGTACTTCATTTAAGAGTTAAAAGCATCTATTTATTTATTTAGCTATCTGAAATCCTTAATCCTTCGAGTGTTCTGTGCAATAATGATCATCTGGAAATATATTTAGGTACCACAATTCTAAGATATTCTCAGTGTAATTTTTCAGATTGAAGGTTCTGAGAAGGACTGTACTCTAGGAAGTTTAAATTGCATTTCTTATTATTGTTTGATTACAGAATACTTCTTTATATGTGTATCACTTTCATCCAATATTAATAATTACTATGAAAATATTGATGTAATTATTTAATATTTTACCTTTAACTTAAGCATCCCAACTTGAAAACTTTATAATTGGACCTACCTCACAGGGCTTAATTTTACCTTGTTCTTTATTACTACGTAATTTGCTACATGTATAAAAACCACAAGGTACATCTCTGCTATCTTGATGAATCTCCTAAATAACTGTTTCTTGTGTGGAATAGTCTGCTAAGATTTTACTATTAAAAGAATCCCCATCTTTTTTTTTTTTTTAATGATGTTTTTGAGACAGGCCTTCTCTGTGTAACCACCCTGGCTATCCTGGCACTTGCTTTGTAGACCAGGCTGGCCTCAAACTCATAGAGATCCACCTACCTCTGCCTTCTGAGTGCTGAGATTAAAGGCGTGCACCACCACTGTTTGGTCAAAAACACCACTTTTAAAAAGACTTATTCTTATTAATTAAGTTTTAAGTTTTGTGGAGTGCAAGCACACACGTGTGTGTGTGTGTGTGTGTGTGTGTGTGTGTGTGTGTGTACCTGTGGGGGCCTGAAGAGGATCAGATCTCCTTAAGCTAGAGTTACAGGCAGCTCTAAGCCACTCATTATGGGTACTGGGAACTCTGGTCCTCTGGAAGAGCAGCAAATGCTCTTAACCAATGTATCATTTCTCTAGTTCCAGTTGATTTTTATCTTAGAAACTGTATAGTTTTAACTATGCTCCCCAGGTCGATCTTTGCTTGGGTGGTAAAATAGATACAAACATGTGAATCATGCTGGAAGTATTTATGTGTTGAATTTCATTGTGATATTTCAATCTTTGCTCTGATAATCCCCCACTATTCCAACTTCCCCGATTACTTTTATCTTTACCATTGCTTTTACTTTTGTATAAGACTCCTTTATGGATCTTTGTGTTGTCTGATTTCTATATTTATTCAACACACACTTCCTAACACTGTAAATTATATTCCTGTAGTGCTGAACAAGCAGTGGTGAATGCATGGGAGGTCTGCCCTCACACAGCTTGCAGACAGTTCAGGAATACAGATAACTGTCAAGTCGACCAAGACATGAACAAGTTGTTATAAACACAGAGAAATGTAAACAAAGAATTGAAGAAAGTACATCCTGATAATGATAAATTTCTATTATCAGCTTCATTGGATTAGAGAAATACCTGGGGAATTCATGTGGCAGGAGTTTGGATGTGCCTGTGAAACTTTAGCTGAGAAAATTGAGGGAGGAAGACCCATTCCAAATGTGGGAGATGCTGTGGGATGTTCTTTATGGCAAATGTGTTGCTCTGATTGGTTAGTAAATGAAACACTGATTGGCCAGTAGTCAGGCAGGAGGAAATATAGGCGGGGCACAGAGGAGAATTCTGGGAAGTGGAAGGCTGAGTCAGAGACACTGCCAGCTGCCACCATGACAAGCCGCATGTGAAGATGCCAGTAAGCCACAAGCTACATGGCAAGGTATAGATTTATAAAAATGGATTAATTTAAGATATAAGAACAGTTAGCAAGAAGCCTGCCACGGCCATACAGTTTGTAAGCAATATAAGTCTCTGTGTTTACTTGGTTGGGTCTGAGCGGCTGTGGGACTGGCGGGTGAGAGAGATTTGTCCTGACTGTGGGCCAGGCAAGAAAACTCTAGCTACAGGGAGACATGGTCCATGGGCTGAAAAGGAAGGGGAAATGGAGAAAGCTAGCTGAGTGTCTACATTTTTTCTTTCTCTGATTCTTGACCCTTCCTGGTCCAATATGATGTGAGAAAGAAGCCTGATGCTCTTGCTACTACAGATGACCTGGTTCCCTCACAGTGCCTTCCTTATTATGACGAATCTGAAGTTCTTCAAATATGAGTCAAAATAAATCAATAAATCCTTCCTTCATTATAATGTTTCTTTTCTTTCAGTTTTTTTTTTTTTATTACGGCAATGAGAAAAGTAACAAATTTGGTTGTGAAATAAGGCATACATATATGCCTTTGGGTTATTTTCTTAATAACTAAACATGAGCAAGATTTCTCTTTTAAAGGTCCATTTGGCCATGGGATAGCTAGTGGGGTACTCATGGGCGAACACAGAAGAGCAGTAAAGTGTGGCTGCTCCAGTGGTCCAGGAAATAACTCTGGTGGCTGGACCAGGCCACTGATGATACAGAGAGAAAGGAGACACAGACACTTATCTTTGGGAGTAGAATTGATAAACTTCATTAATGTATTAGATACATAGGATAGGAAAGCAAAACTATCACTAATTTTTAGGTTTCCACCTTGAGCCATGGGAGGAGGGTGGTGTACAAGGGGGAAGGCCTGGGTTTCAGGGAAGAGGTAGGTGGCCAGGATGAACTGCTCAGGGGGCAATTCTGAACCAAAGCCTGAGAACCAACAGCAGTTAGAGTTTAAAGCCACCCGAGACTCCCTCTCTCTAGAGAGACAGTGGAGGTGGGGGGGAGCAAAGGAGGTGGTGTAGATGAAGGGGCATTTGATGTCCTAGTGGAATGGTACAGGAGAAAGTGAGAGGGAAGGAGGGCCCGATGGTATGAGAAAGAAGAGGAGGCATGACAAAGGAGTCAAGCACCTCGAGACAATGAGGAAGGGGACATCGAATGTGAAGCGCCTTGTTCTCCAAGTCAGAACACGTTGCAGTCCTCTCAAAACATTCCTCTTGGTAGTGAGAGCAGCCACCTTTGATTTTTTTTTTTTTGTAACAACTCTATGAGTCCTTAGGAACAAACCACTTCTTTTTGAATACAAATTTTAAGATCAAATCAATATTTGGGAAAGTGGATGTGGATTGAAAACATAAAGAGTTTAGTCTTGTTTCTATAATAATACTGATCACAGAAACAGTCTAGACGGTTCACTTTTCACTTTCTCAAGCACTCACTCATTTACATGGCTAGACTTTCAAAAGCTCTCTCTCTCTCTCTCTCTCTCTCTCTCTCTCTCTCTCTGTGTGTGTGTGTGTGTCAAGATTACATTACATGAAATTCCTCACTGCCCTCTCTCACATTAAACTTGTTCAATAGTCCTCTGAAGGCCCATGTGTTGAAGCCATGGCCACCAGCCTACAGTATTGGAGGGAGGTAGAGGAATCTTTAGAGGATGGAGCTGAGTGTAAGGAAGTTACAGGTTAGATACCAGGGTCCTGACTCATATATTTCTCTTTTGTTTCCTGACTACCATGTTGTGAGCAGCTTCCTCCATCCTCTGCTCCCCATTGAGGTATGGGGCTCTGCCCCAGGTATGTGAGATAGTTGGAACCTCTAAAAAAGCTAAAATAAACCTCTCTCTCTTTTTAAACTTGATTATGTCAGATATTACGGTATTTAAAAGATTTTGAAAAAGATATTTCATTTGTGTGTATGTGTGTGTGTGTATGTGTGTGTGTGTGTGTGTGTGTGTGTGTGTGTGTGTATCTGTGTACATGTATGTGAACACACATACAAATGCCTGTGGCGATCAAAAAAGGCTGTCAAACTCCCTGGAGCTGAAGTTACAGGTAGTTGTGAGCTGCCTGATGGGGGTACTAGGTGTCAAATGCTGGTTTTCTGCAAAAGCAGCAAGCACTCTTTAACTCCTGAGCCATTTCTCCAGCCCCACCTCAGCTATTTTGACACAGTAATGGAAACCCAAGGAACACAATGTCTTTGAGCTCATTCTTACCATCTCTGCAACCTCACATATTCTATTATCATACAATATTTTCCTTAAACACCTCAGTTCCCTCCACTATGTCTGATTTATCTCTTAAAAAACAAAACAGACCCTGATTCCAGCTGCTTAGTATTTAACCAGTATAGCTTTGCCCTCGTTGAAAGTCTTTATTTAAAGGTTAATTTTAGCTTTCTCTCTCTCTCTCTCTCTCTCTCTCTCTCTCTCTCTCTCTCTCTCTCTCTCTCTCTCTCACACACACACACACACACAGAGAATTACATTGTAGCCTTCAGTTTTTATGGCCATATGGGGATGCCAACACCATGGTACACTACCTATTTATTATCTTTTCTTAGAATTTCACAGCACTCTCATGTCCCTGTTCTCTTCTTAGGTTTCCAGAAAATCTGTTTCTTTTTTTCTGTCATACACTTCCTATTTCAAGTAAGTTTCTCTAGAACCTTTTTTGTAGCATTTTCAGTCAATGAACCTTATTCACTATCAACACTTCAAAGGGGATTTGGAAAGCCACATTTCTGATGCTGTTCTTTTTAGTCTGGCATTGCCAACCTTGAGCCAAGTATTCTCCATGAGCAGTGGGACATTTGTAATTGCTTAGCAATTTCCCGTTTGTGGAAAAGTGCCTTTGAAGTATGCCAATTCCCATGGTGTAAATAACACCACTGGGTCCAATTTCAAGTTACTAGAATGACTGATATCACTGAACATGAGGCTGGGAAGAAAGATGCAGAGTCAGCTCTTGTGAGCCCAGGTGAGCAGACCCTGACTTACTAATACATAATCAGACTTTGAAACCCAACAGACCCAAACAATACCCACCACCTTTCCAAACCAGTTTGTGTTTTCAGATATGATGAAACCTTTTTTTTTTTTTTTTTTTGGTTTAAGGATTCAGGCCCATTATTGACATGTACATAGCAGTATGCATAAGTAATCTAGCTTAAAGAGACTATTATGTCTCATTAAGTAATTCTCTCACAGAGCTATTATAACCTTCCTGAGTTACTATACATGACATAAGGCATGAAAAGTTAAATAATTTATACTAATATTTTCATTTGTTTGTTTTCTTTTAAAATTTAAAAGTTTCATTCTATGATATAATTATGTTATTTCATGTGATAAGGCTGTTGAATGACAAAATATTTCTTATGCTTCAGAGAGCAGTAGGAGGGATTGTGTATGTTCACACACACACACACACACACACACACACACACACACACACACACTCTCTAACTCTGTTTAATAGAGTCTTTTAGCCACCACCTGGATTTCTCATCAGGCAACCTAATTCTGCTATATGTTCCCTCTAGGTACCATATGCTGTAATTATATAGAGAGCCAAGTGTTGCTCTCTAATTAGTTCATTTGGCAAAGGGGACTTAGAAACACCATGATGGATATTTACTAGTAGGATCATAATTAACCATGGCATATCTGTTATTGAAATATGAGAGGGAAACTAAACAACAGAAAAATCAGGGCCCAAAATAGTGTATGACCTCAGATCTTCAATATTTACATGACATCAATGCATCTAAGCCATCTAACAGATTTTCTTTCTGGAGATGACAAAGTCAGGAGGAACTCAAATTATGGCCTTGCTTCCACTGAATAGGCACAAGACACGGCCCGTCTGGTTTTAATACCCAGTCACATCACGTCAGTTCTAATTGCTCTTAATTATATGCCATTTTGGTTTGGATATTTTCATGATCACTTAAACCCATTTGATGATACCAAGCTATTTCGTCTGAACAAAGGTACTGCTGAGATAATTCAAGGATTTCATTTACCTCTTCTCCAAGGGGTTTAGCTGGTTCTGACCCAGCCTTGAAATCAGACCATTACTGCTCACCCCTGCAACTCTCCTCAACTATAAAATCATGGATACAAAGGCTGCCAATTTATTACTGAAAAATTGAAGTGATTAAGAGTCAAGGCTGCTGTGGCCACTCATACCATTGATATTAAAAGCACCATCAATTTCCCACTGTTTTAAAAGGGAGATAATAAAATGCTTTATTTTTACTATTGATTTTTTTTTTTTTGCCTTATGACCAGATCCCAGATGCTTTGTACAGTACAGAGAAACATGTATAATTATTTCATCTTCTAGCAAAATGGGTGGAATCATGGATGCTGGAATATGTGAGACATGGATTTAATTCCCAGATCTAACACTGACAAGCTCTACAAGCTTCCATTAGGTAAATGCCCCTGTCAGGTCCTGGTTAGAATTAACAACAGCACTGACCTTATAGCATGTTTATGAGGATTCAGAGAAATCTCAGAAAGTATTTGGCAGAGGGCATAGTAAAGATCTTTCTTAAAAAATATAATAACAAATTGGGGAGGGAGGTTGAAAATGTTCATTTTTTTTAATTGAGATTTAAATGATGGCCACAAGACAACCAAGAAATACATGACTAGAGACAAAGAAAAAAAGTTCCCTAAATCCCAAAGGTTCCTAATGCCTGAGATTTATTCATGAATGCAACAGCGACAGAGGGCGATCAAAGTCTCATTTCAGCTTAATGGCTGGAGGTTCCCCAGGGCTTCCTACAGCCACGCTGACGCACAGAGCTTCTGTCACTATTATTTTATATCCATTCACATTATTTCATAATGTCAATAATCTCTTAGGAAACGCATGGCATCTTCTTATTGAGGATGATTCTATTTCTTCATCTAAACTCTGTACTTACTGAGTCTACCCCTACCTGAATGTCTCATATGTATGTGACTTGCTAATGTACACTGCATGTGTGTGAATGCCAACATGCACACACACACCCTCTTCCCCAGCTGCTTCTTTATAAGGATCACTTGCTTTGACAGCAGCTCAAACTCATATTCTGTTGGGAGCTACTATTGGCAGATCCCGCCTGCCTGGGATGGTGTCTTCTCTGAATGTTCCCTAAGCACTGCTGTTGGAGATGTTTGGACTCTATTATGTTAATTTGTGCTTTGTTGGTGGCTGCTAAATTGCTTCATGGGTGCATATATTGTTGCAGTAACATTTTATGAAGCCCTAGGAAGCAAGGCTTATGCTTTCTGTCTTTTTTTTCTCCTGAGCTAGATCTTTTATACATCTATGAACATAAAATTAAAAGAGAGCCACTATGTAAAACAACTGGTGTGAACTATGACCCCCTGGCCAGGGATGGATTTCTAGCTTGTCTTTGCTTTCCTGCAGTGTGGAACTGGTCAGAGATGTGGGGAACACTGCCAGGTTTCTGTTTTCCTTGCTGCTCTGCCATTCTTTGCCTCCTGTGCCTTCGTGTTTAAAGCCCCCATCCTTGATGTAATTTCTCCAAGGGGTTCACGTCTTTCCAAAGAAGCTTCCTTGGCAAAAGTCAGGCGCTCTTGCTCTAGAGAGCCAAGGGAAATAATTCAGGCCTCTGACCAAATTTCCTTCCCCTTCACTTTGCATTAGATGGGCCCAATGGAAGTGACAATTTAATCAAAAGTGTAAGCACAGGAAACCCAAATAAAGTCAAAATAAAAAGCAACCCAGCCAGGGGGAAGGGCATGTAGCTATGAGGATGCTTTACTGTGCTGTGTCTGTCAGAAGAGGGTTTGGGAAACTTTCTCCCGTGAAGAACCAGACATTGTCTTAGGCTTTGGGAGCTGACTTTCCACTGTAATTAGTCAACTTTGTCCTTCTGGGGTGAAAGCAGCCATGGATGGTTAAGCAATGAATGAGCACAGTTGCCTTTGATTAAGATTCATATGTAGACACTGAAGTTTGACATCGATGCTACTTTTGTGTGTCACAAAATGCTGTTTTTCTTCAGATTCATTTTACAGCTTTCAGACTACACAAACATAAGCAGAGGGCTGAATCCAGCTTGTGTCCTGCAGTTTCCGCCTGGGAAAGAGCATTTGCGGAAGAAACATTGTGTGCAAAGGCTATTTGAAGAAACAAAAGTGGTCCAATGTGATGGAGGCGATACCAGTAAGAGTAAGTGAGGCGAGAGAGATGGTCTAGACCAGTGACTGACTGTACCTGTTAACTGGTCTAGTTAACCGTCCCAAGGCTACAGCCCTTTAATACAGTTCCTCATGTTGTGGTAACTCCCAACCACAGAATTATTTTTGCTGCCATTTTATAACTGTAACTTTGCTTCTGTTAGGAATCATGATGTAAATATCTGATATGCAGAATATCTTATATGTGACCCCCAAAGGGGTCATGACCTACAGGTTGAGAACCACTGGTCTAGAGACTTACAAAACATGAGGTACCCTAAGACATGGGGGCCACTGACATCCAGGCTGTAATATCTAGGTACATATTAGAATCATCCAGGAAACACAAAATGCACACAGTCTTTTGCGTCCATCTCAGAATTTGTGAAAAATTCAGATTTGGACACACACACATGTGTTCATATAAACATAGTACATGCGTGCACCCACACATACACATGCATATGTGTGTGTGTTACATGTGTGACATATATGTATGTATATGTGAGTGTTCATGTTACACACAGGTAGAGAAGCCAGAGGAGGATAGCAGATGATATGATCTATTACTCTTTGCCTTGTTCTTTTGAGTTAGGGTCTTTCACTGAAACTATAGCTAGACTGGTGGCCTGTAAATCACAGTAATCCTCTTATCTCTGCTCACAACAGGCCTGGGGTGGCAAGCATTTGTGTGGCCAAGGCCAGCTTTTTATGTGAGTGCTGGAGATCACATAAACTCAGGACATTGCATAACAAGCATCCTTAGCAGCTGAGCCACCCCCTCAGCCTGAGACTTGGGATACCTCTGTGAGTGCTGGTACAGTCAACAGGTACTAATGTTCAGGGCTATGCTTGGGAAGCGTATCTGGGGCTTTGCTGTCAAGGTGGAGAAATTCGGCCCTTGGGAAGCCCGGTGATCTCCTGGTTGGATGCATAGTGAGTCACTGCAGACACTCTTGACTACAGCTGCCAAATTCAAAGGACTACGGAGAGGATGCACCATAAAGGAAGTGTAGAGACGCATACGTACTGGCATCCTCCTGAACTGACTGGTCCTCAGTGAAGTGCAAGCTCCTCAGTTTGTCACATTGTGATGTTTTTTTCCCCTACCAGTTTTCAGAACTACCTCAGCCTTATCTCCAGTTAAAGCATTCCATGTTCCTTTCAGATAAAACGTGCTTTTGAACACTGCTCCTTGTATGTAAACAGACCACCACCACCTTCACCAATCCCTTCCCAAACATTTGTGTGGCTGTTTTATTAGTTCCACTCCGATTGCTGTGATGGATCACCTGACAGGAACAACCTAAGGGAGGAACAGTTTATCTTGGCCTGTGGTTTCAATCCATCGAGGCGGGGAAGACACAGCAGGATTCATCTTCTGCCGTTAACATGAGGGTGGGGCTCCATACATCTTAGTGATTCAAGAACCACAGAGCCCAGGCCAGAAAGCAGGGCCAGAGTGTCACCTCTCCAACTAACCCACTTCCACCCTTCTAAGCCCCAAATGGAGAGATTCTACAACCTCCCAGAACAGCCCCTTCAGCTGGCAGCCAAGTGTTTAAACACATGAGCTTGTGGGAGATAAACCACATTCCAACTGTCACAGCTGGTTTCTTCATCACGTATGAAAATACCGAGTATTTACTGCATTCTAGGCATAGTGCAAGGGGTTACCTGTGTGCTCTAATACAAAGAACATCTCTCTTTTCAGCTCTTGCATCCTGTTAGGAGAAACAAATACTGGTTCACCATATCTGTAAACAAAGTTTCTAAGAAAAGAGGATGAGAAGTCTTTGCCCTTTAAATGACTGTAGAAATTTTTTTAGTCTCTCTTTTTATGTCATCCACAGAACCCTGATTTCAGTGACATTATGTCTATCACATCAAATATTTGTTATACAGAGGAGAAATGAGAGACGTGACAGGCATTTATTAAAATGAATTAATCAGAGGCATGATGTGGGGAGCTTCAGTATTTAGAAAAACCTGGGTGAGGGCTGGTCCCAAGGGAATCGGCTAAGAGGTTTACCAGCTGGAAAGTTAATTAATACAAGGATTTAAAATGAGGAAAGAGGCAGGGCACTGGCTAGCTAAAAGAGTATTTATATAGGAAACACTACAAAAGGTATTAAAAAAAAAAAAAAGCAAACATTGCTTTTAGATTGAGGCCCTGATTTTACAGTTTCCTGAATGAGTTCCATATATATGTTTGAGATCTAACCCATACTCTGCAGCTTGAGTCAAACAGGGGTCAGGCCAGTCTCAGGTGGTCGCTGTCTTAGTGTGGCCAGTACATTCACCCCTGACCATAATATTACACAGCGTACAACTTTTAGGTAGAAAAGGCTGTGGCTGAGAGTAAGTTCACCGAGTCTGCCAAAGGACGGCACAGTGAACAAATAAGAAACGTTTAAAAGAAATCTCTCTCAGCCCTTCATAACAGTACTCCAGAGGTGCTTAAGACCATGAACATCCTACCTGTAGCTCCAAGACAGGCAAGTTGAGGTAATGGGTGAAAATTCCAGAATTAAATTTGGAGAAGCAGGACAAGGTTTATTTCCACAACTGTGCACGCAAAATTAAAGTGATATAGTGCCGCCAATAAGCAGGGCAACAGATTCCAAGAAGAACCATGGTGCTTGCTGTTGCTTTAATGTTGTTTTGCCTCCAAGGCAGGATTTCCATTATTATGGAGATGAACTGCCTCTAATTATTGCAATAACATAATTGTTCCCTAGGGCAGAATCCCTAATAACAGAACAGTATAGCTCTGCAGCAACTGTACGAGATATCCTGAGGGCAGGTTTCTCATTAGGAGCACATATATAGACATTCTGCCTCCAGACGAGAAACAGAATGCCTCAAGCAATCAGCTTTCCTTCCCACACTAGGACTCAATGGGCCTTCTGGGCAAATACCTGCCATCACGCTTTGGCATCTTCAGCCCTGGGTTTCACACCTTGCATACAACATGGAGTTTCACAGCCCTGTGCTGGGATTCCCTTCCATGTTTTACATGAATTTCAACTCTTTTAAAAGCCCTTGGGAAGACAGGCAAATTGAGGCCATGATCCGATTTCACCTTGGAGGCAGATGTCAGTGTCTCTAAAAAGGCACACGAACATGATTTCATTCCTGTTCGGGTTGAGTGTTTTAACAGATTGCTAGCCTTGATCGGGTTATACTGTGCAGGGCAGGCAAATCTAAATATGTGTTTCATTCCAAGAAGATAGAGTGAAAACTCTGAATGTGTAATGTGGTTTTAATTGTCTTTAAAACTGGCCCACAGAGACACAAACATGTTCTGCCCAAGGTGATGTTAGGCTGTGAAATCAGAAATATCTTTAAGTAATTTTGTCAGACCTCTTCTCTTTAGAAGCTACTTGCTCTTTCTTACATTTTCCTATTGCCTTGGCTTGTGTCTGTTATGTTCTCCTAGTTATGATTTCATCTCTTTCAGTCTCCTCCTTGCCTTCCTAGCCAGCGTGGCTTCTCTCTCTTCTGTGGAAATAGTGGTTCCTAAGGATTCCATCCTTTGACCCACAGGATGCTCTGACCTGAACACCATTGCAGATGAATTTCTCTCCAGGGCTTCTTATCTACTGGGAATGGGTAGTTCTCTGTTCCCACCCTTCAGCTTAGACTGGTGTTTCCAACTTCCTACTAAGAAATGGCTATGAAGCAGCCACTGAGTACTGGGTAGGGTCTAGGTGAAAGTGTGACAGATTGGAATAAACTATATAAAAAGGACTCAATGCAGACACAATTGCCTATCAAAATAAAATAGGATGGAAGAAGAGGAGGTCAGGAAGATACAAGGAGGGCTCACCTGTGCTAACTTGGAAGAAAGAGGAAAGGGGCCACAAATTGTGGATTATAGGAGTCCTGCAGAAGCCAAAATTAGATTCTCCCCTAAAATCTCAAAAGGAATACAATCTGGTTGAAGCCTTTAGTTTACTCTAATAAGGCCCATTTCAGAATTTTGATACTTTTAATAGTCATGTACTAAATTTGTATTGCTTAAACCAAACATATATCCCCAACACACACACACACACACACACACACACACACACACACACACACACTTACACAACACAGAAATATAAACACAGGCACAGACAGACACACAGATACACAAATATTAACCACTCTTTGTTTCTCTCTTTCAAACTTCTTTTTAAAAATATTTATCTATTTTAATTTTTTTATCTGAATGTTTTGCCTACATGTATGTATGTATACCATGTGTGAACCTAGTGACCTAGTGCCCATAAAGGCCAGAAGAGAGCATCCGATCCTCTGTAACATGAGTTATAGATGGTTATAAGCTACCATGTGGCAACTGATTCTGGGTTTTCTGCCCAAGAAACAAGTGCTTTTAACCACTGAGTCATCTTCTCCAGGTCCCAAACATCTTTTTAAAAATATTCACTGTTGTAGCAAATGACATTATCCCTCACCAGCTGTTTAAGTAGGGATCCTTGGGGTCATGTTTTGATTTTCCTCTTGCTCTCTCATTCCTTCTGCTTAGTATGTTGTTAAGGGCCTTAATTCTAGCCCATGCACCAGTCTCCTCTCTTTATTCACAACACACTGATACCACCCAGCCATTCACAGTTTCCATCCTAGACTGCTGCCTACACTTGCCCTTCCTAAACTCTCAATCTTGTTTCACTCTTCTTGCTGCTGGCTGCACACGAAACAGTCTTTCCATAGCATGCACACAGCTGTGTGCAGCTCTACATAAAATCCTTCACTTCCATCCAGGGTCTTCAGGGCCAAGTGTAAGCCCCCAGATATAAAACACGAAGTCTTTACAATCTATTGCTGTCCTACATTTTTCAATATTTCTTCTCAATATATCACCTTTATAATATATCCCTCAGCATTACAGAAAACTCATGTAATCTTGATCTTGGACCCTGGTAGTACACTGTGAGCACCTTGACTACTGGGTTTCTGTATTTTTCCCTTCTGTTTTCAGTGCCAAGCAGTAGGCCTAAAAAGTAGCACATGCCCAAGGAGTGCCTTCTTCACTGAATGAGAATGGAGTTGGGCAGCTTTAGGCAGAATGGCCATGCTGCTGTCCAGAACCAGACCTGTGATATTCAGGCTATAGTTTTAACAAACTTTTCTAAACTATTCAGTGACCTATCTGTATCTAGTTATTATCTTTTAGCTTGACAAAATGCTTTATCTTCATGTCTATGAGAAGTAGAGGTGGAAGTGGAAGCCTCAAATGTGATCAAGAGTAAGAAGTCCTTACACAGTATTAACTAGAGTAATATTTCATTAATTTTTTTTGTCTTCAGTAGGAAGTGAACCATTTCCTCTAAGTGAATTTTTCAGGCATCTATACTTTCCCTTTAAACTCTAGGATAAATTTTTAAAGTAACTATTTGCATGAAGCAATTTTCTCAGATGAATTAAGTATTCTCCTGTTTTACTAATCTAAGTTAACTAAAGAAAAAAATTTTTTTTCTTGGAGAGGCTGCCAGACAACAATAATGACCATCCTTCTCTGTGTTGATGAATAAAGCATTCCTCATGAATGGTGCCTTTAGTTCAGGGCGATGTGCTTTCAAGAAGACATTCAAAGAAATGACCGTTACGGTGCGGGTGCGGGGTAGGGGTTTGGCAAAAAAAAAAAAAAAAAAAAAAAAAAAAAAAAAAAAAAAAAAAAAAAAAAAAAAAAAAAAAACATATCATATGAAGAACGTCAGAAAGGAATGGGACATCTGAGCTTGAAGAAGACCTAGAAAAGACAATGAGACCAGATTTCTGGTCAGTACCTAAAGAGACAGGGGAGAACAGTAAAGAGGGAGTGGATTTGTTAATATAGCTTTATAAAGTACAATCAAAACTGGCCGGGTGGTGGTGGCAGCGGCGGCGCACGCCTTCAATCTCAGCACTCAGGAGGCAGAGGCAGGCAGATCTCTGTGAGTTCCAGGACAGCCTGGTCTACAAAGCAAGTTCCAGGAAAGGTACAAAGCTACACAGAGAAACCCTATCTCGGAAAAACAACAAAACAAAACAAATAAAAAATGAGTGGATGCTGCAGGGATTATAATTTTTCATCTAGTTACATCTCCATCATTAGAAGTACCTGGGAAATGATGAAGGACTAAATCTTGCATGGAACCTTTTCCTGCATGAGAGATGAAATCTGTGGGGATTGTAGCGGGAGGGATTTAGCAACGGTGCCGCCCGCTCTGAATTCTCACTTCTTGAAACAGCGGCTAGATTTATTTGGTGAACTCTGTGCACCGCTCTCAGTTTAAGTCAGTGGTTCTCAACTGCTTTGACAAAAATACTTATTTACGTTATGACTCATAGTAGTAGCATAGCTACTGTTATGAAGTGGAAATGAAAATAATTTCATGGTTGGGGGTCACCACAACATGAGGAACTGTATTAAAGAGTCGAAGCATTAAGAAGGTTGAGAACCACTGGTCTATGTGGCTGGAGGGGACATTTTTCCATATGCCTTCAAAGATAATCACCCGACCCACATTCAGGAAATCAGCAGGAAAGGGAATCCATAATCATTGAGAGCAACTTGCCTAGAGAAGAACCTGGGCCATGCCTGGCTCAGCTGATGCCTGGATAACCTGTTCTGGAACCTCTGTCATCAAATGTGGGGCTACTGCTGGCCCTCACACTAGCAGCAGAAAGCAGTCTGTTGGAGAATGGAAGCAAGGTAGGCAAAGGTGCTGATGAGACACAAGAACACAAGCCAGAGTTCTGACGGCATCTTGTTAGCCGTGCTTAGAGTCACAGTCTGTACCTGATGTTCTCAAGTAAGTGTCCAGAAAATTCACTCTAATAACCCAGTTTGAGATGAGTTTATCTGAATTGTAACCATAAGGGTACATCCCAATGGCGACCATTGTACTTAGAATTCTAGGATTTTCAGTTATTAATGATTCTGTTAGTTCTGCACATTGATGTTTTTGTTACAGCATAAAAACCAATCTTATTTGCCCCAAGGGCCTTCTGTTTAAAAACTAGAAGTAAACAAAATAATCAACTTTATTCAGTTAGTAAGTTTAATTGCTCAATTCATCCAAATGGTTGGAACAGCTTCCATGGTGACTAGTGATTCCTCCTGAGGCCTGAAATAGTGGGGCTGTTCTAAACATCTAATATTGCTAACACCAATAGCTTGGTAATAATACAAGAAAATAAGACACATTCCATTTACATATGGACATGGGGCATAACCTACAGCAAAGTTAAACAATTTTTACTTCTTCATCTTTAATTTAGATGTTTAGGTTAATATAAATAAAAGCAATGTTAATATGTTTTAAATTTGTAAACAAACAGAAATGGAAAGAATAATTTTAGAATAATACTTTTAAAACAATTAACATGTGATGTTAAACCATTATTTCTAAGGTTACATTCACTGAACTAACATGGCCTCTACCATCATACTTAATAAGATAAAAGAGCTAATGTTTTCTTCACTTTCCTCTTATGCTTTTATGGCAAACTCATTTACACAGTTAAGTGGTTGAAATTGGAATTAAGTAGCAATTGATGGCTGTGGTTTGAGGAAGCCTTTCAAAAACAGAATTTAGAGAAAACATTAATAAAAAAGAATGTTAGATAATGAAGTTTTGTCTCAATGTAGTTACACCATGCTTTGTAATTAAGGGATTAATAATTTGTATTCAAAGGTTAAAGACTCACTATTTGATTCTGAAGAGTCTAGTCTCAACAGAGAATTAAGGCTAATAAGGCAGTATGTTACAAATTATTGCTCAATACTAATTACCCTTTGTATTGGCCCACTATGTCAATCTTCTCCTAAAATATGGATTATAATTTTTCATTCATAAGTAACATGTATGATTGATTTTGTTCATTTGTCCACTTAATTACGTTTCATCTCTATCAGGAAAAATAGCATTTATTTTCCCAATGAAGAAACAATAGTAAGGTCTGTTTGATTTCTCACTCTTCCAATAGTATAAAGTGTTCAACAGTGCACATGTCTTACTTGGAGTTCAAAGCCAATGGCTCATGTAATCAACTTGCTCTATAGATTCATGGTACTCCTTGTGGTTGTATCAACATTTGAGACAGAAGTGGTTTCTTGTTCCTAAGAATCTGAATTTCCAACAAAATCTGGATGCTTATTTTCTCCTGAAAGATGGAATGGTCTGACACCCAACCTGCATTTTCAGGTGGCTGTGGGGCAGTTGTATCCTGACTTTCCCCTTGACACTCCACTTGGCTACTTTTGAGCACATCTATATGACCAAATCCAGTCTACCTAATAATAGTGAAAAGAGAGAGGCAGAGCCTTGAGAACATAGCACCCATATGGAGATGAAGTGCTAATATTGATGCTTTAGGATCAGCCTGGTGACACTGGAGGTGGAGGTAATAAATAACACAAACTAAGTAACAGCAGGGAATATCTTCAGCTTAAATATCCTTTTTCTGTTAAAAGAATGTGGAAGCATGCTTGGTGTCTTTTAATGAAACCAACAGAACTTGCATAGTGATAAGTTCATAGTAAGGAAAGTGGTGGAAATAAAAAATCAAATTCATTTGTCCTATAGAAACTGGCATAAAAGGGAAAATTAAATCAGTTATGTGGAAATGGTTAAGCTTTAGTAATACTAAGCTATCATTAATACAGTTCAAAATATTAGGATGCAATGTATAAATAGGTGGACACATTGTCTCTTTTCTTCAAGGTGCATAGCAAGATCATACTTTCCTTCAGGGTGGCATTTGGCTTGCTTTGGCCAACATAGCGTTAATGAACACAAAGTTGTTTCATTTCCAGCCTGAAACATTAAGAGGCTGTGTGTCTGACCCTTTCTATTCTGCAGTGGCAACACTGCAAAGAGAGCTGGTGTACTGAGGTGGTCCACGTAGGAGAGCAGATCCACCAGCAGACCCTTGCTGGTGTGCAGTGTGAATGTAAAATTGCTTTTGCTGCTTTGGATCACCATTGCTTCTTATACTAGCATAGTTTATTCTCTGGATTGGGCCTTAATAATTTCTCAAACTTCATTCATTCATGATTTTGGATGCATCTTTAAATCCGTATCATTTTTATAAAGCACTTTATTTATGTAGATTTTATTCTGTGGTGTGTGTGTGTGTGTGTGTGTGTGTGTGTGTGTGTGTGTGTATGTGTGTGTGTGTGTATGTGTGTGTATGTATGTATGCTACCTATGTGGTATGTTGCAGCCACCAGACATGAATGCTAGGAGTGGAATTATGGCCTACTGCAAGAGCCTTCCCTAGCCTCCATATGAAATTCTCTTAATGTTATGTCTTTAAATCTTCTCAAAATTTAAACCTTAACAATGCAGCCTTACCTACGAAAAGAGAAACCTGGATACCAATCCATCTACAAAACCCTCCTTCTGCAACTTGTCCTGTCTGCAAGATGAGCTGGCCCAATGATGGTGCAGAACTTGTGGAAGTGGCCAACCAATGCTTAGTCTAAGTTGAGGCCAATGCCACAAGAGAAAGCCCATTCCTCACACTTCCTGGATGGCCAGGAACCAGAGACTGGCTATCCTAGAGACCTAGGGTACAATCAAACACTCCTGGAAAAAAATGAACAAAATGATTCCCAATGATATTCTGTTATATTCATGCTACCTTGTCCTGTTGTCATCAGAGAGGCTTCCTCCAGTAGCTGATGGTAGTGGGTGCAGAGACCCACAACCAAACATTAGGAGAGAGAGAATCTAATTCTATCTGGTCCCCCCCCCCCACTCAGAGATCTGAGAACCCGGCAGAAGAGGGAGAGGATAAACTATAGGAGCCAGAGGGGATGGAGGATACCAGGAGAACATGGCCTACCTACCCAACTAAGCAGGGTTTATATGGGCTAACAGAGACTGAAATGGCAAACATGGGCCTGCATGGGTCTGCATCAGGTCCTTTGGCATATGTTATGACTGTCAGCTTGGACTTTTGTGAGCATCCTAAACAGTGGGAAGAGGTTATCTCTGACTCTTTTGCTTGCTCTTGAGACTCTTTTCCTCTTATTGGGTTGCCTTGTCCAGCCTTAATATGAGGGCTTTCACCTTGTCTGATTATATCTTGTTTAGTCCTGTTTGGCTGTCATCTATTAGAGACCTGTTCTTTGTGTAGAGGAAACAGAGGGGGAGTGGATCTGGAGGAGAGTGGAGGTGGGAGGGATAGGAGGAGTGGAGGGAGGGAAAACTGTGACTGAGTTGTATTCTATGGAAGAAAAATCAATTTTCAATAAAAAAGTGCAGCCTTGTTCTAAGCAATGTATTTGGTACATATTAATTGTATTTCAATTATATTTAAAGAAATATGTAGTCATTAAATGTGGTCTCACACACTACATATTAAGAAACACTAAGGAACAATGGAATGTTCCTCGTGTTTCAGTAATTCTGCTTTCTAGTACTGGTGTATTGCTAAATAGACATGATATACCTATCAAAGCATCTTCTAAATATTTATTTTAATGCCCATGGACTAGGGGGTACCATAAAGTTTGGAAAGAGAAGCTTCTTTTTGCCAAAGATGGTGGTTTCTGTCAGGGTTCATACTGATGCAAGTGCTGAGAACAAGTTACCATTGAATGCTCATATCTCAATGGGTAATCTGTACCGTCTCTTCTAAAGCTCAGGAAGCGTAAAGGAAGAGGGGGCAGAAAAACCGAGAGTGTGGACTGTTGTAGGACACTGCCTTCTTGGTAAGATAAGGCTAGCTGTTGCCCTCTTGAACTGCAACAGTTGTCTTGTTTGCACAAAACCCGCACCATACTTGGATCTGCTGACATTATTTTATGGAAAGGAGTGAGAGTTGGGAGGTCCTCCTCCTTTGGGACGTATAGGCTGGTAGTGGTTGGTGGAGGAAGAAGAGACAATTTCTTTAGTGGTGTAGCCACTGGTAGTTGCCTGGGTTCCTATAAGCAACCCTAAGTGAACTCACTGAGTCACCAAAAAAAGCAAAAATCAGGACATGAAACTAGAAGGGAGATTATGTGGGGGAGAGAAAGGGAGCCTGTCACAGTGGGAAAGGACAAGAGAGGGTGAAGAGAGTGAATATGATTAAAATAAATCATACATATGCCCCAAATGTCATAATAAAATCCGTTATACATAATTAATATATGCTAATAAAAATAATTTGCTTGTAATTTCCAGATTTGCCTTAAAACTTGAATGCCATTCCAGTACTCAGTGGACTATGCTGCCTCCTTAATATGTCAGGAATCAGAAACGGATGTCTATTATGAAGCTAATATGTGTGTGGATACATATCACTTAGAAACCGTATCAAGTGTGTTTATAAAAATTACTAAGAAGGACAACATCATCAGCGCAGTGATCTAATTTGTATATGCAAATCTGAAGGTGTGCAGGTGTAAAAGGGTAGACACACACATTTTTAAACACTTCCTTATTGGATCTATGAATACTTGCCCTTTAACATCAATTAAAATCATTATGTATACAGCTGGTAAATCCTGTCTTATGGGTGACAAACACAGGCTCATGCATAATTACCCTTTTCCAACAGATTGAATACATTACAGAAAATGGTAGAGGATATTTTACAGGGGTGACAGCCAAGACAAGGTCTTGGAGATATGTGCCACTTGGTACCATCTGATGTCAAACTCCAAGTAACCCATACAAATTTACATCCTTTAAACAATATGCTTTCTAAATGTAATTCATGTGTAATAGGAAGCAGAGGCAAGGGATTCAGATATTAGTACAGATCTGGTCCCTTAAAGAGATACAATAAATAATGAATCAAGCAGAATTGTTGGATATCATCCACCTATATAACACCAGGACGCATAACCGATATTGCCAAATATATGAAGAGCCATCATGGTGTGGAACTAGACTGATTTGACTAGGCCAAGGAATTACGATGGGTGGATACACCCAGAAAAAAATTAGGCCAAAAGTATATTTTCAGCTGCCCACGTGCTGGCAGTTCTGTGAGTCCTCACGGAGTTAATGTCATCTTTCTCTGCTTGCAAGGCTTTCTTGAACCCCGATATTAAGAAGGAGCATGGAGGTCAATGTTACCTCCTGACTTATACAGTTTCCTGTTTTGACTATTTCCCAGTTGTGGCAGACAGACAATTTACTATAGGTTAATCAAATATTAAGAATATTTCAACACAGTACCTTTCATTTTCTCTTAGTATTTCTCTTCCCTTTCTCCAGGTGTAGACAGGTCTTGGAGATGCTTTTGGCTTACACTCAATGACGACTTCACCTCCCACTTTGACAAGTGTCACTCTTTTCAAGAGGGTTCTTGAAAAATCTGGACTTTCAGCTGGAAACCATAGAAAACAATAATTAATTATTATGGAAAGGAGAAATATCTTAGCCTTTCTTTTTCTGTGACATACACTCACTATAGATCATCAGAGACAGGAAGCTAAAGTTTTTTTTTTTTTTTTTTTCTGATGGAAAGCAGGCAGCACTGTATATTTGGACGGGTTATTAAAATTTAATCCATGATTTATATAAGATAAAATGCAACTGCTATATGGATGTAACTTGATGGATTTTGTAGCCTCCTCCATGAAGATCAAGATACCAAACATTCTTCCCCCACTGCGGAGGATTCTCTTAAAAAATTTATTCCACTTTCAAATGGATAAAAATTTAAAAATTTAAGAGAAGCAATAGGAAAAGAAACAAAACACAAAAACACATTTGGCAAGTTTCCTGATTATGTATGCTAAAGGGGCCCTGTCTCTGACAGTTACTGCTTCTGCTCTGTAGCACAGCATCCTCCCTCCAGCTTCCTCTCCCTCCCCCACCCCCGTGTTTGTTTCTGTCCTCCCTCTTCTTCTCCCCCTCCCCCCACTCTGTATCCATTAGAGAATTCTTATATTGTTGCCTTTTGTTAGTTTCTCCTTAAAATCAAGCTCTTTCAGCTTTCCGTCACCAGTACCCAACACAATGCTCATCCTATTTAGAAGAAATCACCTGCATTTGCTGCAGAAGTTTAGAAAACTCACTCCGATTGCTCTTAACAATCCACTCACATTGATACGTTACGCTGTGCTGACACATTAATAATATCAAAGAATTACTGCTTCTCTGAAACAAAACACATCATCTTTAGCCTCATCCAAATGCACAGATAAATAAATAAATAAGTAAATAAAGCCCTTCTAAGAGATTTCTGTTTTCCTCCGAGTTTACTTAGTTACTGTAGGAGGAGGAGGAATTCTTGAATGGCCAGATGGATTCATTTTCTTGCGTAATTTATACCTTATTTAAAAATCTCTGACTCCTTGCAATTTAACTTCACAGAATTGAAGCTTTCAGATCATGTTGAAGACAACATGTAAATCCAGACTATAACTATAAATGACTTAAATGAGGCCTTAGAGTATGCATACTCCCACTTATTTTTAAAACAATTTACTTTTTATATGTATGCATGTTTTGCCCACCTGTATGTCTACGCACTACATATATGCAGTATCCACAAAGGCCGGAAGAGGGCATCAGATCCCCTGGAACTGGAGTTACAGATGGTTATATGAGCTCCCATGGGGGTGCTGGGAACCAAACCTGAGTCCTAAGAGCAGCAAGTATTCTTAACTGCTAAGCCACCTCTCCAACCCTTATAGGCCCATTTCTTAGACATACTCAAACCATAGTTAGCGACTTTTTTTTTTCTGAGACAGGGTTTCTCTGTGTAGCTTTGTGCCTTTCCTGGATCTCACTCTGTAGACCAGGCTGGCCTCAAACTCACAAAGATCCACCTGCCTCTGCCTCCCTAGTGCTGGGATTAAAGGTGTGTGCCACCACCACCCAGCTGCAACTTTTTTTTAACAAAGGACTGAATTGAACCAGGGGTTCCATGAACACTAGGCAGCATTCTACCCCAATGCGGCATCCACAGAAATCTTGTAATTTTTAAACTTTTTAGATAAGGTCTTATGAAGTTTACCAGACTGGCTTTGCACTGACTCTAAACCAGGCATACCTCGAACTTGTGACCCTTCTGCCTCAGTCTCCCCCAAAGTGGGGAGGATAGGTCTACACCACAAGGCCTAGTTATAACTAATGATTTTAAAAATTCAAATCAAGCTTTAGTGAAGACAAACTGACTCTTATTAAGGGCTTCTGTGGTAGAAATGCTTTTCACAACTGCTAGGTACAACTAAGATTGAGGTTACTATGTAATGGGGTGCTGCAATGTGTACATGGGAGCTGGTACCACATGTGAAGCTGAAATTAAATGAATCAGTAGGCTCTTGACATCTCAGTGTGCATACTTGGGATTCGTAATAATCCAGAATTCAAAAAAATAACTTGGTAGTGACAAATGCAATTGACAAACAGACTTCAAGTTTAACTATAATAAAAACATTGCATCTATAATATTGTACTGAGAATACCATATTACAAGTATGGTCTACAAAGTCATGTCATAAAAGTAATAAGGCTAATGGAAGAGATAGGGCAGACCCACTAACCACTTAGGTAATAAGATACTAACAAAGATATTAGTATATATAGCATGATCAAAAAGGTATGCTATACTCAATATATCAAAGATATATAAATCAAAATATATAAAGAAAATTAAAAATTTCCTCCCTAATTCTTTCTCTCTGTGTATATTGTGTAAAAGTAACTAGATGGAAGAAAGCGATTACACTGCTAAGCTATAGAGTTAAGTTCAAACTACAGAGAGATTGAGCACTAGACACTAGTGAAGTATGTGGCCAAAACTGCATCAGAGGACTGCAGGTGAATGACATTGCTTGGTATCATCTTCATCCACTGGCTAGCTGTATTGACCTGCATTAGTTGGCTGTTGGTCTAGTCTCATCCATCGTGAATTCATGAACATGTAAAGCAGTGTTTCTTAGCCTTCCTAATGCTGTGAAACTTGAATACAGTTCTTCATGTTATGGTGACCCCCAACCATAAAATTATTTTGTTGCTACTTTATAACTGTAATTTTGCTAGTGTTATGAATCGTAATGTAAATATCTGACATGCAGGATATCTGACATGTGACCCTGTGAAAGGGTCATTTGACCCCTAAAGGGGTCACAACCCATAGGTTGAGAATCACTGATATAAAGCATTTATGCTATATTGATATCTCCTCCAATTTAGCAGTCCCACATAAGCGAAGTTATGTCACAGCAAAGTGTTTTGGCAGAATAGACTCCTTCTCAAATTAGGTAAACATCCAAAGTGACAGAAAAACAAAAATAAAATCAAGTCTTCTAGAAGATCTTTTAAAGGGAAAATTTGAAAGAATGTTATAAACCTTTCTCATAAAAAAATCCCTTCTTACAACTCTATCTTTCTACACACATGCATTTATCACTCTAGGCAGATATTTTCATCTGTTCAGGAGGAATTCTGCCTCTGCATTCAAAATGAGTTTATATAAATCAAACTGTGCACCACACATGGGTGTATTTGTCAAAAAACTATATATCGCTTTTACAGAATTTGAAATTGCATGGTATCAGACACATAGAAAACAGAAAATACGCCTAGTTTAAGAGGCATTCGTAATATTTCAGTTACGGACATATTACCTTTCTGGATAGCTTAGAGATAAGACTGACTTGAACATCTTTCACTCATAACAATGAAATTATACATCAAATATTTTCCTGTTGTTTATTCTACTTGCTTCTGGTGTTATCTAGCCCTGCAAATGTATCTGTTGTCACCATGAGCTCTAGAGAATTCTGGGGCATAGCTATCAGAGCTCTATCACATTTTGAATACCTGATAGGTTTCTTAACGTTCTATTATTTGGTGGCCACCTTGTGCACTTGAGATGCAGTTTAGCTATGGAGGGTTTTTCCTAATGATAACCTATATTTACTCTGATTCACCCAAATATTGGCCTAGCACAGGCTCGGAAGAAAAGAAAATGGGTCCTTCTGCTCCATTTGGCACTCACAGAGAAGGTGGTTCTACTAGATGATATGGTGATATTTTATTTGTGCTGAAATGTGATTTTATTTGTATGTTAATAAATAAAGTTGCCTGGGGATCAGAGCTAAAAGCAAGCCATTTAGCAGAAGTCTGGCGGTGGTGGCACATGCCCTTAATCTGATCACATGGCAGGCAGAATCTCTGTGTGGTCAAGGATACAGCCAAGCGACCCGAACCTTTAATCCCAGTACCAACCATAGAGACCTGGAGGTCTGTATAGACAGGCAGTGATGAGTAAGTCCTGTGGTTGGGTTTAGAGCCAATGAGAAGGCAGAACAGAAAGACAATAAAAAGACAGTCATACAGGAAGAAGGTCTCTCTCTCAGGGGAAGCCATGGCAGTGAGTGGTAAGCTAAAGGGAGTCGTGGCTCTTGCTCTGATCTCTTAGGCTTTAACTCTGTGTTTGGCTCTGTGTTTCTCATTTACTATGACTGTTTAGAATTTCATCTACAAGATGATATTGGTAGGGGCCACAGGAGGGCAGCATTAAAACACAATCTTTGCCCATACTTAAACCCTGCCTAGGGAAGTAAAATTTCAGTGGTTGCCAAAAGCTCTGGAATGACAAAACCAAGAGTCAAATTAACCCCATAATTCTGGAGCAGCTGCTGGATTCTCGTGGGCATTCATTTGCTGAAGCCAGTAGACCTGGACACCAGTATTTCTCATGTGAGCTACTAGATGGCAGCAATCCCTCAGTGCTATGATGCATCATGCAGCAGATCTCTTCCACGTGGGAGGTGCAACTTTTAATACTTACCAACGATCTGCATTACAGTAAACTTACATTATCTATGAAAAGCTGTGGGAATTCATCTACACAATTTACAACTATTTATATTTAATTAATTAAATGACTCTTGGTCACATATCAAGGGTATCTAAAGTGGCCACTAGAACCCTTGAAAACAGAAATTCTCTCTGTGTCTGAGTTAGTGTCACTTCTCAAGAGCGATAATAAAATGATCATCCCTTAACTGGATAGGCAGTGGCAATACCATTTGGGAAATCCACGAGTACAATGTTTTACTGCATTACGGAAGAGGAAAGGATGATTCTGCAAGCTTGTTCTGTCACAGCTGGCCTGCAAAAGCATCACTGGGAACATTGCCAGTAGAGACTATTAAGACTAGTGCTTTTGGAAGTTTAGGATTTCGTATTATTTTAACCTTTATCTATTATTTTTAACCATTAGCTCACCGTTCTATAAAATACCCAGAGTGAACACGTTAATTCCAATCTTTTTTTTTTTTTTAATCGAGGAGTTAATGATGTTATCAGATCACAAACCTCAAGCTTTTCCTGTCTTGCCGGCTAAGGCATAGGGTGGGAGTCTGAGTGTTTCTGGGTTTAAAATCTGGTCTCCCTGGTTAGAAAGATATACTCAAAGAGATACTTAACGCAACTCTCCATGAAAGCAATGATTTTCTTCTTTCTTCCTCAGCATGATGCATCATTTCCAAGGGCTCTAATATGTAATCCTGTTTTCCTTTGATCTGATTCACTCATGACTTTGTTTCCTAAGACCCTAAAAACTCATGATCCTGTGGGTGAGGTGTTATAAAGCAGAAAAATGTATTTACAGTCTCAATGTTATTTGGTGGACTAAGAAAAAAATACACATCTTGTACAAAAAGCACTAGTGTTGTTAAATTGTCACCTTGACAAACTTTAGAATCACTTGGGAGATGGACCTCTGGGTATGCCTGTAGGGGATTACTCTGAATATTTAGCTAATATAGGGAGACCAGTCTTTATTGTGGGTGAGACCATTCCCCAGGCAAGGCTGTATAAACTGCAGAAAGTGAGCTGAGTACCAGCATGCATTCATTTGTTACTCTCTGACTCTTGGCTTTAGATGCAATGTGGCCAGCTTTCTCAAACTCCTGCCACAGTGACTTCACTTCAGTGACAGACATTTACCTGCAACAATGAGAACAAACCCTTCCCCCTAAATTGCTTGTGTCAGTACATTTTACAGCAGAAATAACAAGAATCTAAGGCAGTACTTAGCACAGTATTTGTTCCAGAGTAAGACGCTTACACACCCTATCCCTACTACAATTTCTGAATACAGTAATAACTTCTACACCACAGGCATCAGGGGGGTCGTATGCGAGAGACTTTCTTCCAATCAGAGAGATACAGCTTTGTTTAAAACCTACAAAAATAACTGACTTTATTTAAAAGCAGTTACAGATTCACGGAGACTTGCAAGAACAAGATAGAGATGTCCAGTGTGCCTTTCACTGTGTTTCTTCAATGATTGTGTGCTAGGCAAGTATGGCAGAAAGCAGAATAAGGAAGCTGGCCATCAGCTCTATGTCTGTCATTTATGTAGATTTAAATAAACAGTGCTGAGGTCAAGATAAAGAAAAGGCTGCAAAGATCATTCTTCCTCAGCAGTCCTACCCTGGTCTTTTGACTACACCTTTCTTAATCCCTGGGAACCACCAATTTCTTTGTGTGGTTTTCCCATGATGAGCCTATTTCATACATTGAGAGAATTTCACAGTAGCCAACCTTCTGGTTTATCTTTACTTTCTTCCACTGAGATGAAGCTCTGTGAGACATCGAAGCTAGTGAGTGTCCCAACAGCTTGCTGAGTGGTAAACCCTAGTGTGGATACAAAATGCCACTTTAATGTAGGCATTTCAGGGTTTATGGTGACTGCCAAATAGCTTTTGTGCAAAGACACCATTTCAAGATCTCTCAACGATTTCTCTGCCAGCAAGTCGAATCACACGTAGCCTTTTTCCTTTTTATGAAAGGTTTGAAGATCCAAAGATTAATTATATAAATATAGAAAGAAACTCTTTCTCATTCCAAGGAAAACACTTTAACTCCATTTTAGAACATTTTTGCTCATACATTCATTAGCACAGTACTTTAAATCATTCTTCTGTAATGCTTTAGTAGGATTTAAACCACTGGCCTCTTGTTAACCTCCTTTGACCATCTACATAAAGACAAAAAGACATTATGCATTTTTAAAACTGTGTAATTTCATTGACTTTCTTGTATCTGCTAAATGCTCTTTCATTGTACTTAGCAATATGTCTTTAACTCTTATATAAACTCATAACAATAAATATACATTGCTACAATGCCCTACATAATCATTATAAGTAACTTTATTTTGTGACAGAAATGTTTGCTTAAAGAATAGAAGAGAGACCCTCAAGTGTGACAGTATGAATTATAAAACTCCAGTGGTTAATAAAAGATAGTTCTTGTTCTTAGTTCCCATTAGATCATTAATTATTTGTTTGTTTTAAGATAGGGCCTAAGTTAATATAAGATGTCCCTAAACTCACTATGTAGTTAAGGATGACCTTGAAATTTGAATCCCCTGCCTTCATCTCCCCGGTGGTGAGGTTTTAGGTGGCTATGAACATACCCACTTTATGTGGTACTGGGGATTGGATTCCATGGCTTCATGCATACTAGGGAAGTGCTCTATGAACTGAGATGTATCCTTAGCCCTCAGTAGTTCCCTTAGGGGAACAGTATGTTTTGTGTATCTGTAAAGCCCTGTGACCAAGAACTTCATGTGAAGTAGATATTTAACCTGTATATGTTGTCTTGATGCATTTTGTAGGAGAGAACTCAGGAATTCACATCATTTCTTCCTCATGATGCTTTGCCTAGTTTCTATACCCATTTCTTCCCTGATGCTATGGTTATAAATTGCTTCTTTAAATTCCAAGCCTGGGCATAGGACACTTGAACATATAAGGAAGTATATATAGCATATAATAAAAGAATCAGCTAACAATTATCATCTGGGCTCTTTATATTCATAAATCACCTGAACATAGGATATGTTCAGCATCTCACTCAACAAGACAACATATCAAGGAACTTGGTTGTGGCACCTGCCAATTTCTGTGATGAAAATATTCCATCTTTGCCAATTTCAGCATGAAATCACTAAAGGCAGAATTGAGAAGAGCTTTGCAGAATCGGCTCTTGCCAGTATGAACCAGAACTAGCACCCCAATGATTTTGTTCACTTACCCCAAAGCACATACTTAGGAGATGGCAACAGATTACAGGGTACATGAACCCTGGGGCTTTCAGTTTGTGGGATCCAGGCCATACTCTGCAGCTGTAGCATGGATTTTGTTTGTTTGTTTGTTTCTAGGTAAGTGGATACAGTGTTGAAAAGGCAAGAATATGAACACTCTCCCTGTTCACTTGGTGGGTTCCCTTTAGTCAACAATTCTAGACTTCATGAATCAAGGTATCACAGTGGTTTTAAGGGATTCTGTGGGAACATACTAGAGGCAGATCTGTGGGTGGCACACAGCAGAGGTAGATTCCTGGTTATCTTGCTCCTTCAACTCATCAGAAACAGTTGTGTGGGCATCCAGTGCATAGTTTGCCCTTGGCCATGTTTAGTTCCACTCACACTTAAAAGACTTTATTAAGAGCCACATGCCTTACTCAAAAGACAAATCAATTGCTGTAAGAACCTCCATGAGCCACAGTTTTCTCGGGGTAGGAAAATAACACAGGCTGTGGTCTTGTAACAAATACTGTAAGCCTGGTAAAATATTTTCCCTCTAGGACAGTTTCTTTTCTTTTTTAATCAAGTCTTGGTTAAAGCTCATGGATAGTGAAACTGGGAAGAGAGATAAATTGAACATGGGTGGCTATACCAAGTGAATAGCCTTATTCTGCTTCTCCTGATTTTATGAAGGAGAAAGCTACATGCTGTGATGGCTTAAACTGAGGATTAAAGTGATCTAGTCTCAAGATTCAGCATTACTGACATCTCAGTTAACTAAGTATTTATCTTGTAAATGGGGCTTTTTAAAGTCATACCCTCTTGAACACACTCACTGTCTTAGTTAAGGCTTCTATTGCTATGAAGAGACACCATGATCATGGTAGCAACTCTTATAAAGAAAACATTTAATTGGGGTGGATCACTTAATGTTTCAGAAGTTCAGTCCATTATCATGGTGGGAAGTATGGCGGGCAACAGGAAGCTAGGTAGTATTCTGAGAACAGGAAACCTCAAAGCCCACCCTTACCGTGACACATTTTCTCCAACAAGGCCACACCCACCCCAACAAAGCCACACCTCCTAATAGTGCTATTCCCTATGTGATTATGGAGGCCAATTACATTCAAACAACCACACCCACCATGAGTGGGACCTGGAAATTTTACAGAAAATTTTGCCCCTGAACATGTACTCCCTGGAACAGAATTAGCACCAGCAGTTAGTAAAGACACATAGTTCCAGGCTTTCTCTCAGACCTGGAATCCGACTTTGAATTTAACATCTCAAAGAAATTCATACATGCAATAAACATTTACATGTATTGCTAAATCTTCATTTGTTTTTTTACAGTGGTAAGAAGCACGCCACATGAAATTTACCATCTTAGCTATTTTCTGTGTACATTAGTGTTAACTCTATGTGATACTACTCAGTGGATCTTAGTACTTTTTCATTTTGCAAAACTGAAAATTTACCCACCCGTAATGACGTTTTATGTTCTCCCTTTCCCCTCCATTTATACTGCTGCTTTATGTTAGTATAAACTTGACTTGTCTGGGTGTCATGTACCTGGAATCAACATCATTTCCTTCATGTAATGATCTTATTTCACTTCATGTGTCCTCATGGTTCATACATGTTGGAGTGCACATCAGTATTTTCTTTTCTTTAATAATAAGTAATATTCCATTTTATGTGTGCTGTATTTTACTATGTATCCATTCACAAACAATTAGATTGTTTCCATTTTCTGGCTAGTATGAATAATGCAGTGATCATGATGTACAAACACTTGTTTCAGATGCTGTTTTTATTATTTTGGATATATTCCAGGAGGGAGGCTTGTTGGGTCTTGTGATAACATGTAACTTTTAGATGAGATACTCTACTATTTTCTATAGCAGCTGTAACTTTTTCACTCCCACCAACAGTGCATAGGTTACAATTTATTGAATCCCCTATTACGATTTGGCAAATTTCAAGGGTTCCACTGTCCCCTTTCAGCATTTGCTATTTTTTCTCATCCTTTAACCCCTCCCACTCTGGTTAGTGATGTGTGTTCTCCTATAGGGTATGAGACAAGATCTCATTGTGCTTCTGATTTGTATTTCTTCATAAATTGTGTCTTTTGCTTACAAGTATGTCTATTCAAGACCTTAGTCTATTTTTTTCATCCTTTTTTTTTTTTGGGTTATGAGCCTAACCTTAACAGCTGAGCCACCTCTCTAGTTCCCTCTGTCTATTTTTAATTGGTTTGCTTTTGTTATTAAGTTGTAGAGGGTGTTTGTCTTCCCTAGGCAGTGATCCCTTACTAAAGATATGCAAATATCTTCATTCCACATGTGACCTTCTCACTGATGCTTTCTTACATGGACAGTTTCTGTTTAATGTATTTTTATTAAGGCAGAGGTGTTTTATTAAGATCCAGTATTAATACAATATTGTACCCAGTTCCTACAATACCATAATAAATTGTGTGTGCATGTGTGTGTGTGTGTGTGTGTGTGTGTGTGTGTGTGTGTGTGTGTGTGCAGGAACTCACATGCCACAGCATGCATTGTGGAGGTCTGAGGTCAGAGGACAACTTTCAGGAAATAATTCCCTCTTGTCACCTTGTGAAATCCTTGGAATCAAACTCAGGGTGTCAGGCCTGTGCATGAGTGACTCTATGTACTGAGCCATCTTTCTAGGTCCCATTAGTTAAAAGGACTTTGTGTGTGTGTGTGTGTGTGCGCGCGCGTGCGTGCGCGCACGCCTGCCAGTCTGCTATGTTGTATTTTGGCACCACAGCTGAAACTTATTTGGTCATGAATTCCATGGTTTGTTTTACAGGCTGTCCCCTCTCTCATACGGATCTATGAACTCATGTGCAGGAGCACACTGTATTGACATGTCATGCCCTGCAATTAGTAATCATGAAGCTTGCAATGTTGTGCTTTTCTAACATACTGTTAGCTATTTATGGCCCCCCTTGAGATCTTATAGAATTATTTGTGTTTTTTAACAAGATACTTTCCCCTGAGATTTTCATTCATTTGACTTTATTGAAGTTGTTGACAGATTTTGGAAAAGTGTAGTCTTCCAATACAAATTGGGAATATCTTTCTGCCTGTATTTTCTTCAGTTCTTTCAACAATATTATGTAGTTCCTAGTGTACCAGTTTTTGCCCCTCTTCCCCCTTGATTACTCCTAAGTTTATTTCTCTTTGATGCTATCATAGATAGGACTTCTTGATTTCCTCTTTAGATTTCTTTCTGTTGGCATACAGCACTGTCAGTGAGATCTTTGTATGTCTTGATTTTGCAGCCTGCAGCTTTTCTGAAATGATTTATTAGTTTCAATAGAGCTCTTCCGCTTTTGTAGCTGCTTCTGAGTTTCCTCCATGCAAGATCATGTCATCTTCAAACAAAGATTTTACTTTCTTCCTATTCCAAGTTAAAGGCCTTTAGTGCTTTTTTGTATCTGATTGCTCTGCCTAGGCCTTCCAGTACTATACTAAACAATAATGGTGAGGGTGGGCATCCTTTCCTTACTCCGGATCATAGGAGGTCTTCAGTCTTCCAACAATAAGTGTGATGTTGGCAGGATGCTTTGTATGCAGTTTCTATTACACAGAGACAATTTTCTCTTAGCCTTATTGCAGAGTGTTCTCTTTTAAAATCATAAAATGGTGTTGAATTTTGTTAGTTGCTTTTCTTCATTGACTCAAGTGATATTTGGCACGTTCCTTCAGTCTTGCCATGGGGCATAGGACACAGGCAGATATTCACACCATGATTCCTCTTTGAGTTTCAGGTATAAATTCTGCTCAGATCTGGCGGATAATCCTTCATGCTGATAAATTTGGCTGGCTGGTATTATGTGGTAATTTTTTTTTTTTTGTATTACAACGTATCATGGGGATGCATGGTATGAAGACCTGCTTCTCATGGTATCAGGCAAGTGCCAAGCTCAAAGAATGAGGCTGGTTGTGTTTCTTCTTTTGAAATTCCGTGGAAAGTTTGAGCAGAACTGGAGCTAATTCCTCTTTAAATGCTTGGTAGAATTCTCCACGGAGACCTCTAGTCCTGGGTCATTCTTTCTTGGGAGGCTATAACTATAACTTTCACTTGCTTACTATTTATAAGCTCTGGAGATTCCTACTTCTTCATAACTCAGCTGGGCAGGTTGTATGTGATAATTCATCTGCTTCTCCTCAGGCATTAAACTTAAAAAAAATCTGTGCTATATAATTTGCAATCTTTATTTTTATTTGAGTCTTTTTCTTATCTAGATGAAGGTTTGCCATTTTTCTTGATCTTTCAAATGAATGAACTCTTTATTTTACGAATTTCTTTTCTATTCTTTCTTTCTTTCTTTTTTTTTTTTTTTGGTTTTTCGAGACAGGGTTTCTCTGTGTAGCTTTGCGCCTTTCCTGGAACTCACTTGGTAACCCAGGCTGGCCTCGAACTCACAGAGATCCGCCTGCCTCTGCCTCCCGAGTGCTGGGATTAAAGGCGTGCGCCACCACCACCCGGCTAAAGTTTGCTCCTATGTATTCTACCACTCTTACTTTTGTTTCAGAAGAAACAAATTATTTTTTTAAGAATATATACTAAAAATACAGATTTATAGTTACATTTTACTCATATATATATATATATCAGACTTAAAATTACCTTTGTACCTATGTCATAGGATTAAAGTACTACATTCATATTTGTATGTATCACTACATAGAAGTTTGGTTAGAATTTTCAGTTTTTTTCATCCTTCCAGTGTAATCCAGATGAGTTCCTTCAGGATTTTTTGCAGGGCAGTCTCATGATGAATATTGGATTTTGCTGACCTGGGAATGTCTTTATTTATCCTTAATTTTTAACATAAAGTTTTTTTAGATATGATATTTTTGGCTTAAAATATTTTTCCAGGGCTGGAGAGATGGCTCAGAGGTTAAGAGCACTGGCTGCTCTTCCAAAGGTCCTGAGTTCAATTCCCAGCAACCACATGGTTCAATTCCCTTACAACCACCTGTAATGAGATCTGGTGCCCTCTTCTGGCCTGCAGTCATATATGCTGTATACATAATAAATAAATAAATCTTTAAAAAAATATTTTTCCAGCATTTTCATTATATTATTCTATTCTACTGGACTGCAAAATTCATGCTGAGGATTCTGCTAACGATCTTACAGAATCCCCCCTCATACATGAGCTATGCCACTTTTTTTCTTGCTGTATAAACATTATTTTTTCATTCCTGGCTTTGGACAGTTTGATTATCATGTGTGTAAGTGTATATCTATTTGGAGTTACTGTAGGAGGGATTCTTTGAACTTTTTGAATCTCTATGTCCATTCCTTCTCCCAGGTAGATTTCAGCCATCACTTATTCAAACATGTTATTTAATACTTTATTTTCATTTTCTGAATTTCAGAATATGTACATATTTCTGTTGGACTCGGTCACATAAATTCCTTAGGCTTTTTCACTTTCCTGTGTGTTCTGCTCCTTGCCTCTATTATTTCCAATGTTCTGTCTTTTAATTAGATTGTTTCTTCTTCTTGGCTAAGTTGGCCCTGGGATTTTTCAACTCAGTTGCTGCAGTCTTTCTTTACCCCAAGAATTTATTCCTTTTCTTCATCTTCTCTGTCCGTGATACTCTGTTTTTCTCCCATGCATCACTTTGTTAATTTAATTTTGCTGCTTTAAAAATCATTAAGAATAGAAGTTATGCTTAAATTGAATTTTTTATGGAACTGATAAACCTCTAATTCTTTAGAGTTGGTTTCTAGATTTTTTAAGCTGTTCCTTTAAATAGACCATGTTTATGTAATTTCCCACAGTTTTGCAGTTCCTGCTCAGTACCTCCCCCTGGTGTCTCAGAATGGCTTTGTCTTTTTCCAAGCTGTCAGCCAGCTAGCTCTGTGGTAGACTGTCCCTAGTGACTCTGATGTCAGACCAGGCCAAGGAGATGGGGTTTTTGTTTTTGGTGGACCTTACCCCTCTTTTAAGGAAAATACACATCATTTCCATTGGCAGTCACTCCCTGTTCATGCAAGACATACTCACTATATTGAATGTGCGTTCCACTCCTTCCCCCAACTGTCTCCAAGTAAATGTCAGAAGTTGGGATTACTTTCTTGATGACTTCATGTAAGGATGGTGGGATGGGCAGAGAAGAGCTGACTCCTAGTGAGTGAGTACTATGGATTTTTCTACTATGATTACACATGGATGCTTTCACCAATGACCAGAATGCAGAAACATCTTCATTGTGTTAGGTAGCTAGATAGATATTAGCAACCTTAGAGGCCATGAGAATGCATCCTACTCTTATTGTCAGCTTTGGGCCCCACCCCATGTTTCCCTGGTCATGGCAAGGGAAGGTTCATAATTGCTCCTCCTGTGATTTAAGATGCTACTGGAAAAGGTGAAAATATCAGGGCTTTGTTGAGGCCTGTTAAAGCAAAAGTACTTTCTTATGGTCAAAGGAATGGAGTCTGGGTTCTATCTTAGGCCCTGGGTAGAGACAGAACAGTCTGATCTACCCATCAAATTAGAACTTTACATACTACTGTGTCTTCCCTTAAGAGTTAGTACAGCTGTCAATTACTTGGCCAGGAGACTGCCTCTTAGAAGACTGACTCACCTTCAGACATGCTAAGGAGATGGGAGGAATAATTATCCCCTAAATGAGATCATTTAGGTATATGCCCAGCTCTTCTTCCAATGTAGTTGCTCACAGATCTTCACTGCCAAACCAGCTCACTCTTCTGAGTTCTAACTAACACAAAAAGCATAACGTCTCCTCGTTTCTTATTTTTTAATCTCTTTTTGAGATATTGTCCCAAAGCTTACTGACCACCAAGGTTGAACCTGTCTGCTTTGTTGGATTCTAACTCAAAAGGAATGGCTATCATTTCTCATCCCTTTATCCATCTCTCTCTTCTCACAAGCATTCCAATGTGACTGATATTTCCACATAAAACTCGATAAAGCTTAAAAAAGGATTATAGATACACAAGAATGGAGTCAAGCATGGCCTCTTAGTAGCTACATTTTTTTTCCAGTGTGTTATGTTTGCTGGTGGTGAGCAGTGGCATGGTTCCTTTAAGAGATGACCTTCTGAGTTGGTACTAGCAGCAAAACAAACAAACAAACAAACAACAACAACAACAAAAAAAACCGAGCGGCTCTTTCAAGGGGCCCTAATACCAAACACTTAGGTGGTATCTATGAGCAGCTGGTAGCATGCTACTGAGTGGCAGCATGGACCTAGAAACTTTTCCCCAGAATTTGAGCTATAAACATGGCTCTCAGAGCTGGTGGTAAATGTATCTCCACCACCATGGGACTAGACTCTCAAGGAAATGAGAAAAAGAAGCCAGCACCGGCATGCCATGATCTAAGTTGCACAAAAGTTTTTTTTTGCTCATGCAGACAGAAAAGGTTACAAATGCACAATAAGGACAGATTCAGACAAAAAGAGCCTCTAAGTAGGCCACAGTGTGTTTAAAAAATATGCATAGACTTGGGAGAGAGAAAAAAAATACCAGTTTAGATAAAAAAATATTGTTTTAAAATAAAGTCTTTAAAAAGGAATAGAGTAATAAAAATATTATAAGCCATATAAAGATGGAAAATACAGAGAGAGTCTAGATACCATGTGCTATTGTGTTGTCTTTAAATTTTAATGGCTAATGACCAAATGATAACTACTGAGAGACATTTGATTATGAAAGCTGCTAGATTAAACCAACCTATACATTTAAAAATTATCTTGACTTCAAAATTTAAGCCAAAAGATATGCTAATTTGGGAAAGAGGTTCTGCTTTTAATTCTACAGGAAATGAGAGGTGGTGGATTCATTCTGTGTTAAGAAAAATCAGATTTGATCAAGGACTATCTTCTGAAAAATCTCCACTAGGAAAGCATGGCCCAGATGAGCCACTGTGTCAGAGCACCTCTGCTGCAGTTTCCTCTGAGTTCTGCATCCTGAAAAGCTTCAAGGCTGCTGGTTGAAAAGATTGCTGGAATATCCAGTCAGGACTTGATCATAACCTTAAATTTTCTCAGGGTCCTCCAAAGATTACCAGTGCCCCCAATCAATAGGAAGTAGTCTAGAGAACTATGCCCACATTTCCAAAACTAAATTATGAGTGCCTGCCATTGTTTAGGGGATTTGATTACAAGTTGTTATGGATAATGGTCAGGAACAAAGCTAAACAAAGGAGACTAGATTCAGGGATCTTATTCTGAAAATATAAAGGAGAATATAGAAATGATAGGATAAAGGGGTAGATTATTGAATCTAATCCAAGACACAACTATTAATCTTATATATTTTACATTGGTATGGATTTTGGTTTATTAATATGAATTTAAAGTTAATTTTTTACTCTCTCTCTATGTATGTATATATATTTCTACCCTTGTTTAAGGTATTATGTTTATGCAGCTCATTTAAAAATGTAATATATAATTAAGAAATACAGATTAATAGTAATGTATAATAGCAAACTTATAGTCATGTTAGGTATGCTTTCAAACACTTCAAAGACCTACAGAACATGGCATTTGAAATGTTTTAATAACTTAGACTTTTGTCAAAAGTGAGACATGTCTGCTCCTGGCAGCACCAATTACTTCAAAGAGGATGATGGACATTGAAGAAATTCCATATGGCATTTGTTTTCTCTACGTCAAAAGCTAGCCATGTTGGCAGAAAAAGACTGCCTTTGCCTCAATTGCCGACGGTTACTGTCCAAACTGGACCAGCAGAACACAAGAAGGGTGACTGCTAAATTTTGCCAAGACAAGGTAGAAAGTCCTTCAAAATTCCCTGCTTCAGAGGAAAGTCTGTCAGATATGCTAGGCCTTAGGCCAGAGTTGGATGCCCCAATGTTACAGAGAAACTTTGGCTGACTGTCCAGGCAGCCTGATGTCCCTGTTCTTAGGTAACATTTTACCTTTCTGGGGTATTTGATGTTGTTGAAGACTAAATAGTTACAATTATAGTTTTCCTTAGTTATAACAGAAAGTAAATAAGATACAAATCTTTAGACTCACCAAGATAAGATAGATAATTAGGAATTTTCTCTAATTTTTTTCAAATGCAAATGGATTGGATAATGTTACTGTAATTCTTACTTAATAACTGTTTTTGTAGTAAATAGTTTTACTATTTTAAGGTTAAAGTCTTCCTTTTTAATTATACCAAAAGGGGGAAATGCTGTGGAACAATCCTTTTCTACACTATGAATATGTATTACTCTCATTGGTTAATAAAAAGCTGACAGGCTGGTAGGTGGGCAGGAAGTTAGGTGGGAAAGCCAAACTGAGAGTTATGGGAAGAAGGAGGGTAGAGTTGGGGAAGATGTCAGCTAGTCATTGAGCAAGCAGGATGTGTAAAGAATGAGATAATAAGCCATGAGCCTCTTGGCAAAGCATAAATAGAAATATGGGTTAATTTAAGTGAAAGAGTTAGCTAGTAAGAAGCCTCAGCAATCAGCTGAGCATTTATAATTTTTATTCAGCCTCTGAATTGGTCATTTAGGACTGAGCAGTCAGGACAGAAAACATCTGTTTACATACAAGCCCCAAATTCCACAACTGCCAGAGTTAGCCTCTCACCACTGGCCAGCTCTGCCTTTAGGCAGCCCTGTGCTGCTTTTGCATGTTCCACCATGTCTACCTTTCAGATGCTTGGCTCTTTGGCTCCTTTCCCCCATGGCCCATGGGCTGTGGGCTTTCCATGGACCCCTTTCTCAGACTACTGACACGTGATCAGCAGCAACTATCCTCAGCTAAAGTGTGCACCACCTGTGTTCTGTGCCCAGGGTGCTAAGCAGTGACAGCCAGTCTTACACTTAACTGTCATCGTCAGTAGATTTGGTGAGACAACTTGGAATTCTTAAAAGGTGAATTAAAAAAAATTAAAGAGTTTTTCCCCCACATTAAAAAATGGAAAACACTATTATGATGGAGGGAGTTAGGTCTGTGAAAAATTCTGCAATAGATGGTTTAAAAATGGAACAATTAAATGAGGGGACAATTAGCTTAGCTGGGATTTATGTAATGTCAATTATAAACATTATAAGTTTGGTAATTCTTTGTTTTATCCCTAAAAATGTTGGTTGATATGAGTTCCAAGACACAGGCCTTAGAAAATATTACTAAAAAAAAATGCAATTTTTACTGATAAGTTACAAGCCTTAGAAAATCTTACTTAAATAGATAACAGAGATATTCAGCTAAAGACAAAGTAGAACCAACCTCACCATTACATTATAAAATTAGAAAGGAATAGTCCAAGATTATAAAAAAAACCAACCTTAATTTATCCAGTCACCCTACGGGAACAGCTGTCAAAAGACAGGTGTCCCCAAGACTATGGAAGAGCTGACTGGATTCCTGTGGAGATGTTAGATTTGAGGAGATTTAAGGAAGTGATGGTCTCATATGGTGTTCATTCCCCTTTTGTGAGGCAGATGTTAAATTCATGGTCAATTAGTAACAGAATTGTCCCGCAAGACTGGAAAGACTTGGTTATAGCAGTATTGGAACCTGATCCTCAGTTACAGTGGAAGACCTGGTAGAAGATGAGGTGAAGACCATTGAACAATGAAGTAGGGCTAGAGGTATAGGAATTTCCCAAGATCAGTTTCTTGGAGAGGGCAATTCTGCTGATGGACAAAGACAGTCTATATATGATGAACACACCTTGGCTCTATGTTGTGCAGCAGCTTTGAATGCTTGGGACTGAGCTGAAGAAGTTGGAAAGATAACTGAATCATTTACTAAATTTATACAGGGCCCAAAAGAAACCTTCATTGATTTTTTTCAAAAAGATTGACTTCAGTTGTAAATAGAATGATACCAAATCTAGAAGCTAGACAAATAATAATTGAATCTTTTTTGGCTTTTGAAAATTCTGACTCACAATGCAAAATGGTAAATAGGCCTTTAAAGACAAGATCAGCACCCATAGAGGAATGGATCCAAGATACAGTCAATATTGAATCTCATAAACATGATGATAATTAGATAAGAGAGTTGATTTCCAAAGGCTTGAAGAAAAATCAAAATGTCATATGTTTTAATTGTGGCAAACAAGGTCACCTAAAAAAGGATTGTAGACAGGGAATTCCTAGAAACAATGCTTTTTCTAGGAATAATCCAAACAGAAGGCTCCTGTCTCCTGGAGTATGCAGAAAGTGGAGCAAAGGCCAACACTGGACCAATGAATGTAGATCAACAAGGTCTAGACAAAGGAAACCCTTTGCCATCAGGAAATGCCTTGGGGTGGGGCTCTTACAGGCCCCCATGTCAAATTTGGTTCAATTGTTCCCTGTCTCTGTGGGGGAAACTCTTCTCCAGAGTAATTAAAGGACCTAATGCATATTGTAAAAAAAAAAACAAAAACAAAAACAAAAAACTGCTCCGAATGATAGAACAACTTTAGAAGATAAAACAAAAATTTCAGGAGAAACCAAAACAAGAGAGACATCTTAATTAGAAGAGGTGATGGTTCATCAAACAGCATGACCATTCAATCTAACTAACTTGTAAGACTAGTAAATGCTTTTTGTTTGATTAACTATAACTTGCCAAAAGGGAAACTCTCTGAAGTTAAGGTTGAGGCAGGGTTTTGCTTTTGTCTTTCTAGTTGAATTAAGGCATCCAACTGAAGACCACTGGACAAATGAGACATCTGAAGAAAAAGGATGAATCATCCAGAGAAAAAGTCCCCCTCAAAAAGAGTAAATTGGTCTAATGGCATAGCACATTTCTAACAGGATAAAATTTCATACATCTTCCCAAATGTTTGTTTCTGCTGTTCTCTACAGAAATGTAATGCAAGTGATCTTTTTGAAATCCCAGTTCAATTAAAAATTAAAGGTGGTTTTGGAGTTGGAGCATGGATATCTCCTTCTCTTAACCCAAGTATGCTTGTTAAAAGGAACATCCAAAAGCTCTGTCTCATGTCAGAGAAGCCACCTGCTATGGGACAGAAGAATAACCACAATTAAGGGACTATTCTATTGCCACTAATCTTATAATTCTTTGGTTTTACTTTGACTCTTTAAAACTTTTCTTAAGGTATAAATATTATAGCAAAATTTATGAAAGTAATACATATATATATATCAAACATTTTTTCAAGCTATTAATGGTCATATAGAGTACTGATTCTAGAAAAAGGCTTCATCTAGCTTCCTGTACATGATTTCAGGTTTGAGTCTTTATCAGGTAACTAGTAATTAAGTTTTTGTACTGTGAATGTACATAACAAATTATGGTCCTTTAATCTTTTTGAAATCGGCTGCATGTAATATTTAAAATGTTTAAGTCCTCTGCAGTGAATCATGACCTTGCCTAATAGTAACCTTTGAAGTCTTCAAAAGGAAGATGGGGCCCTACAATGATGATTCCACCTGGATTGTTGGTAACACCACTAAGCTGACAAATACCACCCAAAGATGTCTTTGGACTACAAATTGCTCAGGACAATTTCAAGATGGCTAGATGAGATGGTCCAGCCAGCCCCATGTTGGGCACCATATGTAAATGTACATTTCCTGTCCCAACTGCCTAGTCTCAAATAACCAACTCAGAGGCTGAATGTGAATTATAAATGTTTGGCCAATAGCTCAGGCGTGTTACTAGCCAACTCTCACACTTAAATTAATCCATATTTCTATTTATGCTTTGCCACATGGCTCATGGCTTGTTACCTCACTTTGTACACATCCTGCTTGCTTGGTGGCTGGCTGGCATCTCTTCTAACTTGACCCTCCTTCTTCCCATCATTCTCAGTTTGGCTTTCCCACTTAACTTCCTGCCCAGCTACGGGCCTGTGTGCCTTTTATTAACCACTGAGAATAATACATTTTCATAGTGTAGAAAGGAATTGTTCCCCAGCTTTCCTGAGCATTTGTAATTCATTTTTAAAAAAAACGCCATATATAAACAGACATTTCCTATCCCAACTGCCTGGTGCCAAATAACCGATTCAGAGGCTGAATATGAATTATAAATGCTCAGGCTAATTACTAACTAGCTCTTTCATTTTAAGTTAACACATTCCTTATTTTGCTCTGTCATGTGGGGGTACCTTTATTAGCATGGCACATTCATCTCCTGCTTCCTCTGCAGCTGGTCACCACTTCTTACTCTGCCCTTTCCTTCCCAGAATTCTCAATTTGGCTTTCCTGCCCAACTTCATCCTGTTCAGTTATTGACCAATCAGGTTCTTCATTAAACCAATCACAGCAACAAATCTTCACAGTGTACAGAAGTATTATTTAACTGCAGAGATTAACTGCTTACTTGCATTCTGGTTTATCTTTCAAACACCAACAAAATGGTCCTCAAGCTTCCTTCTGTGTCCTTTGAGATTCCTTTATTAATGAGACTAAGAACACACAAAAGGAAATCCCAGTTTTCTCAGTAGCAACTGTTTCTAACAATCACGCAATGGCAATTGCTCTCTGAATTGTTAAGTTTATGTATCCAGTCAGGGCAGAGGGTCCTTCTACTCTGTTATTTTGCTGCCTTTATCCACTACTAGGAAAGCTTCATAAATGTCAATTCTAATATAACCTAAGCCAGGCTACCAAAGTGTAATTGACCTGTTACCAGAAGGAGGTAGAGAGGAAAATAATTATTTCATTTTGTTACATTTTCCCACCAGAGAGATTTGAGGGAGATAATAGTAAAATATATACATCAATGAATACTTTAAAATATTACTGGAGTCAAACAGAAGAAAGGAAGGAAAACAATCTCACTGGTATTATATGATAGAGTTAAATTAGTCCTGGACTTTTGGAAGCCAAAGTAGACAAGGCAACATGGAGCACAGAGGAAAAACAGTTACTGGCTGGTGAAGATTTCAGTGATGTAATAAAAGACTTGCATTTTTCCTTTTTAAAGAAAAAGTTACTCACTTTAAGATCAACTTGTTGGGAATATCTTTTTGTAAAACATTATGGATGTCAATGCAAATAAGGCTTTCACAGCAATTTTATAGGGGATTCAGGGGTTCTGTTAGAAAGATAACATGATAGCCACATTTCAATACCTTGAGTCACATTTTGACTCATGCCTTTTCTTTGACTGTGAGGAATTAGTATACACATCTCTGAGACTGTAATGTCTTCCCTGGCTAAGTTTTAAAGTATGAGATCCACAGCATGTAATACCTTTGCTCAGTCTTCACATGGTAGCTTCTCAACTCATTCTTTCAACCAGTGTCCTGGTGACATACATCATTTAACTATGATAGCTATCTATGATGCCTTATATTTCTCTTATACAGGCAACTTCTGATATAGAATACGATCCTAACCAGAGATTTACCCACATAAAATATACTTAACTTTTTTTTTTTTTTTTTTTTTTTTTTTTTTTTAAAAAAAAAGCAAATGTTCTGTTGACCAGAAATGTCAGCATGACCTGGTTCCTTGCTAAAATTGTGAGTTTTCAGGTCTCATCTCAGAAGTACTATCCAGAGATTCTGGGAGAAGGGTGCAACAATATTTTGGGTGGAATGTCATTGAGTTGATTTTGGTTCACAGTAAAGTTTGAGAACCAAGACTTTAGGCAAAATCCTATGGTATTTAGTTCTGATTAGTAAAAATACTAGTTGCCAACTTTGCTCCTCATTGGAGTCTCACTCAGACAGTTTTGAGGAGTAATGCCTAGTTCTAGGCACAGAAATTGAATTACTTGGCATGAGCACAGTGCAACTTCATCATACAGATCCTCTAGATTATTATAATTTGCAGAAAAATTGATAATTACAAAAAATGATACTGAGGGTGTGTACAAGTTTTTGATTTGAAAAGAGTTAACAAGAGTGACTCCTTCTTATGTTGTACACACTTTCAAGTTTGAAAAGGTATTTACAAGAGATTTCCTGGTCTTCACAGGCAGAAGGGTTAACAGCATCCTCTTCTCAGTGACTTTCAAAATGTATAAACTTTGATTCTGAGATCCAAGCATCTGCCTCTCTGGGATGACAGAGTTTCTGTCTAGACAGCTACATTTGGATAAAAAAGACATTTGCTCTCTCATTGGATGCTGCTCACACTCCTACATTTGATTATTTTGTAATCTGGTTCAATGAGGCAGTTGAGAAATAAGATCGAGATGCACTTGTGAAAGTCCCTCTGAAATAACTTTTAGTTTAGCCTTAATGGTTTTCTAATTTGGGAGCCAATCATCTGGATAAATGCCAAATTAACTGGATAATTGCTCAACCCTACACCTCACTTCAATTGGACCATCAGTTACTTGATGTTGCTTGAGTGTCCTGCTGGGGTCAGATGTCCCCTCCCAAGCAGGACAGGAGAATTCCCTCAATGGTATTTCCTTTAGAATTAGTGTAATAGTGGTTGCGTAGTGTAGATATAAATAAAAAAGAATTCCTTCAGACAGAGGCAGCTACAGTTTCATTTAAATCCTGGGAAATCCATGTTATATTCAAAGACTACTGGGTAAACTACTTTCTCACAGGTAGCTTTATACACTGCACAAAGCTAAGGTTCTCTAGTACATTAATTGCACTGTCCTTTATAGACCAGAAAAATTGGATAAAGTACCCAGGCATCTTGGTTGGCACAGCAACTTGTTCTCTATCTGTTTTCTGGCCTCCAGTACAGTGAATGTTGGGTATCTGGCACCTCCAAACTATTCTCTTCTCTGGGAAATTGACTTTGAGAGACCTGTTTCATTCTTCACCCTATCTCCTAGCACCTCCATCTAGGACCTCATCTTTACCTCTAATGGGGCAGTCCAGGGGATAACTGAAATGTTTACTTGAATAAAACCAGCATCCTACCCTCAGGGTAAAAACAACTCTGAGATGTAATTTGTGTTTCAAAAATCTCTCCTCTGCATCACACTTGGGCTAGAGTTCACTTAGTGATGCCCTTATCTCTGCTCACTGCTTCTGCTTGCCTATTCTTCTCATCTACTGGATTTCCCCCGAGAACACTCCTTTAATGCTTATAGCTAAATGATCTATGCCTCTGCTCTAAGAATTCAGATATCCTGTATATTACAATTATCTACATCACATAAACATTCTATATCAAATAAAACAGAGTATCACACTTTTTAGAAATTGATTGAGCAATCCTTCTACTTTGTGAACATGAGTAGAAGTCATTATATTAGGAATGTATCCAGTTACCATTAGTTTTAAATGATTTATTTAACATTTAAGTTTCCAAATCATTTCAGGATTGTATTCACTTCAATTCTAGTATATTTTCAGGAGTCAGAGAAAGGGAAAGAATTATGTTTATCACCCGGGTTTATATGCAGCACCTCAAAGAAGCCCAGGGATTATGACCACCAAAGGAATCTCACTTATGATGCTAAGATACTATAGGAAAAAAAAAAAACTTGGAGAATGGGTAGGATGGCTCAGGGGGTGAAGATGCTTGCCTCCACACCTGATAACCTGAGACACATATAATCCCACATGAGAAATAAGTGAAACAGTAATTAAAAATTTAAAATATTTGGGTAATAGTTTCATTGAGAAAAATTTAAAACTATAAGTTATAATTGATCAGTTACAAACCAGGATATCTCTATGTAATGCTACCTCAAGGTAAAATTCTCTCTGTGCCCTGTGAGCAAAGCACCCAATACTTTCATTAATTATTTAGCAGTTTCAATCCATTAAAAATAGACATGTTACAAATACATTAAATATCCACACAGAACACATAAAGTCTGACCATGGGAAAAACCTATTAAGTATATACTTCCTAGCCATCTCTTATTCATGATGTTAGGGCTATTATCTAACATTAAAGGGAATCTCCTCCACAGCACTGAGGGATCCTAATATTGTATCAATAGCTGAAGCCAGCATAGATTTTTTTCTTCCCTATTGAAAAGTATATAATTTTATAATTTCAATTCCCTTTTTTTTCAGTTTAGCCTCACAATTCTGATACAGGCAACAATAAATAGAATGTGCAAGCCTAAAGAGTCAGACTATTATTATTCTGTGAGAAACAAAGTGTCTTGTGGAACAAAAGACTCTTATAGTTTGCTACAGTTAAGCAATATCAATCTACGTTGCATTTCTAAAGATCAAATGTCTTCTCCCTTGAGTGAGACTTTAGGGAACTACCCAGTCAACACACAAATGCCCTTAAATTAACTCAAAACACATAATATGATAGGTTTGAAATGAAAAATGGGCTCTTAAGGATGGGGGCTTGTAAATCTGTCATTTAAGAGTTTCTGAAATTGTTCATTAATAATATTTCAACTTTATATCTCTGGCTAAGTTCTATTCATATGCTCTAGGCACATGAATCAATTTTTTTGAAAGACATTCAGGATTTTATATTCACAGGAAATAATCTTGGGTACTTTGTGATTTCAGGCCATTTTTCTCTGGTCTGGCATATTCTTGGTCTTCCTTCTGTCCTTATTTTTCAAATCCAACTTGTGCAAAGCCCAGCTGTCTGGTCCTACCGATCAGCCAAACCCTCCTCCTTCAGCCCCTACCAATACTCCTGTTTCCAACGTTAGTTTGGCCTGTGTCTTTACTGAGACTCCATTATGGTCCTCATGGTAAATGCAGCTGCCATTAGGACAGCTAATAATTTCTTAGGAGTTTTCATTTTCACTCTGTAGGCCCTGACCTGATCATGTATGTGATTTCAGGAATCTTGATTTGAATTCATAACACCCAAGATAATGGCATTACAAGTAGGGATTTGGGAATATAACTATGCTGTGAAAATGAAGTATTCACAGACTTCTCTGAGGCCTGCTGCATATAATTTGCATGGCTCCCTGAACTCTCAGAAACTTTTGCCTTTGACACAATGTTGGTCTAATCTAAAGACAGCAAGAAGAGTAACTGTGGAGACTTTTTTTCCTTCCTTCATTGCACAGGTTGGAAGATAGTCAACTTGAGATTATATACTTCCAGATGGAAGATCTACATGGTAGTCATGGAGGACAGCCTTCAGAGGGAAAGTCAGGACTTAGAAACTGGAAAAGCTATCAAGGTATGTAAATTGCTCTCGTTCTGTGCTGTTTTCCTCATATTCCTTATGTTACGGTCCAGTCAAGAACTATTGTTTAGGCCCTCTCAATTAAGAGGTGCTGGTGAAATAAGTTATAATTGTTTTGGAGCTTTTATGCCATTATGTTACCTTTCTACCAGTAATAGCAAAATTTAAGATCTTTCTATGGGATATAAGCTTTTCTGAACTTAAACAAAAATACTCATAGATTAGATTAACCAATTCTTTAACTATTGATTTACTGGCACATGAATCTGTTTTCCAAAATGGTATCTTAAGTCCCTCATTCACTTACCATCCTTACTCATTCAGTATTTATTGAACACCTACCATTTACTTAACTATTTCATTCAGGCCCAAGGATACAATTATAAACTTTGATATCATGGAGAGATTAAAATGCAATGAGAAAAAAAGGATGATCATATCAAAGTACAATATACTCCTGACCTGTGTTATTAAGGAGGCAAAGGTAAAGGGCAGGACAAAAATCAGTAATGGGAGGACTGATTCAGGCACAGGGCTTGCAATGACTAGATGAGGAAGCCATTTTGGGGGTTGGGAAAGAAAGCTCTGTAGGCAGGAGCAGTGTGTTCCATTGGCCTTTGGGAAAACTGCACCCCCAGCACCAAATACAACACTGAAGAACACACTTGGCATTTGACAGGCATCGAATGAATATAAGAATTAATGAAGGTATTAAGTGAATAAAGAGTTGAGAGATTGTCTCAGAAAATGGATTGGTGAATTAAGTAATTAATAATTAAAGGCAAAACGTTGAAGAGCATAGGATGTGGATCAGAGAGGTCAGTTCCAAAGGGAAGGCACAGAACATCAGCAGACCATTAGTGCACAGTCTGGACAGTTCAGACATGGAAGAACAATGGTCACTCTGCAAGCTGCCCAAATTAGCCTTTTCAGTCCAAGTCAGCTCTACTCCCTTTAAGCTGAAGTTGTACCAAATCAGAGTGATCACACTAAATGTATTTCAGAAACTTAGTTCAATTAAGAAATGTGGTCTGTGGAGAAATAAAAAATGAATGCCAAGGGAGCTGAGTAAGCTGCTGTGAGCATAGAGGAGACCCATTTAGAAAGTGGTCTCTTCCTATTGCTTGGAGGCTATATTACTTGTCTCTAGGACATCTTCAAACCTAAAGATCTCTTTAGACATTCCTAGGACTAAACATTTGTGGCTGGCAAAGTTACTTATTACTTTAGTGACTTAAAGAGTTATTTTTTTTTTCATTTTTTTCTTTCCACTATAAGGACTCACCTATTACACTAAGCTCAGCGCTGGAAAAGATAACTCCATGTTTATTCTCTGCCACACACTGGTACATGCCAGCATCTGAGAGATTCACTATTGTTATGTTGAGTGTTCCTTGTTCGATTTGTATTCTATCCTGTGAAAGAAAAGAGTAGTATGAAAATAGTGACCTTCTATAGCTGAGAGTTTAAGACAATTTTGCTACATGCTATGTCAAGAGGGCTGGACGGGAGGAAAATACTCATCATATACGCAATTTACATTAACATGATCTGCTTCTCTGTCAAATAAATCTGTGCCAGGTCAGATGGCAAATGGAACCAGCAGCATATCAGTTGGTAAATGGAATTTAAATTGTAGGATTCTCTTGCATTTGTGCTGATTTAATAGTGAAGTCATTCAGATGAATATGCCCTGTAAATAAGTGAAGTTGACCTTGAAAGATGAGAGCTGTTAACTGGGGAAACGGGAAAAAATACAATCAAATTTATCTAAAATCATTTAGAATTTAGACCTCTTAATTATCACTAGACTGCTCTTCAAGGGCTGATAAGTTATAATCTTAGATGGCCGTACATAATTTTTAGTGCCTGCGGAGTTGACCAAAAGAGAGTAGAGTAGGTGCTACTAATTTAATATTCTACCAGGCATAGTGGTGGCACATGCCTTTAATCCCAGCACCAGGGTGCAAAGGTAGACAGATCTCTTGAGTTTAAGGATAGGATGGTCTATATACTAAGCTCCAGGCTAGCCAGAGATACAAAGTGAAAACATATCTCAAAAATAAATCATTGTTCTGATGCTTGGTTGCTGTTGCTGTCATTGTGATTATTTGCACTTATGATCTGCTAGCAGTCAAGATGAAGAAAGCAAAGATCGTAAGTATATATGACAAAAAAAAACCTTCTCATGTGTCAAACTGAAGTCCTGCAACTTGAGCATCAATCTATACTTCACTAAGGATCTCCTCTCTCTCTCTCTCTCTCTCTCTCTCTCTCTCTCTCTCTCTCTCTCTCTCTCTCTCCCTCCCTCCCTCCTTCTCTCTCTCTCTCTCTCTCTCTCTCTCTCTCTCTCTCTCTCTCACACACACACACACACACACACACACACACACACACATCAGTGAACACAAAGCCTTAGAGTAAAAATTCTGTCATCTTAAGGACTGCTATCTAGTTGAATGGATACTTTATTAGACTTTGATCAAGGCATCCTTGTCCCTTCACATTTCATAAAGAGAAAGAAATGCCAAGTATCTGGGAACCTGCGTGTTAGCAATTTGTTTGACTTTTGTAACCAAGGGGATGATGAACCAGAGGAGCCTTCCAGGGAATTGAAGGTGACCATGTCCCTTTCTCTATCAGTTGCCTAGGGCAGACACTTTTTCTTTCCTAGGTATACTATTCAGGGAAGAAATCTGAGCATGAAACCTGGCTCTCAATGTGGGTATTGAAGAAAATGCCAAATTCCTGATAACATCTTATATTTCATAGGAAAAACACAATAAAGAAAAAAATTAAATTGGACATAATTATTCCTCCAATTTCTTTTTGAGAGTCACATTGCATTTTGCTGGTCATCTTAGTGTCATATCAATTCTCTTTCTCTTTAAGTAGATGCTGGGATATCCCTTCCTATATATCTTAGCAGAGTCACAAGTGTTAATCTGTGCTACATAGTTTAACAAAATTTATTTATGATTTATTTTTATAAACTTATTCACTTTCACTTTTCTACTACTAATGGAATATAGTTGCTTATTATTTTGGAAACAACTCAACATTTTTCTGTTTCCATAGCAATGAGGCCACACTAAACACTGTATTACATTAAGATACAATTACCACAATTACTATCAATTTACTTACCCGTGTTAACAGTGGGTCACCATTTTTTAGCCACCTGTAGGTAGGCTTGGGCCTCCCATTTGCTTTACATTCCCAGAAGACACTCTCTTCCATGGCCACGTGGATATCATTTATCTTTTGAACCCAGTAAGGTTGAGCTATAGCAAATCAAAAATAAAGAAGAGGCATATGTTCGCTGTATAGTCAATTTTTTTTTTCATTCTAAGCAATTGAAGATTAAAATGCATTTTTAATCAAATTCCTTTCCCACATGACATACAAGCAATAAGGGTAAGAAAACAATTAAGGAGAATGTATACCCTTTATGAACATTGTGTTGCTGATCCATATTGTTGATCTTTTTAATGATTGTCATTTATAATTTGTTGATCTCATATTGGAAGAATGTTAGTTGTATGATCCTTAAAGCCAACATTTTTGAGTGAGTTTTGGATGTACCAAGTCTTTTAGAAAATCAAATTCTGCCCGCAATCTCACATGGATATTCAAAGCAGCATTCAATTCTCACATTTCATAATACTGAATACTACCCTAACCACCCACATTCTGCCATGTTTTTCATGCTTCTGTTGAAGGCATATTTTGTTTTTCTAGGATATCAATAGATATGTGGTTAATATTTCATAAAAATATTCATAAATATCAAGTCTTGCCTACCATACAGTTCATGCTTTTATCTTCACAGTTATGTTTTTTTGGCAGAAGACCTTTTGCTAGAACTCCTATAGAAAATAACTACAGAGGAAGTTACCTGTTCACAGGGCATTTCTACAGGGCAATAACTACTGATGTTAACTTAATAACCAGAGTTGATACCATTATTAATCAGAAGACATTACTCAATATTCCTAACATGTCTTTAAGCCAATTTGACCTCTATAAATTTATTCAATGATTCTTCAAGTCCTGGATAATTAAATTCAAAGGAAAATTGGTAATGAGAATGCTAAGCTGTACATCTTACCTTCTAGATAATACACAAAAAGAGAAAAACACTCAACGAGTCACTTAACCAGCAGAGGTCTCTAGGTCCTTGACTAAATGCTGTTTTCTTCTTTTCCATCTACAAGCAATTCCATGTTTTTCAAAGAGCAAAACACAATTTTGCAAACCCTCTCCTGATGGAGATGATGCATGGCTGCTTAAGAGGGGAGGCCAAAAGGGTCAACTTCAAAAAAACGTTACAACATCAACAAGCATTAGCTTGAATGAAGGGTTATAACCTGCATCTTTGAAAGAGCTGCAAGTTGGCTACTGTCCTCTATCATCCCGCTGCTAATGGGAAGGGAAGCTCAAGAGGTAATATCTTCCCAGAGCTCTACTGGGAGAAGGCAGCATGCAACTCTGTTAGGACTAATGGCCTAGCCAGCCAGATACACATTCAACCTGCAGCGTATTCACCCCCTGCAGAGTCCGGGGGAACAAAGCAAACAAGAAAGGCACAGAAATCTGTGGAATATTAACAAGAGCAACTTCTGAAAAAGAGTTTGGGAAGCAAAAGCAAAACAAGAAAGGACAAATGTAACAAGGAAGCAATGTCAAGTTGAAGTGAAAACAGGAAACTTCACAAACACATACAGAGACGGATTTCAATGTCACCTACTCCTTGCAACACTTGGGCTCATTCTTTCAAAAACTACAGAAAGCTGGAAGCCAAACCTTTCCATCTCACAAAGGACCTGGGGTAGGAAAGGGAGGCTTTGAACAGAGTTTGAAATGACCTTGCAGATTTCAAACTAATTAGATACTTCTGAGGGCTTACTCTTTCTCTTTCTGTGTGGTCAAGGAGCTCAACAAGAATGGACAATTTGTCCTGGCAGAGGTGACACTCACAACTAATTTGCCTAATACTGAACTAATTCAATGTCTGACAACAGTCATCAGGACTTTCTTTGCTTTCAGAGTGAAATCTGTTCACAAGAGCCAAACTGACATAATCTACATACACTCCTCTTGAAGCGAGTAAGTTCATAGGAACCCAGGGAGGTGAAGAGTGGGGCTGCTGGCAGAAGGGAGACAGCTTAGCTGGTAAAGTGCTTCCTATGCATGCATGAAGACCCGACTTCAACGTTTAGGGCCCACATATACAGACTGGGCCTGGTGACACATGACTGCAATCCCAATATATGGAGGCAGAGACAGGAATATTTCTGGGGTTCCCTGGATAGGTAGCCTAACTGAATTAGATGCAGGGATAGGCATACCTCTGGGGTTCACTGGACAACCAGCTTGCCAGCTGAACTGAACTGATGAAGTCTTGTCTTAAATTTCAAGGTGGGTGGCATCTTAAGGAATGATGCTTGAGGCTCACCTCTGATTTACATTCACACACACACACACACACACACACACACACACACACACACACACACACTAACCTATTGTATGAGGGCAAAGAATGAGATAGTTTGTATTTTAATGTGCCAATTGCCGATCTACAGGTCAAAACCACACGTGACCACTGTCTTCACTCACACTTATTTATGTTTGATGAATCACATCTATTATTATTGGATGATTCTTTCTTTCTGTACAAAGTCTTCTACTTGGTAGAGATGGTTCATAGGTGTCTGTATGCTTTGGGGCTATCAAGTTAAAAATCTTTGGATGATGAACATTTAGGTTTGGCGCATTTTAGAAAATATCATTTGTATAATGCATTAGAGTGGATGGTATTTATCATGTATTACCAAAATTCAATGATAATGTTAAACTCCATGGTCCACATATCAGCTCACAGAAGTCCACATGTAAGAATTGTTACTTTACAACAATTCCTAAATATTCTTTTTTGAGCTCATGCATCAAACAAAATTAAATAAATTCATATCAAAGAAGAAATCACTGTTTTGATCTTTTGCATTCTTTCATGCTTGAAACGGAAGAATCATTCCTAAATCTTGTCTCAAGCCACAGGTTCAAATATAAGATTAAATAGCTGTGCTGGGATTTGACCCTGTCATACTGTTCATCTTTTGACAGATGAACAATCTAGTCATTTCAATCTTTTGTTCAATAACTGCCATAAATGACCCAGATCAAAGTTTGTATATTCCAGCCACTGGAATCATACAAACCTCTTATCCAATAATAATTTCTATTTCAAGCAAATATAATTTGAACTCAAGGGGTCAAGCAATTCTCAGACATATCTGGCTCTCTTCATTCCCCAAACCAGAAATTTCTCACAAAACAAGAGGAAGACTTAACTGTAGACCTTGGAGTTTTACATATTTAAGAAAGGGCTTCATAGGCAAATTACTTTATGTAGTTCTTGCCAAGTTGACCTATAGATATTTGCAATTATTTCTAATGGGTTCAACAATCTTAGAGAAGATGAGTCATTTACAAGAAATGCAGAGGCCTGGCTATATTATTGCTCTTAATCATAGTGAGCTTTATGAGTCTGAAGGTAATTACTCAGTTTCACTTTGCCACCTATATATAAATCCTTCTTAGAATTCTTATCACTATTATTAAAATTTTCAAGATTGTTTCAACCTTAAATATAATGCCCCAGTGTTTGCTCTAGAATTAATCATCTTTTAATGTTTGATATATAGTTTATAATTATAAACTATTCTTTATAAGTCCCAGGCGTTCAATTTACATATATTACTGAAAGGACACTTGCATTGTGCTTCAAGATATCATACAACTTCAACCTTCGTTCACCTGTGATGGACTCCTATCTGGTACCCACACTACAGTGACCATCATTCTCTCACAGGGTTTCAAAGTGAGTTCTACAAGGACTAGGGGTTCTTAGAAGATAGTGAATTCAACCTGAGCAGGCTTGCTTTGTTTTAAATGCTAAACATTTCTTGTCATGTTTCATATAACCTATGACTTGATGACTGACCACTCCCATGTTGAGAAACACTGTACTGCTGTGAGGTCTTGGAGCTGCAAGAAGAACTTTGGGGTGCAGAGGTTGAAAACCCATGTTTTCTTCTTGAACTGAGACCAAGTTGCACACTTGGCACTATAAAATTTTCATATGTGAAGCCTTAGCTGCACATTGCTTTTTGAAAGATTTTTTTAAATTAATTTCCAACTTTGTGTCTGTGTGCCAGGGGGGTTGAATATTCACGTGAGTACAGGTGTCCACAGAGGCCAGCTGAATTGGATCCCTCTGGAACTAGAACTGTATGTGTTTGTGAGCCTCCAGATGTGGATTCTGGGAACTGAATTCAAGTGCTCTGTATGAGCAGTGCATGCTCTTAACTGTTGAGCCATCTTTCTAGCTCTGTACACTGCTTTTTAAACTAAGGAGCTTCATGCCTCTTGTGGTTTTCTATTTTATTTGTCTTACTACACACTTTTTTATGGCCTTATCATTTTTATATAAGGCCCAATTGATTTTTTTCTGGTAAGGGCAGAGGAGATGCCCCTGAGCCAACACTTTTGCAGATAACATTGACAAAGAAACATTCAAAACCCACCATGGTATAAGGATAGAAAGATGGCTCAGAGGTTAAGAGTACTTGTTATTCTTGCAGAAGACCTGGGTTTGGTTCTTAGCACCCACATGGTGGCAAACAGTCATCCTTAACTGCAGTTCACGGGGTTTTTGATGCTCTTTTCTGACCTCTGCAGACACCAGTTACCCACACCGTACACAGACATATATGAGGCAAAACACCCATACACATAAAATATAATAAAGAAATCAGTAGGAAATGTGAAGATACCCTAGAAGGCAAGTCATAGTAGGCATATTTTTGTTAATAGGTATTCATTAACATAGAAAACAAATATGATTGTAGAAAGTCATGTGTCTATGAGATACCGGATGAGGTCTATAAATGTGCTTTACCCGCTGTCAATGTGACACTCATTAAGAGACCATCACCATTATTTCATATCTTTGGGCTAATGTTTAAACTCATCTGCCATCTGCTCTCACCCAATTTTCTCCCCAGCCAGTGAATCTTCAGCTCTTGTCAGATAGGTTTTCTTCGTCTTTCGTTATAATAATAAGCCAGTTCCTGCCTCCACATCTTTGTTTATACCATCTTGTTTTCAGGACTCCTCTCCTTCCTTTTATCCCCTAACAAGTGTTTTGCTCTGTAGTGCATGTCCTCTAGAATCCCTCTGTCCTGCAAACCTCAGGCTTCCTCATCTGGGGCTCACTTGGCACACACAGCTTAAGTATTGTGTATCATCAACTGTGTTATTTCTCTTTTGTAATTTTAATTTTTATTTAGCCTTTGAAAATTTCATATATGTATACAATGTATCATGATAATATTTGCCCCTAACTTCTCCTCTCCAGTTCCTCCCAGGACCCCTATCCTATCTTCCTACAAACTTTATGTTCTCCTTAATAGTTATTTATTTGTTTATTGATTTATTGATGGGTGGATGAATTGATTTTACTCACTGAGTTGAATTAGTGCTACTCATGTGTGCATGGGTATAGGATCATCCATGGGGAAATGGTGATACAGCCTCTGGCCACACATGACAACTATAAAAGTACATATTTTCTCTTTTCCTCACAGGGATATTACAGACAATTTGTGACTTTATAAGTGAGTTAGAGAGAACAAAATTAAATCACAATATTTCCAGTATTTAAAAGGCCTCAGGACTGATACACTAAGGTCAATTACACCCCAACATTAACCTATGATTGGAGTGTAACAGGAATTAATTTTTCATTTTCATCTCTACTTAAGCCTTGACCTAATGTTTCTTTGAATCTGCTCTGACTGTGATGAATTCATTCCCCTCCCCTGTCCATCATGAATTCCCAATACAATCAACAATACACAAGACTTACATGTGGCTCTCGCAAGCATCACATGAGACATATTACTTCTTTTTTTTTAAATTTTCTTGAGACAGGTTTGGAGACTGTCCTGGAACTCACTCTGTAGCCAAGGCTGGTCTTGAACTCACAGAGATCCGCCTGCCTGTGCCTCCCGAGTGCTGGGATTAAAGGCGTGCGTCACCACTGCCTGGGAGGCATATTACTTCTAAGGCAAATGCCAACATGCAAGTTAGGTAGCATGACTCCCATGTTATCAGGAGACCCAGGGATGTTTGGACTCATATTGAGAGTGTCCTGCTTTGCTCCAGGCCCTCTTCTGTAGCCAGAGGATCTAAAATTATATCTACTCAGCCAATGACATTGGGAGTATTCATCTGGACCTATGATACTCAAAATGTGACCCCTGGACCACTGTGGATCCCCAGAATCCCTGCACGTCACCCATGAATTTCTCCTGTTCAGACCACATAGTGGTGTGAGGCCAGATTTTCTTCATATTCTTCAACCAAACCAACACATCATGATAGGGCAGACATAGAAATACATATGAGAATTTAGTTTGCTTATAAGAAAACAGATATTAAAGGGACTTGCCGAAACACCAATTCCACTCTTCTCCATAACTGTTTGGCTTGGGAAAGTTGAACCCACTTTCTTAAAATATGTTAATTATCTAAACATGCATTTGTTTTTAGTCTTTTAAAATAAATGATAGACTAAATCAAAATCTCAGTTTTAACTTACAACATGGTAAATATTGGTGGATCAATCAAAACACCATAATACAGATTTGTGACTTCCAGTGATTCTTTGGTCTGAAAAGAACACTTGGAATTAGAAGTGTAAGATACCCCATTAGATGAGTGGATACATTAATACAAAACTCGGCATGATAAGTTTAATGAATAAAATATATATTTAGGGAGAGACACTGCAGCCGCAGCCATGATCAGCAGCATGTGAGGATGCCGGTAAGCCACCAGCCACGTGGCAAGGTATAGATTTATAGAAATGGGTTAATTTAAGATATAAGAACAGTTAGCAAGAAGCCTGCCACGGCCATACAGTTTGTAAGCAATATAAGTCTCTGTGTTTACTTGGTTGGGTCTGAGCGGCTGTGGGACTGGCGGGTGACAAAGATTTGTCCTGACTGTGGGCAAGGCAGGAAAACTCTAGCTACAAATGGCGCCCAACGAGAGGGCAAGAGTTTCCACCTAAAACCTGAAAAAAGATTCTAAAACGGAGCTAAAAACAGCTTCCTAATTGTCTCTCTCAAATGAGCAGCAGCTGCCGGTTTGAGTTACTGGCGGGTTCCTGGCGTGTGCGCTCGGTCTGCAGTATGGCGGGAATGAGGCCTCTGCAAGTGGCACATTAAGCTGCGTGATGGATTTAGCTTTTGCTAGTACAAAACAAAAAGAGGTTTCTGGGCTACACGCTGCTTGGATAAAAGCACAGACCCACGATGGCTCCCAGAGCTGGTGGAAAACGTACCACCGCCATGTTGGGAAGCTGAAATGGGCGGAGCCAGCAGCCGTAGCGCCGTTTCAGGCTTAGAAGGCTGCAGTTTAAAGCAATAGGCTCAAGGTAATATAAAAAATAAGCCACATAAAGATGGCTACCACACAGAGAATCTGGATTATGTTCTCTTTGATATTCGTAACTGAAGAAAAATATTTGATTGCAAAAGCTGTTGAGTTATGCCAAAATGTATATTTTAAAGGTACCTTGACTTCAAAATTTGGCTATAAGGATATGTTGCTTTGGAAAAGAGGCTCTGCTTTTGTTTCTACAGAAAGCCAGAGGCTATGGATTTGTTCCAGATTAAGATACATAAGGTTTGACCAGCCAAGACCACCTGAAAGGTCTCCGATGACACCATGGCCCAGATGATCCAACATCCAGAATCGTTTCAAGGCAACTGGCTCAGACGATACAGTCTCATGGACTACTCCATGATCCTAAAATTTTCTCTGTGTCCCCATAAGATACAGCGCCCCCCTCCAGCAGGAAGTAGTAAGAGAAGCTACGCCCAAATTCCCAAATATACCAAGCTGACTTTGGAGATGTGTAAAAGTTAAAACCTTCCTTTTTAAAAAAAGAAAGGGGAAGTGCTGTGGGATGGTCTGTATGTCAAATTGCTCTGATTGGTCAATAAATAAAACACTGGTTGGCTAGTGGCCAGGCAGGAAGTAGGTGGGACAAGGAGAGAGGAGAATTCTGGGAAGCAGAAGGCTGAGGCAGAGAGACACTGCAGCCGGTGCCATGACCAGCAGCATGTGAGGATGCCGGTAAGCCACCAGCTACGTGGCAAGGTATAGATTTATGGAAATGGGTTAATTTAAGCTATAAGAACAGTTAGCAAGAAGCCTGCCACGGCCATACAGTTTGTAAGCAAAAAAAAAAAAAAAAAAATATATATATATATTTAGTATGATTTGTCTTCCGTGGCAATATAGAGAGGCTAGAATTATGTTTCACCATACTGTTTTGGGTAAGTCTTTGCTGCTTCTATTAGGATGAGGAGCTTCTATCCCCTTTTCTATATTATTACTTACAGCATGTTCTTGATGCACACTCCTTGAAAAATTGTAGTGATTAAATTTATTGGTGTCATTAGATGCAAAAAAAAGGAACAAAAATCATGGGCTGTACCTTATGTGACACCCGGGGGAACTGAGGGTCCCAATATGACTTCTGCCTAGGACAATTAAGCAGTTATTGCTGTACTGTGAAATCACCTTAACTGCTGTGTTCATCTTCTGGTCACTCTGTCCTTTAAGCCACTTTGCAGGGTTGAATATTATCTAGCTGTCACATACACATAGCACATCCACTGGGAATTAGGAAGCTGCACACAAAATGCTTCTGTAATCACTTACTGATGACCTCACACACACTCACATACCCTCTGTAGTACCATCAAGCACACAGCTTTTCCTTTATAGTCACAGGACTGCAGCATGCAAAAACTAGACGCAGCTTACAAAAGTTGGAAGAACAATTTTTCTAAGAGCTCTTTTGGAACTCAGTGATAAGTTAGACCAATGTAAACAAAACGTAACAAAACAAAAGAACAACAACAAAAGGAAAGCAAATGGGTCCATTGTTTATCCAGAAGTGTTCAGTTATGTCATTCATTGGTTACAGAGAGTATACAGGTGACTGACAGATGGGTCCCTGACGTATTTTATCAAAACACAGAACTGGGAGCAACAACAGCACGTGTTATATCGCGGGGAGCAGTTCCAGGCATGGCCAGATCCCATACAGTATATTATCTTGGGCAAAATAATGTTTTGTCCCTAGGTTTCTATTTTATTTATAAAATCAAAGGAATGGACCCAATAGATTCTTCCAACAAAAGATTTATCAGAGTCTTTGAAATAGAGTCCTTACTGAGATATACATTTCTCAGTTTCTTAGTGACGAGTGTAACAATTATTACTAGGGGAGAAAGTGTGCAAAAGGCACTACCAGACTTTTAGTTCATAGTTCATTCTTCCAGGTGAGGACTGTAATTCTATCCGTATATTTGTCCAAAAACCCCACGTGACTCCAGAGATGATCAGGTCGAATGATGAACAATTCCCAAGTGAAAGATGTACATTTTAAATTTTCCTGTCCTCTCTTCAAAGAAACTACTAGACCTAGACCTCTGAGTCTACTTGGTACATGTAGACTGACTGTGTTACCTTATGGGGCACCAAGATGGAAGCTTTCCAGAATAACAGTAATTTTGCAAGTAATATAATCTTGGGCTTCACTACAACATTGGTAACAGTCTCTCACAGAGCAATGGTCCCTACCATGTGGTCCCAGTATAAGCATCAGCAGTAGTAAGTATTACACCTGGGAAATTAACCGAAATGCAATCTTATATCTACCAAATCCAAACCTCCATGTACAGGGTCTAATATTCTGTATTTTCTTAAGATTTCCCACTTACCCTGATGCACACTGAAGCTTCAGAACCTCTAGCATGGTATTTGGAATCTAGTTCTGTTTCTCAATATGTAAACATTAATCACACACTTTAATATCTTTGGGAGTCAGTTTCACTCTAAACTGGGTAGTTGGAGAAATGAAATGAGAAAGCCCCATTGGCTCTGACTCCATATACATCTGTCTCTCTAATTCTTTTCCCCTTCAAGTCCCAGCCACGAACACATCTCATACAGAGGGACAAATGGCTGCTTCACTGTCCTTTCTGCTCCTGGGATTCAAACATCTACTCATCACAAGGCAGCCAGCACCTTAGAAGTATGAATCAGAGGGAGTCAGTTCACCGTTTAACATCCTCCCATGGATAGTGAATAAAACCTAAAATTTACCTGGCTTTCAAGATGCTGCCTAGTCCTCACCTTCCTTTGTTTCAGATGTATGTCTTTGGGCCTTATGATTTAGAAACACAGACTTCCTTCCTGAATCTTAAGCTTGTCACGAAGTTGTCAGACTCAGGGTCTTTTTGCCTCCTTCCTGTTTTCTTCCTGGACTGTGCTTCCCTGTGGAAGGCAATCTCTTATTTTACTTTGGGATTCTGCTTAGAGGTCAATATCACACATGCCTTCCCTGAATCCTTTACCTTAGAGTCTTCCCCTGTGACCAGTATCTTTATACCCAAGGGTTATCATTACTTTCTCACTAAAACCTGAAGTATTTGAGTTTATTTATTTGCTTGAGTACGTAACCTGTTAATATCAGGTGAAGTATCAGACCCGTGAGGGCAAAGGTTTTTCTAACATCCTGTTATACGTCAGTGGCCCCCCACATAGTAGGGCCATGGAAAGATAGTGTTGAACAAATGCATAATATTAAGGTCATATCAGGAAAGTTCTGCCCCAAGTAACACATTTTATCATTCTATATCTGAAGACAGATTTATTTTTAAGATATTTTTCTTGTCAAAAAATAAAATAACTGAAAAAAGCAGATTAAAAGTGACTTCCCTGGCAAAGTAGAGACCTGCACAAAATAAACAGGATAAGGGAACATAAAATGTTCTATGTCGGAAGTAATCTCAGACCTTCATACATGGCTACACCACGTGGTACACATGAGCCTATGTGGGCATGGCGGTAGCAGTGGCCAGGACAAGGTCCTCAGATGTATTCTCACAGGGAAGGGGAGGGCAATGTGCCTTGCACAGCAAGCTTTTGGAAGAAGGCTAAGTGCTTTTCTCAGTGCAACAAGGAAATAAAGATCCATTTTACCATGATTGTTGCTGCAGAGCTCCTAAATGGGTTAACACCATGGTAGAACAACAAAATAATGTGTCCTACAGTTTTCTTTTTGATTATTAGTTTTCAGTTAGTATATAAGGGACCAGCTGTCACCATGCCATTCAAACAACGTTTGGTTTTGTGCTTCTCTCTCATGCCACTTACCCTTGACTCCCCCTAATCAACTTCCAGATTCTTATCCTCTTTCATGTCTATGTGTGAAAGATATCTACTTATACACATATGTACATGTTTACACTATAGACTGGCATCCACATATGACAGAGAAATGTTAATTTTGTCTATTTTCAGTCACCTTGTTTCAAATCCATCCATTTTCCTGCAAATTTTATTTTTCATTACAACTGAATATATAGATTTCTAAGCACAAATCCATAATTTTTAACTCCTGAGCTAGCATACTTTAATGTTGTAAGGAATTGTCTTGTCAACAAAGGCAGAATGTTCCTGGATAAGTGACTAGGGCTACATTCTCCCTTTGGGGGACTGTACACAGTGATTTTAATTATAATAATTCATTTAACTTGAAGATTAAGGCAGCTGGATATTAGGAACAGAGCACTGGGAACACACCAAGCCTCTCCCTTCAGTGAAAAAAAATAGAAAAGAAAAAAATGACAGTCAAGCCCTTCTGTGTAATTCAGCCCTCCCTCGACAGTGAAAACAATATCATTGATATGCTAGTTGAGGAAGAACAAAAGAATAAACAGATACAATAGCCAAGTGCTGTGAAAGTCAGCTGATCTGACCTCAAAGTGACTGACAAGGCGGTGACATTCTGCTATCTTCAGAAAACAGGCCAATTGTTCTGCTTCTTCAACAAGCACTGTTTTAGACAGTGCTATTTAGAAGGCAAGCACTGCCAGTCCCTGATTTTCATCTCTAGGACAGGGTCCCTGGGAAGCATCTACTTTACACAAGGCTGGGACCCATGACAAGGTTCTTCCTCCATCACAGTAACGCTACATTGTTATACTTCCTGGGTGGGAGATCGCCAATCCCTAGGAAGACCCATGGCAATCCTTGGCTACCAAAAACACCTTCTTAGTACATGGAATGCGAACATTTCACCTTAAAACAAAATCATGAAAGTGGAAATAACTTTATTCAATTCATCGAGTGATTTATGTTAACATTTAGGAAATATCAACACTAAATCTAAAAGTCTATTCCATTAAGAGGAAAAAAAATGTTGCCCATTTTGCCTAAGTAAATTCAAGGGGTTGCTACCTGACATAAAGGAAAATAATTATCAGGAGGGTGAGAAAAATAAATCCCTAATGGTTAAAAATACATGACAATTGCTTCTCACCAAATAAATCTGTAACATTGGCTCTTGTGAGTTTCCAGTTAACTGTGACATGTTACACATTCCAACCCATCAAATAAAACATCAACTCTCATAACTTAAGAAAGTGAAAGATCATATATCAAATCTCTTATTTGGTATAGGTAGAAAGACAAATACATTGTAGTTTTTTCCCCCTAGACTACTGTTGTCCTGATCACTTTATAAAGAATTTTCTAGAATCTTGCCATACCAGCAACTTCACGAGTATGCGAGTCTAAAATGCTGAGAGCTGGGTATAAGAATATCAATGGCTGGTGCTGGATATGTTCCTTGGTTTCCAATTTGCTTCTAAAATGCTTCATATGATTACTGAATGTAGTTCTCAACTTATCTTAAAACTAAAGGAGTTTGGAGGAAGAGCATATAGAAATAAGTGTTATTGGCCAGGTGTGGTGGCATATGCCTTTAATCCTATCACTAAGAGTTCAAAGCCAGTCTAGACTACACTGTGAATTCCATGACAGCCAGAGCTACAAAACAAAGAGACCCTCTCTTAAAGACAAAACAAACAAAACAAAATAAAAATAAATTAACTTGTCATCTCTCAAATTTGTTTCAGAATGAATTTCTAGTGAAACCCCTCTTCTGGATTTCCATAGCTTATGGAACTTTCTAGGATACACTCAATAAGAACCATGTGGCACAGATTTTGCACTTATATTATGCTTGGGTCAATACAGATGATTTGATCAGAACAGGAGAAACTTCACATAAAAAAATTCTATGTGATGAGATATTTTTAGGCTTTTCTCTGAGGTCCACTCAGAACTAAATTTGGACAGTGTGCATTTTGAAATATTCATGCTACCATATTAAACTGCTTTAGAGTAGGAGCAATTACAAAGGATTAAGATGAGCCTTAATTCAAAATTCAAATGAAGCACAGAGCTTTAATTGCACACACACACACACACACACACACACACACACACACACACACAAACACACGAATAACAAATGATTTCCGGTGTCAGGCTTATATCTCAATGGGAAGAGAAAAGCAGGAAATAGTCTCCTGTAGGAGTGTGTTCACACTACCATCAACCTCCTAAACACATCAGCTTAATTCCTTCCTTTCTGCTCTTTCAACATCCTGCCCCCACCTACACTTTCCACACCCAGAGTCATTGAGGGCATGCTAATTATATAGAAAAGGAAGAGCCTTAAACAATCCTATTCTACATATAGAAAAGGAAGCAACTTAAACAATCCTATTCTACATATAGAAAAGGAAGAGCCTTAAACAATCCTATTCTACATGATTCAAAAAAACCAAAAACCAAACCAAAACAAAACAAAAAACCAAAAAAACGAATGAACGAACGAATGAATGAACCAACCAACCAACCAACCAACCAACCAACCAACCAACGAAAACCCCTCCAAGTGCAGACCATGATTTTACCATGAAACACTTCTGTAGCATGTCAAATAATAAGTAGAACTGAAAACTTACCATAAAAAGTTAACTGTCCCTTTGCTACATTTTTGCCTCTAGTGTTTTCAGCCACACATTCATATGAGCCAGCATCTTCCTGCTGAAAATTGGGAATTTCCAGAATTCCATTTGACTTGTGTCTTCTGGCTTTCCTTGCTATCGGCTTTCCATCAGCTCTCCGCCACAGAATAGTTGGGACTGGGCTGAGAGTGAGAAGAAAATGGGATGGACCAAATTAAAGAAAGCTCTATCTCTGCTTTAAATTGACACCGATAATCCCTTCCATTGTCTTCAAGGTTCGGAGCACATTAAAACATTCCCCAAATTTCATTCCTATATTACCATTATTTTAGCAACATCTCTATCTCTAGCATTATTTACTTCATGTTTTTCTTAAAATCAACATTCTTAACATTAAAGAATGTAATCAAGTTCCTGTGTACCATTATCATGGAAAGGAGCATTTTTAATAAGTTAATTTTATAATTTTCTAATATATCTAGTTTTTCTAAATTGTAGCTATTAAAATAAAAATATTTAGGCACATATATGGTGGAATTAAAGTGGAGGTAACTTCCCACACATCCCTCCCACTGAGATGGGGTCCATGTCTACTACCCCTGAATTTGTTGGGCTCTTTAACCTGACTAATAAGTAGACAGGAGTGATACTGAGTTGATTTCTAGATTCCTGCATTAAGAAACAGACAGCTTCCATACTCTTTTCCTTGAAACATTCTCTTTCAGGCACCTATGAGAAGTTCACCTTGACCCTGCCACACAGAGGCTTTTTCACGGAGGTTCCCCCAATGATAGACCCCATTGGCCCCATCATCCAACCTTGCCTCCAAGATGCCAGAAATGTGAACAACACTTCTTTGAGGTCTCCACACTACTGATGTGACAGCTTCACACCATGAGACCCTCAGAGGCATCACACAGACCAAAAAAATCACCCAGTTAAGCCTGGCTTGGATTCAAACCCAGAAATCATGAGATAATAACAAGATGTTAGCAGTTCGTGCCTTCTAAGTTTGTAATGCAGTAGTAGAGAGCAGAAACAATGTAGTCTTCTAAATGTTATATCTAGCAATGTGAATAGCACACTGTAAGTTATACCCACATATTGATATTGAACAAGGGATAGTCAAAGTAATGAGCTCATAAAATGTGGAAACTACTATCTAATTGCTGGCATAGAGGAGCAATTCACTTGTGACAACCTGATCTGGGTAACACAGTTGTCCTTCTTGTCATTTACATAGTGGTCCAAGTGGTCCATTTGGAAGGTGGTTTGTGGAAACTAATTAAAGTAGCAAGAAGAAGAAAAGAGCAATCTGTGGGGTCTTAGTGTACTCTCAAGGCATCTATCATCCTCTTGCCATAACTGGAACACATCTTACATCGCCACAGAGGGCAGCCTGTCTGCAAATGCGTGGTTTTTAAGCTAACTGCAGCTTTTAGGATTGTGGCTTCCTAGCAGGGGATACAATTATTTACTTATTTATTTTTCACAGAAACACTCACAGAGAAGTAATTACACTAAAGACTTGCCAATCTTCTCTGGGAAAATTGAGATGGTACTTAAAAAATTAAAGCTATCAAATCTACTATATTTGTTTTAAAATAATTTCAGTGCATTAGGCAGACACCAACTCAAGATGCAGGAGGGCTCCATCAGAAGCACATTACAGGGGCCTTTATATTCAATCATATATATACTTTATACATGCCTTTAAACACAACTGTACTGAGGCTAGTCTTCTACTCTTAAGTGGGCGATGATGGTGTGTTTCAACAGCTAGACACGCATATCCAAACATTTCTGTGTGGATTTGAGGAACCCAATTTGTGTCTTTTGTTTTTATTTTAGCACCATTCAAGCATTGTGAATAGACTTTAATTCATAATCCCTTTGGGAGTGTGAGCAATGTGAATTTTGCTTTCTCCAGGGAGGGTTTTGTAAAGTGTCATCTTGCAAAGATTGCCAAATATAGACCCCGACGAGCGAGTCACCTGCTCTTGCTATCTCCCTGGTTGTTTCATAGGTTCACAGAAAGACTTTACAATGTTAAGATCAAGCACATCACAATGTGTGCAATCTGCCTTTCTGCTCAGGAACAAATCATTGCTGTTTTTTGTGCCTCATATGTGGCTTTACAGCTTGCTTTATATGTCTGTGCAGAACTCAGTCCTGCAGCTCTGTCATAATTTATACACTGTGGTAAGTTTTTAGGAGATACAAAATTACCACTGTGTGAAACCTCATCAAAGTAAAGATACTGCTGTGGCCTACACTGCCACAACTTGAAAACAATCATTCTATTAGAGTTAAAAATAAAAATGGAAATGCAAAGAATGCCTAAAGTTTCTGTGAAACATAAGACATTTCATTTCAAAATTTTATACACTGAGACAAAGACTGAGCAAGAACTCATGTTGTGACTTTTGTCAATACTTAGGCACAGAGGAAACAGACAGAATTAAGAATGAGTAGCTGCCTAGATGGGGCTGAGTAAAAACATGAAGTAGACCATTAAAATCCCTAAAGGCCCCAGCATTCTCCCTTCTGGTGGTGGTTTACATTGTGGAGCCAAACCATTCCTGTTGGTTACTGGCATATAAAAATCCCAGCTGATCTGCATTTCCTTTCTGATGCCCTCTGGCAGATCCTCTATGGAAAGGCTAAGTGCTTTCCAAGTAGGTTCCTTTAAGTGCAATCCAGATGGAATAATAAAGTTGTGAATAATTTTCAGACCACTCTAAGATAGACTTTTAGATAGCAGCTCTTCTCTATCTCTAACGAGAGCAGAAGGGAATCCAAATGAGAGAAGAGTTTGGCAATTTGAAAAGAAATTCAAGAAAAATTTTATATATCCTCTGTAAACAGGCCCAGCAGGAAAGTCCCCGTTTTTCCAAATAGTCAGCTTGCCTGTACCTCAAATGAAGGCCATTGTTTTCCTGTCATTCTGGGTTAGACAGCGTGTGCATTATAGGTCATAATAATAGAATGAAATACTTTTTCAGAATCATCTGTTCTCCTCTCTTTTGTGGCCATGTCAGTCGTGGCAGCTCAATCCTTCTGGAGCCATTACCTGTCTTTCTCCATAGGAAGAGGACAGAATCAAAGATGCAAGCACAGAATTACAAAGAGAAAGACGACTTGATTTTCAGACAGCTCAGAAAACCATCGCTGTGAGCACTGAAGACAATTCTCTACCTGCCAGAGCTGAGGGGAGGAGGGACAACCAGAACTTACTTTCCTAAGGCAAAGCATTCCAACTTGACCGTTGTTCCTTTCTCAGCTGGGACTGTTTCTGGAAACTGCACTTCTATTTTGGGCTCATATTCACCCATCACCCCTGTGAACAAACAAAGAAACCAATTCTCAGAGGTTCCGTCAAGATGTACATAAGTGTTTTCTGTCACCTAGAATACTCCTGTGCACTAATAGGTGCACACTTAATTCCTTCATCTGAAATAGGCTCTACTCCAATACCATGTGACCCCCACTCTTCCTCCAGTTTCTTGGAGAAAAAAAATCATGTCACAGCATTTACACCACCTACAGAGGATTACATTCTCTGTGCTTCTCAGAAGTACTCTGTAAAGATTGCTTGGGGTGGGGGAAGGAAAAAGAATTGATATATTCCTAGTTAGTAGGAATACCACTCCCTTGGGAGCACACGGCACAGAACATTAAACTATTTATAAATACTTTAAAAATACATCCTTTGTGGTGTCCACATAGTGATTTCTCAAAGTCATTCTCTGGCCACAGTGCTTATTCACATGTGAGGCCAATCTGAAAGGATCTAAGCGAGTATATTGAAGGCAGCCTCTGAAGCTGTATTCTGTTGTCAGCCCATAGCAAATGGTTAGCACTTACAGCCTGCAATTTTTACATGTGCTTGTCCTGTCACAGTTAATTACCTTGGAAGTCATAATCCCCCGTATCGAGAAAGATGACGGTGTGATGACAGTCACAGTGACAACCCAACAGACTAAATCTTTGTTTTGTGACTTAAAACATATCATTTATTTCCTATCAATACCTATCAATACTATCTTGACTCATTAGCTAAGGCTGCCCACTGGTTTAATATGTTTATTTCTATTTCATCTCTGGACAGTTCCATGGTTATTGATTCAACAGTACTGGTGAAGAGTTTGGGGTTATCAAGTTCATTGCAAAGTGAATGGTCGCTCCAGTTCATCTCTCATATAGCCACCCCCCCATCCCCACCCCTTAGTCAGAGCAAAGAGAAATGAAAGGTTTTAGAAGAAAAGAGTAACAACAAGGAACGGACGAGCACAGGTGCAGGAACAAAGCGAGCTGATTTTATTCATCTTGCAAACACTTTCCACGTGCTGGTTCAGAAAACGGAGAGGCGCCACAAGGATCTAATCAGTCCACGAAAGAACAGCTCAGCACTACGAGTTAGATATTTCCAGTGTTGCTGGGTTTGCCGTGAGGGCTGTGGTGGAGGGGTGAACTCGAACACAGTTCTGCCGTTGCTGTTTGGTTTTCTTTTCTTTTTCTAGGCTAAAGACTAGCTTTAGAAGGGACTTTGAGATAACTTCCCCCACTGTCCTTAAAAAGAATCTTTTTAGATTCATTTATTTTATATGTATGAGTGTTTTGCCTGCATACATGTATGTAGACAGTGTGAGTGTGTGGTGTCTAAGGAGGTCAGTAGAAGCCATTGGATTCCCTGGAACTGGAGTTACAGATGGTGATGAGCTGCTATGTACATGCCGGAAACCGAATCTTGGTCCTCTGCAAAAATAAGTGCTTTTAACTGCTGAACCATCTTTTCTTCTAGGGTCGTTAAGTTTGATGTTCCTGAATACACACTTCAGTCCATCTAGGGGATATCATAGTTAGGGCCTTTTAGAGCAAGGGATCGAGACAACTCTGAGTTCTCAAAAGCATACAACTGCTGTTGATAGCCATCCTTCCTTTTACAAGGGATGCTGTAATTTCAAAGGGGCTAACACTCTGTTTTCAGTCCCACCAATATCTAGTTAATGGTCAAAGTTAAAACTCAAGGCTTGAGTCCTCACCTTTTACTATGACCTTTTTCCACTGTAGTGTATAAAACTGTCAAAGTATATTAAGACACACCAGAGCCACATTTGACTCGTTCACAAACAAAGCTACTTCCCTTATTTTTTGTCAAGTCTCTGCCATAATTCCTCTTGCACCTACACTTGATTGCTTCCCTTTGAGCATTAGCACAAAGCTGACTGGGTAATGGTGTGGTGCATACTAACAACAGCATTCACACACAGCTGCTGAACTTGCTAACAAACCGTCTGTACGGTTGAATCATCATCCCATAAATATCAGTAGTATGACTCGGAGTGCAGAGAGCACGTTAACACCTTTAGTGCTGTGCATGTGGCTGTATTCTCTGAGATTGGTGTTAATTAAAAAAAAAAGGAGTTGCCTTAAGAGGAGGAGGTCTTTGTCTTCCCAGGAAATCAAGACAGTTTGCATGGCAATATATCACATGTTGAATGGAGATTAAAAATATTAGCAGCAAGGTTGCCTTAGAAGTGGTTGGCTTTGTCCCTGTCTTTTCTTTTTATATTGTCATTACATGTACATCATGCTTCTCTAATGAATCTATGAAGACTGTTCTGAGCATCAGTGTGCATGGAGACTCAATGGCCAGATTGTCAAATATCTATTTCCCCATCCTAAAAGTTCTACCTATCAGAATGTGGATTTGGAGTCTCCTCTTGTAGAATTGTTCCATAGAACTCCCATTCCACCCCTTGGAGTGTCCTACTCTCTAGTCCACTGTGGTTTGTGAATGACTGGAAAGAAACAACATTTCTTCTGCTTCATTTCTTACTGTTTCCATAGTACTTAAAAAAACATTTTAAAAGATATAACCTGCATATTAACAATTTACTGATTTTAATGGCACAGTTCAATGATTCTTAGCAAGTTTGTTTACACATTCTGAGCATTTTCAATACCCAAATAATATCTGTGATGCCCACTGACCATTAATTTTCAGCCCCAGCACAGCACCGCACAGACTGCAGCAGCCTCTGACCTGCTTTCAGCATAATCTAGCTGCTCTGGGCATTTCATAGTAATGGGATCATATATCTGCATCCTTTTAAAAATATTTATTTCTTTTTATTTTATTGATATGAGTGTTCCCCTCGTGTATGGATGTGGATCACATGTATATCTGGTTCCTTTGGAAATCAGAAGCGGGGACCAGATCCTTTGGAAATAGAATTCTGGACAGTTGTGAGCTGCCATGTAGGTTCTGGGAAGTGAGTCTGGATCCACTGAAAGAGCAGCCAATGTTTTTAACTGCCTGCTTCTCTCCATTCCCCAGTTGGTGTCATTCCCATCTGGCTTCTTTTATATGACATGCTTTCAAGGCCCATGCTATAGCACACCAACATTCTGTTTGACCTGTTTTAAAAAAAGGATGCCACTGTAGGCCTATCCCACATTTTATTTATAAGATGAAAATTTGCATTAGTTTCATAGTGGTCCTATAACAAAGAACTACAAACCAAGCAGTTGAAAGGAACACATTTTGCCACAGTTCTGGAGGCATGGACAGGTCTGAGCTCTATGACTCTGGGTATATAGCTTTGCTTCTTTCTAGGTTCTGAGGGTAGCTGTTAATCTGCAGTGTTCTTTGGCTTGTAGTTATGTTATTCAAATATCTGCCTTTGTTTTCAGATGACTCTTTCTCTGTATCTATCTTCTCTGTGGATGAAAGCCCCATTCTATTGCAGGATGACCTCATTTTAATTATCTGGACTTATAATGATGCTAGTTATTAGTAAAGCTCCATATTAAGAATGGAGGTGGGAAGAGGTAAGATGCGACATACTGCAACACTGACTGATGAACATTTGGGCAGCTGCCATATTTAGCTATTGCCAATGATGCTTCAATGAGCCATGATGTGCTTTGTGGGGACATATATTCATTTGCTTTATGTTCTCTGTTACATTCATATACACGACTCTTTGCTGATTTATGTTTTACTTCAAATGATGCAGCCTCAAAGTAATGTTTTCTGTAATCCATTCTCTCTAAACTCTGTCCCTACTATGAATTTCTATCAGCATTTCCTTTCCTTCATGTTACTTATCACAATGTTAGACTCTCTCATTTGTTCATGTATTTAGTGGCTTTCACCCAGATGAGAAAACACACCACCAAGTGATGTATCTGTGTTTTTCATACTTACATTCCTATCTTAGATTTCCAGTCTCTTAATAGGTATGCAATAAATAACTATGGACATAAAACACCTTAAAAACTCCAGGGCACCTCTCAACAGTGTGACTGTTTCCTATCATCATCTTTACAGATAAATATAAACAATGTATTTCCCCCATTGTACATTGAATCTTGAAGAGTAAAAATTTAATTTTTTTCTATGTCATTCACAAATCCTATCTCAGTAATAACAGGAATATGAGAAAAGTGAGATGAATGGGAATGTGTGGCAAGGAGAAAAGATGGGAGGCATGAGGCATTTTAAATATGGCCTATAATAGTAAGAGACACACAGTGTTTTCCAGCCTTGAGAGTCATTTACTACATATCCTTGTGGTTTTCATTTACTAACATCAACTGTATAGCTTGTTTTTCTGGACATGCAGGGTTAGTTTCTTGGTATATAGAGTGATCCATATTTATTGCTATATAAATATGAACAAAGAATTATCAGTAAGAACAGATTGATCTGAATACATAGCAGTAGTTACAGTACATAAAGATGATTTTCACTGCTGCTTACAGTAATGTCTGTGCATATAATGAATAACCTCATCTTATCATACAAATAAGGGAAGCACTTTTCTCCAAGTATATTGTGAATAGTATTTTGGGGAACCCCTGTGGAAGTCCTCCATCTAATTTGGGCTACATCTGGTGCAGGCTGCATTTTATTTGGTTATTTCTTTTATTTTAACTATTTTGGCCTTTACTTTTTACATCAAAAGTCAAATCTGTTGCCTTTCTGTTTTGGGGAAAACAAAAGGCTGTTGAAAACACAGACATATCTTTTTAGGTCATTTCTTTGACCACCTGGACATGTTTGAACTTAATTGATCCACAGATGGTCCAGTGGCTTTCAAAGCAAGGCCATTGACAGAATTACTCCTGAATCCTTTTTCCATCTTCACTAAGGTGGGAGATATTAAAGTTTAGGTATATCTACTTAACCAAGATAAACTAGAGGGAATGCATGCAATACACCCTGGTTCAACCAGGAAACATAATGTCTGCTACACTTTTCTTCCATATAGATTCCCATTGTGTCTAACTGCAAAAAGACACACTTTCCTCTATATATTTATCTGAGAGGTTGGGAAACCAGTCTTGGCTTATGAAAATGCAGTTTTAATGTTTTCTGTTCTTTGGAACTAGAGATCCACTATAAGAGTTGTAAGAGTTACATAAAGCACCTGAAATTCCTAATGTCAAAGTTCCCAAAAGGCAAGGTCTTTGCTCTGTTTATGCCACAGTAGAACTTAATAAATATTAACATCCATCATAAAACATTCAGTACGTTTGGCAAAGGGGGCTGGGGCTCAGCAAGGTTAACACTGTCCTGATTTCTGTTTTTACAACTTTTACAAGGCTACTGGTTCTTGGTACATTGCCTGGTGATATGGCATACTTAAACAATGATGAATTGCTTTCTGTGTGTAAAAGCTGATTTTGTGAGGAAACCTGGCTGGAAGCTCCCTGGTGTTTATTCAGAAGCAGTCATTCATTCTGTGATTGAAGTCACCTGGAGGGCTTTAGTTTCTAATTTCCAGAGCAGAATGAAAGCCCGAGGACGAGGAGCGGCATTTCCAAGTAGCTCCCAGGTGATGCTGCTGATAGTTTGAATAAAACACCTTGAGTGCTACTACCCTAATTCTGAGTGGAGCAAGATGTCTGACCTCACAGGAATAAACCTGTACTCTGTGAGCCAGTCATGGTGGGAGATCCTAGGAATGGAGTTCTACCGGCAATGAGGCAACGGAAAGCCACCACGTTGTGGATGACCTTGTGGGTGGAGATTGCCTCATGTTTAAAATCTGGACACTTATTGAGGGTTGCTGTCCATGTCTGTAAGGACACAGGATTTAAGGATATAGATGACAATTGACAGACGAGGAAAGTGAAATCAGCCCCATGCTGCTCTTGTTTAAGTACAATTTGCAGAGCACTGTGCCGGCAGAAGGAAGACAGTTTGCAAAACTGTGCGCCGAAAGAGTTTTGCCAACGCCTGCCTTAGCTGGAATCTGTGCTTGCTAAATTAAACCACAGATGGAAAGAACATTTACTAACTTCCACTGAGTGGGATTTTCTACTGAAAAAAAAAATAATTGCCAAAATTGTTTTGGAAAAAGTTTCTGCATTGACTTTCTTGCAAAACAAGTCACATGGTGTGCATTCCATTAACCTAAAAATATTTGGAAATATCTGATTAGTCATACAAGTTCCCCTGGCTGAGTTTACCACTGTGGCCTTAAACACACACACACACACACACACACACACACACACACACACACACACACACAAACACACACACACACACATGATTTTTCCATAGTATGAAGGAAAATCTGATGAAATTCTGAGGATTGGTTGAGGTTATTTCTGTTTCTGAGATAAAACCTATGACCAAAAGAGATTTAGAGAGGTAACAGTTTATTTGACTTACACATCATCATCATAGTCCATCATTGAGAGATGCCAGGGCAGTAACACAAGCAGAAGCAGAGGCAGGGAGCATGAAGAACATTTCTTACTGGCTTGCTCTCCATAGTGCTCAGCCTGCTTTCTTATATGACTTAAGACTACCTGCTCAGGGATGGCACCACCCACAGTGGGCTGGGCCTTCCCACATCAATTATTAATCCAGACCCCCCCCCCAACACACACACAAACATGCCCATGGACTAATCTGATGGATTCAACTCTTCAGCTGAGGTGCCTTCTTCACAGATAACTCTAGTTTGTGTCAAGGTGACAAAAAATAACTGCCGGAGGATCTCATATATCACTATCCACAGTCCAGTAAGATAATGCCCTCTAAATTGAGTGTCTAAACAAGAATCTCCTCACTGCTAGAGAAAGGTAAGGTAGTATATCATGTGTGTTTTACTATCAGGATCTTGGAATGATCTCCAAACCCTCACATGAGAAATGAAAGTAAATGCATTCTTTGTCTTAAATAATATCTGCACCGCCTTCCTTTCTCTTCAATAGTTAAGATGCAGAGAGAACTTTTTCCAGAAGGCTCTCTCAATACAAAGACAGAGTGAGCATGTATCCCTGCGTGGCCAGGAGAGTGTCTGCTTACCTGAATGCCTGAGGTAACTTGCTGTATCCAGAATGTGCAACTCACTATAGAATATTGAGCTATTTTTCTTGTCTCCTTTGAGGATACTCATACATACTAAAATGTTCTTCATGTTGTTTTGAATTAATTCTCTCTCTGTCTCTGTATGTATTGACACTAATTGAAATCAGTAGAGGCTATTGATAGACAGTTTTTTTGAAATTTAATGACAGCATCAGAGTCTCAGAAGTCAGCAAAGCTTTTTAATGGAAGGTCAGGATTCATTTGAACCTTGTGGGTAGAAGGGCTAAGCTCTCTCATTGTACTTTGCAAACAGTCATGGACAGGTAAGTGTGTGCTAATAAAACCTTATTAAATAAAAACAGGTGGTGGGTCCAGGAGCCATAATGGGCTGACCCTAAGCATTGAGAAAATGGAGAAGATAATAACATTTGAAAGAACAATATCATCAACAGACTATTAGAACCAACAAGAGGTTTCAATAAGCTTAGCAGATATCAAATAACTTTTAAGAGTACAAGCATTCCTTAACAAGCAATAACAAATTAGATAGTATGGTTACAAACAAAGTACCACTTAGAATAGCAATAAAATGATAGAAAAATCTAGAAATGATCCAAGAATAGCTAACTTATCAGTGTGGAAAAATTTAAAAATTTTATTTATTGAAATAGGCCACGGGCATGGCTTGCCTACAAGGAGTTTGCCAAGCACTGAGTAGCTTCTGCTGGGAACTCTTTTCTCATTTTAGGTCGCCCAACATTTCCTGGAAGATTCTCAAGACCATGCAACTGTCTCTCACACACACATGAGTTGTCAATCAAGTCATAATTCCATCCCCATTCATAAATCTGTGGCTTTTGCATATGACTGAAAGGGAATTTGTTTTAATGCTGCACTCGCATGCATTATAGTCTCAATCTTTATTCCCATGCCCACTAGATATCCTATCTGTACTATTTCCGAGTACAGAAAAGCTTCCATATTCTTATTGGAAAGCTTACAAAGTGTTTCCTCAATATTTATTGGTTAAATATATGATTAAGACTTTGAGGCTAGCAGTTGAGAAATGTGCTTATTCCTAAACCTGACTAACTGAAGTCTATCATTGGGCCCACATGATAGAGTGAAAGAACTGACTCCTGAAAGTTGTCTTATAATCTCCAAACCTCCAGCCCAATAAATAAATAAGTAAATAAAATTATCATTCCAAGCCAACTCAATTCTAGGCAGGACCCCTCTAGTACTTCATGTCATCCATACATAGTTTCTTCATCTGTTATTCTATTGTTGAGAATTCAGTTTTATAATCCCAATAAAACTAGATCCTTTGCTAGTTTGGAGTTCTCTAAGATTATGTTTCTATGGGCTGAAAACTGGCTCTTTCGACTTCATAGTATACTGCACATCAGGCACACTGAACAGATGCTTCCTAACTGACTAGCCAAATGACCATCCAAGACCTTTGGCCCCCGTGGACCTGAAATGGAATTGGCTGGAATAGAGGTCTAAAGATGACTGCCAAGTTCCTAAGCTTGTCAAACCTTCAGAATATCCGCAGCCATTAAGACTCTATTAAATCAGATTAGCTATGGCAGCTTAGAGAAACATCTCATATCCTTTAGTCATTTAGATGTTCTCGTCAAACATGTTTTACGCCCACAGATCCTTAACTGTGATGTTGTTAGAAAATTAAAAACAAGACAAGATTGCTGTGACAAAGCTGCATGAAAGTTGCAATTGAAAGTGAGACTTAAATAAAGGAGAAAGTTTTGGGGAGAAATACTTAAATAATACAAAATTACATTGAAATAGAGGAGATATACTTTTGCCTGTTGCCTAAATGCTGGGTTATCAATAAAAGACTCTAAGTAGGTCAAATACACACCAAAAGAAATACTCTAAATGCTCTAATGTCTTTTTTTAAAAATCCAACTCCTAGGTTAATTAAGTGGCTCATAAATAAAGCTGATTTATTCATAAAGACAAATAGTGTTTGCTAGGGTCCCCATGAGATTTAAATGCAGGTTGGAGAAATATTAGGAACACTTACTGTGAGCAGTTAGCAAGATCATAATGGAGGAAACATGAGATAGAGGCAATATGTTTCCAAAAGTCCCTCCTTTTGCTTTATTTTTTTATTTTGATATTTGCTTTGGTATAAATTTGGAACTATAGAATGGGATGCGTTTTGTGGCCCATGTTTTAATGTTGGGGGGCCCATTCCATGGTCCCAGTGTAGTGAAGGTGAACTTTGCTGCCTGCTAAGATTTGTATGTGGAAGAAATCTGACCCAATGAGGAACATGTATCTTGTCTTTAGAGTAGTGTTTTATGTGACTTGATCTTTGCAAATTTTGATATTGAAGTAAACTGAAAAGCTGTGCCCAGAATTCCCTAAATAACAAGAAGAAATATTAGAGATAATATAATACATATTGTACATTTATGTGGCAAAGACAGCTAAGGACCAGAGAAATGAGGCCACGATCTCATATTACTTGGAAGCTGATCTGTTACTGTACTCTACAATTCCATCACCTTTCCCTTCCTACACATGTTCAGAACATTTATTCTACAAGGAGAAAGCTAGGGGCAATGTCTTTCAAGATTTTAATTTTATGCTGAAGTATAAACATTCAAAAAGTAAATTTCACATAAAGACACATAGACATATATGCATAAATATGCATATTCCTAAGATGTAAATAAATACAAAGATTAAAGAGAGAAAAGAAATTTGAAAAGCTGCAAGGATAAATTTGTTGTTCCCTATTCCTTGGTATTTCTTCTACATAGAGTTAGTTCTAATTAGAGAAAACAGTTTAAAATATTTGACAACCAGTGTGCAAATCAAGGACTCATCAAACAGAACCAGGCTGACGTCATCTTGCTCATCAGTTCTCTTGGTTCTAGTGCATAAAACAAAACCTGCAAGCCAATCTCTAGCCATTCTCAAGGAACACAGATAAAGGGCCAAGTCTAGACAAATACTTGCTATGCTCAGTTAAATGCTCATGCAAGTGATATACATCAGCATCCTTACAGACTTCCTCATTTCACAATTGCAGTTCTACGTTAACTCCTTTTGTCATGAGAGATTTCAGGGGGAATGGAGGGCAACGGCTGAGGCTATAGGAATAGCCGTTCAGGTTATCATCAAATTCTACTATTTCTCTAGCATATGTTTTACAGTAATCTGTTACTTTTTATGGAAAATTTGAGACAAATTTAGGACCCGTAAAGAAAGTATATAATACTCCAAGCTCATTGTTATTAATAGTCAGCATTGGGGCTAGTATTGATCAACAGACTGCCTCTAGTAATAGCTCAGATGCACTTTTCCTAATTAAAATATTTTCCTTTCGGGATACCTGAGTGATAGGCACATGTTGCCAAATAACAACTTATGTTATTTTTCATAGCACATTAAGAATATGTAGAAAAATAATTACATACTCTGAAACAAAATTCTATCATATCTGTCTAACAATTTTCAATTATATATTTTTCAGAAGAGAATACTATGGAACAAGCTTTGGTTACTTGGAAGAATCCCAAATATAACATTAAAAAAATCATTAAGGAAAAGAGAAAAAATAAGCATGAGACTCCAGAGCCAAGGACAGCTTTTCCTGAATCTCAGTTAAACAGAGATTTATAGGGGGCAGGAGTCTGTCTGATACTGCCCTTCCTCACTTCTGAGCTCCTCAGTAACCCCTTTCTTCCAAATCAAAGATGTAAAATTTGGTTATCTTTAAGTTCTGTCTCGCTCATCCATTTGTAGTTATGTGTTCACGATGCTCATGTGTGCAGGTACACAGAGAGGCCAGGAGAGGGAGTCAAGTCCCCAGGAGCTACCGCAGGGATGGTTGTGAGCTGCTCAAAATGGGTGCTGGGATCCAAAATGCAGGTCCTCTAAAAGAACAATATACACTCTTTACCGCTGAGCCATCTCTCCAGGCCCAAATTTCAAAATTTTATGCCAAAAGATAAATACTAGGAGTTTAACCTTGTAAATTAGCACTTTGAAAACACAATTCCACCTATATTCCACAAACAAAAGTCCTTTCTGCATATTATAATAATTTTATTAAAATAAAGTTTTATGAGCGTATTTTAGGTAAGTTATTGATGCATACTTTTATTTTATCAGTGCTAAACCACTTTGCATGTATTTTAATGCACAAAGTGTCTCTCTGAGGTAAATACTGCTATGTTAATTTTACTGGTGAGTAAACAAAAGCTGAGGAGCTTAAACTGAAATTTACCTGTGAAATAGCCAGTAACTGGTGCGTCTTGGTTCTACCCAGAGAGCCTGCCCTTCTTTCTGGCTTACTTCCTGGCCAAAAATTGAATAAGGATGATGCAAGCAAGAGGGATGCACTCTGTGAAGTACTGGGTTACAGGAAGAGCCAGTGCAAAAGGCCCGCGGGATAACGAGCGAGGGGCACATGGTGAATGCAATGAGATGGATATAGGACACCACCCCCGGATTCCTGTCAACACCTGAGCCAAGATTCACGGGTCACTTTTTAGGACACTCTAGTGACCTTTTGGACTGGAAACAGTGAGACTAAAATTGCCTTCCTGGAACTCAAAAGATATGACTTGAGAAGCAGGAAAATCTAGGCATTTAAGCTACATCTGTTCACAGCAATGCAAAGCACCAGTTGTGGCAATTAGTTTAGCTGAGGCTTGAACTTCCTCTGCCTTACTTGTTATATTTCTGAGTCAGAAAGAGGGTGTGAAATTTTGAGTGTGCTTCAGTGATCAAAACGACTGTACCAGTTCCACACTCCTTGCATATCATCAGCCTAACATAGCAGCTAAATACCAGCTCCTGTAGAGTGATAATTTCATTGATTTTTTTTACTCTCACAGAATAGACTTTATTAAGGCTGTCATCTTAATTTTGCAATCTCCTTTTGATTTATATCTCCCCTTTTCTCTTACCTTCAGACAGGAGCTAATTAAATAACCTGTTTTGTGCTTAGTAATTGAACTCATATTCATTTTATGTACTCTAGTCTAAACGAGAAAGATATTATAAATTTTTATCATGCAACTCTCATGCAAATTAAGAATGAATGGGCATTAATTACTGAAGAATGAGGTGTTTAGCCTGATAATTCTGTGATAAAATATTCTAATACAAAGCATTGGTCATTTCTATGAAGATAGAGTAGATAATAAATTTTAGAAATAAATCTAAAAACCAAGCAAAAAAGCAAAGTTGCTGCCAGCTTGAGGTATGCATGATGATATCGGACTTTCTGTGTTCCTAATTTTGGTTCCCATTTTCAAAGGCAGCAGTTTTCTGTGATGTTTGTCTTCTGCTGTGTTTGCTGCACCCAAGTCAATATTGCATTATGTCCATGACTTGACACACCAAGGCAGCTAATTCCTTTGACTAGATATTTTGGCATACATACATTTTGTTTAGAGAAATCCACCCCCCACCCCAACCTTTTTTCATTTTTGTTTCTGGAAAGGTGGCACTTGTGCCTTTTGACAGAGCTGGTACCTTGCCTGACATTATTTTTTTTAAACTGGCTCTCGTGTAGCTCTTTATACTCACTAAATAGCTGAGGATGACCTTGTGTACCTGATCCACCTGCTTCCACTTCCCAATGTTGGAGATTTCATGCATATGCCGCCGTACTCAGGTTCATGCAGAACTGATGATTGGACCTGGAGCTTTATGCATGCCAGGCAGGAATTGTATCAGCTGGGCCTGAGCTATATCTTCAATCCATCTTGCCTACATTTTAAACTGATGACTGTTTGGTTTGTGAGTACAATGCGGCATAATAATTTAACAATAATCCACCATAGTAATTTGACTTTGGTTGTGCTGCAGTGAGGATGCTAGTGTTCAGGACAGAGTCTGATGAAGGTTGTAAAGTCTTTTCTTAAGTAGAGTGAAGATGGAGAAGTTAGTAACTAACACAGATATATCAGATGAATATTATGACAGAAAAATCAACCAGAACACTTACACCAGCCCTGGTTGTCCCACAACCAGCTGTCTAGACTAGGCTGGCTTCCAACTCACAGGGATTTGCCTGCCTCTGCCTCCCAAGTGCTCAGATTAAAGGCGTGCACCACCATCAATCGCCTGGCCTGGCAATTCTTTCTGTTGCCAAGGAAGAAGTCATGTGTCTGGCTTTATGAATAATATGTAAAATAGGACCCCGAACTTTTCCTTTGTAAATCTGCTTGCTAAACCATTTCAATTATTTTGACAAATAGCCTTCTTATATAGTCTCAGTTGCTAAACTGGAAAGGTATGCATCATTCTTGGTTTCCTCGTCTGTTCTCTCTCATATCCAGTGCGTTGTTAAATTCGACACTTTTACCTGCAAACTATATGTATACTTCTGTCCTTCTCAGTGTGGTAGTTTGAATGTAATTGGCCCCCCATAAGTTTATAGAGGGAATGGCACTATTTGGAGGAGTGACTTTGTCAGACTAGGTATGGCCTTGTTAGAGGAAGTATGTCACTGTGAGGGCAGGATTTGAGGTTTCCTAGGCTCAAGATATCACCCAGTGTCACAGTCTTTCCTGTTGCTTTCTGGTCAAGATGAAGCTACCACTGTGTCTGGCTGCATGCTGCCATGCTCCCTGCCATGATGATAATGGGTGGAACCTCTGAAACTGTGAGGTTTCACCCCAATTAAATGTTTTCCCTTATAAGATTTGCTGTGGTCATGGTGTCTCTTCACAGCAATGGAAACCCTAACTAAGACACCCAGGTTACCACCATTCCTTAGGTGAATTATTTACTGGTCAGATATGCATTTTTACTTCCACCTTCTGTAAGTTTTTTTTTTCCCCTTCTGGAAAGCAGTCAATTAATCTTTTTAAAAACTCCAGTCACTCCCAGGCATACAAATCCCTAAGGATATATTTTTTTTTTGTGCCCCAATATACTGTGTCTCCCAATAAAACTTGCCTGGAGATCAGTCGAAAAAGCCAGCCACTGTACAGAAGTCAGGCAATGGTAGCACATGCCTTTAATCCTATCACTTGGCAGGCAGGGATCTGTCTAGATCTCTGTGAGTTCAAGGCCACATTGAGGAACAGAGCCAGGCGTGGTGACACATGCCTTAAATTCCAACACTAGTTAACCATGGAGGTCTGGAGGTCTGTACAGACAGACAGGAAGTGACAGAGCTGGGAAGGAAGAGGAAGTGATATAACTGGACAGAGAGAGCAAATCAGATAGCAGAACAGTGTGGGTAAACAGAAAGTATCTCACTTTTGGAAGCTGTGGAGTTGGTGAGGTGAGGTTAGCTCTGGCTTTTCCTACTCCTCTGATTTCTCTCAGGCTTTAACCCAAATTCCTGGCTCCTAGTTTTTTTTTTATTAATAAGACCATGTAACAATTCATCTACACTCTTCAGTCTTCTCTCTCTGGTCTCCACCACTGGCACATGATTCTTAAACTCCAACCCACTCTCTGCTCTGATGAGTAAGCATAAACCACATCCACTTTCTTCTCATTGCCAGAACAGGTAAGTTTTTCTTGATTTTTCTCTCTCTACCTCAGGACCTTTGAATGTGATGACAGCTCAGTCTGGACTATTCCTCTTTCTTATCCTCTCAGGACTGACTTTTTAACATTCCAACTATAGCCCTATGTCCATCTTCAGAGAGGATTTCCATGGCAACCCTTTCTACAGTACATAGACACCTCACAGAGCTTCCATTTTTCATATGGTTTCATGTTTATTCTAAAAAACAAGCTAAAATTTGGGCTTTGTCCTACTTGCCTCTTGTTGTCATGCTTTACAGACCAATATAAGCATTAAATAGGGCCTGTTGTCCTGCTTACTGGAACGCAGAAACAAGGCTGCCACATGGCAAGGGCTAACTAAATGCAAGTTAAATGTATAAACAGACAAAATGTCTGAAAACTAAATTATTTGTTAAAAATTTCCAGTATGGTCTCTATTGTAAGGATGTTTAGTCCATCTGTCTCTAGACAGCTAATTTGACTGTTAATACCCTGATCTGAAAACTTCAAGTTTAAACCAACTTGGGCATGAAGTTCACTAGTAATATAGAGAGGCAGAGTAAGCTGGGTGTATAGTTCAGTGGCAGAGACTTGCCTAGCATGTGCCAGGACCTGAATTCAATCCCTTGCATTGCAAGAAAATAGGTGGACAGAGTAATACATTTGGGAAATAAAAGACATTTTTTTTTCTTATATGACTTAATGTAAGGGCTTGTGTAGGATGGTGAGAAGAATCGGGGAGAAGGTTTAAAACACAAGGCTCTAGAGTCAGAAGCCAAAGTGTTATGTGGGAATCCTATTCATTTGTCCTTTGCATTCATTATTTAACACATCTGAGTCCCAGTTTCTTCAGCTGTGAAAGAGGATACTCCTTGAGTTTTAAATGTACAATCTAGCACATAGTAAGTGATCAACAAATGTTTGTTATCAGCATCTTGACTGAAAATTTCTTCACCTGTATGATATAATCTTGTCCTTTTCAAATGTGTATAAGAAGTAGTTTTCTCTCTCTTCTTTCTTTCTTTCTTTCTTTCTTTCTTTCTTTCTTTCTTTCTTTCTTTCTTTCTTTCTTTCTTTCTTTCTCTCTCTCTCTCTCTCTCTCTCTCTCTCTCTCTCTCTTTCTTTCTTTCTTTCTTTCTTTCTTTCTTTCTTTCTTTCTTTCTTTCTTTCTAGAATAGAAACCTAAATCTGTCAACTATGAATCTTCAAATTGTCACATTGGTCCTTCCTACAGGGCTTAATTATACCTTTGTTTTCATTCTCCCAATGAATATTTAATGAGACATTTCTATTTTCTACATTCTATACTAGACAGCTGTGGTTGATATATTGTGCACCCCAATAAACTTATCTGGGGGTCAGAGAACAGAACAGCCATGATATTAAACACAGGTTTAGGCAGTGGTAGCACATGCCTTTAATCCTAGCATTCCAGAGGCAGAGGTCCAACTGGATCTCTGTGAGTTCAAAGCCACACTGGAAACAGTCAGGCATGGTGACATATGCCTTTAATCCCAGGAAGTGATGACAGGAAGCTGAAAGGTATATAAAGCATGAAGACCAGGAACTAGAGCCTTTTTAAGCTTTTGGCTTTTAGCAGCAGTTCAGCTGAGATCCACTCAGTTGAGGACTTAGAGGCTTCCAGTCTGAGGAAACAAGATCAGCTGAGGAGCTGATGAAGTGAGGAAGCTGTTGCTTGTTCTGCTTCTCTGACCTTTCAGAATTCACCCCAATATCTGGCTCCGGATTTGTTTTTATTAATAAGACCTTTTAAGATTTGTGCTACAGACAGCAATAAGGAAGATAGTACTACATGACACACTCTAATAAGTGTAGCCGGATAGTGTGTGTGTGTGTGTGTGTGTGTGTGTGTGTGTGTGTGTACGAGTGTAGTAATAGATTTCACTGGAGTTTAATGAGAAGTTGCCTGATGTAGCAAAGGTGGAAACAGCAGACTTGGGCAGATGGCTTCCTGGAAGAAAAGGTGGTATTTCTAAAGAAACAGAAAGACATAGTGCACATCACCTACTAAGTCAGAATTTTGGACTCAGAGAGGATTTCAGAAAAAAGAAATTTCATATATATATATACATATATATATACATATATATATATATATATCTCCACAGTAGAAGGAGTCATGGTACCTTGGCTAACAAAAATGTCTTTTAAAAGCATGTGGTGATAAAACCTATGCCATCCACACATTTACATCAGATTCATACATTTTCTTAAAATATTCTCATAATGGGGTGGGGAATTAAAATTTTTTGTCTCAAATGAGCTATCCATATTTCTGAATTTTTCTTTTTAAGGAACTATGCCTTCACTGTTGTATATCTAGATGTTATTTGGATAATTTAAAACCACTTTCTGAACTCTGAATACTAAATTACATAGAATTGATTAATGAGCTAATTGTTCAACCTTTCACTTCATTTTGCATGTGTACACAATTTAAGATCCCTTTGTTATTTATATTCACCTAAATCCACATCCTATCTCTGTTGAGATTAGCAATCAGATTTCTAATTAGTTTTCCAAAGTTGGTTTGTGAGCTTATTCCTTACACAAGTGGAAAAAAATAATGGGTACCAAATACAGAAAGTGTTAGACTTTTCTTTAAAGCCTTATGTGCCAATAATATAAATCTTTCCATGCCCCACCAGTGAGCCCCATAAATAGAACTGACAAAATTGTGTAGACAACTCACCATCATTCCTCAGGATTAGTGGTGTAGGTGGCCCCAGGACCTTGTGGTTCGTCACAGTATTGGTAACTACACAGGTATAATTCCCAACATCAGATTTTTCTACTTTGGCAATATACAGATTCCCAGTCTCTTGAGAAACAAAGCGGCGGTTATCCTGATAGGAAGGGTATTCATTGAAGATCCAGGCATAGCTCAGCTCTGCAAGTACAAGAATCATCATTGTAAGTAAGTCTTTTGGCTCTGGAAGTTTGCTGCAGTTAGAAGTGGTCAAGGTAGAAACTTAGATTGCTGCTCTTCACCCTGTAAAATATAAATGGAAGATAATCACAAAAGGCTTTCTACTGCCATTCAGTTTTATTTCAAGAGGGCTAGAAGATACCCTGAAAGTGATTCAGAAAGACCCAGCCTTTAGAAGTCAAAGGAATAAGCATGTGTCAAGCACTTTGTAACAAGTTGTAAAGGACTTCAATGCTAAAGACCCAATATATAACCTTGACATAGTAATGTGAGATGCTACCTTGGACACTATTTAGACTACTTTCCTTATGCAATAATGATCACTATAGTGCATTGGATTACAGGTTTGCACAGTACTCTGTGGTATTTGATGACTTTAATCCTTTTCATTAACTCAGGAGCTTTGACACAGAAAAACAAAGTAATCAAAATTCTTAACCCTTAAACAGAGTAAGTATTAATATTCAATCCATTCTTTTCCCAATTTTTCCTACTCTCAACTGAAATTCTCTTCGTATGCAGAAGGTTGACTAATTCTCCAAAATTTTAATAAGATTGTAATTAAATGCTGTAGTTATTACTCACCAAGTACACACCTGTGTCTTAATTATTACACATATATAAATGTGTTCTTCAAAATATAGTTGAAAAAGACATATCCATAATAAAGTGAGTGTGGAGTAGTAGTCAGAGAGACATGCTTACAAATACTTAACTCACCCCAGAATGCAGTGGGGCAAATGAATGGAGCAGTCCTATCCAGAAATATTCTTTTGACTGTTCTTGGTTTTCATAAGGATTAGATGAACATTTTGTGACTGAACAACACATGAGCCCATGTTTTCAATTCAAAGAACACCAGATGACAAAGAATTTATCTGACTGGCTACAGTGAACCATCATGTTCCAAGAACATCAGACTTCTTCAACTCTAGGCACTTCACCCTTTCTGTATATGAAGTGTGACCCATAGATGTGTCCAAAGCTGAAACATGACATACTAACTACTGGCCCTGATTAGTTAAGATTACTTTTCTCTTTAAAATTCTCTGTGTTGGGGGAAGGAAAGAAAAAAAAAAAAGATGCACAGGGAGCCTCTGGTTATAGAAACAGTTGGCTGAGTTACTCTATGCCATTTTTTTTTTCAGATGATCCTGGTTAAATTCTAAATGTATGAGGGGTCCTTGGCAAATGGCAGAAAGGCCACTTGAGCTTTGTAAAGAGAACACTAATTATTGTAGAAGGCATCTTTGCTGTTTAATCCTTCAGTGAATCCCAACTGTAATTGACCTCAACCACTGAATGTGTAACAAGAAACATGTTTTGCCTTAATAATCCATTGTTGGCATACAAAGGAGGGGTTGTGCAGATTGTTCTTCCTTTATCCCAGAATTACAACATTTCTACATGCATTATTTTGGAGAGCTATAATTATGTTTCTATGAGAAAAGCTAATCACTATATGTATGTACATGTAATTAGAGGTAACCCCATGCTAATGTCAAGAGGATACTAGACATAAAAAATAAGTTCTTCCTAAGGGCAGGAAGCAATTTCTCCTCATATGAAACATTCTAACCTGGAGAAAAATCTTGTTAAGAATCAGAAAGTACATGAATCTTACCAGGCTCAGGAAGTAAGAAAAAAAAAAATTAAGTCTCAGGAAGTTCCTGAAACTCAATACATCTGTAAGACCCTTCCTCATATAAGTAGGAAGATTTCTGGGAAGGAGTGACTCTAACCTCAGCTAATACAAGGAGCTCTGAGGATAGGGCTTTTCTTAGCTGTCACTCATGTGAGGTAGTCTTTTTACTGAAGCCTCTGCCTTCAAGACATTCCTGCTCCTGTAAGCAAACCCTCACCCACACTTCTATAAATAACCACAATCAACTTAGTGCTTTACTAACCTAGACTTGGTAGAGGGCATAGTTTCTTTGATCTGTCACTAGCTCCCTGTCTGGGGCAAGTAGATATTTGTTTACATTCCCAAGAAAAATTACATAAGAATGGAGAGATAGCTCAGCATTTAAGAGCACTTGTTTTTCCAGAGGACCTGGGTTCAATTCCCAGCTCCCACATGGCAGCTCACAGCCATCTGAAACTCCAGTTCCAGAGGATCTGAAGCTCTCTTCTGGCATCCTTAAGTATCAGGAATACACATGTTGCACAGATATGCATATAGGCAAAACACTCCACAAACATTAAAAAAAAAAAACCTAAAAATTTTGAAAAAAAAAAAACTCAGATAACACCCGGTAAGTTGACTGTTTCCAAATAAAAAACAAACAAACAAAAACAAAACAAATAAAAAAAGACACCCAAACTTTAAGTAGGAAAAGACCAGATAATAGGTCAGGAGGAAACATAATCTAGCAGGGTCTCCTTCCAGTAAGGAAAGACTTATAAAAGTCAGCAAGGCAGACAATGTGCTCTGTACTCGACTCTATAATCACATTTCAGACAAATCCTGCCATCTCTCAGCATCCCCGTTTTCTTTTCTTTTATTTAAAAAATACTTTATTTAACTTTATTTTATGTGCATTGGTATGAGGGTGTCAGATTCCCTGGAACTGGAGGTACAGACAGTTGTGAGCTGCCATATGGGCACTGGGAGTTGAACCCGGGTCCTCTGGAAGAACAGCCAGTGCTCTTAACCACTGAGCCATCTCTCCAGCCCAATTTTTTTTTTTTTGAGACAGGGTTTCTCTGTGTAGCTTTGCGTCTTTCCTGGAACTCAATTTGTAGACCAGGCTAGCCTCGAACTCACAGAGATCTGCCTGCCTCTGCCTCCCGAGTGCTGGGGTTAAAGGCGTGCGTCACCACCGCCCGCCGCTTTCTAATATGGACAATGAGAAGACCATATATTCTCTAAAAAGCTAAAAGAAAAATCTAAATATAAGCTAACATCTCCAAAGCCATAAAGTAGACATTACAAAGTAATTTACAAAGACAAAATTAAATCAGTTCACATTTCTCTAAGGAGAGTTGAAATCAAATATACAAAACTAAAGTTTTTCCCCTTGAGATATTTTTTTTTAAACTCTTGTAGTGGCTAGTGGCTGTGAAGTCCTCTGAGTTCTGAGGGAGGAATTTAGCAACCAGAAAGCAGCTATTAGAAGAAAGACATCTGGTCTGGTATTTTATAATTAGAGGGAAAGTACCAAAGCCAAATCTGTGTTACATAAGGGAAACCACTTTAAGTCTTTCGTTTTCTACTTCTTCATCAACAAAATGGTAAAAATTTACACTGGGATATAGATATATGTACTAATAGTCCGTTTATGCAAAAAAAATTGTTAAAATGTCTGGGGAGTTGTACAGATTTGAGTTATATTATCTTGTCTGTCACCAGCTTAATAATTATAAAAGTACAGTTATTTGTTTCATTTTATTCATTCAACGAATGGGTTTCATGAGCCTGTTTTCATACATATTTGCCACCATACTTCCTCTTCATTATTCTACTCCTTGAGTGCCTTCACATTCTGCCATCTCTCTTTTAAAAATGGACTCAGTGGAGCCTGAGTTGTAGCTCGGTTGGTAAATAGCTTGCCTAGCATGAAGGAGGGCCTACGTTCAATCTCGAGCACTACATACACCAGACAGTAATGCACATCTGTAATCCCAGCACTCATGAGATATAAGCAGAATCAGAAGTTCAAGGACAACATCTACAACAAGTTTAAGGCCAGCCTGGGATACATAAGACTCTGTCTCAAAAAAGAAAAAGTATTCTGCTAGCATGCTATCTCATCTATTTGTGAATAAGTTAATTTCTTTAATTTTGCTATGCTTGTGACTTAAATGCCTTGGTGAGTTCATGGGAGACACAATCAACTCTAAGTGCCCACAGCAGCATGCTGTGGGATGGTCTGTATGCCAAATTGCTCTGATTGGTCAATAAATAAAACACTGATTGGCCAGTTAGTTGCCAGACAGGATGTATAGGCAGGACTAACAGAGAGGAGAAGAGAAAGAACAGGAAGGCGGAAGGAGACACTGCCAGCTGCTGCTAAGACAAGCAGCATGTGAAGATGCCAGTAAGCCACGAGCCACGTGGCAAGGTGGAAATGGATTAATTTAAGCTGTAAGAACAGTTAGCAAGAAGCCTGCCACGACCATACAGTTTGTAAGCAATATAAGTCTTTGTGTTTACTTGGTTGGGTCTGAGCGGCTGTGGGACTGGCGGGTGACAAAGATTTGTCCTGACTGTGGACAAGGCAGGAAAACTCTAGTTACAGCAGCATCTCCTACCATTTGGTACTTGAACATGACTCTCTATTCTATACTCAACCCCTAATTCAAAAGGTCACATGATCAAGGCACTTGGCAAACATTTTTCCTTCGAGCAATTTTGATAAATGTGCTGGTTATCAGTGGAGGAATGGCCCTCATTAAACTGGTCCATAGGTATTGTCTTGGTTTGATGATGGATATAGGAGATCCCAGCCACTGTGGGTGGGACCATTTCTGGGCATGGGCCACTGGGATATATAAGCAATGCAGGCTGAGCAAGACAGTATGCCAGCTTTGAGTTCCTGCCCTTACTTGGATTGTGATTGGGATATGTGAACAAAATAAACCTTTTTTCCCAAGTTGCTTTTTGTTTTGGTCTTATTAGACTAATATAAAATAAACAGGGACAATAAGCAAACATCCTTGAAAAATTCTAGAGAGTCTTTAGTCATTCCAGAGTATTTGGACTTCATTATGCAATGACCATCCTCTTCCCCCATATCAATATCAATCTCCTGCATCCAGGAGTTCTATACCATGATGGACCGTATCCTGTAATTGTGGGCCAAAATAAATCCTATCCTCTTTGAGTTCTCTCTCTGTCTCTCTGTCTGTCCCCCTCCACCCCCCATGTGTGTTTAAGTTTGCTGCATGTATGTGATTTATGCATGCCTGTGTGTGCACACTTGCAGAGAAGAGAAGAGGAAATCAGGTTTCATGCTCCTTCTTTGTTCACTTTATTCCTTTTGAGGTAGGATCTGCCACTGATCCTGAAACTAGGCTGAGAGTCTTCAAGTCCCAATGGTGCTCCTGACTCTTGTCTCCCCCACAGCACTGGAGTTGCAGGGGTGCACAGTCATGCCAAGCTTTAGACGGGCTCTTGAACTTGAATTCAGATCTTCGTGTTTGTGCAGCAAGTGCTTTTACCTTCTCATCTCTCTATGCATTCCCCGTGATGTTGCCTTTGTCAGTCATTTTATTAACAAAATAAGTCAACTGACTAATACCTGAGGTGCTATAATAAACCTGACCATGTAGTACTTAGGCCTTTGGGACTGGCTTGCTGGAGGAATGTAGAAGAATGTGGAACTTTAAACTACAAAAGTCATTAAATACTGTGGTGATTTGAATGAGATTCTCCCATATTCTCAGATATTTGAGGACTTGATTAGTGGTACTGTTGGGGCAGGCTTAGGGATGTGGCCTTGCTGGAGAAAGTTTATCACTGGGGACAGATTTTGAGAGACTAAGACTTGAACCATTCCAGGTTTGCTTTCTCTGCATCCTGCTTGTGGTGAGATGTGAGCATTTTTAGCTGTTTTGCTCCCAAAGCTACCTGGTGCTTATAGTCATGTTGCCCCACCGTGATGGACTCTTATCCCTTCGGAACCAGAGGCTAAATAAACCCTTCCTTTTAGAAGTTGCCTTGGTCATGGTGTTTTATCACAGCAATAAAATAGTAGCTGATAAAAATATTATAAGCAGAGGTTAATGGACTATTCAGGTAGGGGTTTGTTGAGCAAGAACACTGAGACAAATGCAAACAGTAGAGGTTTCAGACAAGAACAGGGACTCTATTGGAAACTGGGCTGGAAGCCATTCCTATATTTTAGGATAGAGTCTGGCTACATTAAGCTATAGCATGAGAACTTAAGTGAGACTGAATGTAGTGATAATTGATTAAATTAGCATGGTGGGTGAAATACCCAGACAAGTCAGCATTCAGGGCGTGTCATGGCTCCTCCTCACTGTTCTGATTCAGACCTGCAGTGAGAATGTTAAGAGAGGTAGGGACATATGCAAAATGTGCAAATTGTCCCAGAAATGAATGTGTCTAAAGTTCTAGATAAGGCTGGCGCTGAGAAGGCAACCATAACTTCTAAAAGATTAGCGGCATTAAAGCAAACCCCCTCCACTGCATTGGGATAGTACAAAAGTGTCCTGAAGAAAACATCATATTCATGAAATGCTTCATACCGTCCAATGCATGCATTTGAAAGTGGAGAGTGCTCCTGAAGGTGCTCCTTCAAAGCACGCACTTGCGGTACTATTTCCTCAGGATCACCACATAAAAGCTGGTAAACAGGGGCCAGGGTACATCCAGAGCTTGCAGACAAATTGGTACCATCATCTACATAGTATTGGTTTTGCAGGCAAGAAGGATACAAGATTAAAGGGGTCATGGACTCTGATGTCATAATTCCAAAAAGCCACAAAAGCCAAGTAATGTGTGGAAGGATCAAAGTCCCTGCAAGAAGATCCTGATGGGCTACTGAATGAACTAGTTAAGATTAAGTTGAAACCGAAACCCCATGATGTTAGGAGATGTCCATTGAAAAAAGCCTCAGGCATGGAGTGGAGTTCCAAAGGAGAGGCTGCAGTCTACAGTCATTATAGCTGGAGGGGTGGGTGTACCCAAGCTTTTTAGAGCCCAGTTGATTCTATCATGAGTCTCCAATGCTGGACCTGAGGGTACAGGATTTGAGGTTTGCCCTTTTTGGTTTTGGTTTGTTTTGGTCTTATCATTCCTTCCTATGCCTCTATTCCTTCTAGTTCGAATTGGAATGTTTGTTTATTTATTTATTTTTGCCTTTGTACATTGGATGTAACTGACATTTCTCATTTGTTTAGGAAGTAAGAGATTGCATTAAATTTCATATGAGACTTGAATTTCAAAGCACTGGAATTTTTAAGGACTGTGGGGACTTGTTAAGCAGGACTGAATACATTTTATATTTTTTTAATTGTGGGATGGCCATGAGCCTGTGGAAACAATGGTAGAAGTGATGGTTTAAAAGTGGTATGTTTTTAGGTTAACAGGGGGTGGACTTGTGATGGTTAATATTGCCAACTTGATGAGATCTGGAATCACTGAAGAGACATGCCTGTGTGCATCTTTGTGAGGGATTACCTGGAATAGATTAGTGAGTGGCAAGGAGGGAAGACACACCCTCAGTGTGGCATGTGCTGGACTGAGGTCTTGGACTGAATAAAAAGGAGAAGCTGAGTTGAACACAAACATTTGTCTGCTTCTATTTCCTGACTATGCAGTCAATATACCCGACCAGCTGCTGCAAGCTCCTACTACCATCCTCTCCCTGCTGCGATGGACTACACCCTAGAACTGCAACCCAAACTAACTCCTCCCCCAGTTGCTTTTCTCAGAGCCTGTGTCAGAGCAGGGAGACAAGAAACTAACATACCAAGTTATACTCAAACTGTCATATATCCTAAGTTTGCAATATATTCTCCAAGTGTCTCGCCAATCAATGCAGCTTCTAGGGTTTAAGCTGCTTAGTAATAACACCTGCTCAAGTTGTGTTGCATGACCAATGGTGAACAAATTGGACAGGCAAGCAGTGTATACCCGAGAAACATTCCCATTCTCTATCTATGTTTAATTTTAAGACAAGGCTTGACTAAGTTTCCAATGCAGGCCTCAAACTTGTGATCCTCCTATCTCAGAAGTATAGGATCATAAGTATGTACTATCAGTTTTAACTTGTCATAGAATATTTCCTAGTTTATTTCAGGGACAACTTTTGGTATATCACTTGACCCCATAATTTCCATGAAATCTAGTTGGAAAGTTGTATATCAGACTGAGGGGTAGAATTTACTTTCAAATTGAATAAAGGGCAAACGAAAGCTAAGGAGAAGATGATGATGAATAATGAGGGAGAAAAATAGGAGGCTGATGAAACAGTAAGTTGTAATAATCTTGTCAAATTGTAGTAACAAGATGATGCCAAAACTACTTTCCATGTTCCAAAAAAGAGATCAAACCTGAGTTGTTAAAAGGAATGTCAAAGGAAATTATGACACTTAGAGGAAAATGGATGGAACTAGAAATCATTCTGTTAAGAAAAAGGATACAGAATTAGAAAGACAAATAGCATGCTCTCTCATATGTGTGGAATCTAGACTTCATTCTCTCTCTCTCTCTTACTGTGTGTGTGTGTGTGTGTGTGTACATACATGCATGAGCATGTGTTTGTGTGTCATGAAATTAGAAAGAGACTATAAGAAAGGAGGAAGAATATTTAGAAAAGATAGAGGAATGCGTAAGAAGATTCATGGATACATGTGTCTAGACATTAGAAGTAGAACCTGTATAGGTGCAGAGAGACTAGCAAGGCAGAAGCAGGAGGGAGCAGGGTGGTGCAAATAAGAACGAAGCATTATAACATTATTTATAAAGCTGTGCTGTCACAGCAAAACCCATTTCCTTGGAGGAGGACCAAAAAAGTAATTTAAAATTTAAAAAGAAGAATATCAAAGAGATGGTGCTAAGGACCCCAACACCATCAACTCAACATCTGTCTTTTTGTGAGCACTTCACCCTGAAGACTAGGGGTAAAGTCTCAACGGGGGAATGGTAAAATAACAATGTTCGACTGAATGCTCAGCCCTCAAACAGGACATCTCAAGCTGATAAATTAACTGAGTTTTCTTCGTAGCAAATATCACTACCTGAAATATTGTGTTTGTGTTTGTCTATAGGTTCAGGGCCATCAGGAGGACTGGAAGGAATATAATCCAATAACAGCACAATATCAGAGCAGGCAGAAAAAATAGTAAAACTAAATAGCATCAACAGATCATGTCGCATTTCTAGACTTAGAAGATATGAAAATTCTGAGGCCTAGAAAAGGTCAGGGTGGGGCATCAGAAGATGGCTAGGCAGAAAATGACCTAATGTTCCTGGCGATGCTCCTGTTCCAGCACTCTGCTAGGACAACAGACACCCTTGGCATTTAAAAGTAAAGAACACTATTGTTAAACCACTCAACAGACAATTCAGATTTCCCTGAAGAACCAAAGCCTATTTTTATCAGAGCAAAACATTAATCCATTGGGTTATATAAAATGCTATCAACATTCCAAAAAAAAGTAAAGCCCAGCAAATAAAACAAAATAAACTCTGCTGTGCTGCAATGAGCAAAAAAACATATCCCACTCAGTTTGATTTCCTCTGGGACTTCCATGCAATATTTATACTTACTCAAACTTGACAGATTTCTTTTGATAAGTTTTCACTCACTAATTGCTCTGGAAGTGACAGACAGTTTCTGTCCCATTGGCAATTTGTAACAACTGAGTAAACAGATATTTGGAATGCAATGTATTAAATGGATTGTGAAACTTCTGATGCTCAACCGAAAAGACTGAGACCAGTTAGAATATGGCACTGATTAAGTCAGAAGGGTCTAGCAATGGCTTTCTGATTTGGAGTGTTCAAAGTGACTGGAAATTAACTCATCTTCATTCTCTGAATAGGTCTTTTATTCATATCTACGGACTAAAAGTACAGGATGCTTGGCTATTGTTTTCTGAAAATAAACTAATCAAGCGATAGTGATACTTCAGACACAGGTGCTCACTGAGCAAAGCTCCTCTGCCTGAATGTATTCTCCTGATGGACACTCTTAAATTTTCCTGACCCCAGTTTCTTCCCAGAGTTGGATGCTTATTGCATTGACTTCTATTCTAACAATGGCAAATGTGTCATATTTTAAAAGATGCCTTTCTTGATTCTTCAGTTTTTAATTTCTACTTCTTCCACTTTACAGATCCAGAAAAAAAAAACCTAGAGAAATTCGTGAATGGAGCATGATGGCACATTTAGTACACAGCATGGACAGGGATGTAGGATGGACTTAATGTCTGAGAGAGTGGGCTTTGTTAGGCAGATGTATGCTATTAATTTTTTTTTTTAAATTTGGGATTATAAGGGTTCTGTTTTTCTTATCTGGAAGTTGACAGTAGAATGAGATGATTCATTCATCTCTTCCAACACTAAGATTCCATAATTTCTGTATAAACATCAACAAATCTGACAGCTCATTTTTCAATGAAATAGAGTGAGAAAATAACCTCATTAAGAACTATACAGGTAGTTATTGTGAAGTCGGTAAATGGTGCCATGGGCTGGGTAGGTGGCTCAGCAGTTAGGAATGCTTCCTGTTCTTCCAGAGGACTCAAATTCAGTTCCCAGCTCCCACAATAAGGGTTATTCATTTACAACTGTGTGTAATTCTATCTCCAGCAGATTTGATGTCCTCTTCTGGTGTCCATACAACACACACACACACACACACACACACACACACACACACACACACACACACACCAGTTGCTTAGTTGGTTTAATCTGGGTTGTGTTTTATAGAAAAGCTACTAGAATTAGTCAAGAGACTCTTCAACAGCACCAATGTCCTGATCTGTAGTCAGTTTCATCAATACCTGACGTACAGTTTGTGCAGTGGTTGTGAGGTTCAATTTGAACTGAGACATGGCGCTATAAAAGCAAGTATGAAAGATGTATTTGAAGCAAATTTGCAAGTGAAACAGCCAATGTGAATGTCTCTGTTGGTTAACTGGATGGCCAAGCAGTTGCCGAGTACCAACTATTTATAAAAGCTGGACTCTTGGCGCAGGAATGGATAGTAGTGCTGGCAAATGCTCAGAAGTCCTGAAGATTGGAGTTTGGATCAGTTAGCAGTTTTCCTAAATAGCCACAGGGGACAATGCCTAGTTTGGCTGTCAAAAGATGTGGACTGAGTCTGAGCTTCAGTGATTATCAGATGCTAAGTTCTTTCTACTGTTGTTTTTCATCTGAAAACTAAGATAATAAAAGGAGTATCTGTCTACCTCAATCAAGGCTTTCACTAGTCACCAGACACAGTGTTGTAACCTTTGAGATTATGGTGGCCATATCTTTCCCTTCTTCCTAATAAATTACCATTTAAATGGATGTTAAGTTGCTTGTCTTTTTTCTGAATTTGGGAAAAAGAAAATGTTTTAAGTTATGAGTTTCCTAAAAATCCATAACTTCTCCCAGCAAAAGAAAACTGGGCCAGAAACCCTATGGGCTAATTATCTCTGATGGTCAGACATGCTATATAGCTATCAAGAGAGTCCAGTGAGTGTGTTGTATGAGGGATTTGTGAGCTACTCCAAATGAATGCACTAGGTAACCTCTAACTGAGACACTAAAAGATGAATTTAAGGTAATATGTATCCTGTGCTCTGATGAATAATATTTTAGGAAACGTGGATATTGAGGAGGATACAAAGGAGATGAAATCTGCAGATGTGGAAAGAGGATCAATGTTACACCTTTATTAATTAGATGATAGATTAATGGGTACTTAACTCCTGTAATGACAGTGATAACCCTTTACAGCAAAGGTCAATGAAACCTTGGCCCTCACTGGCAGGACACCTTGTTACAAATGCTCTATGACATAGAGAATTTGGTACAGACTGTTCTATGCATCAGGAAAGACTGTTCGGGGTCCAGACACTGATGTCATTATCTATCAGTGCTGGATAGAACAGGAAGGCATGACAAACATCTGTCACTTAGACTATAAGGAGCTACTTTTATACTCATGGCTGACAGTTATATTTGATTCTGCCAGACACAGATTCAGAAACATTCTCAATATAGTGCTTTAGGCAATCACCTCCAAACAAGTTGTGGTGGCACAAAAATCCCAAATGGTTTATCATCTTTACAATATAGGCTAACTATCACTCATTGGAAAAGCCCAAATATGAAACAGTCCACAGTTCACTGCCACAGCCCAGATGCCATTAATGGAAAATTCCATACAGAATGTTGTTTAATGCACAGAATTATTTAAATGTAAAAGTTACCTTGGTGTCATGCGAATTTGTGCATGCGATTACAAGTAAATTTTATATTGAAACTCAGTGTCTCATCCTAATGGTATTTTGTTTTATGTCTGTGCAAATAATCAAAAATTTCAAAGAATCTAACCTATTTCTGGTCCCAAGCACTTTGGGTAAAGGTCATTCAACCAGCACTGACTGTGGAGGAATGAGGTGTTGAGGCAGAGATTAGATTAGTGCTAAATCTCACCCAACCTTGTGGCAGCATTTCTAAAATTAAGCCTCTGACTAAGGGGCTTCTGCTTTTTTTCCATGATATTTTTAGTACATGCGACTTACTCACTGGGATGTGGCAATGGGGGTGTTGGAAGGCCGATGCCAAAAGTGCCATTTTCTAATGCACAAGAGTCCTTGAATACTGCTCTGAATATGGCTTAAAATTTCCCCAATTTTATATATCACTTATTTTCTTGTCACTATGTTGTTGGAAAAATTGAACATTTTTCTTGGGGGTGAGGATTTTCTTTAGAAATTTGTAAGTGGAGTTAAGGAATTTAACTTGAAAAGTAATTTAACACATTGATATGGGTATATGAGGAAATGGAATATGATATGATATTCACATGAATTGCAAAGACAAATGGAAAGATTTCAACTAAATCTTATACTTAGAGCTGATTACCTTGGGATATACTCCTAGGCTCTCCGGGTAGACTCTGACTCTCTTTTGCTTTTACAAATGTATTCGTGAAAAAGTTTAAGAAATGTTTTTCAATCTCTAGCTAGAAAGCTCTGCATCCCCCAAAGTGTGTGTGTGTGTGTGTGTGTGTGTGTGTGTGTGTGTGTGTGTGTGTGTAGGGGGTGTGTATGGGGAGAATTCAAACTGGTGTAGACACTAGGTGTGGAGATTCTCAAAAAGCTAATACTAATGGTCCATCTATTTTTATATATAGCCAAATGATTCAATATCCTACCCTAGAGATAACCATTTATCATTTCCTGCTGCTCTAGTAACAACAGTCAGGAAGTAGAAACAGCCCAGATGTCAATCATTTGGTGAATTGGTAATGAAAATGTGGTACATTTACATATGGAATATTATTCAGATGTTTAAAAAATGAAATTCATAGGTAAATGGAAGGAGATAGAAACAATTATTCTGAGTGAGGTAACCCAGACCGGAAAGACAAACATTGCATGTTTTCTCTCATTTGTGGATGTTAGCTTTGAATCTCAGGTATTTGTTTTTCATCTGGCATACCCACCCACGGAGGTCAGGAAGTTATGATGGGGCCATGAGGAGGGGTTTTCAGGAGTAGAGATAGAAGGCACTGGTACAAAAGGGTGAAAGGAATACTGGAAGAAGTGTTAAACTAGGGTAGAGAAATGGAGAGTAGCATAGAGGAGGAAGTGTGGGGAAGGATAAATAATGCTAAAGATATTTTGAAAAAGTCATATGGAAACCTAGTACTCAGAAGCCTCCATATATACTTATTATTAATGCATATTAAATATTTCATTATATTAAACATATGTATAAAATAACTTCTAGAAATTGAAATTCAAGATCTCAGGTGATGTGGATGCTGAGACTCATGGGTCTACACTTGGATTGACTCTTGACTTTAAAGACTTGACTACACGATCCCTCATCCAATCAGAGATGCCATTGGCAGAGGTGAGTCCCAGTGAGGAACTGGCATAAAGTCTCTAACTTGCCAGTCTATACCATTCCCAGAGGTCACTTCAAGCCCACAGGACTCTCAGGCAACTGAATGTTTGACACATGCTTTCTGGTATAGAGACAAAGAGAAATAAATGGAACTGATCCTTTCCTGAATATTTCCATCAGCATGTGGAAGGTATTAGAAAAGACAAAAGTATATTAAGTGACTCTTTTGATGGGGTAAAGGCAGGGTTGTTGTTGTTGTGGGGGTTGGCTCTTTTTTGGGGGTGGCCCAACACCCAGTTCCCAAATAAATCACACATGGAGGTTTATCATTACTTATGAATGCTTGGCCTTAGTTTGGCTTAGTTTCTAATCAGCTTTTATTTTATTTATTTATTTTTTAAAACCTATCCCATCTGTTTTTGCCACTGGGCTTTTTTTTTTTATTTCTGTAAATCTTACTCTATTGTTGGTTATGTAGCTGAATGGCCCACCACCCAGCTCCCAAATAAATTCATGTATAGTCTTATTATTACTTATGAATGCCCGGCCTTAGCTTGGCTTAGTTTCTAGCCAGCTTTCCTTATCTCAACTTATCCTGTCAGCCTTTTGCCTCTGGGCTTTTCCCATTACTTCTATATCTTACTCTTACTCCATGGCTTGCTGGTTGTGTAGCTGGGTGGCTGGTCCCCAGATGTCCTCCCCTTCTTTGGCTCTGTCTCAATCCTTTTGTCCCAGTTTTCTCGCTCAATGTATTCTCTTTGCCTATCAGCCCTGCCTATTCTTTCTCCTGCCTTGCTATTGGACAGTTCTTTATTAGACCATCAGGTGTTTTACACAGGCACTGTAACACAGCTTCACAGAGTTAAACAAATGCAACATAAACAAAAGTAACACACCTTAAAATAATATTCTACAACAATCCTTTTTCTCTCCCCGCCCTGCTCCTTCTTCCACACCTCCTTCTCTTTTTTCTTTCCTTTTTCTTTTGTTTTTCCTAACACACTGCTGCCAGTCTCTTCTGTAAATATCTGAATGATGACCACTGTCCATCTCAGAATGAGTCACCAGTAACTAGAAAATGTAAAACTGAAGCATCCAAAGATGCTGAAGCAAGCTTACATATCATAACTGAGGCTAAAGGGCACATAGTGATGATCCCTCTTGAGTTACCAGATGACACCAGTGATCTGGCTAGATCTCAGCTACTCAGAGGTGGCAGCCAGCTTTAGCCTAAGATATTTCCATGAGAAGAGGAAATAACACTGTTTCTCATGGCTGAGATTCCTCCAAATAGGGTTACTCATAATGAGTACATAAGAAAACCTATAGCCTGTCAATTCTTTACATTTTCTTTATACTTTTTTTATTTTAAGACCTGAGATTTGAACCCAGGTTTGTATACATACTAGGAGAGGAATCTGCTATGGAGCTACATCCTTGGATTCTTAAAGACACCCATAACCATGATATCACTTGTCATTTCTATCACATGAAATGTAGGAAAGTAAGGTGAGTTCACAAGGAGCCAGTGGGACAACATGTGGGATTAAAACAGGCATCTCTTGAGAAGAGGAAAACATTTTTTTCCTATGTCAAAAACAAGTGCAAGGGCAATCTTCAGCTGCATGCACCAGTGACATGGTGACTTGAGGTGACTTCACTGACTGATGTGTCAGGTTTTTGACATAGGGACCAGGAAGATCTTTCATAGTAGAATTGACGCCTAGGAGATTTGGGGATTTCAGAGGACCAGGTGACCTGATAAATACTAAATATCTAGACACATGTGCCACCCACATTGTAGGAATTGAAAAACTTGCCCTAAGATAGGTTATGCTAGGACAACCCATAGGGACATAAAGTGTTTTGTTGCAATATGATGAAAGTCTGTCTTGTTACTCTGAGATTAGTAATTTCTGAGGAAAAAGAGAATTATTCAACTTGGAACTAAAAGGGATACTTAGAAATGGTGAATGATTTGGGCTAAATATGGAAATGTCAATTAAACTATAATTATTTACATTTTAAAGGCTCTAAGCAGTAATATGACTAACTGAGCAAGCTTCAAAGCAATAATAACCAACTCCCACACAAGTCACTAACACACAGCTTTTTTTACCAGATTATTAAAATTTCACACCCTCCTCAATTAAAGATGTGATCTAAAATTCATTTAATTGATGTTCAAATTCTGAGCATTTATAAATTAACCTTTTGTCAAATTTTTCAAAATCTCTCTCTCTCTCTCTTTCACACACACACACACACACACACACACACACGCACAACACTCATTCACACACACAGATACATGCACGTGTGTGTGTGTGTGTGTGTGTGTGTGTGTGTGTGTGTGTGTGTATACAAGTGTACTAGGGATCAAATCCAGGGTTTTATTCACTCTTTGCTATGCTGGATGTGTGCTCTACTACTGAGCTACATCCCATCCCAATTTTCTCTATTTTAGCAGGCTTCATTTGGTTGCCATGGCAATAAGTGTTCATTCCTCTAAGGTCAGTAAGAGGGATGAAGATGAGTTACAAGGTTGAACAATCATTATTTCATTGCCCAGGGCAGTTATTGGTCCAGTAAGGATTATATGACAAAAGATACCAGCCAGAGATGTCCAAAAATCTAACTGGGCCATAAAGGGGACTTTAAATCCTCTGATTTTAATAGTTGATGCTATGAAGGAGTACTTCCATACCTAATGTACCCTGGATGAGCAAGTGGTCAGAAGAAGTAAAGCAACAACTCAGCTGATAGCTAAAGGAAGAAACAGAGACCACTTGGACTCTTAAAGGAAATCAACTTAAAAGAAGCATTTTTACTATTTATATCAACACATTCAGTCACAGAAAGGCTTAAGTGTCCCCCCAAATCCTAAGCTTTGGCCCCCTGTTATCAAAGTATCTTAGCAAATACAAACCAACCTATGACACCCTTCTTCTTAGAGATATCACACATTCCTTCCCATAATTGTTACTAATACTTTTAATCTTATGTATCCAAGTCTGCATGGGACGTCTTTTGGGAAGTCTTTGTGCATTAACCTGACATATGCCTACTCCCATTTAGAATTGTTCATTTTAAACTAGTCTCTTAGAAATGGTAGATTCCTACCAATGACCCTTCTCTCTCTCTCCAAGGCAGTAAAACAGAGAGACTTGAAAGAAAAATGTCAACTACAAGAAAAAAAAATAGGAGAAAATAATGTATAGTAATTATAGCTCTTCAACTGATATCTAAGCAAAATCTTGTTTTGGCTTTGTCCTTTAAAATTATTATCTTTACCTCAGTTGACTATAATACTTATCCTGGGATTTGAATTAGGTACAGCTGTCCCTGTAACCATGGTTTACTATGACTCTGAGTGAAAAGTTACTTTCTATCTGGGGCTCAGTTTTTCCTCTTTTGAGAAATATAAGCAATAATATTTATTGCATAGTGCCATTTAGAGGGTTAAGTGAAGTACTGAAAACAGAAGGCTAATTATAAGTAGCCCAGTATCCAGGACATATTATTATTCAATAAACACTAAGGTTTCTTGTGATCAGTGAGAAGGAAAATGATGACTAGGATCATTTGATAAATTACATACCCACTTCAGTACATTTTAAAAATCAATCCCAAATCATGTACTTATGTTAACAGAGCAGGATTGGATGTAAAATTGACAAAGCCATATACAACACTGATATGTCAGGACATCACTTTATTTTTTCTGCACATATTTTCAGTTGTTAATTCATTTGATTCATCTATGAGGTAATGCTGTCTTCTCTCCAAACATGAAAGTGGGGAACAGAAAGAAAAAGTGATGTGTCAAAATGTAACCTTGGATAGCCAGTCAGAAAATTGAACCTCCTAACCGTCTGTATAATGTCTACTTCACTAATCCATTGCTGTAGCAAAATCATAAAATGAATATGTTCTCTCAACTTCTAGAAACCTATATATGAAACGATTTGGGTATGTAAGGATCAATGGAAGTGTTTCATATAAGTTAAAAATGATGCATTTGGGACTTAACTAGGTGAATTTATACTTAGTCCATACATTACAGATTATAGTTGGAAACCACTGTAGGAAAAAAAAAATCTGTCCAACACTTTCCTTTGTTGGATGTTGGATGAATACCTAGAGAATAATATACCTTCCCATCCTTCCCCCCTTCTTCCCTTCTCTCTTTTCCTTTCCTCCCTCTCCCTTCCTCCTTCTTCTTAGTAAGTGATCACAGCAGTTCTGAAACCCATTATGTGAGATTTTTGCCAGCTGCACATTTTCACCGTATGGGAAAAGGCATTTCGGGGGGTGGGAGGGAAAGGCGGAGAGACTTGTTCCATCGGACTCGGCAATCTTCTCCAGATCACTTCATCTTTCTAAGCCACAATTTTCAATTTTCTTACATGTGAAGAAGAGATAACAATCCCTCACTTCTCACTTCATAGGCTTGATGGTCAAATGAAACTATACATGTGAAAACAATTTGTAAACAATAAAATACCAAGCCTTGGTGAGAAATCGTTATGGGGCAGGGAGTGCAGATAGATTTGGACTTGTCTACAGAGCTCCACCTAATTGGTATTGGCGGCCAGAAAGCTGGCTCAGGTTTTAAAGGATGTGCTAGAATTTAGAAGGAAAAGGAGCTGTAATTGATCTGTGATGACTGACAAGGGAACAAGAGTGAGCATCGCCATGTGTGTGAAGAATAGTTAGGGCATTGCCCACGTAAATGAGTGGTGGCTAGAATAATGACAGGAGAGCCCTGGAAGGGAGGCAAGCCCAGGACTGTGCGCGCAATTCTTCACTTTTCTGCTTCTGTCAAATTCTATAAAGTGGTGATTACTTTAACATATTCAGTGTGTTGTCGTGAAAGTGGAATTAAACAATCTATGTAATAGAATTTAGGAAGCTAAAAAGTGGCATTCAGTAGAGATAGATGACGATTATTAGAGAATTAAGAAAATATTACACATGCAGCCATTTCCTACCACTAGGAAATACTTCTTTTATGTGGAAGAAAAAAAGTCTAATTATTTTTCTACATTAGGGGCAAAACAATACAAACCTGATGTTCTTAACTGTGTGTTAGTAAAGATATTTTTTCCCCACGTTCGATTTCTAGCTCTTTATCTGTCACTTTAAATTGGCTGTTTGACAGATGTTCAATAATTGACACAGCTTATCTTTGCCTCTCAGGCATCTTTCCTACACAATTGCCAGCATTTTGTGTTGCCATAGCAACTGTAAACATTAATGATTATTCCAACATGCCATGGGGATTTAAACACATTCTAGAAAGTTCCCCGGGGAACAAAACATATATATATATATATATATATATATATATATATATATATATACACACACACATATATATATATATATATATATATATATATATATATATATATATATCTGGCAAGAAGGAAACTGTTATATAATTTAAATTCCCTAGTTATTATACTTATTATGGATAAATACATAATTCTACTTCTGTAGTTTTACATAAGTAATGCTTTTCCTTCCCTTCTGATGAATCAAAGACTTTTTTGAGAAGTGAGAAATTCATTTTTCTCTAGTGTAAAAGGGAATTATTCATCTAGATAAATGATAAATAAGCAAAAGGGAAGGTATTTATCCTGACTCCAACTATCCTGTATACATGTTACTCAACATTATTTCACAGAATCAGGGTGTGAACTCAAGTCCCTCCATCTTAAAGGCCCAAAAATTCCAAGAGTCCATATGAAGACATTTGTCTGGACCATGTATATTATCTCCAGCTCTAACAAGTAAAGCCTAGATGGAGGCACTGCTGTCATTACTTTGAAGTAAATATTCATCTAACTGGAAAATCAATGGAATGTACATAGTACTTTCTATACATATTTCAAGCTGATAACTTGATCTAGAAAATTATTGCATTCTGTTTCCCATCCTATTATATAAAATTTAAATAAGCAATTGCTAACATTAAAAGGGAAAGACCAATGCCAGGCATGGTGGTGCATAACTTTTATCTAGCACTTAGCTGGCAGAGCCAGTCAGTTGTCCTGGTCAACATGGTGAGTTCTAGGCTGGCTAGGGGTACATAATGAAGCCTTCTCTCTCTCTCTCTCTCTCTCTCTCTCTCTCTCTCTCTCTCTCTCTCTCTCTCACACACACACACACACACACACACACACACACACACACACACGCACACACACACACACACCAAAACAAAAAACAAACAAACACCCAAAATAAGCCTCATATAAAAATCCTATACTTATATTTTTGGTTGTGAGCCCAGCCTTTAATGGCTGAGCCATTTCTCTAGCCCTGAGCAAGTGCGTCAGGATCGTGATGGGGAAGCCTACAGAGACAACCAAACCAAATTAGTGGAAACTCATGTAAGTTGGATCAATGGCTGTGGCACCCACATGGGACTGGACTAGGCCCTCTGCATGGCGAGACAATTGTGTAGCTTGATTTGCTTGGGAGGCCCCCTGGCAGTAGAATCAGAATCCATCCCTAGTACATAAGGGGGCTTTTTGGAGCCCACTACCTGTGATGGGACACTTCATGCAGCCTTGAGGCTGGGGGGGGGGAGGGGGCTTGGACTTGCCTCTATTGGATATGCCTCACCATGGGAGGCCTTGCCTTCTTGTGGGGGGGCTAGTGGAGGGTGGGTTGGGGGCAAGACTGCAGGAGTGAGTTAGGGGGGAAGGCTGGGGAGATAGGAGGAGTAAAGAGGGGGATCTTTGATTGGTGTGTAGAATGAATGAAAATTTTTCTTAATAAAAAAGAATACTTTGTTTACCTAAAAGAAAATAAAGAAATAAAAAAAAATCCCTGTACTTATAGCTTCTATGTAAAACAGTAACACCAGGCAGTATTGAGCTCGAATTTCTTCAAGACAATAACTGGGCTGAGATGACCAGTGGCTGGATTGTTTAAACGTAAATGTGGATCTCTGCCTACCTACATTACCTGATCAGGTGAAGTTTGGTGGAATACCTTTCATTTAGTACATGTGTACATAAAACCAATCTTAACTTCCATCAATTTCAATTATTTTGTATCCCTTGATCTTGTATAAAATGTGTGTGTGTGGGGCAGCGGGGGTGGGATGGGGTGGGTAGCCGATGTCTATGCTCGCCTGTGGTAGATAAAATGCTAGGTGAATATTGTTTTCTGTTCCCATCTGAGACTGTTGAATTCTAGAATCTATATGCTGATGAGGGGAAGTTTAAATGGAAAGCAGGAGTCCAGAAGAAGCCACTAAAATCTCATCTTCCTCCATGTCTTAGTTTTTACCCTTCTTAAAAAAATTACTGTGGCAATACATACATAAAATTCACCACCTCAAATATTTTGTAACTATTGTTCAGTGGTTTTAAATGTGATCATACCCTTGTCCTACTATAAGCGTCTCAGGAACATCTCTCTCACCCAAGACTGAAGTCCTGTATCCACTGAGTACATTTTTAAATTGCTCATTCAGCAAATATTAAACATATTCCTACTGTGCGCTATATATTACAGGTACCAGGACACAGGAAGAAACATTAGGGGCCATGTTGTAGAAAATTATGGTCCTGATAATCCTACTCATGAATCTACCATAGATTCTATAGAGCAGGAAACATAGTCTTTCATCCTGAAACAAGACTCTAGAGATGGGCTATGGGATACAACTATACCATAACAAGATGTTGACTGGATAGCAATTATTTTTAGCTCTGATTTCCCCCTCTTTAGCCACGACTGGTAGGCTTATCAGAATTTTTCTAATAGGAACTATTTATCTCTATCTCTCAGAGATTATATTGGTGTCTCCAGCAACAGATCCATGTTCTACATTAACCAGATTATCATTTTCTATCTGATGCTGCTTTCATGACCTTCATTTACTAGAACTGGTTTAAAGGTAGGCACATCAATCAAATTGGCATATTAAAAACAGTTTTAAAGCTTCTGTTAAAATTGCTGGGACCAGGGCAGTTGTGTTTTTTTTTTTTTTTTCCTTTCTGGGTTACTAGGCAGTGAGAGGTAGCTTGGGAACAACAAAGCTGGGTAACAGCCAACTGTAAACTCTAAGCACTTCAGACACCAAACCTAGCTGTGTTGGTGGAGATTTTCTGCCTATGAATTCCCATATTCTTAAGAAACCTTCTTTGAAGTGGAATTTGACATTACCAACCAAAACCTTCCCAATTAACAGAACTATGAGACAACCATCACAGTATTGAAGACTAACACAGAATCTTAAAAGGAGACTCCTAATATGTGTTCTACCTTCTTAAGTATTTAAAACAAAGTCCTTCCCCTTGTCCACCAGGAATCCTGCTCCTGCTCTAACATATCCATGGCCCCTCTGCTTTCATTGCTCCCCCGTTGACTTCTACCCAGCCCCTTTCTGATTAAAAATCATGTTGTCAGAAAGCCCGTGCTGAGATTGAAGATTGAAGATATAACCCCACACCTGCTGGTGTGGAACACAGCTGTGTGACCTTGAACAAATAACTTTAACCCTCTGGGTCTTGGGGGTAGTCAGGTCCATCTAGGTCAGAACTGCAGGGTAGAAATGTCAATCAGGTTGGCATTCCTTATGATGATCTCTGTAGCAGGTCCTTTCTGATGTACCCTAGTCAAGATTGAGGAGTGAGATAGAAGGGTTAAAGGGATTGTTTGTCTTCATGAAAGTTCTTGTCAAAGCACTCAGTGATAATCTGATATATATTGGGTAGTGGGATACTGGTAAATGATATTTGAGTTTGCACAGGATAGACACATGGCAGTACATCCCCCAACAGCCTAGTTATCCTGTAAAGGAGGGCATGAGGTTGCATCTGGGCCAGGGCTAAGGGCTGCAGAGTTATTTTCAGCCAGCTTCAAAAGCACAAAACAATTACCACCTGACAGGTCAATGTTAGCTGCAAGGGACAAGATACCTATAATTTTAGCATTCCTCCAGCCCTTCAGATCACAAAGTGCTGGGTGAACATTGATTAGCTGGCCCTCTTTGATGATGTCTGACCCTGGGTGCACTTGCTCTGCTTGTGGTAAGAGTATGCACTTTGTTTTTCTCTACATAAGCTTCTTAACGGAGACCTGATGAGCAAAAGGGTGATCTCAGCCCTCAGTTGAATTGGCTTATGGATAATCATATGCACCTTCTACTAACCTCTAAGGGATGGGTGCCAAGGTCAGTTTACCTCTTTAAGAAACTGGCAGGTTTATTTTTTTTATTTATTTATTTATTTTTTTTTGCAACATTTACCTTTTCTCTCCTATCTATGGTGAGGAGCTGAGAGGACAGGAAAATGATTCAGAGCAGAGGACTCTCAGATAAAAGGACAAGAATGAAATGAACATAAGACAACATATTGATATAGCAATTTAAAAACATGCACTCTGTAATCCAAGAGAATTTATATATATATTTCTATACTATGAGGTTTGTCCAAATTTTAGTATTTAAATCTGCAAAGGCATTTTTAAAAATGATTTAATCACTAAAGGCTCCCTTGGGCTGGCTAGATGGCTCAGTGGTGAAAGGTATCTGCCTCAATGCCTGACAAACTGAGTTTGATTCTTCAGAGTGGAAGGAAAAAACTGACTCATGAAAGTTGTCCTCTGACCTTCACATGCATGCCATGGCACATGTGCACACACGTACATATAGATATAATAAATAAAACAAAAAGTGTGTAGAAATTTTTAACAAAGTCATGCTTACAAGACTATCTCAAAGAAATAACAATTGATTACTACACTCAAAAAAGGCATGCTTGTTGTCACACTGTCACAATGATTGAGATGTCATGAACCAAACATCACTACCTTCGCAGCATGCTGAGATTTACTTAAAAAAATCTGTGTGATAAAAGATCTAAATGAAAAGTGTAGAAGAAGTCTGAGGAGGCACTGTAGCATGAACACTAAGAGCATAAGCCTCCACCAAAGCAGATTTAAGTTCTAAAAATGGCCCAGTTCTCAGTCATCTGCTCTCTCTAAGTCTCACATGAAAAATGGGGATAATAATTGGACTTTTCTCCCAGAATTATTCTGTGGATTTTACTTCCTTTGCTGTTCTCAATATGTCTGCAACACGATTACAATTCTTGGTTTCTAAAGCTGTTTTCAAAAATGTAAAAAACAAGCTGTTGAGATGGCTCAGCAGGAAAGGGAGCTTGCCGCAAAGCCTGACAACCCAAGTTCAACCTCAAGGACTCACATGGGAGGAAGAGAGTACTGACTCCTGCAATTTGTCCTCTGACCTCCACACACATGCCACAGCAGCATCAATAAGCTGTGTCCCTCCCCGTAGTAGGACAGGGTCGAGAAAAATGGCTCAGACCAGTTGCCAAGACATGCACATAACGTACTCCTTATAAGCCAACCTAGAGTCTGCGTGAGGGCCGAGCAACAGGCGCTGTTAGAATTCCTGATGATGCTCAGCCAATGAGGGATGACCACCCAATGCCACGAGATTGCAACACAGACTGGGTTCTCGGAGGAGGGTATATAAGGCCTTCCCCGCTATTAAATAAACGAGTTTTTTGTTTGCCTTCAAGTGACTCCCAGAGTCTGTGCCCTTGTCGCCATGCCTTCTGACCCCTCCCCCAAGGGAGCCCTTAGAATCCAGCTACACCTCCCTACAAGCAAATTAGTATAAAAGTGTAAAATCTCTCTGATTATACATTTGTAGGGTTTGAAACTTGCTGGTGAACTGAAAAACTTGGTTAGAAGTCAAAAAGAAATGTCACATTTACATCTGAAATATTTCATGAAATCAACTCAACTCATTGTTTATTTCTCATAGTTTGTATATTAACACTAACTTATATATGTTTATTTAATATTAGATAAATGTACTCCACCAATATTTTGATATAGTGCCATTGTATTCCCTATCATTTACCTATTTGCTTAAATTTTGTAACTCATTGGAGTTGCCATTTTCAAATAATCTATTCATCATGTGTATCCATTCTCATTTACAGTTTTATTTCCCTTAAAAAATAATGTATAAAATGATACATGTACAGACTCATGTTGAAGTATGATTTAAAATTGTTTTATTTAAAAATATTTATCTTGCCCAAGGCACACTTACTTATTAATTTATTTTATTGACTTATTTTTCTTGAGACTTCTTCAAGGATTTCACATAGCTTTTTGAGAAATGGCAATCCTTTTAAAACTATTACTTCATATAATATTTAATGTATAAGAAAAGCTGGCATAAATATGTTTGAGAAAAAGAATGTCTGATTCATGAAAGTATACAATTGCCTTATCCAGCAAAAGAGGGATATTTGTGAGCAACCTCAGCCATGAACCTTCAGCTATGGGGTGCCTCTATTTACCCAGAGTGTTAGTAAAGGGAAGGTGGGTTGGGAGAAGCTCTTCATGCCTTCAAAAATAATTACATTCTTCTTTACTATCTCTTACACAGACTCTTGCTCATTAGATGCAATTCTCACTGAAAATCTCTGCCCAGGCTTCTACAAGGGCATTCAGAGATGTGTTGCAGTTGGGGTCACTTCCATTAAGCAAGCGATCCTAGTGGTATGCTTTACAGGTATGATGGCTGATCAAGGAATGATAGAGATGGGAAAGTAGGTTGCTTCTTTCTTTAAGTAGCTTGTGTTACACATTTGATCATAACAATGAGAAAAGTAACTAATACATATCCTCAGCTGATAGTAGAACTAGCATTTCTAAAACTCAGACAGCATTATTAGGAACAGCCTTTGCCAGGCAGCAGCAAATATTTTATACTGACTTAACTTCTTAGTTCCACAGCCTAATATAGCCATGGTGACTTTAATATAAAATGTTGTAATTACAACCATGAAATTTCTCACTCTGAATAAACACAATTCTCAAATAGGAGCCTTCTGTCATGTAGTGCTAAACACTACTAAGAAAACAAAAGCAACAGAATGACAAACACTGTTTTAGAAAATTCAGAAGAGGTGAAAATGAGCAGAGATCTGAAATGAAAAGTTGCAAGCCTTGGAGTCTGAGGGGGAGGTGTTTTCAAAACAAGAGAACAGGCCGAAGGCCACACTTCTAGCAGGCACAAGTTGTATGTCCTTGTGAAGTAGTCTATGGATGAAAGAAAGCTATGCAGAGATTGAGACTATAACCAGTGTCCAGTTTAGGGGGGGACTGTTGATTTGGGGTTTAGAGAGAATTGGACTTGAAAAATAAACTTATTTGGATCATTGTAGCATATGACTATGTCAGAATAGGAAGCAACTTCAGTTTAGCGTAGAATCACAATAAGTATACTGGAATCTCTGCACTGTATGTGAACATACCCATGCTTCGGAAAACTGAGTCAAAGGCCAAGTCTACTCAAAAGTAACCTCAAAACATTATTAATTCCTGTTTATGTATGTGCACCATGTGTGTGAAGGTGCCCTTGGGACCCAGAAGAGGGTTCAGATCCTCTGGAACCGGAGTTACAGGCTCATGAGAGTGCTGGGAACTGAGCAGAGGTTCTATGAAAGAGTAGAGGGAAGCCAAGCAGTCTCCTTGTCACTGAGCACAGATACAAGAAGAATCTCATTTGCAGAAAAACCATAGTGTCATTATTTTACTATTCTTTACTATTCTTACTTAAGATCGCAAATACTTTACATTGAAAAAATTTACACAGTGGATTTTTTTAAAGGAAGGAGAAGATGAAGCAAGTATAATCTGGAGGAATAGGAACAGAGATAAAAAAATAAAAAGGAAAAAAAGAATGGTCAGGACTTACCTGTATGTAGGTACAATCTCACATTCTTTTTTATGGACAAAGTTATCATGGACTACCTTTTTGGGTTTGGTGTGTGGCACTCTTATGAGGCAGAATGTTATCTCTGTGAGTAGGAAAAGATGTTATGGTAAAAATGACCATTATTAGTACCTGGCATCTGCTGAGAAGTAACTACACTTGTTTTTCTGAGAGCAGTGACTTTTGCCACCAGGCTTTTCCTGTCAACTCTAGAATGGAAATCTATAAAAAAATGTAGCAAGGAACTGTTTTTGATATGGGCATCCTCAAAGTTAGGAAGTTCCACACATACCTACATGAATTTAAGTTTGGTGTGCAAGTGTTCCTGAGATAACACATGGAAAAACAGAATTTTAAATAATGTTTTTGCATTGCTTTTGGGACTACTTAGGGGCTCCTACTGAGCACAAACATCTGGCCTGTTCTGTTGGCATGCACTATCTTGATGTTCAGTGAATCAGATGCCAAGTGTGACACAGAGTAATCAAATTCATTTGATGATCTAGTTGCGCTGAAGACAGAACTCTTGGGTTCGTGATGGCAATTTGCTATTCACCTTTGATAATCGTTGCTATTCACCCTTATGCTAACTAGGCTTTCTGACTCTTCCTCATTCTCTATCATCTCACATCTGCCTTGCTTTGCTTTAACCTCAGTGTGGTCTCTGAAATTTTTAGAGGCCTATCCTAGATTCTGATTTCCTATGGTAACCTCACATGGGACATGTCAAAAGAAGCAATGAACTGCAGTATTTATGAGCTTTGGAGATTTAAACATTTATATATAGAGTCTTTGTTAGTTTTGATCAACTTTCCTCTTTTCTTTCCTTTCCCCTTCTCTTTCCTGTTTTGTTTTGGTTTTTTGAAACAAAGGGAAACAGTGAACTTCCAATTTTCTTTTTCTAGCTCTAAATCCTCCCTTATTTTTACCTGTATCTAATATAAATTGATAGTACATAATCCTGCCTGAGTCACAGAAGTACTTTTGATTTACTTCAGAGAATTCCTTTAAACCATTAATTGGAAAATAGATGTTGACAACGTAGTTAGTTGTCATATCATAGGACAATTCCTTCACAGAAATAATGCTTTCAAAATAATTGGGCTCTCTCTCCAGTGATCCAACATAAGAATTAGAAAAATATCTATTAAATAAAAATTTAGGGTATGTGTGGCACTGTGTATATGTAAGGAGTAATATATATATAACATATATATTTTTTAGCTGTCACCAACTAGGGAAAGAATGTCATTAGTTTGACACTCACTCATCACTTAGCATTTCCAGGAACATCATTTGAGAGAATAATATTCCTGGTTTAAATTTTATGAACCCCCTATGAGTTACAGATGCCAGATGCCTCTTCTTTAGCTGTCTCTCAGATGACAGGCCCAGTGGCACATAAAAGGAGAAGCATGGGTGTTCGGGGTTGGGGATTCATGGCTTACGGAGGAACAGTCCATTATTAATGGAGAACATCTCAGAGTAGTTAATGCACAATGTCAGACTTTCCAACTTGCGCACAGTCCCCTTGGGAAGCGGTGCTGACAGATGTGTTGAAGGCAGAACTACAAGTAGAACAGGTAGTCAGCAGGGGATCATTAGTTCGCTTCAAGATCTGGGGCTCCTGGGTGATTAAGAGGTAACAGCTTACATGAGCCACGCATAAATTACACATCCCAGGATCAACACCCAAACTGCTTCTTCATTGCTTTTTTTTTAACCTGCACAAAGCATAGGGCCTCAAAGGCAAACATATCCTATCAGTCTGTCAACAGACTCTCAAAACTTTACTATTTCCCCTATCTACAAAAACAACCAATGCTTCCGTTCATTTGTCTTATGATAATCCATTTATATTGTGAATATCAGTTTCTATTGAAATGGAATGGGAATGCGATAGAGTACATGAAGTAGGGTGACCACAACTCTGTTTAAAGACACGTGTGTGCAGCGAAGAAGAGATCTTTTAAAGCTAGGATTAGGGAGGATTAATTTTAGTCCTATCCACTTCGCTCCTTTAACAAGTCTGCTCATTGTCATTCTGATCATTTCAGTAGAGCTGCATGAGAGCTTATGTACTTTAAGCTTAATGGATCTACTCTGAGATCCAAATTGGGGCGGTTATACATGGTGCTTAACGGTGGAGTGTCTTCTGTTAGGCTTCTTCAGCAAAGCCTTTCTTGGTAGGAAAACTGACAGAACAGGCCACTACAGCACGCTGAGCCCTGACCCTCTGCATTTAATTGACACTTGACTCTTCACTGTTCATGTCCTCTCTGGAATGTTGGTACAAGCTGAGAAAACTTGTGTTAATTACATTTTCTGCTCTTCAAGACTACTGCTGGGTACGTAAGGTTTTGCTGGAGCTTAAAAGTTGTCCAGTGGAAAGCAAAGGTGGAATGCTATCTCCTATAAACTCAAACACTACATACTTCAGATGATACCTGCTTGCAGCCTTTGGCTCAAGGGACTGTTCCATCCTCCCTTTTTGTTTCTTTGGTTGATTTATAGTGACAAACTGCACATTCCTCCAGTTAAGCAGAAAAAGACAACAGAAGCTCTGCAATCTAGAACTTTTGTTTCCTAACCTGAAAGTGAACCAGTAGCCTTGGTGTCACGCACCTGTCCAGAAGCAATTTTCTTAACTCGACTGGGCTGCTTCGACATCAGGGACTGAGGACACATATATGCATATGTACATACATGTGTGAGTGTGTATGTGTGTGTATGTGTGTGTGTGTGTGTGTGTGTGTGTGTTTGTGTGTCTGCATGATTCAACACAGAAAGCCCAGCTGTCTGAGAATTGCTGAGTGCTGATTCAATGTAACTCACTGAGCACTCGCCGCAGAGATTTTGAACAGCTTCAGGCAGAAGTAAGGTGGAATACTGCCAATCCAGGAATTTTTAGTGTTACCCGTCTCTCAAGGCAAGGCAGCAAGTACAGCTACGTTAACCTGGGTATACAGAGAGAATGATTTTTGAAAGAAAAAAAAAGGGCAAAAGTCTAGTATCAGACTTATACTGTAAGTGCTTTATGCACTCAATCAGCACTCTGGCCCCTATGTTTAGATTTTAATATATAATTTTGATTTTATGCTTTTAATATGAGATACGGTTAGAATTTTGACAATTTTTGGTGGGAAGAGGATGCTTGTTTTGAGATATTTGTACTTCTGAAATCCCCCCTCTCTATATGTACACTATTGTACACCCTGACCAGAGCCTCCCTCCCTGCTCTCTTCCCGCTCCCTACTCCCACCTCCCATCCACCCTGTTCCTCAGAATTGCTTGGGAATATCACATTTACTTAATATTTCAGGGATTTTTTTTTCTGTCTATAAGATGGATTCTAAGTGTTTGTAAAGTATGTAAAATATTGCCTGACATGTCTACAGTGTGTTCCTAACATTCACATGTGACATCATTGCTTCGTTTGCTGTCTTTTTCAAGTTCGGATGCCAGGATTAATCTAGTTTCATATGATAAGCCTCTGACTTGTCTGTTTCATCTTGTCTTTGCTCTGACACAAATTATTTGGCAGAGGAATTACTGCAAAATTTGAAAGATCTCCCTTATAAAAATCTATTTCCTAGAACGCTTGGAAAAAGTAAATCCTTGACAACTTTCAGTTCCTTCATGATAATTGGTCTAGTCGAGTTTTCCTGGTTTGGTCTCAGTAGATTGTTCACTTATCCAGAGGTTCAAATGGTCACTGGATTCTCCATAGTTTTCTCTTTAGAGTTTAAGTCTTTTATACAAAATTGCTTGTTCTTTTTCATCCTGATGTTGTGAATTTGTATGTCTCTTATGTTCTGAATTTTATTTCAGGAGAATTGCCTTAGATATATTTTTCCTATCTCTCTCCAAGATTCTCTGGAACATCTCATGGGCACTGTTTGTAAATTTGATAGATTTGTCTCTTATCTTCTTTTATTTCATGTCTCTTGGGTTTGTGAATTTTTTTAGAACTTTATTAGGCACATACTTGTTTTTGATTTATTGAGACTCTAGCTGGGGAGCACAGCTACTTGTATACTCTTGACCAAAGACTGGTCTTTCTCTATTCAGGGAAAGCCATCCTCTTTGTCAAGCAGCCTCAGGAAGAACCAAAGGGATGCAAATGGGGCTCCTAGGGGTGAAGTGGTGCGCCTGACAACCCAGTCAGATCAGTGTCAGCTGAATCAGCACTGACAATCACTGGGATGGCATATGTTGCAAGCATATCACTTTCTCATCCTTCTAGCAGTTCTTGGCAATGAATTTTAGGAGACCGAGTCACCTCAGGATAAACATCTCATATATTCTGCACGTATAGGTACATCTGTTCTCATTTATGTCATGTTGGAAACATTTTTTTTCTTTGACATCTTAGATAATAAAAGTATGAGTTGAAATTTGCACAGGTTGATTTCTTTGTAATTTATTGTGCTGTTCTACGAAACTCATCTATAATTAGTTGTTTATTTAATTACATTATGGAAAAACTAAACCTTATCAAATATGATTTTAATTTTGTTCATTTTTATTTTAATATGGAACCAGTTTCTGTAAGAATTACAGAGGCAGTAGAAAAAGAAGTGTGTAAACAGGGCTGGGGCTCTACTCAGTTGTTGCCTAGAGTAAGTAGCATCCCAGCTTCAATCTCTAGTGTCACACAACTACAAAAACATTAAATAAGTCTACATGCATTATACTAAAAGGGCAATCTTATCACAATATTAAAATTTATCTTTTCACTTTTATTTACTTGATCAACCAAGTTAAATAACAAGTATGGTCTAGAAATACCTCTTTGTATATCTAAGTAGTTTTATCTTTGAGACCCTATGCTATAAATAATGAAAATAAAATGTCAACTTGGTGATTAGGGTTTTGGCCTGCAATTACCTTTTCATAATTAAATGTTTTTGTACTTGACAAATACACTTGTAATTTTATCATTTCTTTTTACAATTTGTTGTTAGTAGAATAGGTATTTTATACCTTCATCTTTTGGTTAGAACACATATATACCCAACTCTGAGTTTAGTATGTTTAGTATAGAAATTAAATGCTTAGCTATTTTGCTATAAGGTATATAGTAGTCTGCCTGTACTAATTTTCTGTATAATTTTTCATTTATGCCTTGTTTTGCTCACCATTATTTTCTCTGGTTAGAATACACCTATTAGTCTTTTGCAGTGGTTCTGGCACTTGTACCCACGGCCTTGTGCATGCCAGGTAGGGATTCTAACATGGGACTACGTCTCTAGTTTATTACTTAACTGGATTTTACTGTTTTGTAAAGTTGAAAGATATATCTGTTTATATTTTTCCATAATCCTGGATCTTTTTTCCTATTTATTAAAACAAACATTAATAGTGTTTCACTCTCTCTGAAAGAAGAAAACACAATTCTACTACTCAAAGTGGGTACAAACTGCAATGGAATGTTAAGTAGGCCAAGGCATTAAATAACAGGGTATCATGTATTATGCTGAGTGTATGCCTTTATCAATTACTTTGATTACATATAAATTGGAACTTTATTCCCCAATTTCCATATTTATGAAGTTTCTGATCATTATACTTTCATACTGAATTCTGTATCAAAAACTTATCTAGTAAGTCATGCTTATCACTAATTCAATTTTCTGTAATGTTCATTTGACTTTTTACTGACTCTGCATTGCAGACTTTAATTCTTTTTAATCTTTGCCAGCTCTTTTTAAGCCTCACTCTGTATTACAGTCAACTCTCTACATTAGTGCCCTCATTGCATAGAATTCTTGCTGTTGTTTTTGTGCTTGGTTGAAAATATAACAGGGATGGATCTTTCAGTCATCTTGTGTTTTCTGGTAGCACCCTTTTCATGCAGTTCTTGGCTTTGTTGAGTATCTTTAGTCAATGTCTCGTATTTCCTTTTTTTTTTTTTTTTTTTTTTTAACCATAGTGAATTTCCCAAAGTCACCTTGAATTTTTAAAAATTTAACTCTTTATAAATACATGTTATAGTTCTATCTACGTCTTTAGTTCTTCAACCATCAAAGGACATGCCCCTTTGTTTCTCCGAAGTGACTACACTGAGTTGCCAGACTCCCTTTGTTAGATCCTAAGTTTGAAGTAGTTTGTCAGCTGTTTTCTGTTTCTGAATTACTATTATCTGGCTATGAGTGATTTGGTAAGATTATAAGAAGCCATAGTAGGATTTTTCTATTGCTCCATAGCTTCCTTTCAGAGCAAACCACAACACATACCCTTGAGTCCCATACTAATATCCTACGGCAGCTTTTAAAAATGATTTGTTATTTGTAACTGTGTATGTGTATGTGTGTGTGGTGATATCTTATTTGTATGTTAATAAATCAAGTTGCCTGGAGATCAGAGGTCAAATCGAGCCATAAGCAGAGTCAGGCAGTGGTAGCACATGACCTTAATCTGATCACATGGCAGGCAGAGTCTCTGTGTGGTCAAGGACACAGCCAAACATGGTGACACAAACCTTTAATTCCCAGTACTAACCATAGAGACCTGGAGGTCTGTATAGACAGGCAATGATGAGGAAGTTATGTGGTTGGGTTTAGAACTAATGAGAAGGCAGAACAGAAAGACAATAAAAAGACAAGTCAGACAGGAAGAAGCTCTCTCTGGGGAAGTGACAGCGGCGAGGTGGTAAGATAAATAGTTGTGACTCTCTGATCTCTTTGGCTATTTACCTCTGTGTTTGGCTCTGTGTTTCTTACTTACTAAGACTCTTTAGAATTTCTATGTGTGTGTGTGTGTGTGTGTGTGTGTGTGTGTGTGTGTGTGTGTGTGTGTGTGTGTGAGTTCAGGTGCCTGTGGAGGCTAGAAGAACACATCGAACTCCTTGGAATTGGTGCTATAGGTGGGTGGGTGTTGCTTGACCTGGGTGCTCGGCACAAACATGGTTTCTTTGCAAGAGCAACACATGCTCTTCTTCATGGAGCCATCTTTACAGTCCTCAATGTCAACCTCTTTGTGACAACCTACATCCATAAGCCTTACACACTGTTTTTCCATTTACCCTTTTCCCTTCTATTTTTAGATGTAAACTTTATAAATCTTCTTACAGGAAGCACTGTCACTCCAGTATACATTGTATTTCTTATTTCATAACAGTCACTGAACCTGTTCCCTACTTCTTCCCTCTGACACCCAAGAGCAAATATCTCAATATGAGTATTTGATCAACTTCATATATAACAAAGCATGAGGAGCCATTCTATGTTGTTTAGTTTTGTATGTGCTGTGTCTTCTATTTGTTTGGTATCTGATGGGTTCTGCCAAAGTCTCATATTTTAACTCAGTAAGGTACTCTAACCTCTTCATCTTTGAACTCCTAATTTATATTCTCTGTCACATCCCATTGGACCTGAAATAAGTTAAAGCTTTACATTTGAAAGAAATTTTAGCTACATGTCTTATACCTACGAAAGGACTTAAAGGTGTCATATCTCCCTTCATTTGCAATAAGAAGAAATATGACACTTAAATGACCTACTTTTTTTTGGAATTCTTTATATTTTAAAAATTAACCACTCTTCAGTGTAAAGTATTGCACACTGAGCTTCAAGTGCTTACAGCTGAAGTATGATGGTATTTCCTAGGATTTCCCTGGAGGGTGAGTTGGCTTGAAGGAATTAAAAAGCATGTGCATTCCTAATTGCTTCAGAAGGTGCAGATTCATTTGGATATTTTCTTTATTTAAAGCAATATTTTATGTGTATGGTTCTTTTACCTCCTTGCATGTAGGTATGTATAACATGTGCATGTCTGGTGCCTATGGAGGGCATAAAACTGAAGTTATGCATAGTAACAAACTACCATGTGGGTGCTGGAAACTGAACCTAGATCCTGTACAAGAGCATCAGGTGCTCTCAGTGTGGAACCAGCTCTCCAACCTCTTACAAATATTGTTAAAATACTCATCTATAGCCCTACCAACAGAATATGCTTGATCGCATCTAAAACACTACATTATCAACTATAACTACCTCTCCAGCTGTGCCTGCCATATGGATTTATGAATTCCTGTGGAGTATTATTATGACATATTCCCTTTTCCAGGGGTTCATTTTGACAGTGAAGATTGTGATAATGTGTTAACCTGCAACTAACTAATGTGAGAAAAATGGGGTATGTTTCAGTGAGAAAAGGGATGAGTTTTCTTAGCTCAGTGTGAAATGGAAACGTGTTGTTTTGTGAAGAGTCAGTATTTATCTAAGATGTCATGGTTACTCTCCAAATCAGGCTCTGAATTAAAGACCTGGCATAGTTAATAATGCCAGGAGAACTGGTCCCTTTATAACCACTACACTTTATTGGAATCTTCTACTCATTCTACATATAGATATACGTCAAAATCCCAAACCAAAAGGTTAACTCAAATGAGCTAAGTTTGCAGCTAGCTCTGTTGGCATGCCCATAGGTCCTAACTCAGAAGACCAAAGTATGAAGACTGCTAATTCAAGGCGAGCCAGCGATACATATTGAGACACTGTATCAAAACCATTCTCTAACATTATGTTTGTCCTTGATATATAGGCAGTTAATTAAATGTTTTAGAAACAAGTATTCAGGCACTATATAGAATCATAAGGCCTCATACTACCTTTCACATTTGTTGTCAATCTATTTTTTATGTATGAATATTAAAATCAGTTGCTCAAATGGATAGTGTTTTAGTCTTTAAGTTTGTCTACAATAATAATTTTCTTCCTAGACACCTGAAAACTAACACAAGGAAGTTTTAAAACATCCCAAAATGAAACATATAATGATATTTACATGTGAAAATGTCACATTGAAATCTATTTCTTTGTGTGTTGGCCAAAATTTAAAAATGAAGAAAATTGGTTAACTTCTTACTTGTGTCTAAGATTCACAAGCTTACAACTTTTAACTGTGGAAAACACTTAGTCTTTGGGTACTTTCCCAGAGACTATTTCTAAACTTCTATAACTCTGCCGACAATTGCTCACTGTCCTGTGTAATTCATTGTAACATCATGATACAACGACCTGACAATGCTGAAAATGTAACCAAAGAACTGCTCATTTCTTTTGTTCTTTCTTTCTGTATTTTTTTTCCAGCTGAGAGTCACAGGTCTATTTCCAGCAAGCATTAAAATAAGAATGGTTCCCACAGATCCTGCAGTGAATGCACACTGGTTATTTAGAGATGCTCAGTCAGGTTCGTGTTGTTGAAAGATCAGTGTTGATCACTTGGTCTGTTCTTGCTGCCTCATCCCTGGTAGTGCTCTACTGGAAACACAGTATGTTTTCACATCTCCAGATTCTTCATGTCCCAACTAGCACCTGTGCTTCAAAACAATTATTATCTTTCGCTGCTTTCTAGGGTGAGAAGCTCCACATAGGAAACCTTGGCGTTAAGTAGGGCTTCATGAAATGATCAGCAAGTGTCAAGCTATAGAACATAGAAATAAACTCATATACCTTAATCGATAGTTATTGAATCAATATAGTTTTGTTCAATAGTCTGAGAGGGTAGTTTCCTTTAAAAATTGCAAAAATACATTTAAAAAACTTTTTTCTACCTTTTTGCTCCTTCTTTGTTTTGTGTAAATTATTTCATTTCTTCCATTGGAAAGAAACAAGGGTTCTATTTAATGAAATATTGCCTCAATTATCCACTTTCTGTTCTTGACAATTACTATGTACTTTACTTATAGGCATGTTTAAGATGTTTTATGGATATAGATTTAAGCTAAATCTATAAGGAATGTCTCTATTTTCTTTTTAGACATAACCCTACACACATACACATCCACACACACACACACATACACAAACAAACAAAAAACAACAACAACAACAAAAAACACCTCAAAGGGATTATTTCCAGTTGGATTTTTAGAACTACAAGCCCATTGATCAATTAGAAAAGGACCTTACACATTAATACTAAAGGAAAATGGTAATTTATAAAGTAAAATTTTAACTCCAAGGTTGAAGAACATTGAATGAGACAAAGAAGATTGTGGACCCTTCCTATATTCTGGCCTACACATACATTTAACTTTGATTCCATTATGACCAGAAAAAGAACATAATTCAATACTTTGTGTGGTTTCCTTACATCTTTCACAACATCAACTAATTGTTAGCAATCATAATCATTTAAAAATCTTCTCACATTTTGCTCAATTTCAAATGACATAAAATAAATGGAAGACAATATTCTTCAGTCTATTTAAAAATAATTCAACATTATTCAAAATATTTTAAATTATTTAAAATATCTCTGAAGCTGGGGATATAACTCAGTGGCAGAACAGGTTGCCTAGCATGTGAAAAGAGTTAGGTGTAATTTCTAGTAACACACACACACACACACACACACACACACACACACACACACACATGCACCCTTGGCTCCTCTTATGTCCACATGCCTGTTTTTTCCCCTAAGGAAATGAAACAGAATCTAGACACAGTGAATAGAGAATACAAACATAACAGAGTACACTGACCTTAACCCTCCTGACAACCATGGCAGTTTAACTCAACTGTCATTTTGAGTCTGAGAGAGCAACTTTCAAATCTAAAAGAAATGGCTAAGTCAGCATTTTAATAAAGCCACAACAGTGCAAACCACTTTGTTAATAATAGATGTAAACCCTAGATGAATCACTCAGGAGACTTAGCTGAAAAGTATATGCCTGCTTATGAGCTGTTTCATGAGGGTAAGTCAAGAATCATATATATTTTTAAAAGTAGTTTATTGATTTCATGCTTAAGCAAATGAAAATGACAAAGTTAATAAAATTGTGTTTCTAAGTTTTAGTTGGGTGAATTAATACCATGTTTTTTTGTATCTCTCTACTCTATTAATATTTGAGTTTATAGGTCAAATGTGAATTCCATTCTGCTGCCTTAATATTGTATGATGAATGAGAGCCCTGCTTCAAGTCAAGTTATGGGAAAAAGAGCCTGTAAGTTGACTTAGAGAAAGGAGAGGAAATAAGGTGGAAGTGGAAGGATTGCTTTCTGAGAAATATTGTCAGTTGTTCAAACCACAGGGCATCAAATCCAAGATTCAGTTAGGCTTATGTTAATGTGTGGTATGATTCAATAAATGAGGACCAATAAATAGGTATCTTAGGTATCAATAATACTGCAGTCAAAAGACAGGGTATTATGGTTCAAGTTTTAGACTGGAACTAAATTGGGATCTGGATAGGGAGATGGAGCAACAGCTGCCAGATCTTGTTGCCCAAGCATGATGATCTTTTTCAGGATCTCAGCATCTACATAAAAAGCTGGGCATGGCCATTCTTGTATAACCCAGACACTATAGGTGGCAAACACAGGAGGGTCATTTTGGCTTGCACGCCACCAGCCTAGCTTCACTCAGTGAGAGGCCCTGTCTCAAAGGAATAAGGAAAAAGTGATGAAACAGGATACCCATGTCTTTCCATGACCTCCACACAGGCACATAAGTGAGACAAACACACACACACACACACACACACACACACACACATCAATATGAGATAAAGTACAATAGTACATCATTGGGTAAGACATGAAGACAAGAGGTAATCTGAAAATAGTAAAACAAAATGTGTTGATAATTGAAGCAAATAAAGCTGTACTTGATAATCTAAAGTTATAAAGAATTGCCAGGTAATAGGATCAGGCATGGGGAAGGCAGTGGGAATGAGGTATAAAGTGGAGAGTCAGGCAGCTTGACTACAATGTAGATGTCTTTGTGATTATTCTGGGTTCAGAGGATATTACATTTTAGCACAGTAAGATTACTCCTGGCTCAGAAACATGTCAGCCTAGCTTGAACTGAGCACATAACTGGATGAATCTAATCCTGGGGATGGTGTATTAGTGCTGAAAGCTGAGTAGGTATGAGAGGATAGTACCAGCAGCTAAAATAAGGAAATACAGCTCAGAGAAATTATATAATCAGCCTAAGACCACAGTAGGGCAATAGGAAAGAGCTAGGGCTACAACATGGGTGTCCTACTTTTCCATCTTTATTCTGTCCTTTAGTGATTACAGAGCAGTCCAGTTGAAATAGCTACAGTGTGGGAAGGCATGCTGATTCTTTTAGAACTCTCAGTATAATCCATGTGGATATGCCCAGATCAAGGAGAACTGACAGAATCCTGGAGAGGCTTACACCAGAAAGGTTTTCCTGGGTCACATGTTACTTTTGTAATATACAGACATCAGTTTTCTAGCCTGGCTGTGTATTATATCACATATGGGACTTTAAAAATTACTCAGGATGCCAGAGAGGATCTGTGTCTCCAAGAAATTTGGATTTAAATGACCTGGGGTAGGGCCCAGTGATTCCTAGCATGGACAGAACAACACATATTTCCATTTTACCCTCTGTAAAAAGGCGATGTGTCCTAGTCTACCATAGGGCATTGACCACTGTGTGCCCCCACCTAATTTCATTGTTTTATTCTCCTTATTCATAAAATGCATGTGCTTACTTCTTCTAGATTGAGCATCAAGAGAATATAAAAGCAGTATAAACACCATGAAGAATTCCACAGATGGTCTCTTGAAAGGTCCATGTGTCTGATGTCTGGGAATGGGATCTAAGTTTTTTAGAGGTATGCTCTGAAAAGATGCAACCAAGAAAATTCTAGCTAGTGTCTTTAAGTGGAAAGCAACTCTAGTGCCACAATTTTGTTTCTTTTTTATACTCTAAGGAGCCAGATTTTTATTGACAGTAGCTCAGTGAAAGATGGCCAGTCATAAAACACTACTGAAGATGAATGAATACCTTGGAAATGATAGTCTTAGGTATTAATTTTCCTTGTCTACAGCCAAAGGAATGCCTGAAGGCAAAGACAAAATCTAAGGTGATTATATATATACTTTATTTTAAAATCTTAAAAAAATTATGTGTGGCATAAGCATGTGTGTTTTTCCATGGATGCCCATCCAGAAGGAGACCACAGGTTGACTTCAAATGGCTTTTTCCATCACTTTCCACCTTATGTTTCAGTCATTGTCTCTTACTGAACCTGAAACTCTCCATTTGGCTAAACTGGCTGGCCAGTGAGCCCCCAGGATCCACCTGTCTCTGCCCCTCAATGTTGAAGTTATGGACACATACCACTGTACCCTACTTTTATGTGGGTGCTGGGGATTGAAGTTTAGGGCCTCAGGATTACACAGGAATCACTTTGCCCACTGAGCCACCTGTCTAGCCCTACATATATTTTTCATAGGGGAATGTCAGCAATTCAGCTTGGATGATGTGGAATCAAAGGATTCCATCCCAGCAAGGCTGGCTGGCCCTACAATGGTTTTGGAGAACAAGATCAAAGTGACTGGATCTCGAATCTAGTCCTGCCTCAGAGCCAACTAGTTTTGGACAATGATATACTGGAGGACTCAACCCCAGTTCTATGGCATCAGACTATCCTTGAGAAATGGTTGGACACTATGGGCCATAAGAGATTTCCTAGATGAGTCTAAAGCTACCTGTCTATGCTTGGCCAGAGAGGTAAGGTGTGTGTGGGAACCAGAAAAGTAGCTCTGGGTTTCTCAAACTTCAGTGTGCATGTGAACAGTGGGAAACCTTATTAAGAGCAAGATTTGGTTCAACTGGCCCTGCGTGGGATTTGAGACTTTGCCCTTATTATAAATTCCCAGGTGAGATCGCTGCTGCTGCTTTTGAGTAGCAAGGACCTTGGTCTCAAAAAAAAAAGAGACTCATATCTCCCTCAACAAATAGTTGATGGATTTCAATGATGAATAACCTGGGGACTTAATTACATCAGAAGGAAACATCACAAAACACCTCATTTTAATCCAATTTAACAAGAGCTTGGCTAAAGGTCATGAATACCTGGTGCCAAACGACACAGGGGGTGGCAGAATTAAAGGGAACATTCCAGAATCCAGAGATGTCTGTTTCTAATACAAAAGAGCACCTAAGGACAAGCAGAATCCATCAGACTTATTTCTTTTCTTTTCTGTCTCTGTGTCCCCATTTAATGGTAAAAATCTATGTAATGACTTACATATGAACATATATATATATAAAGTTAGACACACACACACATATATATACATTGAGATGACAGTAATACTACCACACTGACTTACAGAACAGTAAAAGTATATGCTTCTCAAGACAGATTATCTGCAGCTCATTTCTGTGTTACCTTCTGAAGGTCTAGCAATGCACACTTTTTGAAACAGGGTGAGCAGTATCCCTTACAGTGGATTTCATGGCATTATTGAGTATCCCACTGGTACAGTAAGAGGCTGAGTCATTTCCTTCACCCTGCGTGATATGCTACAATCGAAACTAGGATGCCATATGCTGAGTCTAAAATGCTCAGTAGGTCCAGTAACTTTTGGTGATTCTGCCAGCTTTTAGGTAGTATCCAGGCTGCAAAAAAGCATGAGAAAATTGTAACTTCAGTCTGCATTGGAGGTTTCTGAATAGAGGGGAGATTTCATCAGCTAATCATTAACTCTACTGGACAAAACAGAGAGATGTCTGACATGCTCTCTTACAACCTTCAAGATCCTCTTTGTTGTTTTCTTGAAAATTTCTAGCCTGCGTCTGTCTTGCTCACAGCGTTACTATGTGCATGGCTTCTAATAGAGCCCATAATGAGAATATTTATTTCCTTGTCTTTTACCATCAAGACTGTCAAGAATGTCAGAACAGCTCAAGGAGGTAGATTTCAGAGATGCTGACTGCTGCCAATGGAGACAGGCACATTTCAGAAGTCTATGGCAATTTTTAATAACATTCTCTGTGGGAAGAGGGGAGGAGTTAGGCACCTCCTCATCAGGCAAAACAGCCTCCTCACTTCCCCATATTGTGTCTTCCTTAGTGCTATCAGTGCAGCAGGGAAGAGAGGTACTTTAACATACACCTCTAAGATAAATTGTCAGAGTCAATGTTGTGTTACAGAAGCTTAATGCTGTGAAGATGTTCATAGAGGAAATTAGCAAAACCCCAATCTTTATTTTAATCAGCTTTCATATTCAGAAAGAGCTAACCTGAACAAATTTCACTCAAATCAAAACACATTTCTATGGTTAACTGGTTTCCCTTATGAAGGACAGACCTTCGATAATGCAAACACACTTAATAAAGACATTCATTAGCATTTATTGAGTTGCAATTATGGAATAATGTGACTAAAAGGGACCTGAGAGATTTGTTGTAATTTCTTCTCTTATAAGATAGGAAGAATGAGGCCTAGAAATATCAAAATATTTGTACAACTTAAAATAATGATTTTTAATTAGAACCAGGAGCAGCCCTCATATCTGTGAGTGTAGTGCTTCTGATAGTCATTTGTAAGGAAATGAATTAGTAAGAAATGTGGTGATATACTGTGTACCCTAATAAACTTATTTGGGGATCAGAGGACAGAGCCAGCCACTAGATTAGACATAGAGGCTGACAGTGGTGGCACACACCCTTAATCCTATTACTTGGGAGGCAGAGATCCATACCTCTGTGAGTTCAAGGCCATACTAGGAACACAGTCAGGCAGTGGTGGCACACACCTTTAACCCCAGAACTTGAGATCTCATACCTTTGCTTGGAAAGCACACATGCCTTTAATCTCAAGAAGTGATGGCTGGGTGGAGAACGGTATATAAGGTGTGAGGAGACAGGAACTAAAGAGCAGTTCAACTGAGACCATCAGGGGTGAGGACTCAGAGACTTTCAGTATGATGATTCTTCGGCTGAGGAGTTGGCAAGGTGAGGTTGGCTGTGGCTTGTTCTGCTTCTCTTATTTTTCAGCTTTCACCCCAATATTTGGCTCCAGATTTTTTTTTATTAATAAGACCATTTAGCAATTTGTATTACAAAGGAATACATCCCTTTCCAAAAACACATACCCCAGAAACCCTAACAATCCCGTGTCCCAGGCAGACTTCACTGGTTGCTTTCCTTTCCTACTGCTTCATAAGCAGTGTGTCGTGCTGGGAGTGCAAGCTTTAGAGCTATCTTACTAATTGTTTTTAGTTCTGCTGGAAATGTTAAGTGTGACATTAGATTAAAAAGGAAGTTACAGAGGTAAGGACATGGCTCAGTCAGTAAACTGCTCTTCAAACAAGCTAGAAAATCTGAGTGTGAGCTCCAGAACCACATAAAAAAACTCTGTGATGGTGTATAACCTCATCTCACTGCTGGGGAGGCAAAGACATGTGGATGTCTGTGGCTTATTGGCCAGTGAACTCAGCCTGCCTGAAAAAACAAAACAAAACAATCCAAACACATAAAAGTGGGTAGCTCCTGAGGAATGCCATCCAAGGTTAACTATGGCCTTACACACCACACACACATACATACACACACACACACACACACACACACACACACAGACACACACAGCCTATCTCATACATACAAAATTTTAAATACAAAACAAAAACAGTAGTTTCAAACAGCAAGTTTAAATGTTTGCTCTTTCAGTCTTGAATTCCAAACTGAAAATTTATGTGATCATGATGGTAGATACCAACCTAAATCAGATCTCTTTACTGAGAGTACAGTGCTGTGGAATAGTTTTTTTTATACACTATGAAGATGTGTTGCTCTCATTGGTTTAATAAAGAGCTAATGGGCAATAGCTAGTCAGGAAGAGGTTAGGCAGGACTTGCGGACAAGGAAAAAGAAAGCATGGGAATGAAAAAGGGTGAAGTCATTAGGAGACTTGGTGAGAAGCAAGATGAACTTGCTGTGCTGAAAAAAGATACTGCCATGTGTTAGAATGTAGATAAGAAATATGGGTTAATTTAAGATGTAAGAGCTAGTTAGTAACAAGCCTAAGCTATCAGCCAAGTATTTATAATTAATAATAAGTCTCCATGTTGTTTATTGGGTAGCCAGCAGTCCTGATAAAAATCCCTGCCAACAATAGAGATTATTAATCTTTGAGAAAAATAATTTATTTACTTTAGTTTTACATGTATGAGTGTTTTGTCTACATGTATGTATGTGCATCACACATATGTCTGGTTCCTGAGGAAGCCAGAAGAGGGTTCAAATAATCTAGAACTGGAATTACATAGGACTATAAGCCACGATATGGGTGCTAGGAATCGAACACATGTTCTCCGTAAGAGCATCTTAACTGCTTAGCTAACTCTCCAGCCTCTGATCTTTTTTTTTTTTTGAAGACAATGTTCAGAGTTTATTACATTTTTTTATTGTTTTTTTTCCTTTTATTTTATTTTACAATACCATTCAGTTCTACATATCAGCCACTCCTGCTCCCCTCCCCTTCCCCCCAGCCTATCCCCCATTCCCACCTCCTCCAGGGCAAAGCCTCCCCCAAGGACTGAGATCAACCTAGTAGACTCAGTCCAGGCAGGTCCAGTCCCCTTCTCCCAGACTGAGCCAAACGTCCCTGCATAAGCCCCAGGTTTCAAATAGCCAACTCATGCAATGAGCACAGGAGCCGGTACCACTGCCTAGATGCCTCCCAAACAGATCAAGCCAGCCCCTGATCTTATCAAGTTTGTTGCTGGAAACTTTTGTTAAGGGGCTGGATAGAAAGCTCAGCTGTTAAGAACACTGGCTGCTCTTGCAGGGTACCCAGGTTTGATTCCCAGAACCCATACAGCAGCTCAAAACAATTTGTAATTCCAGTTCTGGGGATCCAATGCCCTCTTTTGATCTCAGGCACTAGATCCATTTATGGTATGCATACATATGCTCAAGCAAAATAAACACATACCTAAAATTAACACAAAAATCCCTTGTGAAATTCTAATATACATTATACTTAACCCTGAATGTGCTGTAACTATTGCTTGGTATTTCTCAGTATTCTCCTTTATGAGGTGAGTGTTTAAAACACTTGATTTTTTAGTGTCCTTTGCCCCTTGGTATGATTAAACAAAATAGTATGTGAACTGTTTCCCCTTAGTTTTATTAGCTGTTTCAGCAAATTATTAAACCCGACTTAGTAGTAGCTGGTCAGAAGCACTGGAGATGAGGAAGTTAGTTGCTCCTGGCCCTGGAGGTAGAGTAGCCATTTAGATATGAGCCTTTTCTCTGTGGGGTTGATGCTAACTCTAGGCAGTGGCATCAGGATGGAACTGAATCAGTGCATAGCCAGCTGGTATCCAGAGTGCTAGAGAATTGGTTGTTGGTGTAGAAAATCAAAACATTCATACTTCATGTCTGGAGCATAATGGAGACAGTTTATAGATCCTTTCCCAGACCCAGAATGGGATAAAATAACTAAGCATTATCTTTTCCTTTTAACCCTGTAGAGATGGAACAGATACTGATAATTTATCTACATTGTCTGACCAAGCAAGAGGAATCTGACTTTCACTGACTTGGGCATCTATTTCTTTGTGCCAGGCACAGTGGGATGGGACATTTGTACAATCTGATATTTTCCTATCCTAATTATGGGAGGCATTCACAACATCTCTGACTGTACATAGAAGGACTATGGGAATCTCTATAAATGACACTGTTCCCTCAGCTGGTGTCAAGAGGGAAAACATCTTGCAAGAAAAATATCAGCCAGTGAAGTGTGCACACATGGACATGTTTCTAGGTACCTCCAGAATGGGGTGGCGGGCCGCACAGGAGTACCATTCCTTGACCTCGACGGACCGACACTGTGCTTCTTGTTCTTGTCTTAAAGTTTTCAAGATCTGTTGGGAGAAATGAAGGAAAACACATTTAAGTTTTATGGCCCTAAAATATCAAGGGAGACAGCCCCTCTTTCCAATAAGGTAGTTGTGCTGAGAAATGTCCCGGATTGCATCTACAACAGGGAAATTCCGTTTAGCTGATACTGCAATCTTTTAGCAATATTGTTCCTTACTCCTGGATTCCATTTGCTAGATTGTCCAATAAAGCAGGCACTTCCCATGTGTATCTATTGAGACTTGGAATAACCAAAATTAAATGTGCAATTTAGTTCCTCTGATAACACTAGTCAGTTTTTGAGTACTCAATAACTACATATAACACTGCAAAACACACATAAGGAACACTTCTATCATTCTGGAAAGTTCTACTAGGCATTAACAACTTAGGTGAAGAAACTGAAGTTTGTATGACCCCCTGTAGTTAAGCGTCATTGTTATATGATACAAACTCTTATTTCTGATACAATACTCATTTCACAAACCTATTTTATGCAATTATACTTCTCTCTATATATTTATATATATTGGTAACACACACACACACACACACACACACAGATTCCCTAACTCCTCACTCTGATTTTTAGAGCTATAGTCCCCAGATTCAGTACAAGCTGGTCCTGAACTTCAAACACTCTATTCTTAAGTGACATACTTCCAGCTGTTGGGATTGCCAGACTCAATTCTTCTGTGCATACATTATATGTATATGTGTATGTGTATATGTATATATAAGTACAGTATAAAAAGACATATTTTCAAACAGATTATTTTGAGTTCATATCTCTTTGTAAATATTGATAAGGGGCTGATTATCATTCTTTTGGGGAAAAACTTCTACTTCTACAAGGAGGAGAGACAAGACATTTATAGCCCAAAGGTCACAACTGGAAGAAACAACTAGTTGCAAGTAAATAGTGAGTGATATAAAATACATATAATAAAGTGGCAGATGTTATTCAACAGAGTATTTTAACCTCTTACCTACCCAGTATAAATTCTCCTAATAATGATTATAGAAAGATTCATTTCTTCATTTTATTCCTTCTGTCTGAATCATTGGATCTAAAACCCCATTTTGAATTTCAGATTTTTTTCTGATTCAAGTATGTCATATGGGGTCATAAGTCATGTGGTGGTACCCTTGGCCACTGCTTTGCAATGATTTATAAAATATGAACTACAATTACATAAAAATTATGAGTTTAGTATCATTACTGTCTATACTTACTATGAAACTTGTGAGTGACCAAGCCACATGAGCCTAGATGACCTTTCCACAATTACAAATTGACATGTTTCATACTCAGTTTATTTTCAGGGAAAGTTTAGGATTCATAAAAAGTATGCACAATCATGTCTTCACACAGCTTCTTCTAGGACTGGGAAAAGCTTAAGCCTATATGGGCTTTATAAAATTATTATTATTTTTAGACAATTTCCACTTGGTACCACCAGCATGCAAATACTATGAGAATGGTGTTTCTATCCTATACTGACCCAAGAGATCTGTCAATTGCTCCACTGCAGAACTTAATCATATCAATCCAAGGCCTATTATGGTGAAGGGGGAAAAGGACACACACCCAAAATATGTTTATGATGTAGTGTACTTCTTTTTATCTAAAGGTGTCTTAGTTACTTTTTTATTGCTATTATAGGTCACTATGTCTAATACATTTATAAAAGAAAGTGTTTAATTTGGGGCTCATGGTTGCAGAGGGTTAGAGTCTATGACCTCTATGGTGGGGAGCATGGCATCACACAGGCAGGCATGGCATGTCAGCAGTAATTGAGTCTTCATCTTGATCCACAAGTGGGAGGAAGAGAAGGAGACACTGAAAGTAGCCTGTGTTTTTTATATTATTATAATTTATCCATTTATTTTATATCCCAACTGCAGTTTCTCCTCCCTCCTTTCTTCCATCCCCTTCCCACCCACTCCTCTGTTACCATTGAGAAAAGGCCAGGCCTCCCATGGCGTCAATAAAGCATGGCATATAAAGTTGCGGGAGGACTAAGCTCCTCCCCTTACATTAAGGCGGGGCAAGGCAACCCAGTATGAGAAATAGGTTCTTGGAAGCCAGCCAAAGTGTTAAGAGTAGTTCCTGCTTCCACCAAGAATCCTACAAGTAGACCAAGCTACACAATTTTCACACATACATACAGGACCTAGGTCAGTCCCATGCTGGCTCCCCAGCTGTTGGTCCAGAGTCTGTGAGCTCCTATAAGTCCAGGTTGGTTGTTTCTGTGGGTTCCCTTGTGATGACCTTGGCATCTTGGCTCTTAACAATCCTTCCTCCCTCTCTTCAACAGGATTCCCCGAGCTCAGCCTAGTGCTTGGCTATGGGTCTCTGCGTCTGTTCCCATCAGTCACTAGATGAAGGCTCTCTGATGACAATTGGAGTAGTCACCAATCTGATTACAGGAGAAGGCCAGTTCAGTCTACCTATCCACAATTGCTAGGAATCTTAGCTGGGGTCATCCTTGTGGATTTGTGAGAGTTTCCTTTGTACCAATTTCTACTTGACCTGAAAATGTATCCCTCCATTCCCCATTAAGAGGGCTGGAGAGATGGCTCAGCCTTTAAAGGCTAGACTCACATCCAAAAATTACCTGTGCTTTTTGAAACCACAAAGCCTGTCCCCAGTGGCACACCTCCTACAACAACCCCATACCTCCTAATCTTTCCCAAACAGTTACACTAACTGGGGACCCAACATTCAAGTATATGATCCTTTGGGGGCCATTTTTGTAGCTAGAGTTTTCCTGCCTTGCCCACAGTCAGGACAAATCTTTGTCACCCGCCGGTCCCACAGTCACTCAGACCCAACCAAGTAAACACAGAGACTTATATTGCTTACAAACTGTATGGCCGTGGCAGGCTTCTTGCTAACTGTTCTTATAGTTTAAATTAATCCATTTCCATAAATCTATACCTTGCCACATGGCTCATGGCTTACCGGCATCTTCACAGGCTGCTTGTCATGGTGGCGGCTGGCAGTGACTCCCTCTGCCTTCCTGTTCTTTCTTTTCTCCTCTTTGTTAGTCCTGCCTATACTTCCTGCTTAGCCACTGGCCAATCAGTGTTTTATTTATTGATCAGTCAAAGCAATTTGACATACAGACCATCCTACAGCACATTTTCATTCAAACCACTACAAACAGGTTCTATGTTATGGGTGGGGCAAACATCCTTTTTTAAAATTTTATTTAAGGAAATGGTATGAAAAGGAGATAAAGTAGAGGTTTTTTTTAAAAGCTTTGTTATGAAATTAGTATTTTAAATAATTCCTATAAGAGATACTGAAGCCCACTAAATGATCACTTCAGTTTCATTCTTTGCATAAGTCATCTATATTTTTTTATAGATATCTCATTCAGTTTTCAGAGTGGCATAAAAATTAATAATTTAATTGGTAATAGGTACTCAATCCATTTAGAACTAAGCAACTATTATTTCTGATTTAAGAAACAATGTGAAGAAATGGGAAAAGGAGCTAGGAAGATCACTCAGTGGTTAATAGAACTTGCTAGTCTTCCAAAGGTCCTGGGCACAGTTCCCAGTACCCACTGGCAACTCACAACAGTTTGAAGCACCAGTTCCAGCAGGTGTGATACCCTTTCTGGTTTCCACAGTCACTGAACACACATGGTGCACATACATACATGCAAGCATAACACTCATACATATAAAAAGAAAAGTGAGTAAATTTTTTTAAAAATGGGAAAGAGCCTAAGGAAACAATACAATGTTCAAGTGTTCTACTTGAGCTTCAAAAAGTGGGACTCAGATTTCTCCCTTTTTATTTTATGAATGCCATCCAGTTTTAAAATATTTGAATGCTCTGAGTATTGTTTACTCATGTGACATTTGAGGAAATATTCAGAAATATTTATTTGTAGTTAATAAAATGTATTCCTGATGGTAGAACTTAAGCACTTCTAATGGATAGGTGGTATTTGGACAGACCTAAGTTTGGGAAATAATTTCTACCTCTTATTAGTTGTGCTGACCTTGGACACATCTTAATTTTATGACATGTAAACTGAGAATTACATGTGCTTTGTTTTATATTAAGAATCATGGCAAAAGTTAAATGAAATACTATGAGAAAGAGTGTCTATCCAAGCACAAATCCTTTATGCAATAAGGTTGGTCTTTAGTATATGCTTCTGTCCACTAAAGAATGCTATAATCCCATGGAAAATTATTCCCTAAGCATCTCATCTAAAAAAAGCATCCAACTTGCAATGAACAACGGAATGAGATGTGGATGCTAAGAAAAATAAATGATATATATGTCCATTTGTAAGATAATATGGCAGGTCTTGAATTGATATTTTCAAACATCATAACCCACCCACAGTCTAACTGCTAGCTAGTAACACTATAATTTTCTTAGTCAAAGGACTGTGTATGTGAATGAACAATTTTCTGCTTGTACACTCATGTCTAAGCATTTTACTGACAATATTTATAACCCATATAATAAAATGTGAATTATATATTATAAATATAAAATATACAACTTTCATTGTCAAATATATTTTTACATACTTATCTAGCACCAAAATCAAAACCAAAAAATAAAAAAAAACATGACAGAGTTAGAGTCAAGCTACACAAATTTTGTTCCAAATGGCTGTTTTAACTATATAGAAGTACACTGAGATGTATAGGCTTCAGGCCCGGTTAATTTCAGTGTGTGTGTGTGTGTGTGTGTGTGTGTGTGTGTGTGTGTGTATGTGCTGTTAGGTTGCAATAGTAAAGTCCATAAATAAAATATATACAATATACTAAATACAAACTAACATATTTGTAGTCACTTTTTCTCCAAAGCTTTGATATTGGATAATTACCATAGCAGCAACACTAAGAAAGATAATGCATTATGGGTAATACATCTTCACCGTGACCATTACACAGCTTGCGAAAATACCCACTTGCAAATCATACTGAGGTCATTCCATGTACTTTTCTTACACATCTTTGTCTCACTCCATCATGGATCCAATTCTCCATTCATGGCTAATGTAACAGAATTCAGTGCTAATGTAAGAAAATTGACTAGGAATTTAGTGAGGTCAAGGATAAATAGCACCTAAACCAGTTACTTGACAAAAATAAAGTTTGTGCTAATGAATTTCCTATCAATGAACATAAGAGTAGCTCCATTTCAATGCAGAGTGTGTTGGCTAAGGATATTGGTCTCAAAACTTCCCTTCCCTATGGATGAGAACATGGCATGAGAACTTAATGTGGGAATTTAAATACTGGATAAAAAAGATGAAACAGGAAGAGAGGATGTAGAAATAACTTTAGGAAGACAGGAATGTTGCATGTAGGAAAGTAATGAACTATTATCTTTGAGTTCTCTCTTTAACTCATACGTTTGGTTACTAAGGTCATGACTGAATATAAAGGCACAATGTATGACCAAGAATGAATATCAATGTACCACAGTTTATTAAAAAAGCATGTTTTACTAGTTTTACATGTGTGAAATGCATAGATTTTAAAAATAACTATCTTTAGTTTTGTGGTAATTTCATTTGTCATCATTTTACATAAAAATTTAAGAGATAATGTGCTGAGGGATGAACAGTTTTATGGTAGATATGTTTTCAAATCATATTTCTTATAGCCAACTATCTATCCTTTATTTTCTTGTGCAGTTTGATATTGATATCTTGTTTTTGACTAAATTAGAAAATGTGCTACAGTATTTGGAATGAGCTAGCTCATCAAGGACACAAAAGTGATTTGGCAGTTAAATTCCTGGAGGGATGGAGGGGCACAAAGGCCTTCAGACTGCAACATGCAATCACTAATCAAAAGCCTTAGAACAGAAAGGCATTTGGAATTCAAACCACAGAGTAAATCAGAGAGTAAGATGGAAAACATCTAAATATTTCCTGTCTAGAAAGTTATTAAATGCTGAGAGCTGGTTAAAAAAAGTAGCTTACCATAAATACTTGGACATTAACTAAGAAAAAGCAATTTATTTAAGCCACCATTAAGAGACCGGCCATTGCACATGTGGGCAGGAAGGGCTGAAGCTATCTGCAAGCTGGCACCTCCCAGAGGAGCATATAAAAAGTTGAGTTGTAAAATGGCCAGGAAAGGTTAATGAGATAGTAACACACATCATGGTTTGCTCTAAGTCCACAGAGGAAAGGTAGAAAATGAAGAATGAAAAATGGCACAGTAAACTATGCACATAATGCAGTCACTTTTAGTTATGTATTCTGTGTATTATATGTTTTAAAATAAAATTTATATTTTTTTCGTGAGTTGGACAGCCCTGGATTCTATTAATTCCCTCAATGTGTCCTTAGCACAAGAAACTGTCATCACCCATCTCCTGTCTTACTGCTTCCTTCAGTTTTGAAAAAAAAAAAGCAATCAATAAGGAAATCAATATCAACTCAGGAAGATGGTCAAGTAATACATTGGTTATGAATATGATTTCCATAATGATGATTTCACCATTTATAAAAAGAAAGAGGTATTTTCAGAGAGTAATTCCCAAACCCTGTTACCAGGCAGCATATTTTAAATCATGTCTCAAATGTGTTCCATTTGCTCTCTAAGTGTGGGTGCACATAGGCATGGTTCTTAGGATTGCAAAGGCTCATAGCCAGAATAAATGTGAATTCAGGAAACCTCATGAGTTGCAAAAACTACATTTTTTTTAATATTCTTTCCACTCAGGAAGGATGAAGAAACCATTAGTGAGACTGGCATGGTTGACTGGATTTCCAAGTGTGAGTTTATAGCAAGAGGAAGAATTGCTTAATGGTTTATCACACTGGCTTTGGAGTCAAAGGCCTGGTGTATGAGCTCAGCACTCATGCTCCAACGCTGTGTGATGTGGGTGAATTCTTTAATCTCCTTGAACTTCAATTTCTTCATCTCTGGTATCAGGTCAATAATTCCTATCTTGTCGGGATTTCTGAAGATTAAAATGATGTGTGTAAAGCACTTAACTCACTGCCTGCTCCAAAGTTAGTGTTCTATAAGTGTTAGTACAACCATTACCGTGTTTGAGCATTGAAGAAAATTCTACACAAAATGACCTACTAGGAGAAAATGAGTTTAAATTTCTACTAAAGTAACATTGACATTTGTGTGTCAAAGTCAAAGTTCTCTTAGAACATAACACACACACACACACACACACACACACACATACACACACACATACCACACCATACCACACCACAACACACTATACTGATACTACTTAAACATATCCTTTTTTTCTATGTTTTTAAGCCAAGACAGGTGCTCCAGTCCAACCAGTACTTTATCCCTGAGAGTCTACAGGCTGCAGTCTTCATGTGACTTACATTTATAAATATTGTGGCTCCAGGTAATTTCCTATAAGAAATTCTTTGTAAAATATTATGGTTTGAGAGAATCTGTGCTGCTTTTTACTATAAAAGATGAAAAAAGTATTCATGAAATAGGAAATTTTCTGCTTTAAAATCAAAAGTATTATTTATATTTTTAGATTTTTTTTTTTTTTGAGACATGGTCTCAAACAGTGTAAGGTAGTCTCAGATTTGCTATGTAATTGTGGATAACCTTGAACTTATGATCCTTCTGCTTCTACTTACAGAGAGTTGAGACTGTGGGCATGTGCCACTACACATAGTTTTATGTGGTGCTGAAGATAATAACCCGGACTCTGAGCATACTAAGCAGTCACTCTATCAACCAAATTACATACACTGCCAGCCCTACTATGCTATTTTAAATGATAAATAAAAATATAGTATTATAAACATTCAGCCATTAAAGTTTTAGGACTTCATTCTACACACTAAAAATAAAAAAAAATATAAATAAAAGCTTAGATAAATTCAGGTATACTGATACTGATAATCATAAAATATTGATAGAAGTGCATATATTTTACTCTTTCTTTTTTTAGAAAATATAATTTTACTTTTTATTCCACATCTGTGTGTTTGTCTCTGTTGGGAATGTACAAACGAGTGCTGATGAGTGCAGAAGGGGAAGTTGAGTCCCGGGAGCTAGGGTTTCAGGAGGTCATGGGTGCTGAAGACTAGACTCAGGCTCTCTGGAGAAAGTACACAGTCTTACCCACCAAGCCCTCTCTCTTAATCTTTCTATGTTAGTCACTTTCAATTGTTTTATCCAATGTTCAGCAATTTTTTTTTTATAATTTAATTTTACATATCAGCCATAGATTCCCTTGTTCTCTCTTCTCCCACCCCCTTCCCCTCAACCCCCCGCCCCCATTCCTATCTCCTCCAGGGCAAAGACTCCCCTGAGGATTGAGTTCAATCTGGTAGATTCAGTCCAGGCAGGTCCAGTCCCCTCCTCCCAGGCTGAGCCAAGTGTCCCTGCATAAGCCCCAGGTTTCAAACAGCAACTCATGCACTGAGTACAGGACCCGGTCCCACTGCCTGGATGCCTCCCAAACAGATCAAGTTAATCAACTGTCTCACTTATCCAGAGGGCCTGATCCAGTTAGGGGCTCCTCAGCTATTGGTTCATAGTTCATGTGTTTCTATTCATTTGGCTATTTGTCCTTGTGCTTTATCCAACCTTGGTTTCAACAATTCTCGCTCATACAAACCCTCCTCTTTCTCTCCAATTCGACTCCTGGAGCTCCACCTGGAGCCTGGCCTTGGATCTCTGCATCTGGTTCCCTCAGTCATTGGATGGGGTTTCTAGCATGACAATTAGGGTGTTTGGCCATCCTATCACCAGAAAAAAAAATTTTGAGCTCCTTGTTTGGTGCCAACTATGGTTGTTAGCCATTTTCTCTCAGCAACAACTAAGCAAAACAAAGCAAATCCCATCCTATCTATACCTTTTCCAAATGCCTGGGAATCATTATCTCTTTTTTTTTCTATCTAAACTAAGGAGCCCACACGTTTTAAAGTATAGCATTGTTTTAAAATATAATATTTAATATATACTAAATATAACACTTTTATAATTTATTTTTATTTTATGGGCATTGGTGTTTTTGTCTGCATGTATGTCTATGTGAGGTCCAGATCTTGGAGTTACAGACAGTTGTTAGCTGCCATGTGGGTGCTGGGAATTAAATCCAGGGCCTGTAGAAGAGCAGTCAGTGTTCTTAACCACTGAGCCATCTTTCCAACCCCTAAATATAACATTTTCACTAATTGTTTGAGAATTTCATGCGTGTATACAAACTATTTTATCATATTCATCCTCCAGGTCCAGTTCTCCCTAAAATCATCTCAGAACATTCCCTTCCCACTCCCAAATACCTGTCCCCTCTCTTTTTCCCCTCTATAAACCACCAAGTTCATTTTGAGCTACACATATGCTCCTAGGTGTATGGATACCTAACTCAATGGAGCTTTGTCAAGCTTCTAGGGAGTCACACTCTTAAAAATAACTGGCTCTTTCTCCTCTAGAAGCCATCAGCTCTCAACAGCATTTCAGCTATCACTGAGGTCTTGGGAGTGTCCTTTCCTGTTGTGGAATATTAGCTTAAGATGTGTTACATTTGCTTATGCTGTGGAATACATTTTTAATGATGCAAATATGTGTTTCATTCTTTTTTTTTTGTTTTTTTTTTTTGTTTTTTCGAGACAGGGTTTCTCTGTGTAGCTTTGCGCCTTTCCTGGAACTCACTTGGTAGCCCAGGCTGGCCTCGAACTCAGAGAGATCCGCCTGGCTCTGCCTCCCGAGTGCTGGGATTAAAGGCGTGCGCCACCAACGCCCGGCGTGTGTTTCATTCTTTTATGTTGCATTTGTTTAACTCTGTAAAGCTGTGTTATTTTGTCTAAAACACCCGATTGGTCTAATAAGAAGCTGAACAGCCAATAGCTAGGCAGGAGAGAGAAATAGGTGGGGCTGCCAGGCAGAGAGAATAAATAGGAGGAGACATCTAGGCTCCTAAAGAGGAAGAACGAGGGGCAAGAAAAGGAGGAGAGGAGGACACCAGGAGTCAGCCACCCAGCCACACTGCCAGCCATGGAGTAAGAAAGAAAGATATATAAAATAGAGAAGGCAAAAGCCCAGAGGCAAAAGATAGATGGGATAATTTAAGAAAAGTTGGCTAGAAATAAGCCAAACTAATGTCGAACATTTATAAGTAAGAATAGGTCTCTGCGTATTTATTTAGGAGCTGGATGGCACGTCTTGTAAGAGTCAAAGAGTAAAAAAATCCAACTACACCTCCCTATGCTGGAATATTGACTGGCTTGATCTTAGACAGGGATCTGGATCTTACACTTTGTGTAGGATTGATATTAACAGTGAATGTCTTTTCTGATCCTCTTTATGTTGACGATACTTATAGTAAAGAGTGATTTAATTCAGTCAAGTCACTACTACTTAACAAGTCAGAAGTAGCACTGCAGATATATAACATAGGACTTTGGGATAGTTATAAAAATAATAATAAAACAAATGAAGGAGAGTTTAATCCATGAAACAGTGGGAAGGAAAGGTAGAGCTGGGGAATTTCATGAAGGAATTAGTTCCATCGCTGAGAAACTAAGATGGAGTATTACTACTCTGCCTTTCTTTTCAAGAACAAAACTCCAATAAGCACTAAAGATAACATAGTCAATATTACATGCTGAGGAGACTTCTGTGGGCTACTTTGACTACCTCACCACTTTCATAAACAGTACTTCTTCAGAAGAACGTGAGGCCAATCCTAACTAGGTCATACACAGAACACACTGTTCCATGTGTTTCTGCATACGTTTCTCACAACCACTCTATGAAGTTGGTTCTATTATTCATTCTGCTTAATAACATGAAAAATCAGTACCCAAGGTCACAGATGGAAAACGAGGAAGAGGTTGAACTAGAATCCAGATCTTTCCAACACAAAAGCCCATACATTTGGCCTCTGTTCTATATTGAGCTAAATAATTGAATTAAAAATTTGCAGCTGGTTGCTTGATCGGCCCAGGTGACACTCACACTTTCTCACCCCTCAACTATTATTCTCTAGGCCTCACAAGAAAATGAAGTTTGCTTTGTTGCCCTTTTCTCTGAAAGTGTAGGACTTTCCAGGCAGCTATTTTTATTTCTCATTTGAGTTCTTTCCTTTCCTTCATCTCTGACATACTCTATTTTATCTAGACCTTTGTGCTATTTAAGAAGCCAAAGAACAACTCAATTTAAAACACTCGCTCTTCCCTGTGTGAGCCATATAAATGTGCACCTATCTAACCCATGGGGTGACTGTGATTAGTGGGATGTGGCATCACAAATAATGCTGCTCTGCTTTGGAGACAGGTGCCCTAAAATGCAAGCTGTTATTACCCACAGTTTTCTCTACAGGAACTCATCTCTGTTCACATAGCACCCTGACTCTGGAGTGTTAATGGTTAGGCAGCTGCAATCTCTTGTCTTTGGTTTCATCCTAGCACAATACAAGACAAACAGGAAAATAATTTGAACTTTTGAATTTAAAAGTAAAACATGTGACTCTTCATGGTATTCTGCAAGTGGTATTAGGGATCTGGCCCCCGCCTACAAAACTGAACTTACACTTGTACTTTATCTCCTTGTTATTTTTACTGTAATAACTGTGTTTTCTTTTCCACTCTTGGAGAGCCTTCAGGCTGACTCTATCCTGGGACCTCTGAGTATGCCTATTCATTTATTTGAAGTGGTCTTCCAATTTGAGTATATCATGCCGTTGCTAAAATTCCTTCCCTGGAAGAGATGTAAAGCAAGGTAACCTTTCCTCCCAAGATCCCAATGACAAACCAAGGCATGATTCTGCCAAAGTTCACTGTGGGGGAACCAATAAATATATTCGGCCTCCTTATAGAGCCTAGGTGAGTGGTATCTTACAGGGCTGTAGGCACTCCTCCCCCAATTGGCAGCACCTGTAAAGCCTGATCCAGGAACAATGAGACTTTCACTTCAGCTTTGGAGATGGAACCCTACTCTAGTCTTTCCCAGCCTCTATATACTCTAGGCCCTTGATGTCACATGCAGAATTCCAGATGGTAGGGAACAGCAGATTCTCATGAGAGAATCTCATGCCCTGTTCTCACCTCTATCATAGAGTATAAATGACTAACTATCCCAGTAGGGATTATCTATTACAAATCAAGCACAACTCAATTCCCTAAGATGGCTTTATCAGATTGAGGGACAGTCACCCATGACACATAGTCATTCTTTAGAATCCAGGTCAGATGTGCCTTCTTTGAAGGACCTTTTCCTATTGATCTAAAGTAGACCTTGACAGCAGTTAATGTACTGCATCTTTTCTTGATTACTTCTGCACAGCAATAATCAAGATCACCATCTAACCAATCTTTATCAGTGTTTCCAAACAGTGTTTAAAATGATCTGACACAAAACTGTTTGGGGTGGGGTGCATTTAGCACATGAAATAGTAACACTACTTGGCAAAAGAAATCCCATCCCATTCATCCACGCATCCTAGCCAAGCAAAGACTTATGGGAACAAAATATAAAATCACACCATGAAATTGAGGGGACCAAATATGATCACATTTTTTACATTCTAGTAAGTGATACACCATTTGTTCTTTGTGTGGTTGTTCTCAACCTGTGGATCACAACCCCTTTTGCGGGGGGTCACATATCAAATACTTTGTATATCAGATATTTATGTTACAATTCAAAACAGTAGCAAAATTACAGTTATGAAGTAGCAACAAAATAATTTTATGGATGTGGGTCAATACAACATGAGGAACTGTATTAAAGGGTCTCAGCATTAGGCAGGTAGAGAGCCACTGGAATGTGAGACTTCTATGATAGATAAACTTAGTATAATTACAGCATACACAGAAAGAAACATAATTCTTCATATGGATATTTCACTTTTTTTCCCCAATGAAAACTGAAGTCTGCAAGTTACATTCTATTGGTTCAGTCTTCTTAATAAATTGGCCACCTTAGAAGCAAATCAGATACATCAAAAGAATACTAGAATGAATATTCTCTGAAGAAAAGGCTGAAAAGTCACATATCAAGAGATTATCACAACTGGGTTGTGGTGGTGAATGCCTTAAATCACAGCACTCAGCAGGCAGAGACAGGGGAATCTCTGTGAGTTTGAGGCCAGTATGGTCTACAGAGAGAGTTCCAGGACACCCAAGGCTACACAAAAAAATTCTGCCTCAGAAAACGAGAGAGAGAGCGAGGGGGCAAGGACGACTATTACAAAGTCAGTAATCTATAGGAAAGTCCTTGGGAATTTATTACAAATGGAGACATATAAGCCACAGATCACAATCAAGCCCAAGAGTCTACCAACAGTCCTGCTTCAAAGTGAAATGAATCTCTTCATCTGAAACATGTTCCTTCTGTGGCTTTTCTGTTGTAAACTGTCCAGAGATACAAGCCTGGACAATGAACTCACTGTCAAATTTCCTTAGCACTCAAAGGTTTCAGGTGGGAGGTGTAAGCTCTAGCTTCCTGCTCAAAAACGAAACTATAAAGATATTGGTTCATGTAACTTAACTTTCTTTAATTCTATCCTTAAAGATAGCCTTTCCCTCCCAAGAAACTGTGGTGACCAGCACTGAAAAGGAAAGGCAGAAATTGGTAAAACTTTCCAGTAGTTTTTTGGCTTTGCAGGAAAGTTTTGCTTTCAAAGCTAAGAGAAATTTCCATGTAACATACTCAGTTTTGTGTCATGGAAACAATGAAATAGAGAATGTTGACTCATTAAAAAAATATGCCAGTCATACTTGAATTCATCATTCCTAAGAAGTTGAACATACTTTGCCATAGTTATTTTAGGCAAATCAAGACTATGAGAAGTAACAAGTAACTATGATAAATTTCTTGGGGTAGTAGGTACTGACTCAGCTGTGGGCTGGTTAGAGAATTTTGAAGGGCATGAAAAACAAGGATCATAAGGGGAAGCTCTCAGATGAGGAGCAGCTGTTATGTATGTTGAATTTAAGATGTTTCAGAAACCTCAACCATATATTTTTATCTCATTTAATTACAGTTTTGAAAATAAAAACATCATCAGCTCCACATGCAAGCACTGTGTTTATTCACCATCTATTTAGATTTTGCTAAGGGTGCTGTTTCACATTCTCATTTTCATAAAGAGGAATCTGAGTGCTGGGAGTATGCTATGCTAGAAACAGATGAATGTGTTTGTCTTTGCACACTGTCAGAATTTATCGAGTAACAATAAATTTACAAATCCAGTGGTTTCAATGGCATGAATCTCACCTACCCAGATACTTTGGCCAAGATAAATGAATGCAGGATCTTTTAGTACAATCTTAATCACTAATATTAACTCTTATAGCACACGTTTGTGTTGGATGGGTTGTACCTGACAGCTGGTGTCATTTGTGGGTCTAACCAAGGGCTGCAGTCACAGTCCTTCAAAATGGAATCAAAAGCTGCTTGTAAAATAGAGTCTTCCAGAGCAACCCATAGCCTGAAAGGCACTGTTTTGTCCAGTATGGAGTAACTTTGAGTAAATCATAGACTGACCTTAACACAGAGAAAAGATTGTGCTGGTGATAGATAGAACTTTTAATGTCACTATCTCTTAAGCATACCATAAAATAGATGATGCAGGGTAGAGGAAGGAAGGGAAGGAGTGAACAAGAGAATAAGAAAGTCTGAGATTATCTCTTCTTACTATTTAGTCCTTATGTGGGTTGTTTGGCTGGATCTAGAGACCCAGTTAACAAAACATCTGATGAACAACAGAGATATACAATTTATGAATTTTATACACATGGGGTTCTTCATAGTGAAGTTCAAAGGAATGATGAAAGCATGATGCTTATATACTTAAGACAGAGCAACACATTTGTAAAGGGATGAGAGGACAAACATATTAACTAGGGTAGTGATTTCTGGGGTTGTTACTAAGAAATATACTGGGGTGGGATTATAGAGATGGTTCAGTGCTTGCCATGAATGCATGAGGATCTGACTTTGGGTCCTCAGCATCCATGAAAAATCCAAGGTAGGGAAGGCCACATTTATAATCCTGGTATGAGGAAAGTTAAAACAGGTAGATGCTTAGGTCTTTTGTCCAGTCAGTCTAATCTAAATGGTGAGTTCCATATTCAATGAGAAATCTTGTCTCAAAAAATTATATACAAAGTGATTGTAGGAAAATACCTAATGTTAATGTTTAGCTTCCATATGTATGCACACATATGTGTGTGTATACTCACAAGAAACTGTATATATACACACATACAAATGTGATATGGGCGTGGAGGTAGGAAGGAGCTTGTGAATGTTTAGACTGACTTCACAGTTAACATATTCCTGCTTCCTGAAGCCTGGATGGCCAGGCTCTAGTTATCACAGTTATTGTCACATCTGAGTCAGTAAGGACATTCTTCTCAACAGAATCTTCATGACTTGTGCATGGAGAAAATAAAGACAGGATGGATAATTCTGAGGTAACAATTCCTCCAGTGGTTCCATCTTGAAATAATAAAGACACCAATTTTGCATATTTTGAGAGAATACACTTATAATTCCTTCAATGAGGAGAAATAAAGATTCATTCACTACCCATAATAAAAGTACTATAAGCATTCATTATAATGCCAGTTACTGCTTTAGCTACCAAATGTATATTGTTGGCAAAAACCAAAAACATCTCTAGTCTTAACAAGCTTGATGTGGATATGTAAGACAGTTTAACTAGTAAAAGAACTTACTGCCAAGATTGATGGCCTGAGTTCAACACTCACGACGTACACAGTGAAAGGAGAGGATAGATTCCCATAAGTTATCCACCCTCCACATACACACTATGACATCCAAATGCACAAATATATATACACACACACACACAACAAATCAATATGTAATATTTTAGAATATACTTAAATATATAATTTGGTGAATATAGAATTTTTAAAAAATTAAAGAGCTTAATGTGTACAAAGCAGTAGAAACCAAAACAAATAACTCAAAAAATAAATAACTCTTTAGTGGTAATTCATGTTACAGAAACACAACAGGCAAACAGAATAAAGGATTTTTATATGAAACTTGGAAAGAGATGATGCTATAATGTTGAACCTTTTTACTGCCTATCCTACTTCTACGTGTGGGAGGATAAATCATTCTCTCTTGCCAACTCAGCTCTTGTCCCCAACCGAGTCTGCCAAGAAGGGTACAAAATAGTGCCAATGACACAGCAGTCCTAGGTGAGTCTTGTAGTGTGCAATTTATAACTGCAGTCGAAGTCATCTAGGGTCATGTAGCACCAGAGGAAACTAATAAGTATTTTCAGCTTACATTTAAAAGTTTAAAATGTCTCAGCAGCAAAACAAAACAGCTTCCAAAGGCCAAGAGAAGAAAGAAGCAGGCAGCAGAGGAGATGTGAATGTGTACACTGGACTTTAAATGAAGACAGTTCTCCAACTCAGATTGTGATAAAGTTCTGGTATTAGAGGGGCTACTCTGTTCTGTCTTGAAAATCCTACAAGCCAAGGACTGGAGAGTTGGGAAGACCTGACCATCATGTCTTCAGTCCAACCTCCCTTGCTTGCCCTTCTCTCGTCCTTTTTCCCTTTTAATATTATTTATAGTGTCATCTGTGATGGATGCTATGAGGAGACTATGAAGGTGAATTAAATGTGGCTCCAAGGCATTTATAACCCAGATTATCAGGCACATTTCAAAACATTACTGTAATATATAAAGGAAGAACAGTCATCCCTCTGTGTTATTCATGGGCATTACATCCAAGAGTTGAACCCATTACGAACCTAAAGTGTTATGGAAAAATCTACCTCCACACTAATCCACTTAAGTATATAGTAGTTACTTTTCTATTGCTGTAACAAACACCATGACCAAGGTGACATACAGAAGGGGTTTTTTTGGGGGGTGGGGCTATAGTTCCAGAGGTTTAAAGTTCATGAGGGTGGAACAAAGACAGGAAGGAAGGAGCAGGATGCTGAGGGCTTACATCCTGAAGCACAAGCAGGAGATCAAAGGCAAACTTGGAGTGATGAAGCCTTTTCACTCTTAAATACCTCCCCCAATGTCATAACCCTTCAGCAATGACACATCTTTTAATATCCCAAACATCATCACCAACTGGGGATCAAGTATTCAAATACCCAAGACTATGGAGGGTATTCCATTCAAACTCCTATGTTACATATGTATTCTCTGGACATTTCCTTAAACAACACAGTATTAATAATCATTTACATGACATTTACATTGTATGAAGTATTGCAACTAATGTAGAGATGATTTAATGTGTATAGTAGGACATGTGCAGGCAGCATATATGTGGTACCATTTATATAAGATACTCAAGCACTGAGAGACTTTGGTGTCTGAAGGGATTCTGTAGCCAATGCCCTAAAAACAATGGCAGATGAATGTAGTCAATGATGTGTGGTATTAGAAAGTACTATATAGTTGGAAACTGATTCTTTTGTAAATCAACAACAACAGTTCATCTATACAGACCTTAGGCCCAGAGCTATGAGGATCTAGGATTTGGTATTAACTTGTGGAATAACAAGCTAGCAAGTTTCTCCACTGGCCCCTGTGACCTAGTTATTCTCAATCCACATGGGCCCTGTTCACTGTCCTACTGTCTAATGAAGGCCACCTCATACAGACGTATGTCACATCAGTGCAAGCTGTGACTAGATAGGAAGGTATGGCATCAAGTGAGTTCAGAGATTATACAAACCCAGACTGATCACAGTAGAGCTATCAGTATTCTGCTTTTAAAACCAGAAGATAAGCTCCTATCAAGTATACTTTCATCTTAGGACTCTAAGTACCAGCCCATTGTTTTTTTCATCCCCATAAGGCACTCCAGATGCCATTTTTCAGCCAGATTGGATGGGTTTTCCTCTGCCTTAGTACTTCTCTACTGATGTTTTCAAAACCAGAGATCTAGCATGCCTATAATGGATCCCCTGTAGCAGCAAACTTTACAACTACACCCTGCTGAGTTCCAGACTTTCTTTAAAGATAATAGATGAGGCCACAGTTATCAAGGCACTACTCAGCATGGAAAATGATGGAAATGTCTTAAAGTTTCCTGAAAATATTAATGTGTATTTGTGTGGGCAAGCAAATACTATTATGGCTGTATGCCGAGGCATCTTGGTTCCCCAGAGATGAGAGGAACATTTATGTCTTGTTTTGTGGGAAGTCTGAGAACTAATCCAGCCACCTTGGGTTTGAATGAAAAATTCATCATTTAGAATAAACATTTACTGAATTCTTCCTATATGCCAGATATTATTCCAAAGACCTTTTGTGCAACAATTAATTTTCTCAACAATACCATTTGGTGGCTGCTATTACATTTTCTTTTATATGTGAGGAAACCAATCCTTTAAAGGTAGGCAATTTATTCACCCTAGTAATAAAATTAATGTTATTATTCTAATCCAGGCTGTCTGGTTTCAGACAAAATGATGTCTTTTTCTTTGTATTATTTTTTATTGGTGTACTATAGTAAGCACACAAAAGAAAGTGTAAAATGAACATAGAATTTAAAGAAAATACTCATGTGATTCTAAGATGTAGCATCGGAGATGAACTTCTTCATAACTTAGAAATTCTCTGTATGCTTTTTCTTGCTTCTACTTATCTTATCATTGCTTTAATATCTGTATATATATATATATATACATATATATATGTGTGTGTGTGTGTGTGTGTGTGTGTGTGTATACAAGCACACACATACATAAATGGTCCTAAGCAATGTATTATTTACTTTTAAAAGTCATTTGTACTCATAAAAGTGGAAAGAAACAATAAACCATTTTTGGACTTACTTTTTTCATGAATATATGTGTGTGCATATTTGTGTGATTAAGGGTGCATTGCACATATGTGTGGAGGCCAGCAGTAGGGTGCTGATCCTCAGGAGCTATGCACCACATTTTTGAGACACCGTCTGACTGGCCTGAAGTTCATTAAGTAGGTTATGCTGTCTGGCTAAGGTGTAAGCCTCTCATCCCAATCCTGGGATTATAAACACATGCCAACATGGCTGACTATTTAATGTGGAATAAGTATATCAAATTCAGGTCCTCACACTTGTAAGACAAATACTTTACTGACTGAGCTATCTCCCCAGCTTCTTTAGAGATTCAAGCATAACAGATATAGCTATATTTCATTGATTTTCATTATTTTAAATGTGTCTTTATGTAAAGGTACTAAAGTATATACTTCATCTCTACCATTCCCTGGAGAACCTCTTTCCCTTCATCTTACTTGTGATTATAAAGCAATCTGCCATCAAAGACCAATTGCCTGAGCACATTTTCAACAGTTCCTCTGATCGTGTGTGTGTGTGTGTGTGTGTGTGTGTGTGTGTGTGTGTGTGTGCATGAGTGTGTGTGTATATAATAGGGAAAGAATAAGTTTAGAATTCAGACTCAAAATTTCATTAAACAATCATCCTATCAATTATCTAAAGTTCTTGGGAGTTTTTGGTGAGAATTCTTGCTACTTCTGGTCAACATAACATTTTACTCATTTTATTTATGTTAGTTTTGTCTATGAAATGGTAATTTCTAATTTCATACTTGAAAATGTCAGTTCATGTCATTTTTCCTGCTATCTACTGGGATTTTGTCCTTTTTTTTTTTTGGTGACTGTTGCTGGAGGGCTTCTCTCCAGGTTCCACAAAGCCCCACAGTCCCACAATCCACGTATAAAATAATCACTCAGACGCTTATATTACTTATAAACTGTATGGCCATGGCAGGCTTCTTGCTAACTGTTCTTTTATCTTAAATTAACCCATTTTTATAAATCTATACCTTGCCACATGGCTGGTGGCTTACCGGCGTTTTTACATGCTGCTTATCCTGGTGGTGGCTGCAGTGTCTCTCCTCTTTCTTCCTGTTTCCCCAATTCTCCTCTCTCCTTGTCCCGCCTATACTTCCTGTCTGCTCACTGGCCATCAGTGTTTTATTTATATAGAGCGATATCCACTGCACTTCCCCTTTTCTTCTTCTTTTTTTTTTTTTAAAAAAAAAGGAAGGTTTTAACTTTAACATGGTAAAATTACATATAACAAAACAAATATTGAGCATGAATTACAGTTACAATATCAAAGAAAATGTCCTGTCTATCTTATATTTGTGAGTTTAAGGTTTTATATCTAACTTAACTTTTATTATAACTGATGGTTGGGCACCAGATATTGGTGAAATTATTATGGCCACTCCACGTAGTTAAAAGGATATTTATTTAATGGTGTAACTCACAAATTAAGTGATAAGTAGGTCACAGGGTCTGGGGAAGGTGTATCACAGTCCAGCGGTATTCTCTGGAGCTCTGCTTGGTTCACCTCCACGGCTCAGGGTCCTGGCACAGAGAGAGCACACAGAGAGAGCGCTGGCCCATCCAGCTCTCGTGTCTCCAGGCGCCTCCCCTGGCCCCGACTCTTAGGCGTGACAGTTGCCAGAGTCTCAGTGGGGGTTGGAACTTCCAGATCCAAGCTGGAATGGCTACCCACTACAGGTGACTCATTGGCATTATATATACATTGAAGTCCTTGTGCATTGTCCTTTAGTTACAGTTTTACAAGTATCTCTTGTTTTAAGATTTTCTACACTGTCACTGGAATTTGATGGGTGGAAGTCCTGTGACTGCATTAATCTTTTCTCTGTCATTGACATTCTTAGTTTCTTTTTTAGGAGCTCTCTTTTTAATCTCAAAGTTAAAGAATATTCTCCTGTATATTCTTAAAAATATTATGGTTTTGTTATGTTAAATTTGGTCAAAACAGTGCCCCTCATGGTAGCATCACACTATCAGGTCAGCTGAGGTCAGTTCTTGTTAATGGCAGCTATATTTTGTAAAGCTGTACTGATAATTAACTATTATACCATTGCTCTTAGGGGAAACAGCATTAGGTTCCTGTGTATCCCTGGTTACTACACTTTCATCAACTGATCACCATGTAACCTTATTTTAAGTGTGCTTCTGTTTGAGGACATCTTATTTAATATATGTTGATTTACTAACATTGCACTTGTGGCCAAAGGCACAATAATTCATGCCTGAATGAAGCTTATGTACACATGCATTTTCTCTATGAACCATGGCTTTCTTGTGCTTATGAACACTAGATAGCACTTCAGTATCATTGCTCTGGGCAATTCTAAAAATCACCAACTACAAGCGTCAAAATGCAAAAGTCATGCCACTAAATAGCTCTCAGAAAGGACACTTGTTTATTGTGAAAGAGCTGAAACAAGAAGGCAGAGTGTCACCTTGCTCAATCTCAGGTAGAAAAATGAGTGTCAAGTGACTCAAATAGCTTGATTTTCTGTGTACAGCCACAAATAACTACAAAGGCTCTGAGTGTTGATATGAGTGTTACAGATACATTTCAGGGCACCTTGCTCAGTAATGTGTACCTGGAGGCACCTGATAAATGGCACTGCTAAATATTTAGTATCTCACAAAGAGTTTATACATCGGTAAAGTCAGAATTCATTTCCCCCCCAGAACATTCTGCAGGTAAATTGATTATACAAATGATGATGATGATAATGGTGGTATTAATTTAAAAACTACAATATTGGCAATAATAAATTGGAAGTGGTAGTAATTATAATAATGGGAACAATGTTGAAATGTTATCTCTTGTTTTTATAATTCTTAAAAATAATCAAGTGTGCATGTGTGTGCTTATTTGGGTATGTGCATATGGGCACAGGTGCCCGTGGAGGTCAGAAGAAGTTGTCAGATTTCCTGGAGTTGTAGTTGTAGGTAGTTGTGAGCCATCCACTGTGAGTGTTGGTAACCAAATGCAGGTCTTCTGCAAGAGTATTATGCACTCTTAACTGCTGAGCCATCCCTCCAGGCCAGTGTAAATAAATTCAACATTTTTACTCATAATCATTTATCTAAATATGAAAGCATACCCTTGAAGGAGAGTAGCAAAGACTTCATTCAGCATTAAATATAATATAAAGAAGATATTTGAAGCTCAGGAACGTTAAGAGATTTGGTTAACATTAAACTTCTGCTGAGTTAAAAAAAAAATCTGGGACAAGAATTGAATGCAATTACTTTCATTGGAGTTTGGAAACTCCTGCAGGGTGGGAATGACATCCAATGTTCCTTAGGCTTTCAAAACCTATCTTTATGTTCTTAAGAGATAGATGGGCCATAAAAATTTACTCTTAACCATGATGCTGAAAATGATGACATACTGGTTTGAATAGCAAGAGTTGTAGTGTTTTATAATGTGGGTCTCTGTTATCTTATAAACCTTCACTGTCCTCCTTTGATTGATGTCTTTATTATTTTATGAAAATCTATAATAAGGAATAAAAATTATCTTATGAAATTGATATACTGTGCCTAGAGCCATAGGCGAGGCTGCAAAGATTCATCAACTCGGTTGAGCTGTGTTATTAATATTGCTCTTCTTGATTAGTGTTAATTGGAATATTTTAATTGATGCAATGTTTTACTGCCTTCACAGCTTGAGTGAGCTGAAGTGCAGACAACAAGTTTTCAATAATGGAAACTAACAAAAACTAACTTGATCTTATTAAGTTCTGCATGGACAAAGTGTGGCAAATAGATATCACAAATTCACTGAACTAGAAAATGGAATGAAAATAATGTTCACTCATTCAATTCAGTTAACGCATGCTTAAAGGGGTCTTGCTTTATGGTTTTGTGTTATAACTATGAACAAAGCACAGTAAACGACAGTGTGTTAGCAGTTAATGTGGTTGGGGGACAGTTCAGGGTTGAGGGAATGAGAGACACAGGAGTAGGAAGAAAAGTTGTGATATAAAGGATGGACTCAGGGGTCTGGAGAGAGGGATTATGGGTTAAGAGTTTGTACTGTTCTTCCAGAGGACCAGAGTTTGGTTTGCAGCACCAAAGCATCATACATGCATTTAACTGCAATTTCAGGAAATCAGAGATCCTCTTCTGGCCTCTTTGGGCAACTGAGCTCATGTATATAGGCATCCTCCTCCAATACCACACACGTATACAAGTAATTTTAAAAAAAGTAAACCAAAGCAAGTAGGTAACTCCTGAGCAAAGACTTGGGAAGGTGAGGATTTATTTAGGCACATGTTATCGAGAAGATATTCTAAATAAGAGGCAGGATTCCAGGCATGTTTAAACAGCACACACATCAAGTTTGGATAGCAAGGAATAAATGAAAGAGAAAAGAAATATGGAGGTGGCATAGGGAGAATAGAGGCTGGTAAGTCTTGTGGTGTGCTGAGGGAGCTCTGGCTCTCATTGTGAGTGAATGCAGAAGCCACTGGAGGTATCTATAAAGGAGAACAGCATGGTTTGACTTATGGTTTTTGTGGCTATCCAGCTCAATTTTTTCAACTACAGTAATTGCCCACTGCATGCCTGGACGAGCACTAAAAATGAAAAGTGGAAAGATACATTAAAGCACAGTCTTTGTTTCTGAAGGTCTCATATTGGAGGAAGATGTGGGCAACTACCAGATTTAGAAGTCAAGGCTAAGAGTTCTCTAAGTATGTAAACAAAACTGTGTTCTCTCAAGAAGCAAAACAAACTTTTTTTTTGTTGTATGAGGAGAAACATAATGACATAGTATATAATATACAGTCTTACTGTGGAAAATTAGTATTTCAAGGAAGGCATCAAGAGAATGAGACAAGGAGAAGACAGGAGGGAGACAGAGTTGAGGCACGGTGTCACCGTGATCAAGGGACATTAGAAGTATATTCCATGTCAGACAAACATAGAGATAGTATGGGTAGAGTTGTAATGATCCCAGACTTTTACATTTATTTCCCCATAAAAATCTTGCAAATAAGAATAACTTTTTTTTTAAAGCTACAAGGTTAAAAACAATACTGGTTTCTCAGATATATCCATGTTTACAACAAAACAATCCTTCAATACAGTGACTTATGTAACTTTATTACAACACTTGCTCAACATTATTTGACAACTGGTATGCTGCAGTTTCTTTTTATTAATGTTCTGTTGAAGAGTTTGAGAAATGTTCCTGTAAGCAACAGTAGCAACTGCAGGATTTCAGGAATGTAGTCTCGTACGGTGTTGAGCTACATAATACCATCTGGATTTCAGGAACTTGTTCCTTAAATGGTATGGATTCAAGACTATTACATTAGCATCTCCACAACAGAAGAGGAGAAAGCTAAAACTGAATGCAGATTTAGTTGTTACCTTATCCTTAATTTCACCTCAACTTTTTCTTTTTCTTTTTTTCAGGACATAGATTCTCATGTAAGGCCGTAAATAATTAGCATTTCTCCTGATAAATCTATAAAGAAACTGAAACATGATGTAGACTTGTAATATGCATTCATCTTTATTCAGAACAATGGCACCATCCTAAATTATATTTCATTGAATTAATGTGATCGTGAGAAAACTTGGGAGTATATTTAGTTTGTGTATTAAGTATGGCTTTTATTTTTAGACTCCTACTTTCATTTTCATTTTTTTTCTCAGAGAAATAAGGGCACAGTAAAAACCATACCAGATAATTGAAAGGGATATTAAGAAGTGAATTTAATCAATGATGTTTTGAGGTAAAGAGATGTCAAAAGAGTCTGCTTGAGTTTGGCTTTAAGAAACTCTTCTTCATGTTCATCAGATTGATGAGTTTTTCAACTTTTCATGTTTTTGTTTTCTGAAAACCTGTGGGTATAATTCTTTGAAGGACGACTCTCTATAATTCCATTTTTATAAGAACTCTAATGTTGAAGGAAGGTGAAGAGTAAAAACTTCAGTTGATATTGTTATAGTGAAGCTTAAGTCCTTGATTTATTCTTGGGAATAAACCAAGTATATAACCTAAGTGAGTGCACTTGTACTTGATTTAAAAGATGAAAACCAGGACAGACTTTGCCTCCTTAGTCTCTTGTGCAGGGAAACCCCATCCAATGATTCTATAAAACACTGAGTTCTTTTCACCAGCTGTTTCCATGATTAAAGAAAGGACAAGTAATTTACAAATGTCTGAAATGGGTTGTTTTCATTTTATGCAATCATGAGAATATAAAAATTAGATGCAATAAAAAGTGTTTACTCATAATCAAATTTTAGACATTTTGGATTAGTTTTTGCATGCATCAGAAGTACTTTTTTTGGATACAATACAAATTTGAATCCAAAAACACCCATATGCTATTCTAAAATAAGGTGGCCAGGAATAAAATGAGATTCTTATCTTCTACCTGACATAGTTAATGCCATATTATATTAAGAAAAGGGAAAATATGTATCAGACAACAAAGGAGAATGAAGGATATAAATCATATAGCTTTGTACCAGACCATGGGGGGGGGGGGCACAAGATGTTTAATCTAATGGCAGCAGGGGAAATCACAATCTTTCAGCACCTACACTTTCTCAAAATCTTAGAAAGAGTCAGAATATATTCCAGTTATTTATGTAGACTGGAGATCAAAGTATTGTCCCACCAGGTTTGATTATTATATTCTATCTAAGATAGATTATTTGCTCATGATTACTATACTTTAGACATTGTTTTTTTTTCAGGGATTAACCACTTAAATATTTTTGTGGGTTTGATAATTCTTATCCAATCTGGAAGAATAAAACAAAACTGTCTGAATGGAAATGTGAATATTGCACATGAGTGTTCTTAACCTGGGTAGAGACCATGGGAGGTCTTACATTATTTCAAGTTGTTACAGACTAAATGTTTGTGTCTCCCCTAACTTCATATACTAAAATCTTGACTACCTATGTGCTATTTTTTAGACATGGGAACGTTGGTAATTAAGCCATTAAGCCATGAGGCCTGATGAGTGAAATTAGTAACCTCATTAAAGGGACCCGTAGGAGCCTCCTCACTTTTTTACATACCAAAGTGCAAGAAGACAGTGTTCTCTGAACTATTAAGTGGCCCTCCCTGAATGCCAAATCTGCTCCCACATTGTTCTAGAACTTCTCAGGCTCTAGAACTACTGGAAATGTATTTTTGTTGTTTCTAAGTCATCTATACCATGACAGCTTATACAGCAACCTAAACAGAATGAGGCATAGTTTTCAAAGCACTTAAGAAATCACTTATTTTTCGTCCCAAAGGAAGTTAAGCCATGAGCTGTCAAGTGATGTCAAGAATCATGCCCTATTCATGAAGGGATTTGTCATTAGTTAAAGATCTCTAACCAGTGAAACCCTAAGTTCTTACTTCCATTTTAGCTGAAAATAAGCCAATGCATATGGATAAAAGCTAGAAGTGGCAATACACCGCCTCACTACAAGTAGCACTACTTCTTTAGGCCGACTATTAGAGACTAATTGCCTTTATGAATAGATGAAACAATTAACTAGCTTTCTTGTAGCTTTGGAGGAATGAAAAAGAAGTGGAGTAGACATTGAAACTGAAAGTAAAATTTCTGTTTACAGAAAGCAAATACATTTCAATTAAAATTTAGTGTGACACTAATTGTGAAGGTTTTCTTCCCTTCCTTTCTTTCCTTCCTTCCTTGCTGTATCCCTCTCTCCTTCACTCCCTTCCTTTTTCCCTCCCTTTCTTTTCATTTTTAATTTGAACTCTAGCATTGTTTGTGCCATTTTATACAAGGTTAGCTTGATTTCATCTCCTGTTATGCAGAAATAATTCAGCAACTGAACTTGCTGCTTCCCAGCAAATGTGATGAAAGCAATAAGACTTCCCTAAGGAGGTTGCCTATCTCAGGTCATTGGAGATATGACAGAGATGTCTCGATCTTTCATGAAAGCTAAGCTCTGCTTTGCAAATCTTTGTTTGCCAGGGGAAAGTTCCATAAATACTGTCACTTCAGGATATGTATTTTGAAAAATCCGTAACATACATGTGCTTGTAGTAGAGTAGAATATTTTATCATCACACCTATTTTAAAACCAAGAGTTTATTGGAAAGGTCTAGCAATCTACCTTTCTGTTTGTTTCTCCATTTTTTGAGAGAAAAAGATACTGAAATTATAATAAACGCCTTTCAATATTAGAAGTGAGTATTATGTGAAGGGGTTGGTTGTGACAGGTGTCTCTTAGCAAGATGGTTTCTGTAGCTGATTTTTCCTTAAGGACTTCCACAGTTAGTGGAATAATACTACAGAAATCTGAGTGCATTTGTTAATTCAATTGGTTTTCTACCATTTTTGCTTAGAGAGCTCATAGCTAGAATTAGAACATATTCAGTTGCAAACGAAAACATGCATGTATCAATCAGCTTTAAACACTTTTAAAACATCTTCTAAGGTGAAATGATATTAATATTCAAGCAAAATAAAATTATGTCTGTCAGGCAGGAGGGAATGCAGATTCTAAAATGATCTATCTTTGAAATAAACAACAGCAGCAACTATATTTAGCTAATACCAACAAAGTTTGGTGGTAGAGGTCCCTGTTATTTGCTGTATAAGTACTGCGCGCTAACCGATTGTGCCACTGGAGCATCCGCAGGTCCCTGTTATTTGAATCAGACATTTCAATACTATAAACATATCACATCAGGGTCCCTACTGACAAAGTATAGGCATTATATTAACAAATTGTGACCAGGTGTAATGGGCTGAGTAATGACCCCATCAAAGATAATCTATATGCTGGGTAGTGGTAGCCCATGCCTTTAATCTCAGAATTTGAGAGGCAGAGACAGGTGGATCTCCTTGAGCTCAAGGCCAGTCTGGTCTAATGAGTGATTTCCAGGAAAGCTAGAGCTGTTACAAAGAGAAACCCTGTCTCAAAAAAACCAAACTGACCAACCAAACAAAAACCACCAACAGCAGCAACAACATAAAACAAAACAAACCAGGTCCCCCGATGCCATGCAGCTCAGGAGGGCAAAAGACACCCATGGGGCAGCCTGGGTCCTCATGGTCCAGCCTGCCTGAAGCATCCACATGTCTGCCTGGAATCTTATGGTAGGCGCCAATATGAAGAACAAGTATACAGTGCTGAAATGGGAAAGAAGGGAGATGGAATGGTTCCTATGCTGTGGTAAAAGGCAGTTCTGAAGAAGCAAGGGCTATGAGGAATGGGCTGATGTTGGAGGCCTGCTTGCCACCGGGGACCAGGGTGATGTCTGGGCCTGAGCTACTGTCTACGGCTGTATCTGGGTCTGTGACAGCTGTGGTCTGTGTTGATGCCCATGACCTATGCTGCCACAAAGGCAACAGGGATGCCCAGGTTGTGGGCCACCACCTGTGGCCATTTTGGTGTCCAAGGGCTGTGCTGCCACTGTGGCTGTGTTGATCTGAGTGGCTTGTGCTGCTATCAGGGGACAGGATGACATCTGGTCCTGGGCTGCTGCTGTGGGCCATGTCTGGATCAATGGCCCTAAAGTAGCCAGGGTCTATGTTGATGTCCATGCTTTCAGTAACCACTGAATCCCATGTAGATGACTGAGGTCTGATCAAATGCGTGAGTCTATGTTAGTCTCCAAGGGCCATGCTTCTGCTAGGGCCATACTAATCTGGATGACCTGTGCTGCCACTCAGGACCATGGTGACATCTGGACTCAGACTACAGCTAGGGGCCATGTCTGGACCCATGGCCCTACCACAGCCAGGGTCTGGGTTGATATCCATGACTCCTGATACCACCAAAAGGCATGCAAATACCTGGGTTCTGAGCCATCACCTGTGGCCATGCTGCTGTCAGGTCCAGATATATCTGAGTGACTTACACTGACTGTCACAAGGTGGCTTGGTAATATCTGACCCAGGCTGCAGCTGAGGGTCATGTCTTGTCAGTGGCCCCATTGCAGCCAGGGTCTCTGTTGGTGTCTGTAGCTCATGATACCATTGAAGATCATGCCAATGCCAGAGGTCTGGGCTGCCACCTAGGCCCATGCTGGTATCCAAGTGCCACACTGCCACAGTAGCCTTACCAATTGGAGTAGCCTATACTGCCACTTGAGGCCAAGATGACATCCAAGCCTGGGACATGTTGGCATTTGAGGGCCATGCCAATCTGAGTGACCTGTGCTGCCATCTGGGGTCATGGTGTTATCCAGGCCAGGGCTGCTGCGAAAGGCCATAGCTGGGTCTGTGACCCTACTGCAGCCAGTGTCTGAGTTGACGTCCAGGGCTTCTGATACCATCAAAGGACATGCTTATGGTGATATTTTATTTGTACTGAAATGTGATTTTATTTGTATGTTAATAAATAAAGTTGCCTGGGGGTCAGAGCTAATAGCAAGCCATTGCAGAAACTGGGTGGTGGTAGTGCATGACTTTAATCCCAGCACTTAGTAGGCAAAGCTAGGATACAGTCAGCATGGAGACACATGCCTTTACTCTCAATACCAACCATAGAAGACCTGGAGGTCTGTACAGACAGGCAGTGATGGGGCGGTCATGTGGTTGGGTTTACAACCAATGAGAAGGCGGAACAGAAAGTCTTTATAAAGACAGACACACAGGAAGTAGGTCTTTTTCAAAGAGGTAGGACCACCGTGATAGTGAAGGGTAAGGGTTTTAGCTCTTAGCTATTGCTCTGACCTCTTGGCTTTTATCTCTGTATTGGCTCTGTGTTTCTTATTTAATAAGATGGTTGGTTACATCTACAAATGCTGATGCCAGGGGTCTAGGACTCTACCTGGTGTTCAAGGGCCACTATTGGTGAAATTATTAAGGCCATTCCACATAGTTAAAATGAAGATTTATTTAGTGGGTGACTTACAAATGAAGGAATAGGTAGATTGCGGGGGTCTGGGGAAGGTGTATTGCAGTCCAGCGGTATTCTCTGGAGTTCTGCTCAGTCAACCTCCACCGTCTAGGGTCCAGGAACAGAGCAAGAGCTCGCCCATCCAGGTCTCGGGTCTCCAGACGCCTCCCTTGGCCCTGCCTCGTAGGCGTGACAGTTGCCAGAGTCTCAATGGGGGTTGGAACTTCCAGATCCAAGCTGGAATGGCTACCCACTACATCTCCCCCTTTTTGTCTAAATAAGAAGGTTCTAAACTAGTACAAGACTATAAACAAAGGAATGGTTATCAAATATTGTCCAGGAATAATGAGGGATAATGACCTAGATAAGATGGAACTACAACCAATGCAAACAATATCAAGCAAGAAACACATACTAAAATCCAGAGAAGTATAGAGCATAGGTAAATGGCATGTTATAAAGATCATTCCAAAAGGTGTCCTATCCTAAAGAACCTGAATCTAATACTTAATATGTTCTATTTAAGATATTATATATACTAAGTTGTAACTATAACTGCTAGTCTTCAATCCCATCAAAGACCTGAGAAGGAGCATAATGGCACCTGAGAAATGGAAGATGGATTCAAGCAACTTTCGGGAGTCTTGCAAGAGTAGACAGAGACAGCTGGCAGCCTGGACAGTCACCTAATGTTTCTCAACATCGTTGGTGCATTCAAAGTGGCTACAGACCTAGAGTATATGACAGACCATTTTCAGAAGCAGGAATTCTGAAAGACCATCTTACTCTGTCTTGGCAGAGTACAGTGGTCACTTTCCTTGTGTCCCGCTTGTCCAGAAAGGACAGCATTGCATTTGTACTGTTAGCCGTCAAGGCAAGGACAGTTCTTTGCCCAGTAGGCCATTTTGTGCCAAGAAGACAAACTTCCAAATGGAAATGTCTTAGAAGCCCAACATTCTCTCGGATCAAATTGGTGTGGCCAGGAGCAATTATGTCTCACGTCAACAGAATTCTAAGTTATTTAAATGCCATATTCTCTAGGTCTATGAAGTGTTTGAAGATTACCTATCTATCTGAAATATATCTATGTATACCTAGAAGACTTAACTAACATGGCTACAAATATGATTATCATAGATGACTAATTATTAATCTATTTTTAATTATCCATTACAATTTTAAATGAGTTAAACATAATACCTCAAACAAGAATATATATATATATATATATATAGTATAACAAAATTAAATTCAAGTTTGTATCAATAAACTAAAATATATACCAATGTAAAACATTTTAAACAAGTTGTTCTTTAAAAGTAGGTTCATTAATCTACCCTTTTATCTTATCATCTCTATATCCTGTATATCTATATCATATCCCCTTTCTTTTTTAGAAAGAGATCGCATTTATAATCAACCTGTTTTAAATAAAAATATTGTAATTTCCTCAGTTATGATAAAAGGTAAGTTAGATATAAAACCTTAAACTCACAAATATAAGATAGATAGGACATCTTCTTTAATATTGTAACTATAATTCTTGCTTGATAATTGTTTTGTTATATGTAATTTTACTATGTTAAAGTTAAAACCTTCCTTTTTAAAAAAAGAAGAAAAGGGGAAGTGCTGTGGATATCACTCTATATAAATAAAACACTGATGGCCAGTGACCAGGCAGGAAGTATAGGCGGGACAAGGAGAGAGGAGAATTGGGGAAACAGGAAGAAGGGGGAGAGACACTGCAGCTACCGCCAGGATAAGTAACATGTAAAGACGCCGGTAAGCCACTAGCCACGTGGCAAGGTATAGATTTATAGAAATGGGTTAATTTAAGATATAAGAACAGTTAGCAAGAAGCCTGCCATGGCCATACAATTTATAAGTAATATAAGTGTCTGAGTGATTATTTTATATGTGGATTGTGGGACTGTGGGGTTTAGTGGAACCTGGAGAGAAGCCCTCCAGAAACAGGCCACACTGCCACAAGGGTCATGCCTACCTGGGTGGTCTGTACTGCCACTTGGGGCCACGGTGACATCTGAGCCTGGACTGCTGCCTGGGACCATGTCTGAGTCTGTGCTCCTACCACAGTCAGGGTCTATGATGTCTATGGTCAATGATGCCATTAAAGGCCTCATGAATACCTGGGGTCTTGGCTGCATCCTGTGGCCATGTTGGTATATGAAGGTTGTGCTGCCACTGGGGCCATGGTGTTTGTCTTGGTCAGGGCTACAGCTGAGGGCCATCTCTGGGTCCATGGACCTACAGCAGCCAGGGTCTGTGTTGATGTCCATGGTTCCTGATACCCTCAAAGGACATGCTGATGCCAAGAGTCTGGACCACTACCTGTGGCCATGTTGGTGTCTGAGGGCCTCACTGCAATGAGGGCCATGCCAATCTGAGTGGTCTTCAGTCACCCAGGGCCGGGCTCAGGGTTCTGACTATGGGCTGTATCTGAGTACATGGCTCAACAGCAGCCAGGGTCTGGGCTGATGTCCATGGCTCATGTTATCACAGAGGGTCATAGAAACCATGTGTGTTGAAATCCTAAGGCTGTGCTGAGTCATTTTTGTTTCTCACTGACCCAGGGATAGTGAGCCCTGCCCCTCACTGGTCACTGCAGCAGGAGAGCTGGCAGTGTTCCCCTGGGAGAGTTGACCCCAGCACTCAGGAGAGATGTCCCCACCCCTCACCACAGGTGTACAAGAGCTGGCATTGATGATATGAGTCTAGGAGAGCTGGCTCTGCCCCTTGCTTGAGGGGGTGGTCCCAAGGGCCTGCATTTACCTGCTCAGCTATCACCCAGACCCATATCCTGGGCCTTGGGTTGGCCCACCCTAACAGATGCTCCATCTATGACATACTGAAGTGTGCAAAGGAATTGGCCCCTGCTGTGGGACGGTCTGTATGTCAAATTGCTCTGATTGGTCAATAAATAAAACACTGGTTGGCCAGTGGCCAGGCAGGAAGTAGGTGGGACAAGGAGAGAGGAGAATTCTGGGAAGTGGAGGGCTGAGGGAGAGAGACTGCAGCCACCCCCATGACCAGCAGCATGTGAAGATGCCGGTAAGCCACCAGCCACGTGGCAAGGTATAGATTTATAGAAATGGGTTAATTTAAGCTATAAGAACAGTTAGCAAGAAGCCTGCCACGGCCATACAGTTTGTATGCAATATAAGTCTCTGTGTTTACTTGGTTGGGTCTGAGCGGCTGTGGGACTGGCCGGTGACAAAGATTTGTCCTGACTGTGGGCAAGGCAGAAAAACTAAAGCTACAGGCCCCGCAAAATGATAGCAACAGGATCTCCATGACTCAGGCAAAAACAAGATATCCATGAAGAGTATCGATGAGGGCCCACTTGTGATGGTGTACCAGAAATGAGAGGTCCTGAACCAGACCAATGTCTCATTGCAATGAACATCTTGCAGGTGGAGCTGATTGGACAAAAGGGTAGTCTGAGTGACATACAGCAGCTCCTGATGCCAATAGGATGAATGAAGAGGTGTTGGAAAGATGGAGGAGCAAAAGTGGGTTTTTTGTTTGTTTGTTTGGTTTTGTTTTGTTTTTAATTAATTTTTTTTGGTGGAGCATACATCAGGGGTGAGGTACAGATATGGAGGGACTTGGAGATGTGTAGGATTGGGGTGCATGATGTGAAATTTCTGAAGAATCAATAATTAGGCTCAAAAACAAAACAAAAATAAATAAAATAGAATCTTTAGAGGCTAGAGGAGTGACTTGGTGATAAAGGGCACTTGCTGTTCTTGTAGAGAACTGAGGTTTGGTTCCCAGCCTCACATGATTGCTCATAATCATCTGTAACTCCAGTTTTAGGGAATCCAACACTCTTTTAGCCTTTGCAGGCACCAGCTACACACATGTTACATGTATATACATGCAGACAAAACACTTGCACATTAAAGAAAAATAATAAATTGTTTTAAAAGATACATCTATAAACCTTAGATAAAATGGGTAGAAAAGGGGACATTTACAGAAATGACTAAAGATCTTGAGAGAACAAATTCATTATGAATTAGCTTAGTCAGTCCTATAGTTGGCACATATTTTAGGAAGCTGATCATATTAGACATACAGAAGTGAAGATACATAAACACACAAAGAACTTGAAATGAAATAGCCACAGTTCATGGCTGCATTGGTAGCCATTCCTTGGAACAAGAAGCTCAGATGACACATTCCCTTGAGACCCTAGAAAGAATGTGTGCCTACTAAGTGTTGCACATCTAGGTTCCAGAAACATAATGGAACAAATTTCTGATGATTTCATGACAGCAAACTTAGGTTTCTTTGTTGTGGCAGCAAAGGAAACAAGTATACTGGGTTTGTATTCTCTTGTTGTGTGCACCTATTACTCATTAATCAGAAATAATGCATCCCTATTATGTTTTGAAGACCTAGCTTTCAGAACCATAAAAGAGCAAATATCTGTCATTTTTAAGCCAACAGACTGAAGTTTATTATAGTAGCCTGAGAATCAAGTCCAAAAGGTTTGTATTACTTAAATGGTCACTCGTTCACATAAACTTGGATTTCTTTATCTATAGAAAATGATTCTTTTAATTAGATAATAAAATAAAGAACAAAACCCACCACCATTTGTCTAACTCTTTACAACAACCTCATGAGTTACGTGATAACGCTCATTCTATTAAACTTAGCAGAGGTTGGAGGGCTCATTCTTGAGGAAATGGAGTTTGTGGGAACTCCTATTTTGGCCTCTTTTTTCTCCTTTCATACAGTGCATAATATATTTAAAACACTGGAATTAAACTGGCGACACAGAGTTTACAGGCTAGCAGGGAAGATGTGTAGGATATGCAATCATATCCAATCTCACTTAAATCTTATCTAAACGGAAGCATAATGCTTACTATTCTGACAATTGGTGATTAACACATGCTGATTTTGCAGTTTTTATCTATTTTACATGCATGGTTTGCATCAAAAAATGAATTCCCATGTCTGGTGACAGAAGTACCTTGGGGGTTATACAAAAGGTGTGGGTAGCAGAAAAGACAAGTCAGTAGTAAGCCTGTAACCATTATTCTCTAACCAGTGACAAGAAAGTCGTGCTGCAAAAACCACTGACATAGCTATATGACATCACAGTAAGCAAAGTGACTTTCCTCAACTTAACTTGGTGGTTCATTTGACTGGTATGTTAAACAGAAAGTTCTCAAGCAGAACATTTTACAGAGAGCTTGTCTGCTGGGACTTTGAGTCATGCAGAGCACATCTGCCCACTCATGCTCTTACTTCGCTGGGCTTGACTGCTTCTGCTCCCCTACCCTGGGAGGAAGTCGTGAAATAACCATCCCTGAGCTCTTGCAGGAAATAAAATATAGAAGCATCTGTCCTAGATGGCTGGGTCGTTCACATCACGAAGGCAGGGAGCTCGCTCAGTTGATCTCTAGAGATACATTACACTTCAGTGCCTCTCTCTTCAGTTACTTTCACATAACTAATTCATTTTGATGCCCCCAAATATGGATGAAGAAGAAGCCTGGCACAATGTCTTAGTTACTTTTCTGTTCCTCCGATAAAATGCTATGATCTAGTCAACTTATAAAAGAAAATATTTAATTGGGGGCTTACAGTTTCAGAGGGTTAGAGTCCATGACGGTGGAGAAAAAAAATGTGGTGACAAGAATGGCTGAGAACTTACATCTTGATTTGAAAATTGGGGCAGACACACACACACACACACACACACACACACAGGGGATGAAGCTTAAAAGCTTGCTTTCAGTAGCACACTTCCTCTTACAAAGGTCCTGAAACAGTTCCACCATTTGGGGACCAAGTGTTGAGGCACATGACCATATGGGACACATTCTTACTCAAATCACCACATCTAAATAGGGAGAAATATCATTTAGAAGGTCAGAATAGGCTGAGTGTACCTTTGTTACCTGTTACCTAACTTCAGATAAATTACTTCATTCGACTTAACCTTGGTTTTTCTCATTTTTAAGAGATATAATGATTTTTTTTTTCTGTATACATGAAGTGAAATTATGCTTGCAAATTGTGAAATCTGGCATATGGTAAATACAAACCATTAAAGAGCAATTGCTGCTAATATTATAATCATTACAATATTGATTACACCTTTTCAAAGAGTTACCTCATTTGGAAATTGCCACATGGCCAAAGCCCACAGGTATTTCTCTAGTGTGGTAGAGACAGAATGTAAGGTAAGGTTAAACATCTGCAATGCTCAGGCCCTTTATTTTGGAACCAGATCTAAACTTTTCCAGTTGCTTTATAGTTTAACTACATTTTATTTACCTTCCTACAATGTTCTTTGGGACCCCTTTAATATCTGTTGGAAAGTAATTTATGAGGTACACCCACGTGGGTAACAAGGTCAGTCTGACTTCTCAGGTTGCAAGTCAATAGCTATGGAGATGCAATAATAATAATAACAACACCACTAACAATTATTACATTTAATAATAATAATTATCATTATTATATTTAAACAGAAGTGTACCCTTTCTATGAGTCATATCTTTTAATATTTGAAACTTATCTATGGGTTAGTAATTACTATTACCAATTTATAGATGAGGAAACAGATTCTGAATGCAGAACCTGCCTAGAGCACAAAGCTAATAATTAAGGCAAAGGTTGAACTCTACACAATCAGGCCATAGATTAGGATCTAATATACTGAGCCTTTGTTGACTGATCAGGCATTCTGGGTACCAATGATACTAAGTAGATACCTAATGCAACATCACATGTAGTGAACAGCCAACTGGTTATGAATTGGTAGAAACCCTAAACACAGAAGAAGTAATAGTAGAACCATAGTGTTTCGCTCCTGTTTTTTCTGTGTCTCTCAGAAGTTTGGTATGCATAACTGCAGAATACCATGTCTCTGAATGTCATATATTTAAAAGAGAAAGGTTTCATCAAGAAGAGAAGCTCTTATTCCTTCTGCACCCAGCAATGATGGATAGGCTTCAGAGCCATCTGAAGGAGCAGGTAGTTCCAACATAAGCTCTTGGGAAATGTGTTGAATAAAGACTCTGTTTTGAGGTTAGCATTCTTAGGAATATGTTTTAGATCTTTTGAGAGTAAGTGCCTTTCAATTTGGCCTTCAGAATAAAGTTCTGTAGAAGATTACAATTTAATTGGAAAAGAAACTATCAAGACAGTACATTCTCTGAAAGACTATAGGGAATAAGGCCGATGACTTGGTTATAAGTAACCTATTACAGAGCCTTCTTTTGTAGATATTTTTAAGGTGTGATTTTGGATGCCTTACCTAGAAAAAGACATTGTAAATAGATACCTGTGGCATTTTAAAGATCAATAACTTATATTCCCACTTTCCATTTTATCATTTTAGTATGGGGTCATACATACTCTATGGGGATAGATAATTATTTACTATCTCATAGTGAAATGAGTGGAAACCAGCCACAAGAGGACACAGGACACAGAAGACAATTCACATTGTAAAAAAAAAAAAAAAAAAAAAAAAAAAAAACACTTCCCTAAAGTGGCTTTTTCATTCCAAAAATATCTCCTGCAGTTTGGCCCACTCTACCTCATGCTCTAAGATCACACCCAAGCAGGGTCTGAAAATGAAAGATATAAACTACTTTTTAACTGATTATTTTTTGCCTGCCAGTGATTGAACTTCATTAGAGATGCTTGCTAGTGTCTCAAGGGAAGAGAACTCTTACCTCAATCTTCCCCAAAATGGACATCAGGGCAGATACTAAGAATTGCTTAGAAGTAAAAATTAAGAAAAAATAGTAAGGGAGTATCCAGTACTGTTATCCTAGTCTTGCCCTAGAGAAACAGGCACGCACAGTAAAATATATACAAGTGGGAAAGAAGGGGTTGTGGGCTCTTTTTTTTTTTTTTTTTTTTTTTTTTTTTTTTTTTTTTTTTTGTAACTTTTGAGTAGGTGCTGTCTCAACAGTGGAAAGAAAAGTCAACTACATCACTTCACATTCCTCCTTCTGGTGTCTTGAGCAAAGAAACACTAAAACCATAAGCACAGCCTACTCAAAACCAGGGTGGGAAGAAACAAAACCCAAGGATAGAAAAGCTGAGCTGAGAAGGACCTGAGAGGGAGCTATACCCTGCCAAACACCCAACAAACTTGTGCATTGATCATGATAGTGTTTCTTATTAGTTTGAGTTAGTGGTTAGGGTTATTATTTGATATATAGTAATAGTAATATATAAATTATATATTATATATTATATTATATATAACTATATATTAATTATATTTATATTATAATTAATATAATTATATTAATTATATATTATATATAATATATAAATATAGAATAAATCTATATTAGCAGGCTTCAGATCTTAGCTTCCCAGTAAGAAGCTGTGTGACCTTAGCTAATCATTTAACTTTTCTATGCTGTATTTACATCTATCACATGAAATCACTGGAGACCACAGAAGTTTATGTCAGGGTTAAGAAATCTAACACTATAAACTATTTACACTAGTATTTGGAACAAAGTGAATACTGGTATACACTAGCTACTTTGTTTATAATAGTTGCTGCTAATACTATATGGTGTGTGGTTATTTACACTGCACGTGCCATGATGAGCATGTACTGTGCATTATTGATCTAATAAGCTCATCAAGGATGCTATACACCACTCACCTGTCACCAGGGAGGAAAACCGACTCAGAGAAGGTGAATGAGTGGCTGTGCAAAAGAGCTGTAAGATCCAGAGACTGAATTTGAAGTGACAGAAACGGACTGTGGCACCTGTAACTGGGCCAGCACAGAATTCTCACTTCTCTGGGTCATCTCAGGATGAGGTCAGATTCTTATCACATACACCATTGCTTCTGCAGAAGTATTGTCAGCATGCTCATGATGACTGGATGCTTCCTCAATTTCTTCCTCAAGAGGTAAAATAATTCTGCTCATATGATACTTTCAGTCACCCTTCACTTCACTTGTATTTATATTTAAAAATCCAGTATTTGATTTTCTTAAGATGCCTTCAAATCTGTCCTGTTCTTCTTAGTCACCAAGTTCAAACCATGCAGTCATTTTATCATGAATCTATTATATTAATTTCTGATAGTGATTTTTCTCATGTCTGGGTTTCAGGAAAATTGTTCAAGTACAAAATAAAATCATTTGAATGAATTACTGAGGCACTCATTATATTCAAGGTTAGTATTTTATTTCTGGCCTTGAAGCTGACACTAGATTTTCCTCTCCTGGAAATCTGCCCTTGCAGACCTCAGATGGTGCTCATTGTACACTTCACTGCAGTTCACAAAAACACATCTAACGATTCTTAAACACTTGAAACCACAGGCAAAAAAAGCACTTTTTTTTGAGGTTATGCTGCTCTTGGCTTTAGTAATCCCTATTCCCTCCCCCAACATGATTAAGGCTCTTGTAAAAGATGAAGACTAGGTTTTGATAATTACCAATGCTGCTCATTATTTCAGACAAACTGGAGGTAGTGGTGAGAACTAACAATCACTCCTTGTCTTTTAGGCCCAAACTCAAACATGTCTGTCAGCAGCAGGGCCAGCAGGTGAAGCAGCACACAAGCTCTGCAGTATATGACGGCCTTCAGAGAACGTTGCTCACCACTCAGCATCCAGGTTCCTCCCAGCTCTCAACTGTCCTAACACAAACTGTGGTTTTGCCACAGCATGATGGCCGTCTTATGCTATCTTTTATAGCTGTTTTTTATGTGTGTGCTATAAGTGTGGGTGTGTGTATTTGTGTGCATATATCCATGTACAATGTTGTGCATATAGAGGTCAGAGGACAACTTGTGGGAGCCCAGTCTCTTCTTCCATGTGGGTTTTGGGGATTGAACTCAGGTTGCTAGGCTTGGCAGCCCATGTCTTTACCTGCTGAGCCAGCTCATCTGTTTCTACCTTCACTTTTAAACTTTGAGACAAGTCTCATTAAATTGCTCAAGCGAGACCTGAATTTTCTCTGTAGTCTATCTAGGCCTTGAACTTGTTATTCTCCTGCCTTAGCTTCACGGGTAATTAGGATTGTAAGCCTGCATTACCATACTAACACTTCCCAAGGATTTTAGGCAAATATTGTGGGATTTGCCACCTCTATGATTATATGGGCCAATTCCCAATAATAAATTATTTGCTTGAGATAAATACACGTCCTACTGATTCTTTGGAGAGTACTGATTAGCATACTTACAAAATTTTACAAACAGCAAATATCAATCAACAATTGTACACAGAAGGAAGTGTTCCTTTCCATGATTGGACTGAAGAATACATAAGATTAGAGGTTTAGGATAATTTGTGCCAAGACATAAGATGATGTCTAAGCAGGAACCCCTCAAGTTTAAACATTAATATATTTAATAAGAAAGGACTTTTGGGAAAACAAAACAAAAATGCTTTTCTCAAGCCTGCATTCTTGTGCACAGCAGAAAGAGAACCAAGGCTTAGTGAAAATTTGTATGAGTCAAGCCATTGAACTCTCAAATCTACCTCATTAGGTCAAGTTTGAGAAAAGTCGAATAACTTGCTTGAAGGAGGACCATTGTCACATGCTAGGTAGGACTGGGATTTTTATCCAAGGGCATTCATCACCAAAGCTCTGCTCCTTCTAGGTCATGGAAGTCTCTCCCTGCCTGGATTCTATTCCCTTCATGGAAATGCTTCATAGTTCTCCAGGGTTCAGGACATATTTCCCACGACATCATCATAATTTTGACACTTTGATTCAGTATGATTTAGCCTGAGATGAGTTATTTTAATTAGGTCACACATATTAATGGTATATAACACCTAGAAGGATCTTAAAATGAATCAAGTTATTCATTTTCTTTCACTCATTCTTCAGGAAAGGAAAGTGAAGTGCAGGGAGGTAAATGCTTTGTTCCTAGTGCTGTACAAAGACCACAGCAGGTAGCCTGCCATAAACTGTATCTTTTGTTCCCAAGGAGATGAAGAGACTGTTTAAAGGGTAACCCCAGATTCCCTGTCTTTGTCAATCTACATGATACATTATTTGGGAGATTCCATAATGATCATACAATAGTAACTGTATCAGGCTGAAAACCAAAGTACATAGCCATTTTGAATCTAGTATATGTATGTATGTGTATGCACATACTTTGTGTGTGCACATGTGGAAGCCAGAGGTTAATTTTGGGTATCATTCCTCAGGAATCATTCACTTTGGTTTTTTGAGGTAGTGTCTTTTACTGTTTTGGATCTTAATTCATCTAGGCTGTCAGGCCAGAAAGCCCCAAGGATCTACCCTATAGCTATAATCAGCTTCCCCAGAGTTATGATTACAGGCATATACTACCCGCCTCCAACTTTTAAAGGCATTTCTTGTAGGGGATGGGGGGGTTAGGGAAATGTGTGGCATGATGGGGGGTTAGGGCAAAGTGTGGCATGAAATATAAATCACTTTATTTATTTCTAAATTAACATTTTTCAGCATCAACCCAACACCAAGAATGCTGCCTTTCCCCTTGAACCCACATTTATGAGTTAAGATTTTTTGAAATAAAATAAAAAACTGGTTTGTGCTGAGGATCATTTCCACCACTTCTTAGTTGCATGACTTCAGGCAAAGACCTTAATCTTTACAAAACTTGGATTCCTCATCTGATAAACAGGGCTACTTACATGGTTCCTATACAGTGTTGTTTCCTTAGATATTATATATATATATATATATATATATATATATATATGTGTGTGTGTGTGTGTGTGTGTGTTTGTGTGTGTGTGTGTCCCCTATACAGTGTTGTTTCCTTAGATATTATATATATGTGTGTGTGTGTGTGTGTGTGTGTGTGTGTGTGTGTGTGTGTGTATCCAATTAATTTTAACAATGATGGGGACAATAGTTCAGTGTGCATTGTGCTTGCCCAGTATGGTTATTAAATTGTCTTTATAATACCAAATACTGTAAATAAGAACACATAGCTGTGGTTCAATGCAATCTCCTCCTGTCTCTACTGTTCTTTTTTTCTCTTTCTTTCTTTCTTTCTTTTTTTTTTTTTTTTTTTGATTTTTCGAGACAGGGTTTCTCTGTGTAGCTTTGCGCCTTTGCTGGGACTCACTTGGTAGCCTCGAACTCACAGAGATCTGCCTGGCTCTGCCTCCCTAGTGCTGGGATTAAAGGCGTGCGCCGCCGCCGCTGCCGCCGCCGCCGCCACCACCACCCGGCTCTACTGTTCTTATACTCATTCTTCTAACCTGTACCTTCAGAGGACATTCCCTTCTGATGGGAGATTTTCTAAGTACTGAAAAATTAATAATAAATACTATATACTGGTATTTCACCTTTTAAAATGGCTACATGCAGAATTTTCAGCAGGCATTATAAAGAAAGAAATCAATCTGTATGACCTAAAATTTGAGATCATGATAAAAATAGGTGACTCCATGAAAACCATACACCCAGACAACCAGAAAGGGCTGCAGTTAAGAAGGAGAGTATATTGACCTTTCTTGGGAAGTTATGCACAGCACTTTTACTGCAAATATTACAAATTGGAAAGGAGGCAACAAAATATTTGTTCACAGAATAAAGCAGGTAAGAACAGAATTTCCGTTAAGTGTTCACCAAATGTCAACCTAGTGGATTAGGGACAGTAGCAATCATCCTGCAATGATCAAATAATATTTCAAAACACCAAGAATAGATTTTTTTCTAAGTGACATGTTGTATCTTGTGTCCAAATGCTGTTTTATAACAAGGGAGGCAGAATTGTTGGAGATTTTTCTACATAATGCATATATCACAGCAATAAAATAATGATTTCAGTTAATATGGACTAAGTTGGTTTTGCTTCCTTTTAAAAGCTTGGGCCATGCTGAGAAAAAAGTCACAGTGTTTGGATGCTTCTAACTCTTCCCTTTGGTTCATAATTTATCCTCTCATTCCTTTCAGCTCCTAGACACTGTACCCTGGTAGCCTTGATGATATTCTGTTGTAGACAAAGGGGGAACACCAATGTGAAATAATATATGTGATGGGCAGAGGCAGGAAGCCCTAATACCAGCAGTAGGACTGTGCTGCCACCTGTGATCTTCTCCAAGAAGGGCATCTCATGCTCCTATCCTCCTTGTATTTGAAGTCAAGGAAATGAGATGCTGATTTTTGTAGGTTCCCTTACAGCACAAAGTAAATAGATGGTTCGGGTCAAGACAGTCAAGAGAATTGCTTGTTTCTAAGACACTCTTCAGCCTTAAGCTTGGATCCCCTTGAAAGCACTTTTTAAGCATCTATTTGCCTTCCTCACCACAGGACTCTGGGACACATGCATTCTTTCTGTCTACTTTATTGTGCATTATAAAGAAGAGAGAGAAAGAAAAGTAGTAGCTTAGCCTGGAAGCCACAGGGAATGAGCACTAACAAGAAATTCAAAGTGAAATGTTACTGATTCTTGGTCCCCAAAGGAAATCATGGCACCTGACCTCCTGTCTACCCAGTGGTGTATCCTAACTTCTTAGAGAAATAACCAGAATGTTGAAACTAACATTGACTTTTTGTTAAAAAGAAAAGCAAGAGTTTTTGTAAACTGTTCATTCCTTTCCATTAAAGGGAAAGAAACCCAGTAAGAATGTAGGAATCTGCTATAGATATGTATTTGCAACCCCTTATTGCCACTGGGAAAGTGTTTGGTGAAAAGATGCTTCACAGAAGGCATCCTCAAAGGTTAATGCAGAATTATAAGTGTCTTATTCCCATGTCATCTATCTTTAGCTTAGAACATACATCCATCTAACTCATAGCATACTACTATTGTCCACTCCCATTTCCATTTACCAACCTGTAACTTACTTTGTACATTTAATTAGATAATTATGGTGTGAAAAAGATGACAGATAATTCTTTTATAATTTCAAAGGGAGGAATGAAGGTTATGAAGAATAAATATAAGTAGTATTCACCGAACATAACATGTGGATTTTCTGGACCTAAGATCAAAATACCTTTATCCCTGATTCTGGTTTCTGGCAGATGCATTATTTCAGTTGGTCTTCTGGCATGTTATTTCCTTTCCATGTAAATCTAAGCCTGTTGTGGAATATTAATTTAAAATGTGTTACATTTGTTTATGCTGTGGAATATTTGTTTAATGATGCAAAGATGTATTGCATTCTTTTATGTTGCATTTGTTTAACACTGTAAAGCTGTGTTACTTTTTCTGCCTTAAATACCTGGTTGGTCCAATAAAGAGCTGAACATCCAATAGCTAGACAGAAGAGAGCAGGCTAGGTAGAGCTGCCAGGCAGAGAATAAATAGAAGGAGAAATCTAGGCTTGAGAGGGAGGGAAGAATGAGAAAAGGAGAAGAGTAGGTACCAGAGGCCTGCCACCCAGCCACAGAGCCAGCCGTGGAGTAAGAAGGAAAGAAAGATTATAGAATAAAGAAAGGTAAAAAGCCCTGTGGCAAAATGTAAAGAGAAATGGGATAATTTAAGTTAGAGAAGCTGGCTAGAAACAAGCCAAGCTAAGGCTGGCCATTTAAAAGTAAGACTAAGTCTCTGTGTGTTTATTTGGGAGCTAGGTGGCAGGCCTCCAAAGTGGGAAAAAAAACCCAAACCAAAACCCAACAACTATAGCTAGAGTTTTCCAGCCTGGCCTACAGTCAGGACAAATCTCTGTCACCTGCCAGTCCCACAGCCGCTCAGACCCAACCAAGTAAACACAGAGACTTATATTGCTTAAAACTGTATGGCCGTGGCAGGCTTCTTGCTAACAGTTCTTATATCTTAAATTAATCCATTTCTATAAATCTATACCTTGCCACGTGGCTCGTGGCTTACCGGCATCTTCACATGCTGCTTGTTATGGTGGCAGCTGGCAGTGTCTCTCCCACTCAGCCTTCCACTTCCCAGAATTCTCTGTCTTTGTCCCACCTATACTTCCTACTTGGCCACTGGCCAATCAGTGTTTTATTTATATAGAATGATATCCACAGCAAACAACATAAGCCTCCCATGTGTTTTTCTTTTTTTATTTCTCCCCTTACCATTCATTTGTGATTTTAGCAGAATTGTATCTAATTTCACCCTAGGTTTCCCAGAGTTCCTTGCACATTATAATGTACTCTGTTGGCATTTAAATGTAGATCAAAACATTTGCCTTAACTTGGGTTTGGAATTGTAAGAGGTAATTATAATCTTCAAAGAATTCACATCACCTAAGATTTATAATTATAAATCTAAGGATTCTGAAGAAGATTATTTTTCTATAGTACATGGTGTCTCAGCTTCCTTTCTGAGAGGACAAAAGTGTGTTATTATACACATGAAGGTGGCAATTTTTTACACTCATGCAAGCATAAAATTTGAATGGCATGAGTGTATATAAAGGCATCAAGAGACACAAATTTGTTCCTCAATAGAGGTCAGAAGGAAACATTAAGTGAGAAATGTCACCAGGATGTAACTGCATCTCCCCGGATAATGAACACGACAAGAGAGCATGCCTCACTTACAGGATCTTGATGTTATCGACACATGCCAGATGTGCTGTCCTCAATTAAGGGTGAAATTCCGATTTTACTTTATTTTAGAGGTGGTAAGTATCTTGGGAGTTTAGATTGGGGTCTTTTTTAGATTAATTTTTTTCTCATTCATATATCATTTTACATGGAACTGGGTTTTAAATGGGCACTTTCACAGATGTATACTTTGTATGTTGAGTATCTACCCTCACATCTATCTTTTTTTCCCCTTTCTCGTCCTCACTAGCCCCTTGACCCCCTAAACATTTTTAGTCCTACTTTCATGTCATATATACATACAAGGTTTTATATGTTCATGTAAAATCAGGAAATCATATACTAGAGAAAACTCTAAATTTGTCTTTCTGAAGACTAACTCTGGCTACATCCATTTTCCTGGAAATAATATAATTTTGTTTTTCTTTATTATATAAAAAGCTCTGTCAAAGTCTTTTTCACCATCTAATGAGGTGATAATGTGGTTTTTTTTCTTTCAGTTTGTTTATATGGTGAATTATATTTACAGTTTTTCATATGTTGAACCATCCCTGCATCTCTGGGATGAAGTCCACTCGATTGTGGTGGATGATCTTTTTGATGTACTCTTTTATTTGGTTTGAAAGTATTTTATTGAGTATTTTTTGCATCAATGTTCATAATTGAAATTGGTTTGTAATCCTCTTCCTTTGTTGAGTCTTTGTGTGGTTTGGGTATCAGAGTGACTGTGTCCTCATAAAAAGAATTTGGCAACATTCCTTCTATTTCTATTGTGTTGAATAATTTGAGGAGTGTTGGTATTAGCTCTTCTTTGAAAGTCTGGTGGAATTCTGCACTGAAACCATCTGGCCCTGGACTTTTTTTTTTTTTTTGGTTGGGAGACTTTTAAATAAAAATAAAACAAAACAAAAAAGAAATGCATGCTAGTAGTTAGTCATCTATAACACTCAAACTTGTAGTCATGTTAGGTCTGTTTTCAAGGTCAAACAGAGACATATTTTCGATAGATAGGTGGTCTTCAAACATTTTAAAGATCTACAGAATATGGTATTTAAGATGTTTTAATAACATAAGGCTTTTCATGACAATGAGATACATCTGCTCCTGGAAGCATCAACTTCAGAGAAGATGATGGGCATCAAAGAACCTCCATATAGAGTTTGCTTTAAATGTGTCAAAGTTAACTACTGGACAGAAAAAAAATTGCCTTTGCCTCAACTGCTGACAGTATGCTGTCCAAACTAGACAAGCAGGACACAAAAGAAGGTGACTACCAAACTTTGCCAAGACAAGGTAAGCCAGTCCTTCAAAATTCCTGCTTCACAGAAAAGTCTGTTAGATATTCTAGGTCTGTAGGTTAAGATGGATGCTTCAACACTGACAGAGTAACCATGGGGTGACTATCCAGACAGCCAACATCTCTGTCATTTTTATAGTTTTGGAAGTTGTCTGCACTTCCTGTTTACTCAGGTAATATTTTATCCTTCTCAGGTCTGTGATGAGGGTTGAAGACTAGATAGTTATACTGTTTTCTTTGTTGCCAAAATTCAGAAAAAGAAACTTACAAAAGAAATGTAAAGTTTATAAGGTTTATACAAATAAAAGCTTAAGTTGTTTATCTAAGAAAATGTTTTAAGGTCTAAAAAGATATTTTTACGTTGGTGATACAAGTTATGATAGAAAGTAAGTTAGGTACAAAATTTTGGACTCACTAAGATAGAATAGATAATAGGGTACTTTCTCTGAATGTGTCAAATACTAATGGACTGGATATTGTAAATGTAATTCTTATCTGGTAATTGTTCTTACTGTGTATAGTTTTACTGTGTTAGAGTTAAAACCTTTGCTATTTTATTAGAACAATACCTGATAATTGATCTTATTGTATACAGTTTTATTGTGTTAGAGTTAAAACCTTTCCTTTTTATTTAGACATAAGGGGGAAATGTTGTGGGATAATATTCTTACACATTGTGAAGATATGTCTCTGCCAAGGTACCTTCTGATTGGTTTAATAAAGATCTGAATGGCCAATGTCTAGACAGGAGAAGATAGGCAGGACTTCTGGGCAGAAATAGGAACTAGGGAAGTATACAGACAGATTTTGCCAGCCTGACAAAGAGGAAGTAGGACTCATAGTACTGAGTACAGGTAATGAGCCATGTGACAGAGCATAGATTAATATAAACTGGTTAATTTAACTTATAAGAGCTAGTTGACAACAAGCCTAAGCTAAGGCCAAGCTTATATCATTAATAAGAAGTCTATATGTCATTATTTGGGAGCTGGTGGTCCAAAGAAAGCCCAGTTAGAGTCTAATACTTGGAAAGCATTCTAGAGTGAGAACAACGGAGCTGATGACAATACATAAAATATACCGAATAGTTCTCCATCAACAGGTGGTGCTTCCCAGAGGACATATAAGATGTATTACTTCATCTTACTTTTAGATGCAGCATTTGCTCAGAGTGTGAGTCTGGTACACAAGAATATTTTCTCTTCAGTAACATAGTGGTCACTACTATCTGTGGGATTAAGACCTTTATTTTCACCATTTTATCAAGCAGTATTTAAATCTTCAAGCAATAATGCTCAGGTACCTTTTCTTATAAATGAATAAATGAATGAATCTCTCAGGTCACTATCTGATTTTGCTGTAGCTTTCTGAAAGTTAATTGTATATTAATTGAAAACTATGTATGGCTAATCAACCCTTGTAGTCAGTTATCCTTACGAAGGTATTTAAAATTATCTTTAGAACTTCTTCCCTAATGTTAAGAGTTGGCAAGAACACAATTAACTGTCACCATTTCCTGGGTGGCTGTTATATATTTCAAGTGTATTATCCTGATTATTGCTTAGGTGACAGAACACAGACACATTTTTTTTTTTACTGCTATTTCACAGCAGGTAACACTGGAGTCTTGAGGAAATTAAGTAACTTGAAATAGTCACGTGTAATATGGGACAGAACCATTGCATGAGCTCTGATTAGTTTTCCACCAAAATTTGTCCTCTTAAATATCACTTTTTGTGGAACCTGATGATTCATAAAAATGGTGATCCTGGTTCCTAATTAAGAAACAACTGCCTGAAAAGGAAGCCATTAAATGCTTGTCAAAGTCTTAAGCCATTGCAGCATGATTAGGTAACAGCACTACTACCCCAAGCCCCTCCCAAATAAAAATAATACAATCATGGCCTGCTTTCTAAAAGTGCTTTCCTTGTCAATTATATTTAAAACAATTACTTTGTCGATGATTTAATCTTCTGAAGGAAATAAATGCTACTATGGGGCATTAAGAGTCTAACACAGGAAAGGATATGAACTGCAATTATAATTTGTTTCTTAGCAACTAATAGCAAAAGTTATAAAGTTGATTCTAGCACATCTATAAGAGGCAGTATTACAGCTGTGGGAATACAGTGACAGCCCTTAGCAGTATAATGTTGTGAGTAATTTGCCTTTGCTACTATCATAAGAGAAATTATTTTGGATGTGCTTGGTCAAAGCCCTAAAGAATTCTCATTAAAAGCCAGCTATTATTCTGCATGTTGTTTTCTTCCTCTCTCTTTCCCATTATATTGAACCCACTGCATTGGTTATTCCACACATTATGGGAAGCTGAAAAGAATCAGCATGATAAAATAGATTTCTTTAATAACTGGGAGAAAGGAGTCCATCATTATAAGAGTTCTACTTCCTGTCTGAAATAGCGCTTACTAAATGTAGTCATGGTTAGAGTAAATTAAAATTTTTATAATGGATATTAGTGAGGACAGCACAGACTTTTAAAGAGCACTATATGGCATAAACAGGAAAACTACGGAAATTTTCAGTCTTACAACTCACAGCTTAGGAGATTTTTGGGGCTCTAAATTTGCTGTGAAACATGAATGGTTCACATTCTGGTCATAAATTTACTCTGTTCTGGAGGAGTATTGCTCTATATATCAACTTTAAAATATTTTAAAACATGATTATGATTTTCTCTTATATACACATGGAATACAGAAGACACAAATGTAGTATATCTGGGGGTAGTTATTTCTTAAAATTAGAAGATATGTACTGTTTATCAGGAAACAGAATGACTGGATAAATATACAAGAAAGCAATAATTAGGTTTGGTTAGGTTATGCCCTTGAGCAATAGTTTTAAGAGCTTTCACAGAGAAAAAGACAAAATTATGTGGTTTGCTATGTTTAGAAAAATACTTGTGGTAGTTGAAAGAAAATATGTAAAACCTGGATTTGGGGGATGACTTAGACAAGCCCCCTTCTGCATAAACCAAGTTGTGATTGCCTGCATTTCCTGTGAAAATGCTGTGTATAGGAAAATCCCCACTGCAGAACAGGGGACAGCATGCTCCTGGCCTCTCATGAAGTGTATCAGCTCAGAGGAACTGGAAAAATGAATTTCTTAGGTAGTCTTCCTACAGTTTTCTGGCTAGTGAGAGTCTGAAGCTTCTGGCCTGGGGTGGGAATAATGGAGAAATGCAAGGTACATTTATTTAAGAAAACCATTATTCAGTCAAATACATGTGTAGTGGTGTCTCCGGAAGAGACTTCCTTATAGTGTGAGGTATTCAGTGCAAACTAGAATGCCAATGACTACTCCAAATTCTCTGTAATAATCAGACAGGAGCGCACACCTTACCTGAGACATGTTGAGTATGAGGCAGTCTTATCATTTCCCTCATGCTAGAGATACCAGTCTTGAGTAACAGAGATTAGAGATTTTTCTATGTATATATTAATATATATGTATTATATATATAAGACAACCTGGATGATGGATCAGACTGTAAAAGAGCTTACTGTATAGTTTGGTTCCCCAAAATCAGTATAAATATTTAGTGGTCATGGTGGATGGGCTGAAATCCTAGTACTCAGAAAGCAGAAACCAGTCCCTAGAGCAAGCTGGCTAGCTAGTCTAGCAGTCTTATCAAGTTCTGGGTTCAAATAAGAGCCCTCACTTCAAAAGTACACTGAAGAGCTATTTCAATTGAGAAAGACACTGTCCAAGTTAGACCACCACATTTACACAATGTGTACATACACATGAGAACATGCATATAAACACCGCATACACATTCAAAAACCAAATATATATTATTTATAATATATAATATAAAGTATGCATGCTTTTTACATAATATTTCTAAAAGTCAAATGTAGCTGAAACAGGCATATCTGTTTACAGTTAATACTCAGGCTAAGGGAAGGCTTAGTTGTAGCAGTTTTCTCCTTACTAAAACATTCCCTCCAGGACAGCAGTTCTCAACCTGTTGAGCACAATCCCTTTGTAGGAGGAGGGTCGAACTATCATTTCACAGGGGTTGAATATCAGATTTCCTGAATATCATATATTTACATTATGACTCATAACAGTAGCAGAATTACAGTTGTGAAGTAGCAATGAAAATAATTTTATGGTTGGGGATCACCACAACATGAGGAACTGTACTAAAGAGTCATAGCATTAGGAAGGTTGAGAACCATTGCTCTAGGAGGAAGGGGGAGGCTCAATGCCACTCAGGAAGTAAATAAATACTATGGTTTTGGGAAAGATGAAACTTGTAAGATTCTTAAAAACACCCCCCCCCATCTTTACAGAAGTTATAAGCAACTGCTGGGCAAGAAGACCCAATTGCTAAGCTGCTAAGAGACCTCTTGAACTCATTGAGCTGCCTGAAAGATATGTAGAGAGCTCCAAGGGTACAGCTTTTGTGAGCCATCGCTTGGGCTTTCTGTTATTATGGTCACTTTAGAGTCATCCCTGCTCTTATGAGGAACCCCTCACCCATACTACTATTAGTAACCACAACTAAAGCTCACTGCTTCACCAAGCTGGATTTTGGTGCAGTCATTACTTTGGTCTGTCATAGGTTCCCTCATTCGGGTGAATAGATGTGTATGTTGTGTTTCTGCAGGGAAAAATCTCTCAACATAACAAACTTTAATCATATAGACTCAGAAAACACTTATTAGGTATTACAGGATCAATGATGAGGAAGATCTGATCTCTTCTCTCAAGAAGTTTATAGTCTGCAAAGTCTATATGTGTTATGTCTATGCATAAAATACAAGGCACATAAGAGGAGGTATCTGGCCCATCTGAAAAGCAATACTTTAATCAATAAATATCTGCTAATTGCTGTAATAGGTCATTATCAACACTAGGTATTATAATAATAAAAATAAAAGAGTCCTTTATCCGTTAAGTTTGTGAAAGCAAAGGAGACATAAGAGCTTAATAAACAAGAGGGGCAATCACACAGAGTGTAATAAGACTTGCTCTGTTAGAATTCTGGAAGTGCTGTAGAGATTAAGTGGTAGATTCAACTTTCCAGAGGGTGGTCAGAGGTGGTGTGCCTCCACAATAACTATGAATGCAGAGAATCTTCAACAGGCATAATGGTAATGGGGAGCCAAGCAGAAAGAAATGAAACAGAATCACAAAAATAAACTGACTATAAATAAAAAAGACTAAGCAGTATTTGAATTCTGAAGCAAGCCAACATAATGCCCTAAAGGAGTCCATGTGAAGGTTTAATTGCTACCATCACTGGACAAAGCATATGGATCAAATCATACAAGATTAATGCTTTGAAGATGCAAACACAAACTGTCACTTATGCTTGTCTGAGAGTCATTAGTGTCCTACAGAGCATACAATGAATAAAGCATACCAGAAGGGTACTAGGAAAACTAGAAGAGCAACCAGACAGATTCTGCAAAGTAGAGATGGCCATGTATACTTCCAAAGGACAGGGGTGGTCTATGGTTGAATGAGAACTGGCATAGAATCCTGGGGATCTTGCAAAAACATTGTGGTAGTTCATAAATTACCCAAGAGAGTATTCTTGTTTCATATTCTAAATGCTAGAAAGGTAGTCAAAATTAGGAAATGAAGTAAGCATCACAGAGTTTAGTGGTGGTCTCTCATGGGACCAAATGGGTGGTCACACATTGGTTCCAAATCTCCTGTAAAGGTTTTTGTTCTTTAAGTTTTCTGGATAGAGGTTGATAGATACAGCAATCTTATTTTTACTTCCCTACACTATGCCATATTTGAAGGTAAAATTATATACAGAAGATACTGTAACATCAGAGTTGTATGGAAGAGGAAAGGAAGAATTCCTCAGCAAGATGAGGTGATCACACAGCAAAAAGCTTAGCAGGTACAACAGAGATTGGGAGTGAAGCCTCCTTTCTGTACTAGTCCTTGTCTCCAATAAATTCTACTGAGTTGGGTAAAGGCTTCATTATTGTACAACACCAGACTTTATACCCTAATGCCACACTCTATTCATAAAGGATAATACACTTCCTATAGGTGTATAAGGGAACCAGTCTTGTAGTCTCTGCGTCAAGTTAAAAGCAGGTATCAAACTCTAGGCCCTGATCTCCTCATCTGGTTCACACACAAATGACCTCTGTGAAGGCTTCCTCAAGCTGCAGGATGTCCACACAATTCTGTAGCTAGTGTTCTCTAGAAGGTGCCAGGAATAAAGTTAAATTTATTCTCTTTGTGCTTTGCTTTCTCCCTCCCTTCTCCTTCCTCTCCCTCTTCTCTTTTCTTTGTCTCCTTTTCCATTTCTTTCTCTTTGAGACAGATCTCACAATATAGCCCAGGCTAGCCTTATTACAGTAGCCCTTGAGGCACTGAAGTTTGGATTTGACCACTTATATCCCTGGTGACACTAGAAAAGTAAACAGTAGCTTTGTTACCACTTGAAGGGGGGCAGGTAATGTAATTCCATTTCAATTAAAAACACTTTTTAATAAAGAAGAGGAAGTGAGATCTTGCTTGCTTGATTGCTGTGTGCAATGGTATCCAAACTCTGCAGAGTACTCACCAATAATAGGGACAGTGCTATGCCACCTGTCAAATTTAGAATTCTAGAACATGAGCTAAATAAACTTCTTGATAATGTTTAAAAATTTTTACAAGATGAAAATCTGGATATATCTGAGATTTCTTCAGGGCTTCAACATTAAGAAACTTCTTTCTTCTTAATATAATATATTAAATACTAATGGCTCTGGGTGGAGACATGAAATATATACTATTGTCTATCCCTTTTAAGAACTTATCCATTTAGGCCTGTCAAGCAACTGGTCAATAATCCATCCCTATCCTAAATGCTCAGGTAATCTGAGTCATCTGAAGACATGCTAAGAAGATGGGAGGAATAATTATCTGCTTAATTAAATGATAATGTACTTGTCCTCAGAATCTCATCTATCACTATGGACCCTTGCAAAGGTTATATCTTATATCCTTGTAGCCTGCTCACTTCAGAAAAATATATTTCCATCTTTTCCCCTCCTCACTTCTTCTTTTGAACAATGGTCAAAGCTTAATATACTTTCCCAGACACTTAGGACTTCTTCATTTTTTTTTCTCTGAATCTACCAGCCTTCTCATGTTCTGTCACATGGTCTTCTTTCCTTCATCTTCCTTGTCTAGGCAGCTGCTGAGTTTATGTCCTGTTGTTTTTTTTCTTAAACTCTAATAAACTGTCCTTAATCTGCCTTCAAGTTTATTCCAATTTTTTTTGTTAAGAATGAGACAAAACAAACAAACAAACAAACCAAAAGAATAAACCTTAATCTCTGGTAACAGCCTGGAGCTTACTGTGTAGCACATGCTAGTCACCATCTCCCAGCAATAGCTTCCCATGGATTCCATTCTTGATCGACTTGTGAGTACCACATATAAAACAAGTTAATATATTTGTTGAATAAATATTATTCATTCCAATTTAATTGAATGAAAATTGTACTGGCTTAGATGGTACTAATGAATAAAAATTGCACCTTTAAACTTTCTTTAGCTTAAGAAAAATAATAAAAAGAATTCTGCCAACTTGAGCAAAACAAAGTTCAACCCTCTGATTCTCTTCCCTTTAGGTATACGCTTCTCTTTTCTTCTTTCCTTCAGCTATGACTTTGCTTTTTCTACTTCTCCACTTCCCACTGACTCTTCAGGTCATGGTATCTGGATGCTGACCTTAGCTCTTGGCACAAAAACACTCTGATAAAAAACAAACAAAAAAGTATAGAATATTGAGATCTACTTGGCATTTTTTTTGATAGTTACTTTACCTGATTTTTCTATTTAATGGATGCGTTCAATCACTCCTCAAGTGTGTATTTTGGTTCTCTCCCATTTCTGATGTTATCTTCTTGCTCTCCCTTCATCCGCTTTAAGGGTTCATTCTACACTGACATTCGCCTTGGTGCCCTTGGCGTACTCTTGACATGCTGTTCTTCCCTCTTCTGGAAACAATCTGATACATTCCATGGTTTGAATTCTACCCTTTATTCTTGTTTCTATTTACTGTAAGACTTCAATCCTGTTGAGCTGATACAGTCACACACTCAACTGTCTGACCTGCACATGTCCCTCTAGGAGAATAATCTATAAATGAGGTGAGTTTACATTCTCAATTGCATGAGATAACAGGGTTTGCATGTATGGTCCTGACAAACTTATTAGTAAAGGCTCTTTTAATAATTGCAAATATCCAAGTGTTCAAGAGAAATAATAAAAGTTGGTATCTTTTCAATGAAATCTATCATATCCTGTTCCCCCATCCTAGCCTGCTTCCACACTCAGTCACTCATTTGTATTATTCAAGACTTACAAGCCATCATACTTTAATTCTTCCCTAACCCTCATCCAAACCATCCACTGCCCCTGAAAATTTTTATTGTAGCAGTGTTTCATAAATATGTCTCCTTAATTTCCACCATCTCAATCTTTAGTCAGTATGTCACCATTTCCTGTCTAGTGTATTAGATGTTTCTTTTAATCCTTTTCTCCAGACTCTGATAAACCAGTACCTTCAATGCATACAATGAAATGAGGTCATAGCAATCAATTTTAAATATGCAAACTTGGTTTATATTACTCCCTTGCTTAAGACCCTTTGAAATCATCAGCCACCAACAGATTAACTTAGTCTCATTAGCCTGTCAAACAAGGCCCTCCATGATTGGACCTTTCCCCTTTCTCCTAGCCTCTTAGCCTCCCATGCCCCATTTCATATTTGACAACCTTGATATATGGCACGTTTCCATGTCTATTGCATATCCATGAAAATCCGGGCTTTGCTGCTCCTGCTGCATAAAACTCTTTGCCAGATCTGTTGGCCTCTTTAACTATCAACCATCTGTCAAGACTTGGCTCAGCTGCCATGTCTCTTGGGGAGCCTACTGTGCACCCCAGAATGGGTTACATATTGCTCTCATAGCATACTGTGTTCAATGCTGCCTTTTCATTTACCACATGATTGTTAGAATTAATACTTTATGCCTCTTTCTTTCATTAGAGTACATGCTTGCTCATATGAAGTTTTGTCCTTTAATATATCTCTTTCTTTAGATCTTTCCCTGCTGTCTTTTTTTTTCTTCAAGAAATCATGTCCTATAGTTGGAAGAAAACATATAGACAGACATTTCTCTACAGATATCCTTACATAAGCTGTTGAAACTGTTAGCATTCCCTTTCTGCAAGAAAAAAAGTGTTTCAGAGAGGACACACAATGGAATGCTGGCATGCATGAGAGAGGATGCAACCATTTGGGCAATAACAACCCCCATGCAGCATTTATGGTAAGTTTCCTACACAGTGTTAGAGGTGAGAGATCAATGTAGATTTTTCTGTTTTCTTAGTTTCAATTCTTACTAACTTCATGTAGCTAGGGTACTTCATTATTTTTCTGGTACTTAAAATATCTAATTTTTCACATATAGTGATTCAAAACCCAAGCTACATCCTCCTGGTACTCAATTTAATTAATAATAACACGTATCACTATTTTTGTTGTATTTCAGTCCTAGAAAGAAAAATGACATGATAGTCTCCAATGGGAGAATGTATACATACTTTAAGGGAATTTTGAGGTTCATTTTTTTAATTATATGCCTTCCCTCTTAAGTGTTGATATTAGAAACACATATGTATAATGTTGGGTGGGGTTGCACCAAGTTCTTTCATCTTAAGACCACACAGCTGAATAGGGCCTACAAACTCCTGATAACAAAAGTGTTTCCCAATGAGTGTACGCAGCCTGTACTTCTTGGCCTCATCTCCTATATTTGGCATTTTCTCTGAGGTCCATCCTGGATGATACCAGAATACCTCTGAATACTTTATTATCCAATAATAAATAACAATAAATTTTAAAATGCTGCTTTTAAATTCTTACTATTCATAGTATAATCAGCTTTCCAACTGCTGGTTTCTGGCTACCTAACACATTTACATTTCTTTTTCGAGCGGGTCCACTGATCAGCTCTAATCCTAGAATGTCTCTGTTGTTGTTTTCCTTAATCCTTATGGATCTGTGCAGTGATGATGAATGCATAGTAGTCACTCAGAAAAGACTAGCTGAAGTGAGACTAGTTTTCAAAAACCTGTGGTTTTCACAATCCCTTTTCCTTTTTAGAGGGAGAATGACAAGAGATTCTATATCATACTTATGCTTTTGTGCTGAAGGAAGAAGATGCATCTGGGTTCAAGGGCAGGGAAATATGTGTGCACATCAAGCAATTACTGTTTTGTCCTAAATGGTTGTGGTACTCAAATATCCAGCTAAGTGGAAAGAGATGGAGGAAAAGTTATTCTCTACTTCTTATTTAATTCTTTAGTAATAGGATATGTTAACCTAGCCAGGGTAGTAAGACTTACCTCAGGCACAGAGAAACAATGTGTGGTTCCTAGACACTACCTTAGAGGCTGACATTGACTATAGAGAATATTTCCTTGCTTTGCTTCTGCTTGTCAGGCATTTGGCCCAGCTGGTGATTTCTATGGGCCTAGAAGGCAGGTAAGAAGCACTCTGTATAGCTTTCTATTCCATCAGAATGTTATAGACATTCTGACATAATGGACAAATAGATTTTTTTCAGCATTAGGAATCAAACTTAGGGCCCTGAATATGCTAGATAAGGTCTCAAAACTCTAAGCTACAATCCTACCTATAACTAATAGAACTTTTAAAAATTCATTCTCTCTCTCCCTCTCTCTGTTTCTCTCTCTCTCTCTCTCTCTCTCTCTCTCTCTCTCTCTCTCTCTCTCTCTCTCTCTGTGTGTGTATGTGTGTGTTTATACATATGCTCGCACACCAGTGAGCATAGATTCCAGAAGAGGGCATTTGATTCCCTGGAGCATAAGTTATAGGTAAATTGCATGGCATGGATGCTGTGAACCAAACCCAGGTCACCTGGAAGAAGAGTAGATACTCTTAACCTCTGAGCAATCTCTCCAGCACCAAGAAAATGGAACTTTAAAGAAAAAGAAGGTATTTGTATGAAACCAACATATATTCCAAGTATGGATGTTTAAAGCTATTAGTACTATGATGTCAACCTTTTATTAGTTCATAAAGGACAAAAAAAGTCAGCCTTAATAATAAGAGAATAACACAATGATAAGAGGAATACTACCCTTTCAGCTGACTGAACTCAACCTTAATTAAAAATATGTAGCACACATTTTAAACACTACAGTATGTTAGAAAATTCACCATGGGAGTGACACAGTATTGAAGTGAGTGCTTCTGCACCCCCCCAAAGTCTTTTCAAAATCATGAAGACATCAGATACACCATTAGTAAAGATCTATTCTTTTGTCTCTGAACGGAATTCATTTCCAATGACAACAGTGATGTGATATAGTGAATAGACATTAGGACTTGAAGCCTATATTTGAGCGTTGAGTCCTAGCTTTGGCCTTGTGTATCATGGGCTTGGAGAAATCCCTTCCTGTCTCTGAGATGCACACTCTTTATCTGTAAAATACAGGAAATGGTGATGAAGGTAGTCTTTGTAATGACTAAATGATGAAATAGATTCTGAAGCATTTTTTAAACAGCAAAATAGTGAAGGCAATTTAGCTATTAGTTCTTCTTTCAAGCCATGGACCATTGAAGAGAAACTGAAACAGTAGACATAAAGGACCAATGTGCATCCTATAGAAAGGGTGCCAGATGCCTTAGCTTTAGAATCCCTGGTGCCATTGCAAAGCAGTTAGGGAAGATCACTGGGATATTTGGAGGCCTTTGGAGGATCAGCTCCTATGATCCTCCACATTTATTTCAAGGGCTCTCTACAGCTGGCTGAACAAGATGGTAAACACCTCACCAATTTCCATTTATCTACAAACATAATTTCAGCCAAAAGACAATTTATATCTAACAAATTTTCAATTGAGCCAATTAACCAAATCACTTACCTGCTAACAGTAACAATATGGGTTTTTGTTGATGCATTAATTATTCAAGACAAGATTTCCTGCTTAACCTTCAAAATAAGCTTAAAATGCACTGTTTTACATGACTGCCAAGGTTAAGAGGAAGATGTTTATGATACGATTATAATTTATATTCCCGGATTTCCCATTCATTTTAGAGGCATCCAGACCACCTGGTCAGATGAAGGTTACATTTGTGATGCTTAATTTCCATCAGGAAATGGCAATGACACTCAAAATAATGAATTCAAAGGCTCTGGTGATGTAATGCATTTGCACATCTCTAAGTGTCTCTCTTTGACTGTTTATCTACATTTCAGTCATTTGAAACCTTTAATTCAAAATGCAAATGTTTTCTAGTGTTGCCTTTTGGTTGGAAAACAGCAACTGATACATACCCACTGCTATGTGAGAATATTTTAATTTCTTCTAACCTCTTGAAAAATACGTATGGAGAAAAAAAAACCTACTTAGCATAAGAACCTTTTTTTTTTTTTTTTGAGCAAATGCTGTCTATAGTGCAATGAATTAGCTGCTGGGCTCTCAGGACAAGAAAACCGGAGTTGCAGTCAGCAATGAACTCCCACTTCACTTCAGACTACTTGTCACTGCCAGACTCAAGCCAACAAGCGAACAAGAGACAGAAAAGGCATCAGAATCCATTCCTGGGATTTCGGTATGCTCCTCTCAAGCACAAAGACAGACCCCTCCAATGGGCCACTGAAGTCTTTGGGGCACTCATTATTATTTCTACTGCATATTAATGGGACAATGAAATGAAAAATAGTAAGACATTAAGAGAACAACATCATAAGTTTTCCTTTTCAAATACACAATGGATCTATTATATTAATCAATCACTTGATAGTAGTCAGTATGGATAAAGGACACTTGCCTGTGGGGTCTGTCTATATCCCTTTGATCAAACTATCAATCATAGTGAAGGCATTACATCCCCGAATACTCTCCTTCCCTGTTATCCCATATCAATAACTCTTTTGAAATGAAAACATCTGTGACTCAGAGTTCATCATGCATCTTTATTTCAAGGTGGGAGAACTTTTAAGTAGTTCTAGCTCCCCTCTGTGACGCTGGCTTCCATGTAAAGTGACTCGCCCACTTATCTAACAAATGTGTGGAAAACTCTAGAAGTCTGTAGACACCTATAGTGGACTTGACAAGCAGCAGGCTGGCCAGCAGATAAAATTATAGATTGTAATTAAGGCAGATGTGATAGGAAACCTCATGGAGAAAGACAGTCACCAGGGAAAGCTACTTTAATCAGGGAGGCAAGAGTAGGTGACAGTCAAACTCGGAACCAAAAGTCCAAAACAAACTCTGTTATGACTTTAACTGTAATTGGTTTAGAATCGTTTAGAATCGGTGCTGAGGGATGTTTTCTCAAGAAAATTAAAAAGTTTTGGGAATGCTATGAACAGGCAATGAAATTCTGGCAGGTTATTACTTTCACTGCCCAAATCTCTAAAATCACAAATGTTCCCTCTTGTTAAAGTCTGTGATTTGCCCTTCCTATCACTCAGTATGGCTGGCATCTATAGGCATAGGTACAATGCTGTCACTGAAGATACAGTCACTAATACCTGTTTTGGTCCACATAAATTAATAAATACTTCTTCATGGCTCTTTGCAGATAAAGGAAGCTATTGAAGAAAACCTTGGCTTTGAAGTGAATGGAGATCATCACAGAAAACCACAACTGGACACAACAGTCCAGAGAATAACAGATCATGGGCAGGCCAGCCCAAGTGGATACTGCTATATCACAGTTCTTGTGTCTATGGTTCTGGGAATATCATAGAAAAGGGGATGGAAAGAGTGCAAGAACCAGAATTGAAAGTCCATTGTCAAACAGTCTCTCCTATAAATGACTACATAAACAAGACCAGGACAGTGGAAATATTAATGGATGTGCTAATGTAGAAGGATGGAAATCTCACAGGAAACCCCTAGTCAAAGAACTATAGTTAAGTAATGACTTCAGAGAGACGGAGAATTAGCTTCTCTTAGGGATGAACTCTCTAATTGGTTATTCAATACAAAGTGGTCAATGCTGAAGCCGTATACACACAAACAACAACAATGGAAACAGCGGGTTATATATATATGTATGTGTGTGTGTGTGTGTATATATATATATATATATATATATGCATGCTTATACACACATGCATATATATGTACATATGTATGTATATGTATAACAATAATAATCAAAGAAAAAGAGGCTATCAATTTTAGAGCAGGACATGGAAGAAGCTGGAGAGAGAATTTTGGAGGGGCTAGAGGAAATAAAAAGAAGGGAGAACGTGATATCATTATATTTTAATTAAAAATGTATAACAAATAAACGGTCTTGGGTTTTTTGGTGGAATTGGACTTAGTAAGCTGCAGAATGCTCTCTGAAGGGCCCTGTTTCTTAAGCCAAGGCCAGGAGATGGTAAGAGAAATCTACATGCTGCTACTCAAGGTCCAAAAACTTTACCTCATAGCAAACTATAGCTAACTGCACTTAATTGATGATTAATAATTAAAAATTATTAAAATTTAAAAATTCAACAGAAGCTACTAGAACATTATCTGACTAAAAGTCTAACTTTAGGAAAACACAAAGACTCCCTTTGCCCCTGAACATCAAATACTTGACATACATTTTCTGATTTCCACATAGCCATTTGAGACTTTATGAATGGGTACCAGGAGAAATGGCTCTCCAGCCTCAAAAGGACTTTGAACCCTACCCAGCAGCATGGGTCTAGTAAGTGCCTTTTCCTGTATGAGTCTCTATGAGTCTTGTCAATCTTACATTCCCATCCCTAAACAGAAACTGAGCCATGACAGGAAGAATAGTAATGTTAAATCCTCAACCTCTCTGCCCTCAGCACTGCCCCTTACTGGTAAGGAAACAAAAACAGAGGCTTCCCTGTCCACCTGCAGATGTGCTGGGAAATTGAATTTGGCTATTTTATTATTTTCCAACTCCAGATCCTCTAGGTTTGAGTTCCCTCTGCAGGAGGTGTGTAGTCGAAGTGGCTACGGGCAGGGAAAGCACAGTGGTCAGGAGCACAAACACAGAAGTCAAGTGGCCCTTCAGCTTCCTGTCTGTGTGAACTTTGGTTATTCCCATGCCTCAGTTCCCTCCTTTGTAAAAGGTGAAAAAAAAAAAAAAAAGAGAGTGCATAGAGCTGGAATCAAGGCAACTGTTAGAGGAGACCGTGTACTTTAATTCCCAGTGTGTGCACAGCATGTGAGATAGGTCAGCTTCTTGAGGTGAATGGACTCATAGAAAGCTTCTGTTTTATGCAGTGCCAAATGGATTTCAAAACCAGCACATTTTACGGAAGTGGTCAAGTGACATGCTTAAGGACCGTCAAGGAGCCTGGGAAATCTTGTAGGAAGATGAACAAATTCTCACTCCTTCCTTTACGCATCACCACTAGCTTGCATTCTGCTGCCTTTACCTAGTCTAAGGTCCCTCTAGCCCCCAGGGCAGATCTGTTCTGAATCTTTAAATTCACCATGCCACCACAGTACCTTTGCATATGCTATGTATTTGATCTAGAAAACATTTTTCCGCTTCTCCTTCAGATCATATTTACAGTCATTCCTTCAGAGAGGTTTTCCTTAGTAAACTTTTTCAATGTTTGATGCCTTTATCACAAATGTCTTCAATTCATGGCTATTTTCTCAGCATTATTTGCAAATGGAGATTATTTCTTGTATGATTACTCAGTTAACATTTTTCTCCTTCACTTGAAAATAAACTATGAATGATAAGGAAGAAGGTTTGATTATTTTTTTTTAACCTTTCTACACTGTACACACTCAGAAAACTGTGGAATATCAATGTTATATGCAGTCAGTGTTCTGGTCCTCTCTTGATGTGCTTTGCTCTTTCTACTTCACTTTCTATCAACACTCCTTCAACATCTGTCAAAATTACCTGCTACACAAACACTACCTCATTCTGTGTTATGCCTTGGAAAGCTGAACTCTGAATCTCCCTAACGTTCCATACACTAGAGATTGCTTGCTCAATCTCCCCCTTCTGAGCTAGATGTAAACTTCATGTACTTACAATACACTTATGTACTGTTCATAGGCAACATAATGCTTTCTATGTAACTGGTATTCACTAATATATGTGAAGGAAAGGAGACAAATAAGGTAAACCCTTACATTGAGTGTGGACATTGCAATGTGCAATGCATTTGCCTGGATAGTTTAAAAATGCCTGTTATTTCCCAAAGGTACTTAACTTTTCAAAGATATAAAAGAAGGCCAAATTCTGGACAGTATTGATAGTTAATTAGTAGTAATTATGTACATAAAATCTCAGGTTCCAGAGATGTATGTGGTGCTGTATCTGTTTAGCATGTGTGAGGTCCTGTGTGCAAGATCCAGCACCAATTTACCAAAGAAACAAAAGTTTACTTATTTATTTATTTAGTATATTATGCATGTAGGTTTGTACATGTGTGTTTGTGAGTGCTGGTACATGCATTGTGGTGTGCTTGTGACACTGGGGGTTAGCACCAGGGAGCTGGTTCTCTCCTACCATGTTGTATAATCTGGAGATCAAATTCATGTCATTAGGCCTGTGAATAAACCCATGATGAGCCATCTTGCCAACCCCAAAAAAGCAAACTTACAAAAATAACTAATTGTGATTATAATATTGAATTTTTTGTAGGGCCCAGAGGTTCCTAAAAGAAGCCAATCCTAGGGAGAGAGGCTGCAAAGAGCACTCAGAACTTGTGAATAACTTCCAACTATCAGGAAATGTGTTTAACACCAAGTCAAATACAAACCCATGGACCTGGTATAATTTGCTCTCTGTTACTGTGCCAAACACCCAGGAGAAGCAATTTAAAAACATGAAAGGGTTTATGTTGGCTCACAGTTTCAAAAGTTTCAATACAACAGTATCTAGATCCATGTCTTTGGGCTTCAGGTGAAGGAGAGAATCAGGAAGGTAGGATGGTGAGGTAGAGGACATTTGCCTCATGCTGGCCAGGGAGAAGTGAGCTGAGACAAACAGAAAGGAATAAGGAATGAGGTGTACCATTGGAAGTTCAGCCCCCAGTGACTAAATTCTTCCAACTAGGTTCAACGTTTTCACAGTTCCACTTTTTTTGTTTGTTTTTGCAATAATGGCATGAAACTGTGAATCTGTCAGTGGAATAATCTGCTATTAGTAAAAGCCCCTCTTGATGCAAAGATGGGATCCATTAATTGAGGACCAAGCCTTTAGCAAGAGGCTTTTGGGGAATACTCCCTATTTAAATGACAGTAGGCTCAGACTGATTCTGCACACAGACAGGTGGGACCATCTACTAACCTATACTGTTCATCTGCAGTCCACTTAATAAATGAGAGAACAGTTGAGGACAAGAAAGATAAGACAATACAGTGGTATTCAGATGTGTTAGATGAAAAATCCAAATGGTTCTACTTCTATGCAATGTTCAGAATAGGAAAAGCCATTGATGTGTGTGGAGGTAAGACAAAGAGTGTTAACGGCTGTCAGATTGCTTCTAAGACTGATGTAAACCTTTCAAAGTTGGACAGAGATGGCTCCTTAACAACTTAGTGAACAAAGAAAGAAATCATTGACTACTGTACCTCAAATTAGGGAATTTTATAGTATGAAAGAAAAATACTGTATTGATGACTTATTAGGGGATAACTCCCAATTTTAGAAATGAAAAGAGAGCATTTCCTCATTCAAGACAATATGGATGCATGTTAAAGGCAATTTCTATCTCTCTTACTTTCATTCATTATTCATCAAATATTGATTGCTCCCAGTCATATCTTTGTGTAAATCTTCTTTTCTTTATCTTTTCTCCACTCCATTAAGTATTCCTAGCTAGCCTAGAACTCACTGAGGTCTAATAATCTCTGCCTCCTGAGTGCTGGGATTAAAGGCATGTGCCACCATGCCCAGCTGCTTTCTGTCACTCTAGGGATGTTTGCAGAAACTAAAAAAAAGCAGTCAGTGACATCAAATATCTGTTTGGTGATGCCTATGCATCATCATACATTCTACTTCCAGGACTTTTAGATGAGGGTATTTGTAGTACAGTAAATTTAAATTTTATAAGGCCAAGCTAATGGGTTACTCTTTCCACAAGAATACCTTCCTTCCACTTAAAGTAGATGCTATGAGAAAATGAACAGACCTAAAATGCTAATGCTAGGAAACAATGCAACTGTTAAACCAAATTAACACTCTGGTCATAATTAGTGTATACCCTAAATACACATTTTCAGGACAAATTGCTAGCCTATAGTATCATCCATTAAAGACTTAGGCGCTAAGACAGAATCGGATCACTGGAAAATTCTGATAGAATAATTGAGTTCATGGAAAACACATATTATTCTCTTCATGATGCTTTGAATCTGAGATTTAACCTCTGAACCCTAAACTGTGCTTTACTCTCTAAATGGACTGTGTATTGTAGCTGAGATATAAAATCTAGTTGCTGTGGTGCATAAAATACTTGTCAGCTCTGAGGTAAATGGCTCTCTCACATTACAGCTCACTCAGAACAAGGTGCTGATGGGGAAGATGGCAGTAGCTAACCCTTGCTAGCACAGGGGCTTTCTGGGGCTCGAAATGTCACAGCATGAGTGATAACAATGCCTGGGAGACCACAGTAGAACTGTTACAGCTGCAGGTAGGTCACACACTCTAAATGTGATAATAGCCAGTTTCTGGGGCTTTAGAATGCCAGACAAAGGGGTCAAATTCAGGGAGAATGACCTAGAAAAAGCAAGAAATCCAGAGAGAGCAACCTAGGGCTAACAACCTCCTCTGAATCACTTCAAATTATTGCCCTCTGAAGAAAGGGCCAATCCTGGTCCAAGCGGGAGAATGAAACGTGCTGGGGAAACAGAAAGGTTACTTTTTGAATTTCTTCAATGACCATTATCATTATTTGGTCAAATTATACTATTACATAAAGTTCAAAACCCTGTTATGCTCTCCATGGTAAATGCAGTGTTACATAAAACGTCCACAGATAAATCCCTGTTTCACTGAGGCCATTGCTCTCACACTAATACAACTAAGTAAGGAAAGTCCCACACTGTTTTCATCGCCCACACTGCCTTGTCATTTCTTCATCAGTATCAGCAAAGAAGAGGAAATGACCTGTGTATATATTGGCTTGTTGATTTTCTGAGATCACCCCCCAAAAGTTAGCAAATGTGGTATCTTCAGAGAGCCTTTTTTTTCTTTGCAAAACATCAGAAGCTTTTACTCCAAAAGGAGTGTGCCAGCAAAGCTGTGCTCATGCCAACGGCCCAGGGGACACTTCTTTGCTTCACCTGGCTTCTGACGGCTGTACATGACCACTGCCTCCCCAGACTGCAGCACTCCCAGTATCCGTGGGCGCAATGTCTCCTCTTTGTACATCTTCTCTTATATGGATTTATGATCCACCTGGGTAGTCCTGAGTGATCTCATCTTTAGATCTTTAATTATAACGGGAAAGACTTAAAAAGATGGAATCATATTCAAAATTTGCAAACACACATATCTTTTCAGATTTGTTCCACTAGTCTATAATTGTCACTGTAGCAAAATACTATAGAGTGGATAGATAGCTTATAAACAATAGAAATTTAGTTCTCACAAATTAGCATGCTACGACATTCAAGATCAAAGTGTGAGGCGATTGGACAGCCGGTGAGAGCCTACATCTTGATTTGTGGCCCATTCTCTTTTCAAGGTACAGGAAAAAAAATGCTCCCAGTAATGATTTTATGAGGCAACTAACTCTATTTTTGGGAGTTACAATTTTAATATATGAATTTTGGAGAGAAAGTAAATATCTCAAAAGCAGAAGTTACCATGCAGCATATTAAAGATAGTTAATTAGATTGAGGATTAAGCTTAAGTGACTATCTGTTTGCACGTATGCTGGAATATGATGGAAGAAGAGCAGTCCAGTTAGAGTGACTGCTCTGTATCTCTTTTCCCTGGGTACAAAACTACAGTGCTTAAAACTGAAATTTAAAAAATAATTATCATTACTTAATTAAAATTACTCTTTTCATTATATTGACTAAATCCTTAGTTCATAATATTAATAATATACATTTTGGTAAATTCATTTCTTCGAACAATTGATTTTTAAATTATTTTTTAGTAAAATTTCACTGTGACATTCCATGTATATTTATTATCACACTTGATCTTATTCCTCACTCTCTTCCATCTCTCCTGTCTCTTGCTAGTCCTTCTCCAAATAGACACTCCTTATTCTTTGATGTTTCATATGATCAGTTACCTTCTCATGTTCCCTTTCATGTTTCATCCCTCACAGGGGGGTGGAAGAATGAATTGACTTTAATTTCACTAAGTTTTAAAAAGACATGTCTGGGCAAACTTTTATGAATTCTCATTGGAACTTTATATATACTTATTTTCATATATCTTTCAAATATATATTTCCATAGATGTTATATTCTTAGAAAAATCTCTGATATTTTAAAAATCAATACCTCACAGATTTTTTTTTAGCCACAAACTACTATTTTCTGTCTTACAGACTCCAAATGCAACTATGAGAAGTCTGAAAGGGGATAAACCTAATAATTACAATTGACTAGCACCTGTTTGTACATTAAAATCGTAAGGTTCACATTACTGAATTTGCAACCAACATCAGTTGTCACCATAAATGTCTCCACTACTGCACTTGGTGGCACAAACTATTTGCTTTTATGAGAACATTTTCCTAGAAACTCAGCAAGATTTGGATTGAGTTTTTCCAAGCAGTCAAATAAAAAGAAAAAAAGAAATTCTTACATTGAAGACCCGATTTGCATCGTAAATGTTTTCAGTTTTGACACCCAAATGTTCCTTGATTAAGTTTTAATTGACCTAAATATTCACAAATTATTTATCCAAACAGCCATCTATCAACATTTGTTGCCCGGAAACAAAAGTTTGCCTATTTCAGCAGCTTTACTAATTAAAAACCAGTCAAGCCAGTCACAAAGCTGGCCATCTATCAATTTCATGTCTCTTGTTATGATTGACTGCCCATTCTACAGTTTAGCTGTGAATGAAAAGCTAATTCTTTCAATATTTGAAACAATAAACATTTGAAAATTACAGCAAATACAAGAAGTGATTAGGGACCAAAAACAAGGTTGACAAAATCCTCATCATTTTCCATGTAATACTTTCTATTATTAGCACCCAAGCCACCTTCAGCCTTACAGTAGATGATGTGCCGTAGTTAGGAACTCAGTCAAGACTGACTGTAGCAGACACAGGGAAGAACTTTTCCACCAGCTGCTGCGTCTCCATATGACAGTTTTACTGCACGAAATCATGATGACTGGCATAAGTAACAAAGGTTACTGAAATTATCCTCAGTGAAGTTTTTATATTTTTCTTTGTGATGCTGGGGATAGAACATATAGTAGGAAAAAGCTCTGCCACTGAGTTACACTCCCAGCCTTAGTTACTCCACCCTGATAGACACATATGCCATATAATGTTGAAGCCAAAATGGAGTGGCTTTTGTACTCTATTCCATTTATCATTTCTATTTTCCCTTCTTCTTTTATTTTCATGTTTCTGCTTCTGTCCTCTTTCCATTGTATAAGCTCAGGGTCATCCCTGGACCTTATCTATCATCTACTACCTCAAGCTTGATGTCAACAGAGAGAAGCATTAAGTCTACATACCACCTATTGCTTCCACTAGAATACTAGCACTACAGACACTTGTCAAGACAGTGCTAGTCTTCCTATCTTTCAGACAGGTAACTGGATTTTGGTAAAGAAGTTAATTGTACCAGGAACAATTTGCAGCTACTTATGTATGAATTATAGTCATCAACAACTTGAGATGATGAATAGCTTAGGTCTTTTGTTTTGCAGATCTGAACTGTTATAAAACAGCTGAACTCACTAGAAGAAAGCCCCAAAAAATATTTATAAAGCTATCAGTTTGATGATCTAATATCTGTAACTATTAGGTTATTCTCTTGAAGGAACTTCATAATCGATATTTAAAGTACATCTTTGTCATCTGTGGGGGAGGAATGATATGGGAGTAAGAAACTTGTGATATGTCATGTTCTGTGTGGGGATCACAGTTTACCCACCCACCAGTGTTTGTCATAAAATATCAATATTTAGAGTGTTTAACAGCCTACTTGAAATAAATTGGAAATTTGTCTCTTAACTTTTCAAGCAGAAATATTGTTATTAATTATTCTCATTATAGAATCTGAAACCAATTATATGAAAATTTGAGTCACAAATATATGCATAATTATGGTATACAAAATATTAATTTTCATGTTAAGAGCAAATCAACAGCATAGTGGTATCAAGAACATTTATAATGAAAATGTTAAACAAAAATTATGGATTACTATAGCAAAGGTTATAAATGCAATGAAAAATCTGTTTGTATCTATCAAGGAATCATCTTATCAAGCAACCAAATCAACGTGTTCAGCACAAAATGTTTTAGGAAAATGTTGAAAGTGGCACTGGGTTACTGTCAACTGCTCGGGCATCAGGTGACCAGGGTCCTATGCTGGTATCTACTTCTACCCCTGTATCCTGAATGATTTCAATTCACTAATTTTCAAGTCCTTCAGCTATAAGATGAACATAAAGTCTACAAATCCTTGGGTTATGTTGAGAATTAAGTGAGATAATGCTTCCAAAATATCGAGTATAATATCCAATATAGAATAATAAACATATAACAATGCTTAATATGCCTTAGCCACACTAAAACATTACTTAGGAGTTTACAAGTATTAGTTTACTTAATCCTTATAGACAAAGGAGTAGAGTAACTAACCTCCATCTTATGGGTAAAGAATCTGAAGTAGGGAGAAACACCTTGTCTGAGGTCACAGGCATCCAAGAAGGAGCTGAGACTGATTCCAAAGAATTGCCTCCATTTATTGCATTCTTACCTGACTATGCCTAAGCATTTCAAATGTCAGTTGCTATTTTCATTTCAAAAAGAAAGGACAGGGAAGGAAATATGGGAAAGAAGTAAGAGAATCATTGCATAACTTTCTGAGGCTAGGACTTCTTAGAGGATTTTTCATCTCTAAGAGCAGAGTGTTTCCACCCCAAAGAGCTGCTGAAGGCCAGAGATCTACAGCTGTGATTGGAGAAAAAAATGAAATGGAGCAAATTCCATTCCAATTATAAACAAAACAGAACCTCCACTTCTCAAGCTTACATCTCCCCCATTTTTTTTGTTTATCATTTTATTTATTTATTTTTTTTGTGAAGCAGAATTTCTCTGTGTGGTCTTGGATGACATGGAACACACTATGCAGTCCAGGCAGGCCTCCAACTTACAAACCATTTGCCTGGGCTTCCCGAGTGCTAGGATTATAGGCATGTACCAACAAGCCTGGCTCAATTTTCTCCTTAATGATGATTTTGCAAGTGTAGAAATGTACATTTGAATTTGTTTGTTTGCTATTTGGCAGTGTTGGCATGTAACCCAGAGTCTTGCCTGTGCTTGGAAAGCACTCTAATACAGAGCTACATCCCTAGTCTCCTGTGATCCACGTCTATATGTCAGAGAAAACTTTCATTGCTGATGACAGCATCTTGACTCTCCAGTACATCTAGTCTGGGTTGCCTAAGTAGAGAAGCATGGATGCTCGGGGATGAGGCTGAGCATCCTCTTCTACACAGACACAGCCTCTGGAAACGTGTATATCATGCTGTGGGAATAATGCTTTGAAAATAAATGTTCTCAACTTTGTCTACTGATTTGCTTGCTTGTGGTAGAATGATAACATTCAACTCGACTTTCTTCTCAATGACAGAGAGGATGGGATGGATGAGGGTTTGAGACATTCCTGAACACTCCACTGAAGCCAGGCCCAGTCTTAGTGTCAGTTTGACTCCCATATGAGGGCACATTTGCTATATCTCACACAGTTTGCCTTTTTGGTGCAGGTTAGGTTTTCCCACCCAGCACAGTTCCACATCTGGAATTAGGATACCAATCACCTCCTGCTCAGCCTTAAAGCAGTAAGGCTTGCACACACCAACACAGCACTCCAAAGGAACAGAAGAAAGTCCCTGGACTCAGTGATCACTCATTCTTATGTGTGCTGATTCAACTCTTATTTATTTATCATTCATTAATTTATTTATTAATTAATTCATTCAAAAATATTACTGAGAGTTTCCTAAGTGCCAGGCACTGGGCAAATTAGTCGATCACATTCTGTAGCCCCAGGTGAAGTAGAAGGATTAAAGGGTGGAAAGGTAATCATGTCTCACTTATCCAGAGGGCCTGATCCAGCTGGGGGCTCCTCAGCTATTGGTTCATAGTTCATGTGTTTCCATTTGTTTGGCTAATTGTCCCTGTGCTTTTTTCAACTTTGGTCTCAACAATTCTCACTCATACAAACCCTCCTCTAGTTGATTAGCTTGATCTGTTTGGGAGGCATCCAGGCAGTGGGACCGGGTCCTGTCCTCAGTGCATGAGCTGGCTGTTTGGAACCTGGGGCTTATGCAGGGACACTTGGCTAAGCCTGGGAGGAGTGGACTGGACCTGCCTGGACTGAATCTACCAGGTTGAACTCAATCCTCAGGGGAGTCTTTGCCCTGGAGGAGATGGGAATGGGGGGTGAGCTGGGGGGAAGGTGGGGGGGCAGGAGGGGAGAGAGCAAGAGAGCAAGGGAATCCGTGGCTGATATGTAAAATTAAATTAAATTATATTTTTAAAAAGGTGGAAAGGTATGCGGTAGAGTAAGTGGCAGCCAGGGAGATGACTGCTGATGGCCAGATAATAATCCCCACAATAGTAGGTATCAAAAAGCAAAGTGCAAAATCCTCTCCAAATTATACTGTGATAAGTAATGCTCAAGAAAGGGTTCATATCTCACTAAGAGGAGCCTGCATTATGCTGCACTTGTTTAATTAAAGAAAAAATTATTTTCAAAAGATATTGTGTAGCAAAACGAGAACATATTTTTAGAGGCATCATCTCTAGTGAACTAGAAAATTTGTCTAGGTCAATTATTACAAGTTAAAGATGTTAAGTGCCAATATGAGAAATTATCCAGTTCTGTCAACAAAAGCTGCATGAGATAATTTTTAATAAGCCTTAAAATAGACATAATAAATCTACCTCTACATACTTTTTTAATGGCTAAAACAAAGTATGTAAATGATATCTGAAAAAATGTGATTTATTACATCAAGATTAAGGGATGCTTATCTTATGAACTAGGTTAGGCTGAAGGAGAAAAAAGCTAGCTCAGAACTAGGAGCTGAGAGCTGGATTTCCTTGGCTCTGGAAACTATTTCCTGTGTAATAAAAATGAATAGTTCATCTATTCCAATCTTCACTTTCACTTTTATAAGGATACAAGCTAGGAAATATATAAAGTTCCCTTAGCCATAAAATCCATATGTTTCAAGATGAGGACATAGGCTCATTTATATGGTACAGGGCAAAGAGTGTGATCAAAAAGTAACATTAGTCTTCAAGGATTACACAAATGCTTGAGGAAAAAATTATTTAAAGATATTTAAAGGATGCCTATGCTTTACTGACTTTTTTTTTTATTAAAGAATGACTTTTTGCTTCAACCAACTGAAAATAATTTTTGAATACTTGTGGTGATATTTTAATTGTGCTTAAATGTGATTTTATTTGTATGTTAACAAATAAAGTTTGCCTGGAGATCAGAGGTCATTAGCGAGCAAGGAGTAGAAGTCAGGTAGTCAGGTAGCCCATGCTCTTAATCTGATCACATGGCAGACAGAGTCTCTGTGTGTTCAAGGACACAGCCAAGCATGGTGACCCTTAAGTCTTTAATTCCAGTACCAACCATAGAGACCAGGAGGTCTGTATAGACAGGCAATGACAAGGAAGTCATATGGTTGGATTTAGAGCCAATGAGAAGGCAAAACAGGAAAGCAATAAAACACAAGACACACAGGAAGAAGGTCTCTCTCTCTCTCAGGGGAAGGACAACAGCGAGTGGTAATCTAAAGGAAGTCGTGGCTCTTGCTCTGATCTCTTAGGCTTTAGCTCTGTATTTGGTTCGGAGTTTCTTATTTAATAAGATGGTTTAGAATTTTGTCTACAAATACTAGTGTGAATGAGATTCCTCAAAAGAGGTTGTATCTGCTATAAATGATTGACTGATTAGAACTATAATGATGTGGAAATGTTGAAATGTTGTAGGTCCAGAGCCTAATTATCTTATCTAGGACTAATGTTAGGCCCCAAAATAGCCAATCCTTTCTCACATCTGTGTAGGAACTAACATCCTGTGACCAATAAATAAAAACCTTGTGTAATCTATTAACTTTAATAGACCACTAGCTATCACCAATCCCAAAGCTAAGAATGTTATCAGATAACATCAGAGGCCTATAAAAGAGATTTCTCAATAATTTTGTCTCAATCTTTCTGATGTTTCCACTAATGCATTTGGAAATTGCCTTGATTCATAACCTTATTCATTCCATTGCTATAAAAACTCTATGAAACTTCTCCCACATTGAAATGGTCAGAATATACAAGGTGTGTATTTGTAAAAATGCATCTTTAGTAAAAGGCAAAAGATTTATACAATCTGAAGAGAAACCAGAGTATGCAGTTTTCATAAAACATATTTATTCATAAAGCAGTACATATTTTAACATATGATACTATGCCATGTTTGTCTTTGTGGTTTCATCTGTGTACTTGGCACAGCCTACAGTCACTTCACAGAACTGTAACTGAGGGGTTGCCTCCATCAAATTGACTTGTGGCCATTGCCCTGATTGTTAATTGATATACAAGGGCCTGGTACACTGTGGGTGACTCCATCCCTTGGCACACAGTCTTGAGCTGTATAAGAAAGCTAGCTAAGCATAAGCCTGTGAGTGAGCCACAGAGAACCAATTTCATCATGGTTTCTGCTTTTGGTCCTGACTTGAGTTCCTGTGTTGACTTCCCTCAAAGATGGACTATAGCCTAGAAGTGAAAGCCAAATAAACCCTTTCCTCTCCAAAAAAAAAAATGCATCTTTTCCAACTTAGTTTTAGAAACATATTCATTACTAAGGGAGGAGTTAGCAAACAAATGTCTGCATTCATGCAAGCAAACTGCTGGAGACTACAAATGCAGGATGGAGGCAGTGATCTCAGGTCTTCAGAATGGAGATGCTATCAGAAGTATCAAAAACAAGTGGGAAAATATACAGCCATTCCAAGTCTTATCAAAGCTTGTAAAAGGAACAGAAGTGCTATAATGTTGAAGGAGAGGTCTGGAGAAAGGTAGACAGAAGATAGTAAAAGATACATATCTTGTTATTCAAGAAAAAGAGTTATAGAAAATATCTCTTAGGCTGGGTCATAGCTGATATTCTGGTGCTGTGAAGAGACACCCTGACCAAAGCAACTCATAACCGTGGGATTGCTTACAGTTTTAGAGGGTTAATCCATTTCCATTGTGGTGGGAAGCATGACAGCAGGTAGACAGGTATGGTATCAGAACAGAGTGGTAACAATAGCTGAGAAGCGTGTTCTGCAAGCAAAGAGCAGAGAAACTGGGTCTGGCATGGGATTTTGAAACCACAAAGGTTAGCCTCCCAAGATATACTTCCTCCAACAAGATCACACCTCCTAGTCCATCCTAAACAGTCAACCAACTGGGAAGCAAACGTTCAACTATACTAGCCTATGGAGCCCATTCTTAATCAAACCACCACAGGCTGCTACACTGGAGTTGAGAATGGAAGAGATTAAGAAGTCAGCTAACAAAGAGTGGAAAAGGAGGTATTGGGTATCAGGCAAAGTATCAAGGCTCTGGTACCAAAAGGGTAGTTTCCCATTTTTTGACAAATTAAAATAAGACATGGTCATGTATTTTTTTAAGGTACAGCAGAAGGCATAAAGCAAGGAAGCGTAATGCTCTAATTTACGTTTCTAAAAGATTATTCACTGTTTTATGATAAACAGTTGAAGCAAGGCTCCAGGATGAAGAGAGACCAGAGATGAGGAAGACTGAAGAAAGAGAGTACATCCTTGATTTTATAAGAAAATTCCTATGGCTTTAAGGATAAATAGAAGGTGGGGCTCGATTATAGAATAATCAGCTAGAATTGCAGCTGGCTGCACAAGAATGTGCGGAGAACGCTAATGTAAGTGTTTGACCTGACCTCATCTTAGTGAAGTTCTCTATGGTACACATGATGTCATGGTCAACACATACTAGTTATACTGGTGGAGACGTAGCCATGAAATTTTCTGCTGGTACTGAGTCAGGAGGGCAATGACTATCTCAGATATATAAAAATACATTTAATTTACATGGTGTTAAATCACACCCAGGACCTCACACTCTGCCAATTGAGCTGCACCCCAACCATATTTCTTGTTCTTATGAGATAAAATTTTATTCTGTGTCTTAGAATGACCTTGAACTCACTGTATAGCAAAAGGTAGCCTTAAAGTCATGGCTATCCTTTTGCCTTGGCTTCATAAGTACCGAGAGCACAAGCATCAATCACCATACTAACTTAACAAAAACTACCTGTGCTAAATGCTTATACCACACATAGGTGCTTTGAGCCAGTGGTCTTGAAAGACCCTAACCCTTCAGGCTTACACCCCCAAGCCCCAGGAAATGAGAAACTAAAAATCTAGTTCCAAGGGCAAGCTTACTCAGCCATTATTCAACCACCCCTGCCACAATGTAACAATGTAAAAAGATTTCTGTTAAGAAATGTGCTCAACTGTGACTGGGATAGTTGCAAGTGTTCCAGGAAGGACCACTGTGACCTTTGTGTGAACTCCACTCCCGCCCTGATAGCCCCCTTGAGGTTTAGGGAAGAATATACATATGGATGTGACTGTACCCACTCTGTAATCAGACCATGATCTTGTGAAAAGAAATTGTATGGGAACTGTAATCTTATGGCTTTTGTGGGTTTTTCCTTTAAAAGTACCCATGTGATTGCAATAGGCTCCACTCTTGCTCCCTGGAGCTGAGTTTGCCCAACTGTACAGCCGCATTAATAAACACCTCTTGCTATTGCATCAACTGGACTGGAGTCTGCGTTCTTGGGGCACCCCCTTGAGAAGGTAGTACCCTGGGTCTGGGGTCTATCATTCTGACCTCAACTCTAACATTCAGTCCTAGTAGGGGAGAGAGAGAGAGAGAGAGAGAGAGAGAGAGAGAGAGAGAGAGAGAGAGAGAGAGAGAGAGATCAACTTGTCCAGCAGCATTTTCCCTATCAGGAAACACATAGGTTTGGAGTGGTGAAAGCTACTCCCATCTGCAAGGAATGTCTCAGGAGACACCATCATGTTGGAAATGGAGGTGAAAAGAAATATATTTAAAACAATTCAAATGTGGTAGAACAAAGGACTGCTCCTGAGAAGAGATATATAATGAAGGAAAATACTATATTATGAATTTAGTTCAATAACGGGAGATAGTGGGATAAGCTGTAAATTAATAATAAGGTTATACTAAGAGACTAGCACTTTTGAAAATGAACAGTACGGTCACTACATTAGTTGCACTGGAAGTTCATAGCATGGATATATTGGCTTCTAGTGTCCTCTGCAAAGGTCACAGCACATGTAAATAATTGTAGACCTATTTAAAGGGCCATAACTTGATAAATGAATTTACACAAGAGTGTGTTGTCAAGAAGTTAATTGCTCATTAAAGACTTGAAGAAAAAATAAATTATGGGACAAGATATAGTTTCAGGACTAACTAGTTTCATGTAGTAAGAATTGGAAAGGGGCTGGAGAGATGACTCAGCAGTTAGATCTTCCAGAAGACCCGGGGTACATTCCTAGCACCTACATGACAGTTTATAACTGCCTGTGACTCCAGTTCCAACAGAGCCAGTGCTCTCTCTGGCCTCTGTGGGCACTGTATGCACATAGTATACAGACACATATGCAGATAAAACATCCATAGACATTAAATGAAATGAATGGTTATCAGCAACAACTCTGGGATGGACAGGTTTAACGGATGCTTATGTCACTAGTGACATAGGAAGAGCAAGGTGTGTTTCAGATGTTGGTCTTCAGAAAAACCCATCAAAAAGTGCAACAAGGAACCCTTCATTGGGATGAACTATTCTATTCAAATAACTATCCTTGAATATAAAATCCTAATTTTGTAATGTTTTTTGATAATAAAAGGACTGTACTTTTATAAAAGTATAGTCTTTAGAGGTGATAGAAATAGATTTTTTAAATGTCTATTAGAAAGTGAATTTGCTGGCAATAGTGCCCTTCTCCCTTTTTGTTGTTAAAAATGTGCTACGAAATCCAGAAAAATCAGAGTCATAGAGCTGCAATTCATTGAATAGTGAAATTTTTCCCTATGCCGAACACCTACAATTCTATAATTGTCTGTCAAATAAACCTAATGAGATTCATTTGTCATTACGAAAAAGTGAGTACAGATACTAGCATGTATTAAACCAAGAGGTAAATGCACTTGGTTCTTGGGCACTTAATCAGATGTATTACCCTCCTATTATTCTGCTTACCTAAGAAAATTGAAGACTATCCCAGGAGACATTTACAAACAAGATAGCTCCAGAATCTGATATCTACAAAATTTCTAGGAAATTTCATTTCTTGATGATCAAAAATGCCAGCAAAGCAATAAAAGATTAAGTGCTGAATATTATAATAGGTATATTTGATATTTTGTTCCCAGAGAGGGTTTTGTTAATGGGAATATTCTATAGTGTTAACACCAACAGACATAGTAATTATGAAACCTTTGATATTAACATACTGCCATATGAGTTGAGATTTTATACAAGGGAATATATAATCATATGCAAATACATACACCTTTAAAACTGTAGCTGAACAGCAATCCTCAAGGTGTCTGCAATAGAATGTGCACTTGCAGCTTCTGTCCCTGGATTTTGATTTTCATCTCTTTAGTTATAAATTCTACCTTCCTTCACACAGGCAAAGATTATCATTAAGTGGTGATATTAAGATATGGTTAATTTTTTTCTGTGTTCTAATTTGGTATATAAACATAAAAACTAAATAATACTTATTGGACTTTAAAATATTTTCTACTGTATAGAAAAAAACAGCGAATTGTAGGCTTTACTGATGAATTGACAACCAACTATTCCTCCATTCTGAATGGCTATGGTTAAAATACTTCTTTATTAACTACTAGGTTGCTGATAGTTCAATTGCCTTTTCATAGGTGCTCTGTACAATGTTTGTAGGTGTTGCATGTATTTATGTGTAAACTTATGTCTGTTTAAAGCACCATATAACCAAAGGATCATATAACCAAACTATCTCAAGCCTTATGAAACACACCACTTCCTTCTCATGTTTATAGTTTATTAGTCGCATAAAATATTTTCTAAATATGAATAAAAGATAAAACTATCATGTTCCACATTCAAATCCATGTGGTCCTTCAGAAGGTGCTGTACATAAAGTGTATTCATACAATTACAAGAGCTCAAAGAAACATTTGGGATGGAATGTAATTGCTACTTACAAGCAAACCGAAGCTTCGCTTCTCTGCTTACAATTGTTCCAAACGAGTTTGTTGCTATGCACTGGTACGTTCCAGCATCTTGGGTTTTATTGGGGTTATTGATCAACAAGCTGCCTTCAACAACACTGTAGCGGAAATCCATACCAATGTCAACATCTGTTCCATTTAACTTCCACCTATAGTATAAAAATGCCAGTAGATAAAGCCTTGTAATATAAATCAATATTTCTGAATTGTCTAAAATAGATAAAAACTATTGAGACCATGAAATACTGTCTGTGAACTTTTTGAAGCATGGTAAAAACAAATATTAGAAACTGTCTTCCCAGCAATGGTAACATCTTAAGTACTTATGGAGAAAGAGAGCCATGTTTGTAATAAATGATGCTAATCAAACTTTAGCACATGTCCCATGACTACATAGGATGCTACAAATAATTAACTACTTAGAGGGGCAAAATATTCCACATAGTTTTCTGCAACTTTCTTCAAAATATGACTCCTCAGTAAACAGTCCCGTTTGTGGTTGGCAATCACTGTTTACATAGGTATATCAAATGGACAGAACATGCCACTTTCAGGGTGACAGCAGAAGAGTTGCTGAAATTGCAGTCGAGCTGATTTGACTCAGTTCTTCACATGACTGAAGTGCACAGTTGCAAAGCAAAGGAACTCTATTGATCTGAGATGCTTTGGGGACCAAATCTGCCTGACCATGGATCAACTGGATGATCTCTTTAGTCACTGGCACTCAAAATGTCAATCAACTGCCCCAGTGAACTGCAGGCAATTAAGTAACCAAAGCAAAGAGTGTTTTCTTGTCCTTCTGTTCGTTTACTTGGACCACCTGTGCATCTGACTGTAGCAGCAAGCCCAATAAATTAGTTTTCTGGGAACCCATATTTCAGTAGCTAAGCTTCGGTATGAAAATCTACAGTTCTGTTCTCAGAGTCACTAACATCCCAAGAATGAGAGCTTATCTGAGTCAAATTACCTTTCAGGAATTCATATAAACTTTTGAACTAATATAATTCAATGACTGTTTCTTGATAGCTTGTGAATTACCAAGACTCTCATAGGAGCTGAAAACATACGAAAAGATTGTAGCACAAAGGAAATTGATTCAAATCAATAAAAGGAGTAGAAATTGAGAATTATTCATTTTACTTTCTTAAAATAACAAGAGCCATTACCTAAATAGAAATGCTCATGTGCATGCCCACCAGTTGTGCAATCCTTTATAATATCCCAGGCATTGTGGTTATTAATGTATAATGCAAAAGAATTTAAAGGATAAAATTGTCAGCCTGTTAGCTTCATATTACACACATAGGTAGTGTGTGTGTGTGTGTGTGTGTGTGTGTGTGTGTGTGTGTGTCTTTCAGAGACATGGTCTGATGCTGCTTACTCTGGCCTCAAACTCCCTTGAAATTGAAATAACCCCAAACTCTTGATCCTCTTTCCCCAGTATTCCAAATGCTGGGATTACAGACTTGAGTCAGAGCATCCAGCAACAAAGTCAGTCTCAGAGCACACATCTGCTGGTAGAGTCCAGTGCTTTGAAATTCTGCCCTTGGGAGGTAGAGGCAGGCAGACCCATGTGAGTTGGAAGCTAGCCTGGTCTACATAGTGTGCTTCAGGCTAGCAGGCTTACACAGGGAGACTGTCTTAAAAAGGAAACAAAAAGGTGTGCATATGTGTCACATCTTCCAATGACATTCTTGTCCATATTTCTAGTCAAAATGTATCATGTTTCATCAGATGTCTGACAGAAGTCCTCTTACTCCTTCATGCAAGGACTGCTTTTTCTACAAGACAATTTACCTAATTCACTTTCCACTTTCACGTTCTCATTTTCATCCATCTGGAACTTACCTCTCTTGACTGTCCTCAATTAACACTTGTTGAATTTAATAGATTCGAAGTGTGTTTCTTTGGTATATATTTGAGCTTTGAGCATATATACAATTCATGAACCATGCTTGCCTAACCAAGCACAGTGGCATGAGTTTATTCACATCCCTGTCTTTGAAGTGTAAAAATCTAGAAACAGGAGGGCCAGGAAAGCAGGCTAGAAGCACAAGTAGGACTTAGCTCTTTATGTGTTTGTTTATAAGAAGCTGGATATTAGAAACTGACAGTGTTTTTAGGCTTTGCAGTAATTCTCTCTGTGCTCTGACACAGACAAGAAAGTAATAAGCAATAAAGAGAACAGCCGCGTTACAGCCCAGCCATGCTGGCTGCACATGAATCTCCAGAACGGACTGCCTGCCCTACACATTTGCTTTTAGTCAGCTGATCACGTCTTGGCCATAACTCTCACTTCAAATGATAGCAGAGCAATTTAATATGACAAATCTAAGAACTCAAAGAGGAAATTGCAATATAATGTGAGCTGCAAGCAGAGTGTGGATTTGGGGAATGGGACCATGTGAGACTTTCTAGAAGACTGACTGTGGGAATAATGACAGCTCTGTAGGTTTGTCTGCACCTGTCACCTCAACCAAAAATGCTGTGCACAAAGTCCGTTCATCTACTTTATTGCCTGCCTTTACATATGAACAGCAACAGGGAAGGGATTATTTAGAAAATAAAGTGCTTTATGAGACATGTTATAAAGCAGACATGGTGTTTTACTGCAATGCAGTCAGTGTTCATTCCCACTGAATGTGGATTGCGTTGAGAATTTCTCATCTCATTGCATAGTGAAACACTCTTGAAAATCTCACAATTTAGTTTCAACGTTTGAGGAATCTTTTAAGCATTGGTAATGGAGAGGCAAGGCTCATTTGGAGTAAATAGATTTTCCCAGGGGGCAAGGCAAATTGGTGTCTTGTAAGCTGACTTCAGAATTACTTGAGGGGGAAGCACAGCTGAATTCTATTCAGAAAGCAAGGTTGTATACAGGCAAACACGGCCACCTTGAACCTCCACAAGCCATGTTTCTGCAGACTCTGCTGGGTAGTCAGTGTACAGATTCACTGCAGAAAAACCTTCCCTGTTAACTGTTTGAACCTGACACTCGGGGAGGGGCAGGTCCTTTCTGACTTGGAATTGGTTCTCTGCAGACTCTGAATACAAACTTCAGAGCAAACCAACTCTAACCAGGTGCTTGAAGGCGTCTTCCCTCTAGGAAGGGGTACTGGGTGAAATAAGTAATGTCACCTGTCCTTAGGGAACTTGAATACAAGAGAAATTGGCATGAGGCAAAACTTCTTAAATTTTTCTGGGTCGGGGTCAATCCTTTCAGAACTGAGGGGCAGAAACAATGAAAAGAAAAGGCTCAGTGGAGGGGATAAATGTAAAGAAAAGAGGTCAGTTAGGATGTCTTAGGAAAAACCTGCGGCTGAAGATCCCCACAGAGCACTCACTTTGGAAATTCTCCTACTTGTTCAACCCCCTGAAAGTCAACACCAAGACTAAGAAAGTTCAGCTAGCAAGGTGTTCAGAAACACCTGATCTCTCTCTATTCATCCTCTTGCTTCCCTTCAACAACAGGGAGTTTTTAAGCTCCTGGGTGCAGACTGCTACTATGTCACAAGAAAACTGCTAGAGGGATTAAGGCAAGCAGCAGTGCACTGCCTGGAATGGCTAATGCATTTGATTAAAAGCTCTCCTCCTCAGCTTTTCCCTGCAATCTTTAAAAACATAATAGGTTTCTGTTCTATGGCTTGTTTTAAATAACAAGGCAAGCCCCTATATCTGGAAACACAATGTTACAAAGGCAATGTTAATTAAAGGTCACAGTTTGGGGAAAAACAATGCAGCAACTTGCCAAAATCTGCTGCAGAATTTGTTTTCATTTATTGCTAACATCTGAACTTACCCTTGGCTGTGTGCTCAAAGTGGGATCCGTTAACTCGCCATTTACGTATCTGAGCAACTCTGCCTCTTGCATTTGTTTTTACTCTGCAGCGTGTTTTCAAATCATTAAGGGAGCCTTGAGAGTTTACTGTATTATACACAGAGAGATGATACATTCTGGCTTGCTCAGGATATGGTAGGGTCTATAGGTAATGCGCTAGAGTAATTATTAACAGTGTTCTTTCACTTTCAAAAATGTCCTGTGTCAGAGGATACATGGCATGCTCACTCAATTATCTAGCCCACTCTAATTAGTTGTTCTTTTCTTTCTGGAATGTTCTTCCTTTCTTTATCCATGTAGCAGAGCAGGTGGCCTTTCTCAAAGACCTACAACATCTTTTCTTTGAGCCTTCACTACATCCACCCACCTCTTCTAAATTAGTTTTTTTTTTTTTTTTAATTTCCTCAGTAAGCTGGTAGCTACTGCTACTGTGTCTTCATGGGTGTCTCAGCCATGCCATGCCAGGAAAACAGCCCTTTATAGTACTCATTTCCACCCTCAACCCTTAATGTTTTCTCTGTACAGTGTTCCCTGAGTCTGGAGAGGTCATGCAGATGTATTTTATTCACTCTTACAGTAACTTTATTGCCATTAAATTTGAGTATAGATAAGTTACATATTTTTATATGTATTTTTTAAGGGGTCATGAAATAATGAAGACTTATATTTAATAAAGTGCATAGTATTTACTCCTGGGATCACTTTGATTGGAACCATACTTAAGTGATTATTTGTCATGGGTGGTTCTGAATGTATCACCCCAGAATATTCTAATCTGGCCTATGTGGGCTAGAGGCTTATGAAAATGAACAGAAGGAAGAGGTCCCTCTGATCTTCCTTCAACTTCTAAGGTGAAATTGCCCTGGGGCAGACACAGTTCCAAAGCCAGAGTGGGGTGAGCACAAGCATCCATTGCCCCCTGTCTCTGCTCCCTTTTAAGTAGTTGCTTTAAGCTCCTGCTGCTGTGACTTCCCATCATGGTGGGCCACACCCTTGAACCTTGAACCACAATAAACTCTTCCTTGCCATGTTGCTTTGGTCAGGGTATTTTACCACAACAAATGGAAAAATAGCTAAGGTACCATTCCTTAGACCTCGTCAAATATCACTTAACCTTTCTATTTGGTTACTTGCTTTTCACACTTTGATTCTGGGCAGTTCTTTACCTATTCTTGATATCAGTTCTTTACCAAGAAAAACTCACTACATCCCCAGCCTGTAGCCTATGGTTTTGCTCAGCTCAGTCTATTCCATCAAACAGAATATTTACTATTAATGAAGTTAAACTTTTTAAAAAATGATTTGTACTTCTCCTGTCATACTAAAAAGTCTTTCCCTCCCCCCAAGTCATAAATATGCATGCCTGTTTTCTTTCTTCTTTTAAAATGTCCCACTTAGGGCTTTTATTAACTTGAAATTGATTTTTGTGTGTAATGTGAAGCAGGGATTCAGTTTTATTTCTTTCTTTAACCACATGGGCAATCTACTGTCCAGGGCAAGACTTTTCAAAGTACTTCCATTACGGTCATGAATTTTAACTTTTCTTCTTTTGATTTTCACAAGAAAGTATTCTCTTTATTATCTAGGTTTAGTGCAATCAATTTTATGTGGAATTACTCTCACACAATTTTGTTTAATTCTGTCTTCTCATAGCTCAGGTCTTCCCTTTGGGATAATTTTTATCCCATCTCAAAGATGTTTTTTAGAATTTCCTTAAGTGAGAATCTGTAGGAATCAAAATTCAGTATTTGTCTGCCTATAAACATGTGTACTCTGTTTTTCTTTAAAGGCATTTCTAATTAACACATAAATTTATATGTATTTATGGGGAATAATGTGAAAACTTGACATATATACAAGATAGCAATATCAAATTAGGGTGCTTTGTAGCTCATGTTTAGAATTTGTAGCTCATGTTTAGAATGTTAAAACTAGGATTTTATTTATGCACTCATTTTTATTGCAATTATTTTTAAATTAAAAATTGTTATTGCACCAATGTATGTATGTATGTATGTATGTATGTATGTATGTATGTATTTTGAGACAGGGCCTCATGTACCCCAGGCTGACCTCAAACTCCTTAGGTATTTGTGGACATTCTTGAACTTTCTTATTTTGCCTCCTTTTCCTAAGTAGTGATTCCTAAATTGTGGCCTCATGGTTGTGTGCTGCTATGCCTCAGTTATGCAGTTTCTGGGGGTCAAATTCAGGGCTTTATATATACTGGATAGCCACTCTGACAATGAACTACACACCAGATCAGAGGAAAGGAAGGGAAGAAATACTTTGTTTAGTGCTGGCTTATTCTGTTATCTCAAGTATTCAGGATTGAATCTGGGGCCTCCTACATGCTATGCAAGTGCACTGCCACAAAGCTACATCCCTAAATCTCCAATACTGCGATTCAAGGCGTGTGACAGCATGCCAGGCTGGAAACACATTCTTAAATCAACAAACCTGATGTGAGGTTTTGGATTCCCTTTAACTTCACAGCTGAGTTTCACTTTTTTCTCCTCAGAATCTAAAGGAAACATTACATCACTTGGTTCTTGAACGAAAACTGGGCCGTGCAGGGTATAATCATCTGAAAGAAGAAGAAAAAAGGTCCACATTGAAGATCACCTTTCGAATAGGAGCAATAACCAGGATCAATACCACAATGAGAAAAAAAAGTGATGTTCAAGATTCTCACTATCAAGATGAAATTTCCCACTGAAGCATAACCTCCTGCCAGTATTTATGAAGTTAAGACAGGACCTTCCTGTCACATGTTGATCATTTCTTTCGCTAACAGATTTCAGACACAAGCTGCCTGGCATCTCCAGGTCAAATTTCATCTCATTACCTATGTCCATGGAAAATTCATAGGATTTTCATTTTCAAAAACACGTCAATTTCTATCCTTTCTACCAGGTTTTTAGACCTTTATCTTTTTTATAATCATGTACTATTAAAGATGATTTTCCAGAAGTTGCCTCGTTTTCTGTCAAGGCATTGAAGGTTTTCTTTCCCTTCACTGAATCATGAGTTTCTTAAGAGAATGATGGCTGGCTTTGTGTGTCAACTCGACACAAGCTAGAGTCATCAGAGAGGAAGGGGCTTCAGATGAGGAAATAAATCCAAGAGATCCACATTTAGGCATTTTCCCAATTAGTGCTCAATGGGGGAGGGTCCAGCCCATGGTGGGTGGTGCCACCTCTGGGCTTCATTGGTCCTGGGTTCTATGTGAAAGCAGGTTGAGCAAGTCAGGAGAAACAAGCCAGTAAGAAGCACCCCTCCATGGCCTCTGCATCAGCTCCTGCCTCCAGGTTCCTGTCCTGTTTGAGTTCCTGTCCTGACGTTTTTTTGGTAATGAATAGCACTGTGGAAATGTAAGTCAAATAAACTTTTTCCTCCCCTACTTGCTTTTTGGTCATGGTGTTTCATCACAGCAACAGAAACCCTAACTAGGACATGCATTTTGACTCCCCATGTAGTAATAAGTACAGTTGTCCATAAGGATGTATCCTATTTGGGATTAATTTTTTTTATTTTAAAAATATTTAATTAGGCTATGTTGGCATCACCTGGCAAATTGTGACACAGAAACACCATTGGCTATATGGTGACATGATAAAGATTACCACCCTGCTGCCGAGAGTTCATTTCACCTTTAGGCATGATTATCTTAAAGTGTTGAGAAGTGTAATGTCTAGTCTGGAAAACCTTTGTAAACAGTTTTACCGATGGGTTATAATTCCATACAGAACTTGTTCAGGTAACTTGGGACAGTGGAACATAATCAAGATGGTTTGGGGATTCAATGTAGTCTGACAAGATCATTTATTTTTAACTCAGATATCAAAAAATAAGCTTCATGTTAAGGTTGAGACATAAAGAAAAAGGGGACAAGATCACTGAACAGAATTATATTTTATTTCAGGCCACATATGACTTTGATGTGAGAAGATGCAGGGTAAGGATTCAGAAAGACTGTGAACTATAATTCAATGCCTCATTCAGCTCCTAAGTTTAGGACTGCTGGGAAACCACTGTCCCACCCTGCAATAGTTTGCTATAAAATAATGACACTGGACAAGATCAGTCATTTTAAACTGACTACAAATGGAAAAGATGAAATTTACTCATAAACACATATGCATACATAGAAAATGTGCATTTCAATAATGATATATGAGATTTTGCTCCCATTTTCCTTTTTCCTGACTCTATATGTAAAATCTCATCAATGAGAAATTTAACCAAAGAATATAGGAGTTATTAAAGAAAACAAAAGCACACAATAGAAGCATACAGTCATGAAGTTTTAAATGGTTGTTCACTAAAGCTACGTATTTCAGGATCCAGATATTTATGCTCCAGATTTTCAATAATTGCGCAGATATTTTCAAAACAAATTTAGATTACTTGTCAAGGGTCAGCTCATTCCAACTAAATAGATAATTTAGTAAATGTTTGTCACATCTATTTCGATGAAAAGCATTCTTTAACAAGATCACAGAGACAGCGGCGAGTGTGGTAGATTTTTCTCTAAGAGAGAAATATTTCTATTGTTGTCCCCAATTCCAAAATTATGTGTGTGTATATATAATATCAATCATCTCAATTCATCGGTGCTCCCTGATTTGAATTTCACACAAAAATATACAGTCTATTACCAGTAATTCCAAATAGGAATAAAACATAATAATGATTACCCAGGATGCAGCTGGAAGGCTGTGGATTAACATCTGTACTATTTCTCAATGTAGCCAAGCCATATTTAAATAACAAAAAGGATATTTTTTTCTGTGTATTTTGTAATAAGAATTGATAATAATGATGCTTTGCATTCGCTATAAATAACACATTCCATCTAAAGTTTTATTTTCTCTTAGCTAACCAAGCTCACTGCCTGGAAATTAGCATTAGCATAAAGGGAACCATATTTCAGCACTCATGGAAGGGAATGCAGAGTTTTTAGTACTTGGACTATTTGGTTTCATGGATATACAGGGAGAGATATGATAATCCTTGACAGCCCAGGTGTAGGAAGCAGATATTTTAGCTTTTAAACTTTTAGACCTTGGTTGCCCGTATGTTCAAACAACAAAAGAGGTTTTTTTGTTTCAACCAAACTGTGAGGTGCCAGCATGCATTAAACAATGACACAAGAGGGGATCTTAGAAAGCACCTCCAAGGATAGTCTAAGTGCCTTGGTCACAAAGAGACTCTCCAGTCTCTTGAAAGCACACAAAAAGTCTGTATTTGCCATCTTCATAGCCTGGAAGATAAAGTTCATCCTTAGATCTTTCACAGAAGTTTTCTATGTCACTAGAAGAATGAAAATGATTTTAGTCTAAACAGGTAAAGGGACATTTTAGCAAATGGCAGAAGAGTCTGTGTCAAAGCCAGGTTACAGGGCACTTGTATTCCAACCACACAGGTTTGTATTATCAAATCTCATACTGACTGACTGTACCAAAAGAAACTGGTGTCCACAAACTAAATTTAACTTCACTCTCTGGGTGATTCTTTTATTATTATTATTATTATTATTATTATTATTATTATTATTATATTTATTTTATTTTATGTACATGAGTGGTTTCCATGCATGTATGTATGTATATCATATCCCTGGGTTGGTAAAGAAACCAGAGGGGGTGTCAGATCCCTTGGAACTGGAGTTCCAGGCATTTGCGAGCTGCCAACTGAACCAGGGCCCTCTGCAAGAGCAGGTCATGCTCTTAACTGCTCCTTCCCCGACTCCTTGGGTGATTTTCTTGCACAGTAAAGTTTGAGAAGTAAAATCAAAGACCTTTCTGTTCCTAGCTCTCCATTTCCCCAGAACAAAACTTCAGGCAATGCTGACATCAGACTCACTCTCAGATGCTTTCCTTGCATAAGATCTAACCAGCAGTCTTTGCTCCATACAACTAGAGAGGCAAATTTAATGCATATTTGGACTCACTGTCAAAAGGGAAGTGTCGAAAAATGGAGAACTACAAAACTGAACCTCACAAAGAAAATGGATGGTGGTACATGAGTGCCGTTCCAGAACAGCAGGAAGATTACGAATTCTAGTCCAGCATAGGTTACAAACAAAGTCTGAAGCTAGCCTGGCCTACATCATGAGACTAACTCAAAGCAACAACAGTAAAAAGTGAAATGAAATGAAACAAAAGCAGAGCAAGCAGAAAAAAAAATGGACAGATTTGTTAAGTTGTACAAATGGACTCTTCCCTGGAATATTCATAACTTCTGGATGATGAACATGAGACTTCCTAGAGAGCCATACTGAGCAGATGAAGAATAACATCTTTGGGGAGACCACAATAGTAAACAGACTTACAGAAATGTTTTATTCTTACTCGATGCACGCAGTGTTAACACAAGTTCTTAGTAAGGAATCTTTTTATTTAAGTGGCAGGATATAAGATTGATGCTTTATTTCTGCTTTCTCCCCAAAGAGAAAGTTACCCCAGAGCCGCACTGCTTTGGAGACATGAGAAGAAAGGACTCAAATTGTCATCACAGTTCCCTCAGGGAATAAGGAAGCAATACATTATAACATCCTTGGAATTCCTGAAAATCATGGCTAAGGACAATGGTCTTATTTGTTTAGACTGTTGTTAGGCCCCCCAGGTTTATGGATTTAATGTGGATGCTGCTATGATAAAGCATGATTTCCTGAGCTATTTTCTTCTGATGAATAAATCACAAACCTTGCTTCTCTCACAGTAACAATGCTCACTAAAGTTGTGAACATGGCTGTCAGGAATTTAGAAGACCATGCTGCTAAAAATCACCAAGTCTTTATATGACTCTGCAGATGTCTAATGAGTAACAAAAACCAGGATAAAACTATGGCCTCTCTGCCTCCATTTGGCATCTTCTTTTCTACCATAAACTCTAGGTCAGATCCTATTTGACACTGCACATAAAATACTAACCACTTGAAAATCTAAAAGCAAAATAGAAGATTGGCAAGCCTTATATTTATCCTCATCTCTCTCAACTTTCTTCAGAACTAAATACAAGATAAGAGTAGGGAAGAATTTATAAGCTCCAGTAATAGCAAGGCTTATGGCAGATCACCCTAGGAGGGAACCGCTCCCCATATGAGATAAATTATCCCATGATGAGAACTTAGCAGAAGCAATCATCTCAGGATGAGAACTGAACTGTGTCTGGAAGCAGCAGGATCTCACAGGAGACACAGATATGAGATAATGAACAACTGGACCACAGTATGACAGTCTATTTATGCATACTCCTTTTGGCTCTTTGACATTGCCTCTCTGTTATAGGAATGTGAAAGTCTGGAAGTATCCTGAAGACAAGGAGGCTGGTCCCCTTGCTTCCTAGTATGGCCACACTGAATATAAAGTCTTGTCATACTTCTTCACCACTCACACCCCTCCTTTGACTCTAGATGGCAGGTGGCAGACCCTGGCTTAGTAGAAACCCCCGAGTCAGTCCTGTGGCCTGGTAATCTAGTAACAATACCACAGAAGTTCCCGGGGGCTATCTTTGCAATGAGAGGGGAGAAGAAGAAGATCCATCTTCTTTTTTTTTTTTTTTTTTTTTTTTTTGGTTTTTCAAGACAGGGTTTCTCCATGTAGCTTTGCACCTTTCCTAGAACTCACTCTGTGAGTTCCAGGCTGGCCTTGAACTCACAGAGATCTGCCTGACTCTGCCTCCCGTGTCCTGGGATTAAAGGCGTGTGCCACCACTGCCTGGCTAAGATCCATACTCTTGAAATGCTTCAATAAAGGCTTATAAACCCTTGAAATTTGTGAGGGAGGGACACAACAACAACAAGAAAACACTCTCAGAAACAGAACGTTATTTAAGTGAAGGTCAGGCTAAGATTATGGATAGACACTGATCCTTTTCTTCCTTTGTTCATAAATACTGAAGATTATTAGAAAGCATTGCTCTCAGCCAGGTTTCTCAAATTCCCTTTTCCAGTTAATCCTTTTATTATTTTGAACTATAGTTTTTATAGATAAAAGGAAAAGTCAGGGTTTTTTTTGTTTATTTGTTGGTTTTTTTTTTTTTTTGAGAAAAGGGAAAGTCAGTATGTTTATCAACTAACTTCTTACAGTTTTGCCCATAAGCTTTTCAGAAGTAAAATATAGTATTAGGGATAATCTCAATTTTTAGAATACCAAAAGAGATGCATAGAAACAGAAGAATTTAGGTTATTCAATGGTATTTAATTACAATCTTATTTTCCCACACTAAGCATGTACTACATCCATTATTGGAACAAAGACAACTTATTTTTGTCTGAAAAATAGCTTCCTAAGAAATTCAATAACAAAGCACCCCTCCACAAGTAGGTGTCACATAATTTATGTGCATTTTGGAGATATCTCTATTTTTTAACTCTTAATTTATCATGCCTATTTCTTCCTATCCCTAAGATCCTGTCGTAGAAAAAAAAAATCTTTCTTACTATTCAGGCTGCCAGCATAAAGGTGGGCAGGGGGATTGCAATGGATGAAGCTAGCCTGAGGTTTTCCAGGACTGAGCAGAGCAAAATAACACTAAATTCCAGGTGATGGCTAAGTCAAGGAAGCAAGGCAGAAGTCCCAGTCTCCAGTTTGGCGGAACAAGTACAGAGGAAAATCTGGATTCTAGTGATGGCCATTGATGATAACACACACATAAGGCCGCTTCAAGAAGACAGGAAAACCCTCACCAAGGATGCATGCAGGTCTTTTGTTTATCAGCTCTTCTGTGAGCAATGCTAAAAATGTAGCTGAGACAGCAGTGAAGGTATAAGGAAGGGAGAAACAAATGAGGAAACAGGTCCAGTCTATGAATGAACATGTCATAGAATGCAGCCTGTGATGAGAAGCCACACTGCAGATTTCTGGTCTATGTGCTAGATCATCCTATAGCTGCCCCATGAGACGAAAAACACACTTTCCAGCATGACCCTACCACAGTGCCCTTTTCTGCTGGATATATCTATCATCACCTGCTGCAAACTCAGCAACTCTCTTCCATTTCCAGAAGACCAGAATCATGACACCTCTTTCCTTGCTCTCTCACTCTGGCCCTGTTCCAGCTCGACCATCCCATTCCCTTATGTTCTCATCCCCCATCCCCTACCCTCCATTGCCCCCCTCACCCCTAGTCTGCTCATGGAGATCTGTTTCATCTATTTCCCCTCAAGATAATGATGGGGAAACATACAGAGACAACCAAACCAAACTAGTGGGAACTCATGAACTGTGGACCAAGAGCTGTGGAGCCTCCATGGGACTGGACTAGGCCCTCTGCACAGGTGACACATTTGTGTAGGTTGACCTGCTTAAGGGGCCCCTGGCAGTAGGATCAGGATCTGTCCCTGCTGCATGAGCAGGCTTTTTGGAGCCCAGTGTCTATGATGGGACACCTTACACAGCCTTGGCTCAGGGGGAGGGGCTTGGACCTGCCTCAATGGAGTCCTCCCCTTGGAGTCCTTCCCCATGGGAGTCCTTGCCTTGGAGAAGGTGGGAATGGGCCCTGGGTTGCAGGGGAAGGCTGGGGCGTGGGAGGAGGGAGGAGAGGGGCACTGGTGGTTTCTATGTAAAATAAACAAAAAATTTCTTAAAAAAAAAGACCAGGATCAGAATACTGTGATTTAATATGGAGAAACTAAAATCTCCAGACTCCCATCTGCTCACAAGAGTTGTGCCAATCCCAGATGCTGCACCTGAGGATTGTGTCGCTTCTTAATCCTCATGGCAGGTAAGAAAGTAATGCCATCATGCTCAAGAATTTAAGACTGTGTAAAGGATTCTTCCTAGGACATCAAAAAGGCTGCCTGATGAAACCCCTGGTCTTGAGGGAAAAAAGACTTAAATGGCAACAATCTTAACTTTGAATTGAACTCTCAGAAACTGAGGGGGAGCACAAGAGTCTGAATCTATGCATGGAACAGCAGTCATCAAAAACTAACTCTATCAGTTTAGATGTGGGTTGTATCTGGGTCACATCTGGAAGCAGGGTAGATGGCTACAGTAAGCATGCCCCAAAGCATGTTTGTGTAGACCAGCATGGCTGCCATGCTGTGTCTTTTGCCTTGTATGCTATGTGATCCTGGAAGAAGGAAGAAAGGACACACACCATGCATGCAAACCTTGGGAACACATGACCTTATTGAATTGAATAACAATGTTATTTGGGACAAGACACAAGCAAACTGAGCTAAGCTGGTTTTCTGGGTCTGTTCCTAAAGTCTGATCTGTATTTTCATTGTCACTCAAATGTTCCAGGAAGAGCACACACAGAACTATGACACTTCCACAGACAGCCAATCATTGCAGAAATTCACTGTGGCTAGAAACCTATGAGGTCCACACATTTCTGTGTTTGTAACTAACTCATAAAATGTATCATCATCATCTCAGAAAATGCAAACATGAATAAAATATCATAATGATGATTTCCCCAAGAGTGAGGATGCTCAAGAGGATCACTGTAGAAATGATTGGCCATCTGTCATATCATCATTACAAATACGATTTAGTGTTGTTAGTATTTATTAAATAAATAGCAAGGGATGTGTACAGTAGCCAATGCACAGAGTTTGTACCAAATAAGAATTCTGTTTGGTTGTTCAGCTGAAGGGAACAGGAGTAGACCAATATTAGAAGAGACAGACAAATCTGCTTAAAAGATCCAGTGTTTCTTTTATTTAGTCTATCTTCTACCTTCCACAGTTATTTTATTTCTTTAAGCTGTCTCAAATGAGTATTTTAAACAGCAAGAAACAGAGTAGTCTAACAATGGCTGGCATATGTTTGAAGGTAAAAAGTGAGGACAAATCCCAATAGAAAGTGACTTCTTTTCCTACTGAGTATTTGTTTTCTGGTTAACAAAATGTGTCTGCCATCAAACACCCTACACACATAAGGTCCTAATTGTACATAATGCTAGATCTTAGACATTTGGGATGGGATAGGGCAAGTACAGGGAGAGAAAAGTAGGATTTTTAGAGAAAAGTTCTCCACTTTGAAAATTTTTTTAGGGGTGGAAAAGAACAGTGGGGTGGGGGTGGGGGACTACAACAACACCTCCTCCTCTGGCCTTGACCTCTTACCTTGAAACTACAGGGACCAGTGAGTAGCTAGTCCTCTAAAAATAAGTCACGGGGCGAATTTAACTACAGGCCCCAGTTCTAGTGAGAAAGAGGCACTTTCAACAAATGCAAAAATGTTGGAGCTCATTTGGAGGCAAAATCTGACCTGAACTGATGTGAGGCTATTTATAGCCTCAGTGTGAATATTCATGTGCTTTGCTGCAGAATTAGAGATGCGTTTGATTATGGAGTACTGACCTGGACTCAGCTGGGAACATTATATAATGCTGGGCATATTTTGTGGGTCATTTTTCTTTTCTAAAACAAGGAAAAGTCTTAATTCTCAAACATATTTGACCCAAATAGGTTCTGATCAGTTTTGGGGGACCTCTATTGTATGCAAAACTTCAAAAATGCTTGGAGGGGATCTAGCATAGCAGTATGTGAAGGAGACACTTTCCTGAGCATACTGAGTGTTTCATCTAGAGGCATAAATAGACAATAAATGCTTAGCTTTTAAATATATATTTCTCTTTGGGTTAGTTTGAAAAACTGAGCCCAGAAAGTAGATAGGCCTCATAGACTCTTCTCTGTTGCTCACAGGGTTTCCCATTTTGAACATCTTGCATCAGCTTGGTGGATTTATTATCTTGATAAGCCAATATTGATTTGTTGTTATTGACTAAAGCCTAGATACTAGGCTAGGGTTTATTCTTTGTGTTGTATGTTCTGTGGTTTTTGCGAAAACATGATGACACATGTCCACACATAAAATATCATACAGAATATAATTTTCTGGGGTTCACTACAGCATTTTTTTAAAATTAAATCAGATGCAGCAGTGTGATGAATGAAAACAAATACAAGGAATGCATATGTGTATAATTAATTAATTTGGGCCAACAAAGTTAGGTTAGATATCAGGTTTCTAATTTAATCACTCTCACTTTGGAGTGACTTAACCGCAGTAGGCATCTAGAGTTTTTGACTATGTTCTGCCACTGTTTAATGTAAGTGTAATCCAACACCTCCCTAGTGAATCAGACCTTCAACTCTTACAATCTATGGTGTTTGAGGAGATTAAAATTATGTGTCCAAGCCCTAGTCAATTAATATTCCATTTCCTTGGTTATACTGGTTTTTAACAAAGTACCCTCGGTTTTGGCTAATGAGACTCCATTGTAGGGTTTATAATCTACTAATACAAAACCCCTTTTCAGTCTAAGATAGATTTCTAAAAGGAAGCCTGAAGCATCAGAAGGTCCTCACATAAAGAAAGCCCATACAGAGAATGTAGTCGAAACACAAGAATCAAGGGGTAGGGATAGATTGAATTCGGATGTGGCTTGAGCTCAGGAATGACTTCTTTCCCAAGAAAGATTTTTGTTTTCTCCTTGGGATTCCAGTTTGTGTTGCTGTTCTCAGCTGCAGCTACGTGGTTCCTAATGGACACCATATTCATAGAAGAATACCAGTATCTGAGACACAGGGTCACGTCTCTCTTTTCTCCTATTTCCTTTGAAAGTTCCCAAAAGCCGAGACAGACAGACAAATAGATAGATAGATAGATAGATAGATAGATAGATAGATAGATAGATAGATAGATAGACCAAGAGACAGAGAGACAGACAGAGGGAGAGACAGAGAGAGATTGAGAAGAGAGAACACAGGAAAGGGTCAGCTTTGTAGCCCAATGAATACAATATGCTAATCACTAGCTGCTATCTTAACCTGGATTTTCTCATGGTTAGCTGAAGTCTGTTAGACTGCTGTCTTGAACACAGATCCTTCTGAAAAATAAGAAACCAACGACAAAACCTATAAAGATTTTTTTCCTATGCCTTTCTTCACTAGGAGACATTACCTTCTATTGGGGGAAATATATGTATGTATTTGCATGCTAATCCATTCTGAAGACCATTAGCTTCAAACTGAAAGTCACCTATGATAGCCCTCTGGAAAGATTATCCCCAAACAGTGGTAATGCTTTTTATTATATTTTCTGCACTCATTGTTCTCCAAAGGTACCTCCTGGAGATCCAGGAAAAATGAAGACTATATAACACATATGAATGAAAATGCCGTATAGAAGCCCATTACTTTCTGTGCTAAATTTTAAAAAAAATCACTACCTCCTCTTCAAAATGAAGAACATAAAACTCTAGACTAAAATTCTGATTAGGTTTGGGAATGGGTTACAGGAATATGAATTAGAACCAGGTTCCTTAAGTTATTCAGATACAAGTGATCCATAGCCAATATACCATTTTTTATTTTGATTTTCTTTTACTTTCCTTCTTCTTTGGATTCAGGCTCTGAATTGTCAGGTTGGACTCAGTCTTCTGGACTCAGGCAATTCTCCTGCTTTAGACTTCTAAGTATTTGGGACTACAGGCACATGCCATTGCATCTGCTCATGAACATTCACTTAAGGAGGGCAGAGTGGGAGAAATATCAACTACCTTATGCTGTTTTAAGTACCACCTGGCCACCAGAACTGATAACTGAAAGAAAACAGCATGTGTGTGTCTCCTAAGCCAAATGCTGGAATACCTCCTCTCTATGGCCTGAATGAGGAGAGAGTATCTCCTATCACACACACAAACACTCATGGGGATATATGTCCTTATTTATAATATGAAATGTAAACTATTCTGAAATACCTGCTCTGACTTCTGATATTCCTGTCATCGTGCATTAAGAACACTAAGGCAGCCGGGCGGTGGTGGTGCACGCCTTTAATCCCAGCACTCGGGAGGTAGAGCCAGGCGGATCTCTGTGAGTTCGAGGCCAGCCTGGGCTACCAAGTGAGTTCCAGGAAAAGGCGCAAAGCTACACAGAGAAACCCTGTCTCGAAAAAAAACAAAAAAACAAAAAAGAACACTAAGGCCCTAGAGTTGTTTAAGCTTCTGTGGTCCCCAGAGAAACAGCCAATTCTTGGCCTGTTTGCCCCTTGAAGCCTCTTGGAGTCAAGGCATCCTCTTTCTCAAGTAAACTGATGTTATGACCACAGTGCTGAGGTCGCCTCTTCTGCTGTCAGTCAGCATCACACCTTCTTGGTGAGCATCTGTTTGAAGCCCTTCTGGCAGGAACTGCTGTTGTTCTTGTCTCCTCAGTGAAGCCCTGCCCTCTGTCTCCCTCTGCCTCTTTGAAATTCAAGTGCCAAAACACAAAAGGCCTGAAGGCAACGCCTTTATGCTATATGCACTGTGGCTCCTCAAGTAATATTCATAAATGTCTCTGCACCTGTCTCTTGGGCAGTTACAGTACCCCATTTTTATCTTGCCCCAGCAAGCTTCATGTTTTTAATTTGGCACATAGCAAACTCTATCTATCTATCTATCTATCTATCTATCTATCTATCTATCTATCTATCTATCTATCTATCTATATGGAAGTGTGATAGGGATTGGGAGGTGGGCGTTGTTCAAGTAAAATCCTGACAACATATTCCAACTGGAAATATCTACTAAAATTGGATTTAGTATACTTCCCTTTCTGGTATATACCTAGTTATTTTGCATATTGTTTCTTAGGAAATCAAACTGCCATAACATCCATGGTGAATTTGGAATGGATAACAAGGTTTTGAGATAATAGTCATAGCAGGCAATGGCTCTGAGTCTGGTCTCCCAGGTGTGACATCAGCATTTTAATTGGAAGTTGTTTAGCAAAACCAAGCCAGGCTTATGCTCTGCATCAGCCTGGCACTGAAGGCAGTAATCCTGCTAAAGGAAGGGCAAACACAATCCATCAGTCTTGCAAGGAGGGTAGAGGTTTGCTAGTGTTAGCAACCGAGAACCAATCTTGACTTCTTCTACCCCTAGGGACATACTTCCTCCAGCAAGGATGCACCACCTAAATCTCTCCTCAGGACGGGGTGTTCAAATACTAGAGCCAATGAATGAGGGATGCCTCTCAACGACCACACTCCTCAAAGTAATTCCCCTAGTTAATACTGTCATTATATTTAGAGCCGGAGCCTTAGAGAAGTAATTGGGATTAGATGAGGTCACAAGTTAGGGGCCATATGATAAAAATAGTGGTTTTATAACAAAAGGACAAGAGGCTCATGATAATCTGACAACACATGCCTTGTGCCATGTTATGCAGCAGGATGAAAATCCCTAATAGTTCTGGGGCCATGCTCTTAGACTTCCCACCCTCCAAAACTATGGCTCAAATAAACATCTTTTCACTGTAAGTTACACAGCTCATGGTAATCTGTTATAACAACAGAAACTTTGTACTTAGCAATTCTACAACATAAAAAGCATTCCTCCTCTCTGGGGGACACAGCAGTAAGATGTCAACTTAGAAGCACAGAATGGCCCTCACCGGGTACTGAGTCTTCAGTGCTTTGACTTTGGTATTCCTCAACCCACACTACCCCCCCAAACCCCCATCCCCCCCCAAAAAAAAGTAAAAGAAAACCAAACAAATTGTTCTCTGTTTTTTTTAGAAATTAAAGTCTCAGATATTTTGACTCAGCAGTGAAAATGACACAGAATAAAAACAGTATCATAAATGTTAGCTCAGATTTTGTTTTAATCCTAGCTCATTGTTGAGGTGGTAAATCAAAGCATTTCAGAGAGTTCTAGTTTGTTTCTCTGTTGCTGTGATAAAACACTGATCAAAAGCAACTTGGGGATGAAAGGGGTTATTTAGCTTATAATTTCATGTCACAGAACATCATTGAAGGAAGTCAGGTCAGGAACTTAGGCATGAGTAGAGGTGGGAACCATGGCTTGTTCTCCATGGCTTGTTTAGCCTGTGTTCTTATACAACCCAGGACCACCTGCCCAGGGATGGTATAATACACATTGGCTAGGCCCTCATACACTAATCATTAATTAAAATGCCTTACAGACATACTCACACATCAGTCTGATGGAGATAATTCCCCAATTTCATTTTCTATTTCCCAGATGACTCAGGTTTGTGTTCAGTTAACAAAAACCTAAATAGCATGCAGACATTAAGTGATATTTCCTAGAGATACATGGGTTATATGTGATAGAGTTCTAACCAGATTCTTACTTTTCTGAATCAGTTTGAACATTTTTCATAGTACCTATGTTTTCTTCAGTATTTTGTTTGGATATCAGTGGAATCATCCCCTTTAGTAGGAAATAGGATGGGGAAGGATGCTGCAGTCATACCCTGGGAATGGAGATAACCTATTAGATCCATATTTGTGTCTTCATACTTTAGTCCAGGAAGAAATAAGTGAAAGGCAATTTCCTTTAAATACAGTGAAGAATAGATACATGTGATTCACGGCAGGACACACTTGCTACTAATTCTTTCCAATCACAAGTTATGATTAGGAATTAGCAGTGTAAGGATGTGTAGAAGGGGTATTTTGTCTTGAAATAGCTTCCATAGAAAACGTTATAAAAGGGATATTCATAACCTTTCAAAATGTTAAGCTTCAGGTTTGCATCTATTTATTGGACATAATGCTCTTTCTATGTCATTCTGTCATAAGGCAAAGTGGCATGCACACTGATTTGGGCAAATACAAAGGAACTTGCTTTTTGTGAAGGGATAAATGGCAGCACAAAATGCCTCTGATTTGAATTTACAGGCTTATGAAGAGATGTAGAGAAATGCTTTCATAAATGGTAAAAAGCATGTCCATTAAGTTGTTGGTCCCTTTGAAGAAATCATTCACCATTCACTTGTCCCCTTTATTTACCCATCAAATGGTACCTAAATCCTTTTGTGTAGATCTCTAGCCAAGTACAGGAGGATGACTATGGTCTTTTCTGACTTTGAAATTATTTTTTAAGCATATTTGTGTATGTGTGTGTGTGAGTGTGATGTCTGCATGTGGATGGGTGTGCATAGATGACTGTAGTGCCCAAGAAAGCCAGAAGAAGGCATGACATCTCCTCCAGCTAGGGCTACAGGTGGTTGTGAGCCAAACTCAGGTTGTCTGCAAGAATAGTGCTTGTTCCTAACCTCTGAGTCATCCCTCCAGCCCTGTTCTCTGCCTTTGTAAGAAAAAAACACATTTGCCAGAGCAACACCAGCTGAGGAAACACATCACTGATGGAGGAGGATACTGGATTAGTATCTTAATTCCCTTGGCAAGTATTTTTTGAGTACCCACTATGTACCAATAGACTGCAATCAACACAGAGAAGTCAATAAATATTCCAGCCATAAGAATTCACCATGTAGATGAAGAAGGTAGACTTGGAATAACTTACAGTATGCTGAAAAGACAATCAGTGCTGTGCATAAAAATATGTGCAGAGGCCGGGCGGTGGTGGCGCACGTCTTTAATCCCAGCACTTGGGAGGCAGAGGCAGGTGGATCTCTGTGAGTTCGAGGCCAGCCTGGGCTACCAAGTGAGTCCCAGGAAAGGCGCAAAGCTACACAGAGAAACCCTGTCTCGAAAAACCAAAAAAAAAAAAAAAAAAAAAAAATACATGCAGAAATAGGAGGGAAAACACTGAGATTTTACATTTTGTCTGATTCTTTTGGGGCTTTTATAACTAGACACTATAACCCATGTAGCTTGTAAACAATGGGCAGTTATTGCTTACATGTCTGAAGCCTGAGGTATGTGTGAACAAGGCAGGAGCATGTCAAGTCCAGTAAGGACCTGCTTTCTAAATTATAAGGAATCATTTAGCTGTGTCCTTGGGTGATGGGTAGGACAAAGCAGCTATCTGTGGTCTTAACAAGGCAGGAGCATGTCAAGTCCAGTAAGGACCTGCTTTCTAAATTATAAGGAATCATTTATCTGTGTCCTTGGGTGATGGGTAGGACAAAGCAGCTATCTGTGGTCTTTTTTCTAGTAAATCCCAACACAAAAGGTCATGCCTTCCTTTGCTATCCTTGTGGTGACTGTGATTTCAACATGAATTTTCAGAAGACATGAACATTTGGACCACAGCATTCTCCACCTGTTTCTACAAGTTTGTATTCATTCATTCCCTCCCAATATTCCTCAACATCCTAATGTGTTCCAAGGCAACTCAAAAGTCCAAAGTCAGGAATACCTTCTAAATATCATATAAATGGAATATGAATGAGATCTAAGGTTCGATTAATTGAGGCAAATCTCCTTGAAGTGTTAGTCTGTGAAACTGAACAAGAATTTTGCTTCTAGAATGCAGACAAGAACAGAACTGACAGTCTCCTTTCAAAGGGAGAGAAGTGAAAGAAGGAAGGATCTGTGAGTCCTCAGCAAGCACAAAAGTCTAAGACTTAAGAATAATCATATTGGGGGCTAGATGTGTCTTAGTGGTTAGGAACACACACTGCTTTTCCAAAGAACCTTATCTCAGTTCCCAGTACTCACACCAGGTGACTCACAGCCACATATAACCTCAGCTCCAGGGGATCTGATACCTCTAGCCTCTATGAGCACCTGCACTTATATACACATGCCCATACACAGACACTTATATACGCTTGCTCACACATAATTAAAGCAAATAAATATTTTGCAATTAAAATAAATATTCACCTTTTATTGAGTGCTCAGTCATAAATGGGATATCTGTATCATATTCCCTTCCCACACAGTTTAGAGAACATCACAGCAATTGGGGCAGAATGACTGTCAGGGCCAAAAGGAAGGGAAAACCAGGACAAAACAGTATCATTCTGACACAATAGCACTGCTACACTCACAAACTCTTCAGCTGTGCTTGCCAGCACAAGACAAAGTCAGTTCATGTTCCAGCAGAGGCAGGGGTGGGGATTTCAAAAGTCTCCACTGGGGCTACAAACATTGGATGGCTTCTGCAGAGGGGATGGTCAGTTTTCTGAAAGCGTAGGTCATGTGTCTGCTATGTTGGCCATGTACCAGTGGATAGCTCCACACTCACATCAGCTGCACAAATTGGCCTCAGTAAATTATTAAAAAATAAAAACATGAAGTTGTGGGTTAAAGTGTGTGGTGATGTATTGTGTCCCCCAATATACCGTGTCTCCCAAGAATATAATACTTGCCTAGAGATCAGAGGAAAAGGGAAGCCACGATATAGAAGTCAGGCAATGGTGGCACATGCCTTTAATCCTATCACTTGGAAGGCAGGGATCTGTCTGGATCTCTGTGAGTTCAGGACCACACTGGGAACAGAGCCAGGTGTGGTGGCACATACCTTAAATTCCAACACTAGTTAACCATGGAGGTCTGGAGGTGTCTGCACAGGCAGACAGGAAGTAACAGATCTGGGCAGGAAGAGCAAATCAGAGGGCAGAACAGCAAGGCATATAGGTGTAGGTAGACAGGAAGTATCTCACTTTTTGGAAGCTGTGGATTTGGTGAGGTGAGGTTAGCTGTGGCTTTGCCTATTTCCCTGTTCTCTCAGGTTTTCACCTCTATATCTGGCTCCATGTTTCTTATTTAATAAGACTTGTTTAGAAATTCGTCTACAAAGGTGAAGGTAGATGTTAGGGAGAGGAATGGGGATGAATATGATTAAAATACATTATATATGTTATGAAATCCCCAAAGAACAAAATATATTTCATTTAAAAAAGAAAAAAAAATCATATACTTATGTGATAGAATATTATGAGATCATTAAAATAACAAAATTATTTTGTGAACAGAGGCCACTGTTTATACAATATAAAGTACAAAAATAAAGAATAAAATTGTACACATAGAATATTCACATACCAGGTGTCTTCCACAGTTGCTTCCCTATTGATTTTGAAACAGAATCTCTCCCTGAGACTGTAACTTCTCAGTTGACTGGACCGACTGGCCACAAAGCCCAAGGACCTGCCTGTCTCCCCCTCACCAGCACTGGAATTACAGGATATGCTGCCTCACTCATATTTTTTGAACACAGTTTCTGGGAATTGAACTCAGGTCCTCATGCTTATACGGTAAGCACTTGATGGACTGGACCATTTTTCTAGCCCCTTCTTTCAATTTCTTGAGATTGAGTCTCATGTACTTCAGTTTGGCCTCAGATTCACTAATAGTTAAGGATGGCCTCGAACACTCTTAACCCACTTGCCCTTAACTTCTAGTTGCTGGGATACAGGCAGGCACAATTTTTGGCTAAGAATATTATTTTTTTAAATTAGAAGTATTATTTTTATATTTTCCAAAGCTTTTTGCTGTGGGATGGTCTGTATGACAAATTACTCTGATTGGTCAATAAATAAAACACTGATTGGCTAGTGGCTAGGCAGGAAGTATAGGCAGGACTAACAGAGAGAAGAAAAGAAAGAACAGGAAGGCAGAAGGAGACACTGCCAGCCTCTGCCATGACAAGCAGCATATGAAGATGCCAGTAAGCCACAAGCCATGTGGTGAGGTATAGATTTATAGAAATGGATTAATTTAAGACATAAGAACTAGATAGCTAGAAGCCTGAGCCATTAGGCCAAACAATTTAAACAATATAAGTCTCTGTGTTTACTTGGTTGGGTCTGAGCAGCTGTGGGATTGGCAGGTGACAGAGATTTGTCCTGACTGTGGGCCAGGCAGGAAAACTCTAGCTACAGCTTTTTGAAATATATTTTATATGGTGCAAATCTTCTTTGAAATTGGTGTTCTTGTTGAATCTACAGAAATTCAGATGTAAATCCCAGCCTAGCTACTTTAAATCTTCCCCTCCATGTCTGAATGAGTATAGCTCACCATTTAGACTCAGAATGTCTAGACAATTGAAAAAAGCTACCTTTGGGCAAGGCTGCCAAGAATGTGGGTAATATCTGCCTGGCTGTAATGGGGAATAAAAGGAGTGAGAACCTCTTCAATTGGTTTCTGTTTTTGATGCCATGCCATTTTAATCTAATTGACAAGAAGAAAAAAGCAAAACAAAATGTGGTGTATCACACAAATAGAACCTATTACAGCACAACACCTTCTGTTTTTAAAAAAATACCCTTCAAGAGCTTCCTCTATCCATTTTGATATTTACTTTGCTACACAATGAGATCATAGATGCCTTTCAATGTGATATGTGATCAACAATAGATCATGCTTCTAATTCTGACTTTTGATCTCTGCCCCAGGCCAGTACTATACACCACTATGTATTTTCCAGGTCCTGGGCAGTAGGAAAAAGCCATGCTCCCTGTCAGAAATTGATGAACTTATCACTATAACTTCCCCATCATCCAACAAATAATTTTAGCTCAATGATTCAAACCTTCCAGAGAGTTAGGGTGATTCAGCAGAATGTTAGTGGTAATGCTCAGATAACTGACTATTTTCACTGTCAGTACTGTATCATATAAATTCTTGGTATAGAGACCACTATTTTATGATGTAGGAATTTTGTTAGATGATTGTGTTCGACTGTGGGCTAATGTAGGCATTACGGTGGGTTGAGAAGAACTTGCATTTTCAGTTGAGTGGTTGGATCAAGTTAATTTCCACTGACAATATTTCTAACTTGAAGTCAAGGAACATCTGTATTTTAAATGTTTCCTACTCATAATTAAAATAACTTATTATAATCCTTTATTAGCTTATAGAGAATTAGGTTTCATTTTGGCATTTTTCAAACAAGACTTAGTTTTTCTTGTTTCTCTTCTCACTTTTCCATCCCATTTCCCTCCTGCCCCTGTCTCCTTCCAAGGCCAGTAGCCTCCTATCCACTTTCATGTCCCATGTGACCTTTTGCCCTCCCAACATTCCCATTTTTAAATTATTTTTTATTCATTTTACATACCAACCACAGTTTCCCCTCCCATCCCTCCTCTTATTCCCCCTGCGTCCTCCATACACTCCCCCATCCTCTCCTCCAAAAGGGTAAAGCCTTCCATGGGGAGTCAACAAAGCCTAGTACATTCAGTTGAGGTAGGACCAAGCCCCTCCCCACTGCATCAAGGCTGAGCAAGACATCCCACTGTAGGCAATGGGCTCCAAAAATCCAGCTCATGTACCAGGGATAGATCCTGATCCCACTACCAGCGACTCCTCAAACAGACCAAGCTACACAACTGTCTCCCTTATGCAGAGGGTCTACTTTGGTCCCATGCAGGCTCCATAGCTGTCGGTCTAGAGTTTGAGAGTTCCTACGAGCTTGGTTCAATATCTCTGTAGATTTCCCCATCATGATCTTGACCCCCTGCTCATATAATCCCTCCTCACTCTCTTCGACTGGCAAAGTCCCCTTTCTTAACACTCCTTGTTCTTCTTTCATAGTATCCCATCTAGTTTCATAATCTGTACCCATTCTCACTCTCATTTCTCCATTATTTACAAGTATACAGACATTACATAGACTAATATATAACTTATGAACAAATGAAGAATAAAACGAAAGAAAGAAAATAAAGATAAATTGATTAGAGGACAAATATGGGTTAAAATAATTTACGTATAAAGAAAGCTATAAAGCTACTCACAAATGGTTAAAGAGTATAACATTTAAAAGGAATACAAAGTTGAATACACAAATAAGAGAAGCAACAGATACAGAGAAAATCAAAAGAATTAAAGGAGATAAATTGCTTTAACTTCATGTAAGAAGTTGGTGGATAGAAAATAAAAGGTCTAAAACTAGGAGAAAGAGAAGTTCTAAGTAGGTCAGTTAGCAAGGTATAAACTGTTAAAGAACTCCCACACAAAGAAGATGGATACACAGAGGTGGTTCTACAAACACTTGAAGAAACTGCAACTGTTGGATTTCAAGTCAAATGAAGGGAAGATTTTTGAATCTTCAGATTCCTGAAAATCACATGCTGGAATCCAACACAAACCTGTCTGTTCTGAGTTCCCTTCACCTCCATCTTCTTCTTCCTCTTCTCTTTCCCTCATCTCTCCTCCACATCCTTCCCTTCCTTTCCTTCCCCTTCCAAAATTAATCTCACCTTGATAATCCACTGATTATCAATACAAATAAATTTAAGATAAGGAATATAATGTAGTTTCTGTAATTTTAAAGTTATTTGTGAAATAGATTGAAATAAAATTTATAGTTAGTTATATGTCTATGATTAAAGAGGGATTTAATTGAGTTTTCATAGAAATAGTAACCAGAGATACTGAATGAATGTATAAATTTACACTCCATAAAGTCCAGTAAAAATGATGGGGCTGGAGAGATGGCTTAGTGGTTAAGAGCACTGGCTGCTCTTCTAGAGGATCTGAGTTCAATTCCCAACAACCACATGACAGCTTACAACTGACTGTAATAGTAAAAATAATAGCATTTCCCAAAATATAGTGAAAAGAAGTAGATTAAACAGAATGTATAGGAATGAACAAGAGCCTAAAAATGCTAATTCTGTTCATCTGAGTTTTGTGTAAATCCTTAGCTCTGTAAGTGAAGACTTCATGGAATCTGATACCTGAGAAAAGCCCAAGAAATATTTGGTTGATTGTTATAGAGGTTCTCTCCTATGAGTCTTGCAATGAATGAAGAAAAATATTGCACTCTTTCCCTGTATTAGTTAATAGAATTTTTCTATCATTACAACTAGTACATTACCAAATATATGGTATATATTAAAAGAGCAATTTATTTTGATGGCTATATATTTTTAATTGAAATCAATATAGCTCTATGACAACTCTGAAGGAACTAACTTTTAAAAATCACAAGTACTTTCAAATTAACAGCTAATTTCCCCACATTTCATTTGTTGGCAACTGAGCTACAACAATAATGTAAATAACAGTGTATGTGGGATTTTATGATAAGCTTCATACTGATGATAAGCATTTTTTGCATCTCTACAGTTTCTACAAACTGCATTTTGATGACTGTATAATTGAGTAAATGTTGAATGGTGATTCATATATCAGTAAAAGAAAGATGAACCATGCAGCCTTCAGATGAACTACACTATAAATAACATTATTAAAATTCTTTTTTTAAAGCACTTTTATGTCTCCTTGTCTCCCTCTATCTTTTTTATTTTTATTTTTATTTATTTACTTGTTCATTTTTAAAAATTTATTTATTTATGTATACAGTGTTCAGCCTGCAGGCCAGAAGAGGGTACCAGATCTCATTATAGATTGTTGTGAGCCACCATGTGGTTGCTTGGAATTGAACTCAGGACCTCTGGAAGAACAGCCAGTGCTCTTAACCTCTGAGCCATCCCTACAGCCCCAACATTATTAAAATTCTTAATATAATGAAGGAAGGATTGAAAATTAATGACTGAGTATTATTTATATGCATGAAAAAAATCTTTGTGTCTAAGAATACTGGGAAATGGGTGTCACTAGCTAGTGTAAAGAACTGCATGTTACTTCCTTTCTGGTTGGTCTGTGGACCCTTAATACAGAGTAGGCTGGAATCTAGGATCTCTCAAAATGTCCTTTCAAGTTCTCTGATTGTATTATAATTCTTTCTTGGTATCAGACTGACAAGACAAGTTCTTTATCAGGGGATTTGTCTTAGCAAGTGAGCAATTCCCTTTCTGCCATGCCAATCTTCTCCTAGGGTTGTTTTCTCATCTACAGAGCAGTGTTGATGAAACCCCTATTGTGAATCTTCAGGGACCTTGATACCTTCCACAGCTCCCTCCAGCTCTGCATGATGTTCTCACAGAAAAGCTGGAGAACCTTAAGTATACCCTCACATAGGTCAAAGTTTCTGATAAATCTGTCCCCAAAACATCCACTGAACTTCTTATGTTTCCTTTTTTAAAAAAATTAGCTTAAAACATTAAAAAAAATAAATCCAACTTCAAAGTTCTTTAGAAATACAGAACTCTATAGAGTGGACTGGCTTTCATATGAACAGGAGCTGGCTGTAATCCAGTAAGTACTGTTGGCTTTGGATAAGCTATGATTCCCCAGAGTTCTGAGTGGAGTCCCCATAACCCTCAATTTATTGCCTACATTGCCTGCTCCAATTTTTGCTTCCTCTATTTGACCCCTACAGGTATCTGGGTTGGTAACCCTCCTCCTCTGAGTGACACTTTTTTGGCTGGGGAAATCATCAAAAATTGATAATGATTCTGAAGGTTAGTCCTTTACATGGTCCCCTCACACTCTCATCTGAATCATATTCCCAATTCCTCCATTTCATTCCCTGCCACTTTACTGGTTTAAAAACAGAACAAAACAAAATGTTGCACCTGCTGTGGACATCGCTCTATATAAATAAAATGCTGATTGGCCAGTAGCCAGGCAGGAAGTATAGGTGGGACAAGCAGAGAAGAGAATGCTGGGAAGTGGAAGGCTGAGGCAGAGAGATAGTTCCAGCCGCTGCCATGACAAGCAACATGTAAAGATGCCGGTAAGCCACAAGCTACATGGCAAGGTATAGATTTATAAAAATGGGTTAATTTAAGATAGAAGAACTAGATAACAAGAAGCCTGCTATGGCAATACAGTTTGTAAGTAGTATAAGCCTCTGTGTGTTTACTTGCTTGCATCAGGGCCGCGGGAGCCAGGCAGGAACAGGATAACTTCAGCGACATGTACCTGCTGGGTAAAGCTGATGTCTGTGCTTTAAAGCTTGAGGTCCAGTATATGTTCTTACTGTGCATTTAAGAAAGGGGGAGACTGGTCCTCTTCAAGGAGGAACAAATCCCAGCAGAGTGCGTGGAAAGCCTCAGCCATGAGTAAGCGCTATAAGAGAGCTACCCCATCTATTCACACAGTCATCCACAAAGCATTTTCTTTTGTAACAAATTTGCTAAAATTATTCACCAAAGGAGAAATGGCCTCAATTAGATAAAAGAAATGAAGCATTTAATTAATTTGTGATAAGCCCATGGGTGGCCAGAAAAATAAAATAATGTCTAAAATTAGGTGAAGACAGACCACAAGTTGGGATACTTTTCTATATTAAAAAGTGAATGCAACTGACACCTTTTAGCACTTGTCTTTTATTCAGCTAGCAACACACAGAATAAAATTAATGTCCTCAGTCAAACAAGAAAAACAAAAGATGAGGTTACAACTACATGGAGCTTTGGGGTCAGAGAGATTATACTAGTTATGGAAGCAGAATAGTCTGGGGGCAGCTGTTGTTGGTAAAATACAACAAAATCCTGACTCAATTTGCCACAACAACATACAATTAAAATTATTCCTGATGGGTTTTTCTTTTTTCTCTTCAATTACTCTTTGTGTCTGACCAAGACAAAGAGGCTGTAAACTGTCTTATGCCTAGTCTCCACAGGATGGATGCCTGTAAATGGAGTATTATTTTAAGTTTTCTGAAGTCTATACAACTTAACAAAGCCCCAAATCAAAACCCATGCTCACATATAACATAACAGGACATAAAAATTCATGTGAAATGTGTTATGGTGATGTACTCAACTATAGGCATTTTGACTAGTATATTATATATTTCATAAGTGTGTTTCTAATCATAAGGTGGGTAAAATACTATAGCTACCACGAGCCATTCATTTTTTGTTCATTTAGTGACTTGTCTTGAAAAGGAAAAAAACCATTAGTATATCTATAAAGCAGCAATTAGACATGTTAGCAATTGTGGGCATTAGCCCTAAGTAATAATTTGGGAACCATGCATTGTACAACTTCAGTAATTACCCAAAACATGTTTTTAAATAGAAGTTTTTTATGCTAGGGAACTGAACAAGAGTTCAGTACTGAATGTTTGGTATATGTCTGGGCTGTGGAGAACTTCATGGATGTGCTGTGATTCTGAGGACTAAGTTTAAACAGTTTCTGTTTCACAGCACAGTACAACCTAGGTGGCTGAAGAAATCCCTGATAGGTGTCTTGCTCACTCAGCCATCAAATCATCAGCATAAACCTGGATCCAAACATCAATAGTCTTTACAGCTCTCCAGGTGGTTCTGAGCCACAGCCACAGTGGAAAGCCATACCACAGTGAGGGTAAATCTGGCCCCTTTCAAGACTTTTCTTCTGCTGTTGTTTATTTTCTGAGACTGGCTGGAAACCTGTTATATAGTCCAGGTGGCCTCAGACTAACAGTAATACTCTTTGCTCAGTCTCCTGAGAGCTGGTGTTACAAGTGTGAGCCACCACACCTGGCTCTCGATCAACTAGAACTGTGACAGAGTTCCTTATTCTGGAGAATGGTTTTCTTTATCAATAAAATCTAGTTTTGTTTGTTGTAAATTTGATATGCATGTTTTCTTGGTTGTCTGCAAACATTAAGGTTGTGTTTCTGAAGTTTAAACTCAGTTTCTGTGGTCAAAACAAGATTCACTAGTGGGGACTAGTCTGAGGGGTAGCTCAAGGAGACACACTTTTATCTTAAAGATGCACACAGCAAAATATATAAACACATTTCTGAAATACAGTTCCATGCAGGAATCCACCAATATATTACTGACTTTGCACTTAAAACATTTCCTCTGAGAACATTTTAAAGAGGAATGGAAGCCCCCCACCACACCCCTGTGCCACACATATACAGTTTTACTATAGTATAGTCTAGACAAGGACACTATCATTTTTACTCTGGGGTGTCTGTATGTGTGTATGTTTTCCACTCACTAACTTCAGTTTCATTATAGCATGGTCTAGTAAAATTTTAGACAAGGACACTATCATTTTTGTCCTGGAGAGAGAGAGAGAGAGAGTGTGTGTGTGTGTGTGTGTGTGTGTGTGTGTGTGTGTGTGTGTGTATGTATGTTTGTATGTGTTCTACATAATAACTTCAGTTTAATTATAATATAGTCTAGGAATATTTTTAGACAAGGACACTCTGTCATTTTTCTCCTGGTATGTATGTGCACTCCTGCTGTTTCTATAGCAGGGAATTGAAGGGAATGGATCATCTTTTGGGGAGGTCCATGAACATGTCTCCTGATCGCAAGAGGTTTTGAATATTCATGACATGGGATGCATTGCTGGACCCTGAGGCCCTCACCAGTAGATTCCTTTATTAAAATGTCACAGTCTGTCACTGAAGGTGACTGCCCATCTCCCAGAGCTTCAGCACAGCAGCTGGAGATAACCCAATTCTCTGTACTCTGAAGTCATCCTTCCAAGAACAAGGAATCTCCAATGGGATCCTTCATTAATGCTCTACCCAATTATTACAGCCATTTGTCACCAGCAATAAGAATTCATTTTTATAATCATGTCTCATAAGAAGCACAGTGGTCTAAAATAAATGACTATATTTTGTTGTGTCATCTCCTAGTTAACAATGACATTGTATCATGAGCAGCAGAAGATATTTTGTCAGTATTATTGTTTTTAAGATATGTGGTGAAGATCAGAATTATTAAGTATTTTAAGTTGATGTTACTTTCTTTTTCATGTCAGTGGTGAATATGATATTAAATCATCAGGACAGAAACACAATATGGAAAATTCTTAGAGATGACAAGTTTGATCACCTTCCATGCCTGAAATCACTCTGTGAATTTTGATTTTTATTTTTTCAGCAACAAAAAGAAATAAGACCAAAATGGACCTGTATCATACAAGGTGAGTTTTTTTCTTTTAACTTTTCTATATCTCTCAAATGACTCTATGGGAAGCAAAACTGATGCATAATTAATTAGAATTTTCTAGATTCATTACTTTTCTTGAATTATCGATGTGATTTTATACATATAACAAATTAAGATCATGAAATACATTTATATTTATGAATGTTGATCTGTATCTATATTCTGAGCACTTGAGAGTGGAGGTTGGAGAAGAGCAACTTTGAGAACAGCATGTGTTCTATGTCAATAAGAATTATTTTACACATGAAGAAATTGAGGCACCAAGCTTGAGGGACTTACCTAAAGTCATATAACAAAAAAGGTAGAATTTGAATCTAAGCGCATAGACTCTGAGATCATATAGACTTTCATGTCACCTCTCCTCATTTCAAGCATGTAGGAAAGTTCAAAGAACTGTACATGAATACCTCCCTACTTAGATTATACAAGAAATCTTTAGCTATAGCAGATGAAAACACCTAACAACCAGCAGAATAACTCAGTAGCCATAGCTACAGCTTTTTTTATTTGCAATGAAACCTCCACCTGTGCCTACTCCCTAATATTACCCAAAGTGAGGAAACAATATGGTTTTAGATGATGACACAATAAGTCTCCTTATCAAATATGTAAATCAAATTGTGACTTCAGAATCAAACTATTATAATGCTAAAAGTCAATACCATTCTCTCCTTTGTGTGGTTATAGTAGGAATATCTTACTTAGAATTAATGAACCATCTATGGGCATCGGTTCTCCTTAGGAAAATACTACTATTTTCTCAAAACACAATGATGGAGTATTGTCTCAATAAATGGATGTCAAGCATATTTCACTGATTAGAGTGGTAAGTGTAAACTAAAGGACATGTTAACAAAAAAGTAATGCGTGATACACTAATGTCCTAGGGTCTTTCTGGTTTCTATTTTAAAAATAGATTACTCTAGCCATTTGTCTATTTTACAAGATTAACAGATGTCTACCATCTATGAGAGAATTTGGGAACTTCTCTGGTATAAAGCAGATGCATGTGAACATTTCTGCAGGATTTAGATTTAATATATGACTAATACGGTGCTTCATGAGCTTTGATCCCATTATCATTTACAGTCTTAGGATGGAGCTTGAAATAGGGAAGGAAATGGACATTAATATTCCATAAGAAAGATAGTCTTCTTGAGATTTAAACTTCAACAATCACTAGCCATAGCTAATTTTGATAAACTATTATACATTAAAGCCCTTTTATATATCTCCTATCATTTATCTCTAAATGGTCTAGTCTTATAAAAACCTTAGTCCTTTAATGCATCTTAAAGTCAATCTGATGACCCATAGCTAAGTCTGTATTTTAATAACATGGACACATATGAGCACACAATTTAGGGTCAAAACAAGTGACCAGTGTCTCTCATTCTCTGAGAGAATGTAATGTTCAGTTATATAATAAAGCAACCAGGCATAACTTCACTAGTAAGAAATCTAGATATCGGCTCACAAGTCACTAATTGCAGAGCTCCAAAGACAGGGCTTTCGATATTCTAGGGCAGTCATTCTGTGTACACCAATATGACAAATATCTTCACACAAATTACCATTAAACAACAAAGGGGTTTGGGGCTCATAGGTTAATGTATTTTTAAGACTCTATTGCTTTCAGGCCCGAGGCCAGGTCATACATCATGGTGGAAGCATGTGCTTGAGGAAAATATTCACTTCATAGCAGCAAGAGAGTGAAGGTGGTCAGAGGTCACCAAAGCTCCTTTAAGAAAAATGTCCAGGGACCTAACTTCCTTCCAGTAGATTGCCTCCTAAAGTTTTCAAGACTCTTTAAGAGAGCCAAAGGTCATGACCACACTTACAACACATGGAGGTTTGGCAAATATCCAAAATCCAAACCATACCACATCTTAATCTGCTTTTCATATAAACATCAGCACCTTGTATCCAGATATGTGGCCCACCCATGGTTAAAAAATCAGAAGATATGGAAATGGAGACAGTAACTTGACTTTTGGGTGACTCTGATGACTATTAAGGAACAACAGTCTCCTGGCCTATGTTGTATGATATTCTCCAACAGAAGGTCCCAGCTTTGTCAAACTACATCTGGTCTAATTTACTGTAGCCATACTTTTATTTCCCCCTTCTTACATGCTTGGACTTGTGAGATGTGGTTTTTCTTTTTTTTTTTTTTTCTTTTGGTTTTTCGAGACAGGGTTTCTCTGTGTAGCTTTGCGGCTTTCCTGGAACTCACTTGGTAGCCCAGGCTGGCCTTGAATTCACAGAGATCGGCCTGGCTCTGCCTCCCGAGTGCTGGGATTAAAGGCGTGCGCCACCACCGCCCGGCGTGAGATGTTTTAAAGATGCAGTTTGCTTTTACATTGTGACCCCATCTTCTGCCTCTTTTATCACTAACTAGAAAGTGGTCTGACAGAAACAGTACATAAAGGTAGAATGGTGTAGATGAACTTCAACTTGAAAGACTGAGTCCTCATTCCTCATCTCTTCTCTTCACAAAAATGTTTTAAGATTTTGCCGCATTCAATTTTCCCTTTACTAGCTATTTACTGATGCTATTGTCTTCAGAATCTTCATGTAGAGTAATACTGAAGTCTTTCAAAATTTGTGTCTAACATATACATAAAATACATGATATTTTCTTCTTCAAGGACACTTTTGTATCATGTGTTAATTTTGATGTATACTGCTGATATTCTAGATTACAAGTAAATGTAACTCTTAGTCTGTTTTCTTCTTTCATTCCATATTAAGTCAAATAACTTCATGGTTTTACTTGTGTTTCTAAAAGTTTAGCTTTGTGAGACCATGATTATATAATTAATCTTATAGAACCTCGAGATTCTAAAATGTACTGAAGATGTTGTTGCACATTTGACAATTTATAATTAAGAACTACTTAAAATCATGTTACAACTGACAAGTTACATCATCTTTGAGATTTTAAGTTAAAATATAGGACAAAAATGCCCTCCAACTCAATGTACTTCTTGTACTAAATCAAACAAACTAATGTGTATGAAAGCTAGAAACAAATTAGATGATGCTGGGTGTCTTTCCCATCTAATGTAAGCTATTATATTCACCGAGACACAAATATTGCATGATTTTATATCCTTACTTATTCAGTTGTGTCAAGCTGAGCTTTGTACCAGGTCACATATTCAACATACTTCATCTAAGTAGAAACTGGAAACTATCTCTGCTTCTAAAGTGCTTCCACTTTAATGCAGAAAACAAAAATTCAAAGAGTGTAATATAAGAGATACATAGTAGGGGATATTATATACCATACTCAGTCTTCCCTGTGCTCAGTTTCCACATGCCAAAATAATTATCTCATCATGCCATGACAACTGAATGAAATGATATAAGTGAAAACCTTAGAATGCTAATTAACACATTTCACTTAAAACCTCCAAAGAATTGCCGGTAGAACTTTCCTGAAGTGGGTGCAAAAGGCTGTTCTAGCCAACACAGTTGGGTTTGCAGCTGAAGTCTATTTTAGCACATTTCCTTTGGGAAGGCAGGCAGGAGATTGCCATGTATGGAGCAAAGCACAAAAGGAATCCCTAATGGCTTTATGATGTCTTAAAATGGCTAGTTTGTGCTGGGAAACTCTTTCTGTGTCCTTAACTACCTTCAAGGTAGAACATCGCATTTCAACAAGTTTAAGAATTGTGTATGCGCGCGCGCGCGCACACACACACACACACACACACACACACACACACACACACACGATTGTAATTTTAGTATCCAGGCAATTTTAACCACATTGTTCTTACTCAAGAACGTTTTCTATTTCTGGAGGGAGCGTGTCCAAATATTGTCCCAGTAAACTTTTAAACCGGGGGCTAGAGGTCAATTCAATCGTAAGTCTCATATATTAACAGATCCCAACTACTAAGCTTCAGTTGTGTCAAATGTATCTAATTATTTTCATGCTTCAGGACACAAAGGAAGTTAGGTAGCTTTGCTTACTCCTTTTGGCAGAGCACATAGGGTATATTTGCTGTATTCTAAACACAAAGATTATATCATAAACATTTTAAATTCAGACCTATAGGAATTATATTTTAGCCATGTAATTTCATTGCTTTTTTCATCTTTTACTTACATATGACCTTATTCCCACAGTGAAGCTTTATTGGTTCATCCCGGTTTTATTTGGTGATGATCCAATTCTTTCACAGACGCTGTCACAGTGGGGGTAAAAACTAAGATACTCATCCCCCTGCTGTCAAAGACGTGAGCTCTAGCACATTCTTCAAGAATGTCAATCATACATTGTTCTAAGATTCTGGATTGTGAGAAATAATACACCACTGTAGATGGAAAATTCAGAGCCAGTCATTTCATCAGCTCCATCTTCCCTTGAAGACACCTTTTATTTTATTGCTTCTCACAGACTTGCCCTCCAAATCCCCATTTCTGAAATCACAGTTGCTCAGAGTATCTGCTAACTTACCAATGCATTCTTTTTTTTTTTTTCTGTTTAAATTATCCAAAGCCAGTCTGTGTTGCTCACATCCTTATAATCCTAACTAACCAAGGAATTCTGAAAATAACTCTGAAAAAGGAATGGGAAACTCAGGGTTGAAATTCCAGTGTTATTACATCTTACAGACACCGGCCTCAATGAGCCCCAGTGCTCTCGTCTGTAAAGTCAGAGGTGTGATAATGATGGAGTTTGCTCTGTGAAACATGTGTTGCCATCCTATGGTCGCCCCCTTTCTCCTGCTTACCTTCCTGCATAGCTCTGGCTCAAGCCATTCACACAAGAAGAAAAAAAAGGGAAGCTGAAAAATTGGATCTCTAGAACATTCCAAGCTACCACCCCAACACGCTTTAATCCATGAATCAGGATTTTCGGGGGCTAAGGGTCTCTGTCTTATCATTAATGATGATCACAAGTTCCTGATGTGTTATCTTCAGTACATCTTCATCTCTGTTGCATCTCCTACACTAGACCAGAAGTTACCAAAGGGGACTATCTGCATCTTATTTTTCTCATTGCCAGCACCTGGGTCATTCTCTGTCCTATGCAAGCCAGATATATTTCTCAGAATGGGCTATAAGTATAAGTATGTCTACTGAATAGATGTTGAGTGTATAGGGGTAAAAAGAGGGTACAAAGCAAAGACTATGAAGATAATTTTTTTTGTGTTCTGATAAGAATAGGAGAAAAAGTCTCAGATGTGACTTGTGTTGCAGTAGTTCTACTTAATATAAAAAATGTTCATGTGGTATATCATAAGATCTCATTTTAGACATCACTGCATCAGTGAGCAATATGTTGCTATAAAAATTGTCCTGTGGATTATATTCATGTATGAGAATCTTAGAAAATGCTTTGTGTTGCAGTTGTGGGTGTAGCTCAGCAGCAGAAACCTTGCTTGACATGCAAAGACAGCGTGTTCAAGGCCCAACCCAGGAACAACGAGGTGCGTAAATGGGAATCATTCTTATTACATCATGTATTATTAGATTCTGAGACAGAAATTGTTTGCTCAATGGAACTTCTTCCATTTTCATTGAAATTTATGGCCAATTTGAGGGAGGTTTAATTGAATATTGTGCGCTACAGGGAAAACTAATAACTAAACTGAAGTGAACTCCTGGAACTGATCCATATAAATGATAAAACTCTTTCTTTCCTACCATTTTCTCTGAGAGAATTTATTTTAACTCTATATCAGTGAATCAGATGACAGACTAATTTCAAAGCAACTTACAAATTAATATTCCTACAAGGCAGAAATACATCAAGAGTCCTCCCTTCCAGGAATATAAAAAAGGAGACAGAATAAACAAAAGGGGCTTATAAAGACTTTCTGCTTCAACTTTTTTTTTTTGGTTGAAAACTAATGTATGGATATAATGTATCTTGGCCATAGTCTCCACCTACTCTTTCCTATACCCTATAACCCTCTCAACACATCTCCTTCCTAACTTCATGCCCTGTTTAAAAAATAAAACAAAACATTTATGCAATAAGTCCAATTAATGATGACATATCTACCACATGTGTGTACAGTCATCCATTGGGGCAAGGACAATCTACCAAAAGCCACTCCCCATAAAGAGAAGTGGCTGTCCCTTCCTAAGTAGCTATCCATTACTATAGGCTACTGTTGGGCTGAGACACTGAGAGCCCCTCACCACCCCATGATGGAATTTTCAACATATTTGATCCTGTTCTAGATTTGTGTAAGTAACACAGTTACTGTGAGTTCATGTGTGTTAATAACCATCATTTCATAGTACTCTGCCACTCCCTGTCTCCTATTTTCTTTCTACTTTCTCTTCTGAAATGTCCTTTGAGCCTTGAAGGGGTAGGAGTTGATATAGTTGTTCCCCCCACACTTTGAATAGTTATGGGTTTTTGTATTAGACATTACCCTCTTCAACAAGAAGTTTTTCTGACCAAGGTTGAAAGCAATACAAATTTAAATATATAAATCATAATTTTTTAGAGACGGTCTCATATAGGCCAAAATCGTCTCAAACTCACTACATAGCCAATGATGATCATGAACTCTTGACCCATCTTTATTTCTCAAGAGCTTGGATTACATACAGGCATGCACCATGAGCTAGGATTATAGGCATGTACCATCATACCAGATTTTAAAGCTTCAACATTTAAAATCATAAAAATAATAAACATCTTATTTCTCATTTCCTTGATATCCATCTTATTCATGGGTCACACTCCAATAAATAGATACTCTTCAAACATAAGGGGACCTAGGATTTTTGCTCCGCCTCTGCCAGAGACTGTATAACTGAGTTCTGGAAATGATTCTCTAGAAAGAAAAAAAAATTCATAGGACAATTTTATAGGGTTAACCCACTTGTATTTTTGGCTTTGAAAACTTTTATTTCCTAGGGGATGAGTGTGATAGAAATCACATGTGTGCTGAATTTCCAGTATAAGCTAAAGCTGCCACATGTGCTCCTTCTGGTACAATCCTTCCATGGCTCAGTCACAAGCTACATGAAAGCAGAATGGCTGGGGTAGCACAAGGGTGGGTTCCTGTTCAGAGACACTTAGTCACAGACAGCTTGCCATTCCATCTGTTTGCTGCAGCAGTCTGAGAGGAGGCATCATCTGCTCCATCAAGTCACCCAGTGACAGAAGCTTGCATGGATGCTGAATGCAAGCAGAGACTTGAGCTGCAGGGCCAGTCATGTCTTAAATGATAGATCAACATATTACTGTTGAAGAATCAAGCTCATGAGGCCAAGTCTCACAACTGTTGGCATCTTCAAGAAAGACATGTGATTCAGATAGCATCCAACCCCGGCTCAAGAGACCATACTACTGAAATGATGGAATTCACAGATTGCATACTTCCATTTTAAACCAGCCTAACCTAAAAACCTAATAAGCAAGACTGGCTGAAATTTACCTGAAGCATATTGCAGTAGCTACTTACAACCAAACCCACAGCCAGGAATGCACACACATGTACATACACACACACACACACACACACACACACACACACACACACACACATTTGAGTGAGCAGGCTCTGATTCTAAGGGCAATTGGGTTAGTCTTCCAAATGTCAGTTCCAAATAAATACCAAAATCAACCAAAAAGGCTTAGGTATAAATCCATTCTCAATTTCCACCTGACTTTTATGAGTTCAAGTGAGTAGCACTTGAAAATGTCAGGCAGAATTCTTTTATGAAGTTGCATATGACTTTTGGGGGCACCGATCTAGTCTGAAGTGGTATTTGACGATCCAGGTGCAACATTCAGAAGGGAGCTGAGTGAAGAAGGGTCAAGTACAGAGGAGACGGGGCACCAGGTGAGAAACTACTTCGAAAACATACCAGAAATATCTTCCTGCAGATGAACAATGATGGATTTTCCCACTTGAAAATCCTCCCAACAAGTCTTACCCTAGGTAACCTGGAGTCGTAACACATGTGATATGTTTAGAGCTGAGTGACTAAATTTCATGAGATAAAAATATCAACAAATTCTCCCATGCAATAAGCTATTTCCCCAATTGGAAATTACGTCTCTGGGCCAGGTACACTAACTGGGGTCGACTACAGTACTCAGTCATTCGGTCAAACAACAGCTCAGATACACATGGTTATGGGTTATTTTTGATACAACTAAAAGTGAAATCAGCAAATGTATTCATTGCATTTCTCCTGGTGTGATAAAATACCATGACAAAGTGCAAGAAACTAGATTTATTTTAGCTAATGCTTCAAGAGGGGGTGCCATGGGAGGGAAGGAAGCTATGGCAGCTGGAGCAGGAAGAATAGAGTCCTCATTTTCTTTACACACAGGAAGTAAAAGGATAGAGAATAGGAAGTACTCTCAGACTCTTGATTCTCAAAGACTGCCTCTAGTGACATACTTCCTCCTGCAAGGCTCTACCCCCTAAAAGGAACCTCCATGACCTGCCCAAAGAGCACCAGTAGCTGGGATCAAGTGTTCAAATACATGAGCCTGTGGGGGTCATTTCTCACTCAGACCACTGGAGTAAAGTAAGGCAGATTACTTTTAAGACTGTGGAATAGCTTCATCTAATCTGCTGAAGACCTTAAAAGAAAAGTCTAAAGATCCTCATGAACGGAGAATTTATCCTACAAACAAAACAAAACTAAACACCACATTGAACTCAAGACTGCAGCATCAACATTTTCCTGAGCCTCCACCTGCCTGGTAGAACTCAGACTTGACAGTCCTCTTAGATGTCTAAGTGAATTATTTACAATAGGTATTCTAGCCCCTCCTTTTAAAATCAATACATCCTACAGGTTCAGTTTCTGTGGAGTACTATGACTAATATAACTTAAAATTTAAACTGTTTTAATGAAGGAAAAAAATTACTGTCTGCTGTAACTCCAAAGCTTAAGATCTAATGCCTTTTGTTGTGTATATTTTCAAGCAGGCTAACCTATTTGTCACAGTTATGTTAACTGGCAATCTTAAGATTACATTCTGCCATTGGATCCCCCAGTCTATATCCTCACTAGACTTTATCACAGACTCTATTACTGAATAATCCGAGGAGGGCATAAGTAAGAGGTGAGGTAAGAGGAAGAAGTAATATGGACACTACATTTTATCCTCTGGGAAGACAAAGACAGACTGTACAGAATACAGACAGACCTTAGGGAAAATCTACATACATATGAGTTTCCTATATTATACTAAGAACAATGCTACAGTGTCAGCTTCCTGCAGTACATGACAGGTGTGTTTGATTTTAAAAGGTTGTTAGAGGAGATAGTTGTAGTAAGGAATTATGGGAGTTTTCTGATAAAATGGCTCCTGATGGGGAAGGGGGAAAGATGTGACAGACAGGTGAAATTTGCAGGATAGTTAATTAAAAAGAGATAAAGGAAAAAAAATGGAAGAAGGGAAAGTATGGGTAAGAAATTTCAACAGGAAAGTAAACGTGTGTAAGGAAGCAAGTAGTGAACTGTCAAAGCTGAATATATTGTGAAGGTCTTGATATAAAGATATTCAGCTAATTCTAGAGCAGAATATTTTACATCAGGACTAGAGAGATGGCACAGCACTTAAAAGTGCCTGCTATTTTTTTCCAGAGAACCTGAGTTCAGTTTCTAGTACCTATGTCAGGTGGCTCATAATGACCAGTGACTTCAGCTCTAGAGTGTCTGATTTCTTCTTCTTGCTTCTTCGGCCATTGACACACAATAATTACAGTCACACCAACACACACACACACACACACACACACACACACACACACACACACACACAATCTTAACATCAGAAGTAGCAGGGAGCCGCCACAGAAGGTTGGAGATGTATCCTTGTGATGAACCAATATTCAGCACTCCAGATGGTAGGAACATAGAAATATTCTTGTAGCAAAAGGGATACTGATCTCTTCAGTGAATCCTACACTTGCTTCCTAGCATTCCTGAGGACAGAGTCCAGACTACTCAGAGTATTCTAATTTACAGATTCTCTGGAACATCGGAACAGCTGACATTGTTTCAAAATATACTCCATTTCTTGGAACAATTCCTCTTACCTTACTTTTTTTCCTGGCTAATATTTATTCATTTCCCCTCCCTCCAGAGTTAGGCTGACTTCTCCTCCAAAATCACTTTCCTGAAAGTGCATATGGATTAACAGATACTTCTAGGCACTGCATAGCTTCACCACCTGCTCTTATTGCACACACATGAAAATTCAAATGTTCTTCTTTGATAGTTCCCATCCCTATATGCTTTAAGAGGACATGAGTTGTGGCTTACTCGTATTTTTTTCTTCATATCAAATACATACTTGGCACTTCTGTTTTCTAAGAAAATTTATTTATTTAAAAAGAAGAGGGGCTGCTGAGAGAGCTCAGCAGTTAAGAATTCTTTCTTCTATTCTAAAAAGCCTGAGTTGGATTCCCAGCACCCAAGTTGGGTGGGTCCCTACTACCCACAACTACAGCTCTATGAGTTCTGACACTGTCTTCTGATTTCTATGAATACATGCAAACACAGGGCACATACACACACCTACACATAAATTTCTAAAAAGAACAAGACTGATATCTGGCCTTCTAAGTTTAGCTGAGTAGTGTTGAGTGTTGTGACCTTGGGATGGCCATATATGTGCCTCTTTGTGACTTACTTGTTAATTGTTTATTATTATTGGTATCCTCAACATGGTCTCGTGGGGTTACACATGCCCCTCACATCAGCATGGCATCTCAAGGCAGCAAAGCCTGAGGACATTTCACAGTGCACATCTGAATGTCAGAAGACAACTTTGTGAAGTTAGTTTCCTCCTGCCAAGTGAATGTGAATTGTATGGATTTCACTCATGTCGCCAGGCAAAGGCCTTTACCCATTGAGCTATCTTGCTGGTTCATTCTGTATGATCACTTGTAGTGCTTGATATAGGCCCTCAGAGAACCTGAACAGTGACCTGTCTCTTCCATAGAGAACTGTAATGGCAGATACAGACTACTTAGAACACTTGCACATTTTCTAGTATTCAAAGACTTCTAGATAGGAGCCCGATAGGGACATATTCACTGCCTGGGCATGAGAAGACCATTTCACAGCCATCACAATAAAGATAATAGTTGCTATCACTGCTAAGCAGGCTCTCTCAATGCCACTAAAATATTCAAGAGAAAACCCAAGACAAAGTCATTCATTAGTTCATGCTGAAGCAAATTTATCCTGAATTATTTTGTAAATTTAACCTATATTTTCTGCTGGCTTTAAGGATCTCAAAAGAAAGCTCTAAATACCTATGTGTTCTGATACTTAAAGAGTGGAGAAGGAGCTTTTTGGTGTGTTTTAGAGTGTTCTGCATCATAATGCTTTGGGGCTTAGTTTATACATTATGCTTACCAAAGCACTAAAACATGGCCACTTATGCCCATTTCACTGTGTATAAACTTCTTCCCAAATAAAAAATAAGCAAGTATTAAATACCAATTAATGATAAATGCAGAATAAACTTTTCTGAAAAAATAAATGAGTACCTGTGATTTACTTTGAAATAGTTCAAATATAAAGGTGAAAAGATGGATCAATGTGGATCAATGGGTACAGGATATATATATATATGTAACTTTGAAAGTGAAATCTATCTGTATACATACAGACATTTGCCCTAATATTATTTAAAATTCAATGTATGTTATAAATTTTCACAATGGTTGGATGATTTTAATAAAAAAAATAAAGTCTTTTGAGGCTACCATTTTAACAAGAAATGACTAAATTTATGGTAGAGAAATATAAAGAAGTGAAAATTGAATGTTTTCTCTTCATTCTGATCTCTCTCTCTCTCTCTCTCTCTGTGTGTGTGTGTGTGTGTGTGTGTATGTGTGTGTGTGCACATGTGCCTATGTTTGCACACTAAGGTCAACGGACAACCTTGGGGGGTTGATCTTCGTATTCTACTTTGAGCCAGAGTCTCCTCTTTATCATGCATCCATCAGGCTAGGCATCCCATAAACTTCAGGAGACTCTCCTGTCTGTACCCACCATCTTGCAGTAAGAGCACGTGGTGGGGTGTGTGTGTGTGTGTTGTAGTTGCGTATTGCCATGGCTGGTTTCACATAGATTCTGAGGATCAAAACTCATGTCTTCATATTTGTACACAACTGGGTTATTTATTTTTCACTTTTAAAATATTATTTTAGGTTTGTGACTGTTTTGACTACATATAGGTATGTGTACCACATGCTTACCTGATGCCCATGGAGGTCACAAGAAGGCATCAGATCTCCTGGAACTAGAGTTATAGATGGTTGTAAGCTATCAGGTGAGGGTTGGTAACTGAACCCAGGTCTTTTACAAGAACACTATATGTTCATAACTACTGAACTAGTCCACCAGCTTTCTACACACTGAGCCAGGCCCCTGAATGCCTTCTTACAAATGTTTTTCACAAATGGTTAATTCAGAAAAATTTCTATAAAGATATTTCTCTTTCTTGGCAGAATCACTATAAAATGAAATGAAATGGTGTGTCTATGTGTCAGTGTGTGGCTGACAAAAGACATTTACAAAAGAATATTTACAAAGAAAGCTTCTCATGATATATTGTCACAGGATGTTTTAGGCAAAGAAATAAATAGCAACGGGCCTCCAAGAGATAAATTTAATCCTAAATTTCCTGTCACAATAAAAAGAGAGGCAAAAGGAAAAACAGAAAAGATCCATATGCTGCTAACAAATAATGAAGCCAGTTTTCTTTGCCCCAGCCCCAATCTTCCAGGCTGAAATACTCACTGTACTTCACAGAGGCAAGTAGCCTGAAAAGAAAGGGAAATCACTAATGTGATTTCTGGACAGACATGGATGAGTGTGCGGAAAAGCACTGAGCACTGTCAGCTTTTCTTACTTTCCTGAAAGGACATCAAACTCTCTAAGACACAAAGCTACTTCTTGGCAGATCTTCCTCCTATTTGCAGAGATGGCTAGCCAAGGGACCTTGTCTTCAAATGCTTGTGAATAAGCAGATAGGATTGCTAGTGACCTGTAGGAACTTAAGAGTTCTCACGAGTCGAAGTGTACCACCACTTAACTTCACTTTAAGAATCTGAGATTTAACTTCCACAGGGTCCTCCTCAGTGAACATCAGTTGGGTTGCATACTGCTGCCTCGCAATTGCACCAGTGCAAGGTGTGGACACATCTCACCTGCATAGGTTGCCAAGCACTAAGAACAAATGTCATCATCTCTAGCAAGTTTCCTAGGTTTCCCCTTGTCTAATATACTGACATGCACCAGCGTGCTAACTAACAAAGGTTAAAAACATGTTTGCAGTTGGAAACACTACAAACTCAATTAGAAACAACAGGGAAAAAATACTGTAATAATTGTTTACTTTAACTTGCAATTTTTTTTAAAGTGCCAAGAAAGTGTATCTAACCTCCTTTTATTAGAGAGGTAATTTGTTAGTCAAAATACATATGCTTAGCTTATGTATGTGTGCTATTGTTGCTGATAGCTATGCTAATTAATGTATTCCCCAAAGGCAATGGCTGCAGGTAAATAGCCTGATGCAATGTTATTGTGCAGGGATTGGATTTGGGGATTCAAAGCTTTTGTTATGCTTCAGAGAGATGTTTGTTCCCAGTGCCTTACTAGAATGAAATCCCATTTTTCTTTCATCCTGCCTAGAACTGAGGTCCTGTCACCTTGAAGCCAGTATTGATGAGCAGACCTCCTTCTGTCACTCCACTCTGAGTCAAATGGAATTTTCCTTTCCTTAATTTTGACTTCTTTCCCACCTTCCTTCTTTTCTCTCCCCCCCCCGCCGATTTTTTTCTTTATTTACTTATCTTATTCCTTATTTGCATCTTAATTCTACTACCTCTGTCATTGTCAAATTTCACACACACACACACACACACACACACACACACTGTCTTTTGTTATTACTCCATTGTAAAAATGACCTGGCCAATTTTCAACAATTTCTGAAGGTATACTATGGGTAATTGTGTGGCCAGAAAGTGGAGCATGGACAAAGAGATCCCAAAATCAAAATGCAAATAAACCAGAAAAACTCCAAACCCTATTCTGTCACAGCTACATGTAGTGGAGAGAGTATGCCCTCCCCTCAGGACTTTCCTTACCCAAAGATTCAGAGCCTTGGATATTCTCCAACATCTGACCCACTTCCATTCCTGTGAGTGCCTTTTCTCTTTTTAAATAAACTGTCCCTATTTCTACTACTAACCATGTGTCCTTGTCCTAATTCTTTGTTACAAAACACACGAGCCTATGAAACTCAGTTGGTGCCCTTTAGACTCAAATCCACACCTATTACCGTGATTGTTGAAATAGACTTATAAAGAACAGTCATGGAACAGTTCTTGTGTAGTGTCTCAAAGAAATCAACATATATTTCCCAAAGAGATGAACTTGAGTTATGACAAGGTAAGCATCAATAGAGTGGGGAACTATTTATAATAAAACACAGCATGGTGGGTGGCACATGCCTTTAATCCCAGCACTCGGGAGGCAGAGGCAGGCCAATCTCTGTGAGTTCGAGGCCTGCCTGGGCTACAGAGTGAGTTCCAGGAAAGGCACAAAGCTACACAGAGAAACCCTGTCTTGAAAAAAAAAAATGTAACTGATTTCCAAAGTAAGGTCACAGTGTAGGTCACAGGGGCAAAAGTGATGGTTTGGGATGGAGCTTTTTCTCACCTGGTCCTTTATACATATTCTCTAGGGCAAACTTCATCCAGATAGATGTTGGATAATGGATAGGTCCTATAATCTCAGCTACTCAAAACAAAGAAACCAATCAGGGATATTCAAACTGGGTTACAAATATGTTCAAGATAAGCCTGGGCAACTTACTGACAGCCTATCTCAAGATAAAAAATAACACAAGTAAAAAAGAAAGCTGAAAAGCAGCTCTTGCCTAGCATGCATAGGTCCTAGGTTCAACCCCCAGTGGTCAGTGGGGGCCTTAGGCTATGGTAGTTTAGAGCCTTACCAACTCTTTCCATGATAACACTAGAAATGTAAACATGTGCTTTGCCCCAATTCCTAGAAATACAAATTACCATATGAAAAGGTAAAGTTATCTGGGCTTTGTTCTAAATTCTGACTCTAGCTCTGGATGGAGACCTGGCAATCCAGAAAGAGATGGGAGGAATAATTATCCACTTAATGAGATAATGTACTTTTCTTTCCCAAAGCTGCTTCTCAATGGAACTGCTTCAATTGTGTGCAGAACTTGGGGCTTGTCTGCTTTTCTGAGTCGGTAAGTTTTCCTTTTTTTTTTTTTTTAATTTTTATTTTTTCCTTTTATCTATTTCCCTTTCTTTCAGATGCTAGCCAGAGCCTGGGCATGCCTTCCCTGGTGCTCTGTTTTGTTGCTGTTGCTTTGTTTGGTTGTGTTTCCTTTCTCTGAAGTCCTCCTCTCCTTTGGCAATGTGCTGTCTGTCAACCCTGCCCTGCAAATGGTGTAGCTTTCTCTTTTCCTCTTCCTATTTCCCTTCTCCTGGCAGTTGCCAAACTTTACAATTTAGCCTGCACTGGTTTTTTTTATATTTTTTTCAAACGCTAATAAAATTGTCCTTGAGCTTTCTTTTTCATCCTTTTCTAAATTCTTTTATTAAAGAGACAATTCAAAAAACGAGACCCTGAGTTTCTGTGGTAACATCAGTACTGTCAATAGTGACAACAACCATCACAAATAGAAGGACCAGGCAGTAAAGTCTGTGGGACAATGGTTTTTATTTCAACTATGCAATTCTACAAACCATGAATTAAAGTTTCCATAGGCAACATGAAAAGAGTTATGTGGGCATTTGTTCTATTTAAACTTTGTTGATAAACACTTAAGTTTGCATTTCACAATTTTCATGTGTCAGAAAATAATAGCACTCTTAGTCTTTTTTTTTTTTTTTCAACTAGAATTATTCTTAGCCCATGGATTACAAAAATACTTAACTCCAGTTCTAGTCTACAGATCCCTGGTTTAGAATAATTTACATCTACGATTTATTGATGAATGATAATACCAAACCTTCTCTGTAAATTAATTTATAGTCTGAGCAGTAACTACCACTTATGTAAGATAAAACAAGGGTTGTAGGGTTAAATTACCTATCCAAGGTCACACAGGTAGTACAAATATCTCTTCAAATATCATATTTATTTTCCTATGTTTTAATAGGCTTCTCTTCTATAATGACTAATTTCAGTATCTCTGGATTTTCCTTCAGGTGACTTAGTGAACACACTCACTAGAGAAAGATGCAGGAGTCCAAAGCAGAACAAGTTTCTTTCTCATCACCTGTCCCCGAGAATGCAGCCTAACTGGCCTGGTAGTTGTGTGAAATGTCCAGAAGCCTTGGCACACATACAACTTGCTGAGAGGACAGAAATTTTGTTTTGGAAAACCTATTGCCTCAGTGCTCACCTAAGGAATTAGAGAGTGTAAAGAGAAGCAGAAAATTGATTTGCTTGTCTGATCCCTTTTCTAAGTTTAACAGTCAGGTTTTTCCCCTGAGCAATTAAAAAAAAAAATACTGAGAATCTAACCTTACTGTTTGGGTATAATATTAGCACACATGTAAGTGTGCACAGCATGTGCACACACACACACACACACACACACACACACACACATACACACACACACACAAAGAGAGAGGAAGAGAGGGAGGGAGAGAGAGAGGGAGGAGGGAAGGAGGGGGAGAGATTTTACAGGTTATGCCTAGCTTTTCATAAAGAACACACATAAAATGGTCAATGCTAACCCTTAAGTATATCTGGAGGCTGGAAAGGGGCATTTCTCTGTCCCTGTAGAAATCCTAAATTCCCACTATGGTATGTACACGAGAGGAGGTGGAGAAGGTCTGAGAATGGCATTAAAAATGCAAACTTCCTCCATCGTTCTCTGTACTGCTAATCCCAGAGTGGACTTCTGAGAGTCTGTTTCAGCCTGACCTTCTGAACCACTTTCTTCAGATTCATGTCTTTCTAATATCATCCTCCCTCCTGTGAGGAAGTGGGCATGCCCAGCCAGTGAAAAGAAAATGGCTTCTAGCAATACACAGATAAAAAGTTGGGGCATGAAGCATAACAAATGCAGTAAGATTCCCAGGATGGGAAGGGAGTACACTTCTACAGGATCACTGAGCATCCAGGTTTGCTCCCTAGCCTGTCTAGGGGCTGCTACCCAAGGTACTGATGCTGTAACTTCAGTATAGACTCCAGCAACAGCATGAAGAGAACATACAATCACAACCTTTCAGTGAACCACTTGGAACTGGACAATGATAAGTCCTATAATTTGTCTGTGGCAGTCTTAAGAGAGAGTGACTCTTCTCCCACCCAGAGAATCCTGCCTCTAGGACCCAGGCCCTGGGACATAGCCAGTCCCCGGGAACGCCCACCCAACTCTGTTACAGTTGCCACTGAGCAGAGAAAACTCCTGGAAACAGTTTCCCACACCAACCCCCCCCCCACACACACACACTGGACTCTACAATCTACAAGACCCACACCCTACCCAATACCCATCTGCCTGTGACCCCAGTAACTTCCTGAGACAAGGAATCCACCAGCTCTCATTGGACCAAGAGGTGAGTGACTCTTCTCCCACCCAGAGAGTCCTGCCTGAAGGACTTAGGCCTGGGACACAGCCAGTCCCCAGGAATCTCTACCCATTTCTGCCTCAGTTGCAGGCCATCAGGGAAAAGTCTTGAGGGCAGGCTCCCCCATCAAAAACCCCCATCGGACCCTGCAATATACAAGACCCATACTATACCCCAATACCCATCCACCTTCCACCCAAGTAGCTTCCTGAGACACAGAATCCATCAGCTCTCCTTGGACCAAGAGTCCTGATAAAACCAAGAGTGGCTCCCTGAGATACACAATCTGCCAGCTCCAATTAGACCAAGAGCTAAGATTGGTCACAGAGGGTCCCCCTGAGACACTGACACAGCAAGCAGATTGGACCAATTGCAGTTCACTCAGACACAGGCACCTCTTGCACCTATTAGAGGAAGAGATAGGTAGACACCAGTGCAAAAATGCATACAACAACATGAAGAGCAATATGGCATCACCAGAACCTAGCCCTTCTACAACAGCAAGACCTGAACATCACAATGTAGAAGAAGCAGAAGAAAGCAACCTTAAAAATAACTTTGTGAAGATGCTAGAGGCCTTTAAAGAGGAAATGAAAAATTACTTTAAAGAAATTGAGGAAAAGACAAACAAAAAATTAGAAGAAATCAATACAGAAATTGAGGAAAAGACAAACAAAAAACTGGAAGATTTTCAGCCTTTTCAATGTTTGGCACTTAACTGACTAGTGTGTAGGCCACAGAAATGGTTAGCTTTTTAGTCTGAGACCAGAAAATGACTATGTACATTTCTAAGGGAATTCCAAAATCCCACAGAGGTAGCAAGGGCTTATAAATACTTTAGTAGGTCAATGAGCATTTTCTGTAAATCTTTCAGCTAGTTACTACATGAGCCATTCATGCCTGGAGAGTAGCTGAAGAGTGAAGCCTGTGGGATAGTTCCCCAGTACCAAGTTCCCTGTACTCATCTGCTGTTCTAATAAATATGGGCTCAAATTAATGACCCTGTTCAAAACAGGAATTGCATACTGCTCTGAGGCAAATATACCTTTACTCCCACCACCAACAAGGGTCTGTGCACATATGATATTTTCTTTTCATGTGCATATACACATTTGCAATTATTTTAATTCTACATATTTGTGGTGAGAAAATACAGCTTGAGTAACTAGTAATTGACTGGTGCTGGGCTTGGCATGCCTCACACTTTTCTGAACAAATGATTCTTTTGATTCTGGGATGGAGGGTGGTGCCCATGGACCCTTTAATTTAGTTGCATGGCAAACTGAGTTGGGGGGGAACAATGTGGCCCAAAGGAAATAGCTATTTCTCTCAACAGGCAGAAATAAGCATATTATTTTTGAAGGCACTTATTCCAGCTACAACTGTATAAATAAATTTGCAATGCTTAAAATATGCTTATATACTGTACTTTCATATTCTAGTAAACTTTCAAAATAATGACCAGTTTTATTATGATTTTGCTGTTTATAATCCCCATCCAGATAGAATCCCCCAAAATTTTCTGCCTAGATGAATTATAAAAATATCAAGATGAATGTCAGCAAGTAAAGATGCAAAAGTTTGGGAATACTATAACATTTGACTTTTACCCTCAAACCATAATATTGACTTATCACTAATTCTGAGCAAGTCACTGAGCTTGTCCCTTGGGGGTCTTCCATGAAGTATTGCTAAGTAGTTTCTTTCTACTATAACACTTGGCAGCTTTTAGGTCTCTAATGAACTGATAAAAAACAAAACAACAAACAAACAAACAAAACCAGAAATAAACAAATCACTTTATTTCCGTCCATGCAGCAATCACAAAGTTGAGTAGGTAGAGGCAGGAAGATTGTGAAACTGAGGTGAACCTGGGCTATGCAGGGAAAGGAAAGAAAATGACAGAGAAAAGGAAAGAAGGAAAGAAAGTAGAAAGGGAAGAAGAAAGAAATAGAGGGAGGCAGACAGGGAGAGAAGAAAGCAAGATTACCATGTAAAGCACTGTCCAGTCACAAAATATTGCCAACTTAGAAGACAAAGGACTCAGAGATACAGATAGATAGGCTCATCATATCTGACAGATATTTCAAAGGGTAAGTATCTACGTAAAACATGCTGATATATAAACACTGGACATACATGTTAAGAACTTCAGTGTAACCAGGAGTAGTTATTCTGTCTATTGAAGGTAACTTCTTCCCAGGTGGAAGCTATTGCTGTGGGAATATTAACCTGCTGCTTGCATGCTGCCCAAAGTAGATAGGATTCTAGATTTTTCTGTTGGATCTTCTGATATTTAATGAACTGAAACTCTGTATGGACCAATTTTAGCCAGACAAAGGAAAGTGGTGGCACCTATATGAGGTCATTTCAACCAGTGGCTTTTTTATTGAAATTTTTATTTTAAGAAATCCCAAATCCCATCCACTCACTTGGTTGGCTCTCATGCCTAATCTCAGGTCATATGTTTCACAGCTTCATGGGCATCTCTCCTGGGACACCGTAAAGTTTTAATGGTACCAATTTGTACACTGCTGGGTTTCTCCCATAGCTTTCAGGAATTCAACTGTGAGCAAAATAAAACTGGACAGGTGCTTGTATGAACTAAAATTGGCGGAGAGAAATAACAGGGACATCTACAGAGGAGAATACTATAGCATAGAAAATTATAGAGTTTTTATGCATTATGCAGTTGGAGGCCAGGATGCAGATACTGGAAGAAAAGGCTTTGCAGAAATGTTTAGACAAAATCCATCAAGGGCCAGGTAGAAGGATGTACAACTGAGACATGAAAGGAGGAAGCAAGGCGATGTATCTTCAGGTTATGATTTTGGGTCTGTACTAGCATGGTCAATGACTTTGACACTGTTCTGTTTCTTGTATTCCCAGGTGTGTTAGACTGAACACATTCAGTTCCAGGGGACAAAACCAATAGTAAAGACATGAAAGAAGGTAGATTCGAAATGATGGAAGGGTTAAACTCTTGGAAATATGTCTCATCACTAGGCAGCATGTATCATACAGATTGCTAGCTCATCCGTTTTTTCACCCCTAAATAAATGAACTCTCAAGCTAAGGGCTTCTTTTTTCTTTTGTCTAATAGGAATCACATACTACTCAAAGCATGCACCTTCATCTTCCAGTCAACAATGAAATAGTTGAGTTTTATTTTGGTGTAGGATGCAGGTCTTTGTATGTGTGTTTATATTTGCAACTGTTTTAATTCCATGTACTTTAGTATTAAAATACAGTCTGGGTAATTAGGATTTATTTTCTTCAAATAAAAATCAGGTTCATTTGTGAGATGAATTCTTTTTCTGCTGTCTAAAAATCACAAGGTCACATCCCTAACTGAGGATGGAAACTGGAATAGAACCATAATTGTGAAGAGTCCATGATGTAAACTCAAACAACTACTACTTGCTTTAAGTATTAAAATTATTGATGATGTGATTTCAATAACACAGGATTCAAACTGAAGGAAGCAAGGTTTAAGCCAAAGAAGGAGAAAAACAGCAATTGTTTCATATTGCAACTGTAACAACTAAAAAGAACAACCACAAAAATCACAATCAAAATGGTTGTTGTTTATTTATATCGGAATATCATAACCCATGAATCTTGCTTTAGCTTTTAAACCTTAAAGGTATTTGCATACTTAGTAGAGTCACACCTTTTAGATTAGAAGCACTAGACACATTCTTACACCTTAAAATGCTTTTCTTTTGTTTTTTGTTTTCTGAGACAGGGTCTATGTAGTCCAGGCTGATTTTAAATTTATCATAACAATCCTCCTGTCTCAGCCTCCTGCATGCTGGAATCACAAATGTGAGTTATTGCATCAGTTTTAAGGTAGTCTTTGACATTTTTATCACAAATTGAAGGGATGAGAGAACAGATTAGGGCCCATGTGGTATTCCCTTCTCTTCTTTTCTCTTAAGATGAGGGGATTTCTCTTACAATTTTAATTTCAACAGCAGAATTTGCTGTTTTATTTTATTTTTTTCATTTTAAATCCCCATGACCTGACCCTAATAAAGATGACTAATAGGAAGTATACTTTTAGGCAAAGTATAGGATATTAGATGTTGTACGTATAAAGTTGAACAGTTAAAACCATTGGTGTTTATTTATTTATTTATTTATTTATTTATTTATTTATTTATTTATTTACTTACTTACTTACTTACTTACTTATTTATTGTTTTTTGAGACAGGGTTTCTCTGTGTAGTTTTGGGTCTTTCCTGGAACTCCCTCTGTAGTCCAGGCTGGCCTTGAATTCACAGAAATCCACCTGCCTCTGCCTCCTGAGTGCTGTGATTAAAGGTGTGCACCACCACTGCCCAGCATAACCATTGGTATTTTTACACCTCTCAGTGGTTAATGCCAAGTGCCCGTGGAAGAAAGAACTATCAATGTGTGCTGTTCTCACTTCATAAGAATGCATGGCTGATCCTTCTGTTCTCCACATTCAGACAAGAACAGATTACCATCCTCATCCCTGAGCAAGGCAGTAGTCTGGCTAATTATATTGTGAAGTGCGTACTTTTCTCTGTCCCTCCCAATTCATCGTGTGGGAACACCCTCATCTTTCTTTCATCATTTAAAGCTGTGCCATGACATATTTGTACAATAAAAAGAAAGCAATGTGAGTAGTATGTTTTCTGCTAAGTTATTTTACTTACATTGATCAAAAAGTAAAAATGCTTAAAATAACCTAAGCAAGGTGAAGGACAGCAGTGGCAGTGAGGGATAAGAAGGTGGTTTTTAGTCTCAGCTCTTAGCTACTGCTCTGACCTCTTGGGCTTTTAACTCTGCATTTGGCTCTGTGTTCCCCCCCCTATACTTCCTGCCTGGCTACTGGCCAATCAGCATTTTATTTATACAGAGGGATACCCACAGCACTTCCCCTTTAGACATTGTTTAGGTATTTATTGCTTGTATATATTGTATGTAGTTATTGTACTTTTTATATATAGTTTTTCTTATATTATCTACAGATAGGTAGATAGATAGATAGATAGATAGATAGATAGATAGATAGGTAGATAGGTAGACAGAGCACGTAGAGGCAAGAGGGCAAAGTCATATGGTAGCTTCCTCAATGACTTTTCACCTTATTTTTTTGAGAAAGAGTCTCTTACCGGGACCTAGGATTTAGTGATGCTCATTAATGAAAGTGGCTAGAATGGCTGACAGGTGTGATCTGAGCATTTCCACTTCATACACCACTGAGAATACAGGTGTGTACTGCCATGTCCAGCTCTTATGTGGTAGTAGGGATGAAATACAGGCCTTCGTGCTTGCATGCAGACCCTTAACCCACCCAATTATCTCCCCAGAGCTGCACTGTATCTTAAAATGCATGTATCAAGCCTCAGGGGGTATTGCTGGCAAGGAAGCAAATAAAATGTATGATTGGGCATGGTCTATACCACAAACATTTATACAACTTGGTTTATTTATACTCAAATCCATTTATAGCACTTGGTTTCCCCGTTTTGATTTTTAGCTGATAGATAGCTGGGATAGAACCCTTTGTCTCCTATTCCCTGAACTTTCCTGGTTTCCAAGCTGCAATGATTTTATCAGACTGGCCCTTCAAGCTCCTCAATGGGATTCCTGTCCTCTTGAAGCCTTGCTGAATGATTGACTTTCAAAAACCTCATTCACAGTGAGTGCTAATGGATGTTAATTGCCTCTCCAAGTATTTAAATTGTAAATGGAGACTCCTATAGGTACACTGGAATTCAAAGGAATAAATGCTTAGTCTGTAGACTACAGAAAAACCATGGAAGACATTTAAGAGGCCATATTTTTCTTCCATAGAGCATTCCTCCAATTAAAGTTGACCATTTAGGTAGCTCCTACAAATGGTAAACATTGCCTTCAACATCAGGGCAATGGCTCTCAAACTTGTGGGTGCTATGGATCAAGTCAGGAAATTCTTAGAAATGGACGATGAGGGCTGTATCCCAAAGGTCCTGTTTTGGAGATTTCTTGCAGAGCCAAGCACTCCTTATTTTGAGTAAAGCAACATAGGCGAATTTAATGCAAGTGAAACTTGAAGGGCTCCTGAAAACATCTGCTACCCCAAATAATACAGGAACATATTGTCAAGTGTCAAAATATGACTAGATCAACTACCTCCTTGAAACTTTCTGTTTAGGTTCACTCAAATGTAAAAAGGGTTAAAAAAAAATACATCATGGAGAGTTTGTAAGAAATAGAGTAATGTCAGACCACTGTTATTATCACTTTCATCAACATCAATTAATAATGCTAAAACCCTTGAAGTGTGTCCATACGTATCACATTATCACATATTGGTCTAAGCGTTTGCATTCATTCATTAAATGATTTATTCTTCAGTGCGCAGACGTATATTAGGAAAGACCAACTGAATGATACTTGAGAATAAGCACATAATTATATTGTTGCCACTAAAAAAATTAAAAAATACTAACAACTCACAGGATCAAAACTCTAGATAAAGGATGCTGAGATTGCCATACCCTGTGTGTCATGGGGGTTAGAAGAGATAGAAAGCAAGAGATTGATTTGTACAGAATCTCTCAATCTTGCCTTGCTTATTTTTTTTTTTCAAAGCCAGGCCCTTATCTTTACTTTTACTCTGCTCAGCTCAATCTCTTCTTGTCATTTTCCTTTTCTGTTTGAAAATCACTGGACCCAAGTCTGCAAAGTGCCGTCTTTCTATTCCATTTCTTGTTGTAAAGAGTTTGACACTCGGTGAGAGGGACATGCTATAAAAATAATAGCGGTGGATTGTTTTGACTTATAGGGAATCTAAGGAGAGAAAATGTCCCTACACAGGAAACTGACAAGACAGACCTCAATCGTTCTGAATGATGGGGTTGGTGATTGGTGAGGATTGCTCCACTTCTCCTTTGGTTTCACAAGGTGCCACCTGCACACCTGCAGGCTGGTAGCAGAAGGAAATCCACCTTGTGAAGGTTAAGAACAAAATCTCTTACTGCTAAAGGCCAATCTTTGAAATGAAATGGAGGAGATTGGGCACTTTTGTCAAATTAAGTGACGCCTATAACAATGGCTGAGAGGCAGGCCCTTGGGAATGGACCCATGATATAAACATGATGAGTGTAATTTTTAACAATTAGAAGTTTGACCCCTTGGTCCAACCTTGAAATATGATGCTAAATAAAAAAGGCCAGTCACAAAAGGCCACATGTTGTATGATACTATTCTAAAAATGCATAAATACATCTACAGGATTGAAATGTATGGTAGTATTTTCTCGAGTCCAGGGGAATGAGGCAACAGTGAATGAAAGCTGAATCTTTGTGTGAAGATTAAAATGTTCTAAAATAATGATTACTGAATGTTCTAAATTTGCTTATAGCAGATTTTAAATTATATTTTATTCTATGTGTATCTTGTTTGCAAAGTACCATGCTGTCTCTGATGCCTATAGAGGCCAAAAGAAGATGTCAAATGCCCCAGAACTAGTGTTATTGGTGTTAGTTAAACCCTTCAATAGGTAGTTGGGGGCCATCATGTGTGTTCTGGGAACTGAACCTGGGTCTTCTGTAAGGGCAGCAAGTGCTCTTAATCACTGAGTGATTATTAAACAACATGAAATTGGGCATTGCAAGTTATAGAAATATATGGCACATAAATTATGAATAAAGCTGTTTATATCTATAAACCTGCATTTTCAAGAAGACTCTTCATGCTCTCTGTTATAGAAGTTCCATGGCTCATTTAGTCATTAACCTACAATATTTGCTTAGTCTCTTAATGGTGTTTGCTAAAGATGATATTATAATTTTGAACATAATGGATTGTAACATCTGATAACTGATATATTCTAAGAAGGTAGAATACCTTACTCCTGAAGTGCACTGCCATGCTTTCCAATTCACCCATGTGTAGTTCTGACACTGCTGTGTGCATGTTTCTTTGTCATCCTTGTCAGGCCTAAGTACCATCTGCTTTCCAATCTTTGATAAAACGACAACATCACTCTTGTTTATATACCTGACTTTGTTCATTCAGTTATCTCTCTCCATTTATCGAGAGCACCTTTGAGGTCAACTTCAGGTCAGCTTCACATGTTTGAAATGTTGCCAGTTTGCTTTCTATACATTCTCATAATGATGTGTAATATCTCTATAACAACATGTATTATAATCTAGTTTTGTGGTGATGCATTGTGTTCCCCAATATACTGTGTCTCCCAATAAAATTTGTCTGGAGATCAGAAGGAAAAGCCAGCCACTATATAAAAATCATGCAATGTTAACACACGCCTTTAATCCTATCACTTGGAAGGCAGGGATCTGTCTGGATCTATGTGAGTTCAAGGCCACACTGGGAATAAAGCCAGGTGTGGTGGCACATGCCTCGAACACTAGTTAATCATGGAGGTCTGGGGGTCTGTATAGACACTCAGGAAGTAATAGAGCTGGGCAGAAAGAGGAAGTGATGTAGCTGGACAGAGAGAGCAAATCAGATGGCAGAACAGCAAGACAAGTAGGCCTGGGTAGACAGGAAGTATCTCTCATTTTTGGAAGCTGCAGAGCTGGTGAGGTAAGGTTAGCATGTGGCTATTCCTATTCCTCTGATCTCTCTGACGTTTTCACCCCTACATCTGGCTCCGAGTTTTTTATTTAATAGGACCATTTAGAAATTTTTTCTCTACTGTGTTACAGATGTTTTTAATGTATGGGTTAGCATTTACCTTTCCATGCCTATCTTACAGAAGCTAGTGTACAGTGGCATGAAACATAACAGACCCAATACTGTAAGTAACTCAACAAACTTCAAAATATCCACCCACTCAAACATTTGTTTAGCCACTGCACCGAGTTAGATACTAATTAAGCAAACAACAACTCAGTGATAAGCAAAATTAGAAATAATCTCAGTCTTCTAGGACACTTCAGTCATTGGGTGAGGAAAATGAATAAACAACCAGATCAATGTAGGTTATAACAAGTACCAGTGAAGTTTGGGAAAGTCTGTCACTTAGCTGTAGAAGGCTTCTCTGAGGAAGTAGCATAAGTTATATGATCAGAAAATGTGCAATGGTTAACAAACTTGGAGGGCAGGAAGCAGCCAGGCATTCCTTTCCTGATCTGGCCACCAGATGTCTCGTCTTTCTCAATCACATGACCAGCCAAGGGTGACCTTAGTATAATCCCCTATACAGGAAAAATTGGTAAATTCCTCCTAAAAATGTATCCAAGGGCTCTCACAGAATGGCATTACTTTGTCTATTCTTTCCAGGATCGAATTTCATCCATAATCATCACCCTTCTTTGCCCCTCTGAGACTTCACATAATACAGTGAATGGCCAGAGTGCATTTGTTCAGGGTCCTTTATCAACTGAGGAAAAAATGTTTCCTACTTCTTTGTCTGGCCAACAGGCTGAGTCTCTAATCTATTTGGTATGGGCTGCCACATACCAGACACAAAACAAATCAATATGCCCTACCCCATTCAGTCAAAGGATTCAGGTATTCCAATAATTAAGCAACAATGTGAGTGCAGAAAAGGCAATATCTCCAATGATTAGTGTTAAACTTAATTAATTACCTCTAAAATAAAATGACACATAAACTTTGTAATTAAGAATAATTCTTAATTAAGGAACATTTGACAGATAGGCAGGAAAGATGAATGCAAAGGAAAATGGCTGATTAACAAGGGGAATTAAGCACTTACTGAGGACATTCGTAAACTCTGTTGTGTTTATTAAATTTTCAATGTATTCAGTGAACTGAAATTCAAAACACATATTAAGGGCATTTTAATAAAATGAATGTGCTCTTTTGCAGCTAGATTTAAAGTGTGTTATTTGCAGTTAAAATGACAGCTACATCTGTACCACCTTGATCACTCAACTAAGGAAAGAAAACCAGTTGTCTGGGGTAGTTATCACATCTGTTAACTTCTTAAGGCACGAGAAAAGCCTTATAGCTTTAAAGATTTAATATGGGCTTGCCCCAAGGAACATATGGTTCTGCTTCCTTATTGGCATTTGATGAAGTTTCTTAGATATGGCATGTACCTAACATTTGGAGGAGCTGAGTGGTATTCTGGACTGTTTCATTTAATACTGATAACCCGACTTACAGAAACATGGCCTTGGGGAATCTTACGCCATGGAAGATACAACACAAGAAGAAAGTAGAAAGACTAGCTGCAAATATGGCCTTTCTGTGCTAGGAATGTCTCTTCCAGTCCTGGTTACTTAATTTTATGTGACTCCTTAGCTCCTCCTAACCTTATAAATATCTTATCTACACTCACAGATAAGAGTTCAAATACAGACAAAAGTAGACACTGAAATTGGGAGAAAAAAAATATAATTTTGCTTTGGTTTTTGGTAAGCAGTGTCAAATAACACAAAGCTAACAATGAATGAAGCCATATAAAAAGTTTCCATTGAAAGAAGTTGCACAGTATTTTTAAGAACATCATGTCTGTAAATGCAATCTGCTATAAAACCACAGTGTTTCTTTTTTATCAGGGCAGACTAAGACTTTCTTCATAGAATCATAGACTGCTAAGCTTTGAAATATTAAAAGAAAAAATAAGCTGAGAAAGTACCGTAATATAAAAACAAAATCACTTCTCCCTCCAAAATAGAATTAAAATAAGTATTGTGGCACACAAAAAGTCAGGCACAGTCAGTGCCAACCAGCATATCGTACAGTGAGTATTAAGAAAATACTCATGTTTCTCCTTCTGAGTCACTAATAGAAACACGAAAACTTCTTTAGAAAACTACCCTAGCAAGCGTTGTTTGAGAAAAACACATAGGTCTGCATTTCTGAGGTTATTATACACTGAAGAGATTTGGTGACAGCTAATATTCAAGTTCTCTGCTCACTGGCTGATTAATGCCTTACATTTCCATAATATAAAATACCCACTCCTGTGCTTATTGTAAACTCTACAGCTTTATATTTTTTTATTTACTCATAATGAGATGCATTGTGGGAAACTTGCTAATTTTTCCTAACATTCACTCCTTTTTCACTCCAAGTTTAAGAATCAGCTAATTTGAAAGTTCACTTTGATTTCTCATTGACTCCAGTGCCTGCCTGCTGCCTCCACCATCTGCTGGGAATTTGAAGACAACTGTTTAAAAAACTTGAAACAAAAATTCACTGTGAATCATGCCATTTGATGATGTTCGACCTATATCCACAAAGACAACATTGCTTCTCAGACACTCTCAAGGGCTTTTGAAGACAAACCAGTCATACACTGATGTGTGTGGGATATATATTTGTGCTTTTATAACTTACTTTTCCAATCACTCAACCAAGGCTGTGCTTACACCTCTCACTAGAATCCATTGCTAATCCTTTAACTGTTGTGGCCTATTACTACATTTTGGTTATTTGATGTGCAGGTCACTCCTCAGGCAGAAAGTTGAAAAACATCTGCAATGCTGTTGTCTCTGGGGGGCTCATTTGCAGTAAACTGAAACCTTAACCTCTTCGGATAGATGTCCCTCATCCACACAAACATAATCTGATTGTAAATATCAATACTACTTTAAGAAATTGTCCAGTTTGGGCTAGTAGATGACCAGCTCTCTAATCATGTCCTTTCCCTTTTTTTTTAAATTTTATTTATTTTATTTTACAATACCATTCAGTTCTACATATCAGCCACGGGTTCCCCTATTCTCCCCCTCCCACCCCTTTTCCTTCTTTTTAATGTGTCATTTTTGTATTTCAACAAAGTTTCTAACAAGGTCGACAAAAATACGAAGACCACCAAGAAAGATTTTCACACCAAAATGTTCTTGAATAGCTACATGTTAAATTTGAAAATAACACTGTAAACTTTTATAAATAAAATTAACTTCCCTTTGTCCACATTTCCCATTTTGGCTCAGTCAACTCTAACTAGCCCGTTCTGCAAGGCCTGTTAATAACCTGTCAGGAATGAAGGTATTCTAAAAAGACCTGTGGGTCCCTTTCTTTGTTTATCAGATTACTGAAAAAATGGAGCCCAGTATATTGGAATTTCTCAAGAAGAACATGCTGGAATAATGAAAAAAACCGAGGATCCTGCGGTCAGCTAAAAGGGGGAGCTTAGATTTCACATAGTCAGAAAACTTGTCAAACCATTTACAGGAAAGATTGAGTCTGAGATAATGATGCTAATAGGACTATAGCTTGACATGGACTACTTAGCTCTATCCATATATTGTCTTATTATTTAGCCTGGACTCTGAAGATGAACTGTGAGGTAGGGGATTCCCTGGAGGCTTTGTCCAATATGGCCACATTGAATACATGCTCTTCTTTTTCTGCTTTTCATTACTGCTTGCTTGTCTAATTGGCCTGCTGCAGATGGGTGGTTGAGCCTTCCTTGTTATGCAGGGGCTGCTAGGATGCAGGCTCTTACTTGAACAACTTCAATAACAGGTCAACTTCAGTACATTTTTCTGCATAGCTATACCTCGCACACACTTCCTACCCCCCATCAGATGATATGGGTAGAAGTGATTGCATTATGGGTTACATCTTGAAATCTGTTTGTAACGTACTTGGTACTCATGACCCAAACCAAAGTAAAACGTGATCATGCCAGAGGGAGGATTAAAAATGTAGGACTAATAGAAGTTGACATTGAGTCAAAATAAACCTATGTATTTTTTAAAGGGTGCTTTGGGCTAAATTTTATATGTTTAAATCTTAAAAGGATTTTCCAAGACTCAGTTTTCTTCTTTATAAAAAGATGGTAAAATCTGGAACCTAGAACATTGTGCTTAATGTGAGGATGTGGTGTAATTACAGATATGCTTTGCAAATTGCTTGGTGAAGAGGAAACATTATAATGGTTGGTATTAGTATATTTGTTACTGGCATTTTATAAGACCTAGGTTCTCTGCTAGGTGTTTCCATAGCTGGCACTGAGCCATTTTCACAGTGACCCCTTGACCACCTCTTCAGATGTCCTTACCAGGCCTGGGTTCTGCATCAGATGTCATCCTAGAAACTGGACATGAGTGGCCCAGAGGTCTTTTTCCTTACTGTATGAAGCTTTTCTTTTTAGAAAAAAATAGAAACAATACAACATAGGGAACTTTCAATAATGATGGGCTCTATGATGGAAAGACAAGAGGTAAATGGTTTGGCTGACTATAAGGCTGAGGATATTTTAGGAAGTTAGAGACTTTGCTGAGAAAATCATATTTGGGTGAGAAGTGGTTTGTGAGATGTGAGATGAAAGAATGAAAGTCCTGAAGCCTGAAAAAAAGACTGTGGTGTGTGTGTGTGTGTGTTTATGTATGCTTATGTGTGTGCATACATGCATATTTGGACAATATGAGTAGAATAGTGAGCTTGGGAGAAGACTGAAGACCTTAGGATAGGCAGGCAGGCAGGGTCAGAGTGGGTGGAAGGACTCTGCTTAAAATATGAGGTAAGGGAAGTAAGGTACATGGCTCCTGAAGAATGATAAACAAGACTGCCCTCTGGCCTTTACAAGTATATATATGCATACACACATGAACATATGAACACATATACAAACAAAACACACGCAAAATGAAGTGAGAAATTCTGACTCATGAAACTGGTTTTTGCTTTGAAAACCTGCATTTGTTGATATGTTAATTCTCTTGGATGTTTCAAATATTTATTGCTGTAGCACACCACCAATACTACTACTACCACTACCAAACTGAGTGGTTAAAGCAGTATGATTTATTTCTCCAGGGACCTCCATCTTGATCCTTTGTATGGCTACATTCTCTTGCAGGATGAATTGGCAGCCTGAAGGTCTGAGTTAGTCTAGCAGCTGGTGTTAGAATTCTGTGAGTTTGATTTGGTTTCTTTCCACATGGCCTTTCCTTATCCATTTGCTAAATTAGCTCCCTGCAATGGTGGTCGCAAGGCAGCATTTCAAGAGAACAACACTGTTAACTTCAAGTCCTCAGCTAAGGGTAGGACCTCATTTCTAACTCTCCCCTCCATGCTGGAATTTGTTCTGGCTAGAGTTTGCGTAACTTAGAATTCATATGTGTAGTGGCCCTATTGAGTCTGAAGGATATAGGTTTCCTTGTCCACAATGATCCCTTACCCTTGAGAGAAGATGTGATAGAGATGTCTCATCAGATTTCACATTTTTAATCAGTACAGTATGCCACTTCTCACTATATTAATAGGAGAAAAAAAAGAACAAACCTTTGTAGCATAGTATGCTTGCCATAATAGTTCAGAAATACTTTAGAAGCCAGTATACATTCTCATACTTTGATTAGCTATTATTGCAATAATCAAGCCATTTCCAGTCACTGTTTGGGTGATTCTCTAGCCCACTAAAGTGAAAGCTTCCATGGAGTAAGGACTAGATGGAACCATCTGCGCATCCCCAGGGCCTACAACAGTGGGTGGTTGGTTCATAGAAGACTTCAGACAACTATTACTGAATTAATGAAATCAAATGTTACAAAACTAATTAAGGGTATTTTCTGCCTTGAGCAATGGAAAGTTTCCTATTTTTAAAATTTAATTTCTTGTGAGAAAATCTCCTCCAGGAACTTTCTTTTAGAAGAAAAAGCTATCATAGATTTAAAAAATAAAACAGCATTGTTTTACTTGGAAAAATCAATAGTGATCATAAAAGACAGACAATTATTACACTATGATTTAGAAAAAAAATGGTGGCTTCCTAAGACAAGTATTTTTTTGATTGTCTATTTTTTAATACTAGCTCAAAATTAGATTTTGTAGGCCTCTTTCTCTCTCTTTCTCTCTCTCTCTCTCTCTCTCTCTCTCTCTCTCTCTCTCTGTGTGTGTGTGTGTGTGTGTGTGTGTGTGTGTGTGTGTGTGTAGTCTCATGTGTATTAGTTTGGGTGCATGTGTGGTAGTCAGAGAGCCATCTTGGGCATGTGTCCTTACCTTCCATCATGTTTCAGACAGTATCTCCTATTTCTTGACACTGAATATTCTAGGATAGCTGTATATGAGCTTTTGAGGCATCTCTCATCTTTACCTCCCATCTTGCCATAGGACTGCTGGAATTACAAAATCATTTTATCACATTGTTTCACATGGGTCCTAGGAATCCATACTCAGGTAGGTCCTCATATTTACACAGTAAATGCTTCACCCACTGAGCCAATTCCCTAGCCTTCAATACCAGAATTGTGACTTTTAATGACCTGTTCACAGAATCATGAATCATAGCTGTGAACGGCAAGGTATCCTATGTAAACAATGCTCTACATGGAAGGTGAAGCTCCGAGCTATGAAAAACATTGTTCTACTTCCCAAAGTTGCTAGTAAATGGAATTGATCATCCTGAGGAGGAAAAACATTGAAGGTCCTGGATAACTAGTTGGCTTGCCAATATTCTTCCCCTGGGTTGGGGGGAGTGATGAAATACAGTTATGTAAGTTCATCTTGTTGTTAGCTTTGGTGTGTGACTGCAGTAGACTTGTATGTGTATAGCACAGATCCCTAATAGCTTTGAACTTGGCAGATACAGGTTATTTTCTACCTTCAAAGCATTTCCATCTAAATGGATACTATTCCTTATCAGTAGGTGAAATATCTGAAGACTCAAAACAATGCTAGGTCTCATCTTCTTACAAAGATAGAAAAAAAAAACCCATAATTTCTCCTGATGCCCCAGGTCCCTCTTGTCATCATAGCACAGGATTACAATTTTAGGATGTCGATAGATATAGGATATCAATTTCTCATGTTCTGCCACTCATGTTAAGTACTCGACAGGAGAAAACTCTGTAAAGTCATACCTTCTGACCACACTGGGGTTGATTAAAGGGATAGCTTCATTCTCTATACCACATCTTACCTCATATTCTCTCCTGACAGGGCCAAGAAATGTCACCTAATCAAGTTAAGACTCTTACTACAAGAACTTCTTTTATCAGAAATAAAATCCCTGCAATTGACATTTTTTTTCTCTTATTCAGGTTCTCTCAACCAATCAGGAAGTAAAAATAACCAACTTGCATGAAAGAGGCTGAGGCATCCTGCAGAAATGCCAACCTTGATTCTTCAATGTCAATCTCCACTGATATTGATTCGGAGTTCCTATTTGTAGCTTTATTACTCTGTGTGATCATGCTGATAGTTTAAAGTAGGTTGTGGATAATTCTATTCTCTACTCTGATGTATTCTGAGTTTGAAAATCATTTTAAATATTAAAAACACATCAACAGAAAAGACACTTTCTTCTTTAAACTACTGAAGCTCATGAAAAACATCTTGAAATGATCAACTAATAGAGCTTCAAAGATGCAACGACCACACTCATATAAAAGTAGAACTGGTTCACAGCATGGTTAGCAACAGGCAACTCACAAGTGTGATGTGAATTAATGTTTGAAACACTAACTAGACTCTCCTTTGGAAATACAAAAGCTTGTAAGAAGGGTGTCCTATACCATCAGGCCCTCGAGGAACTGGGAATAAACACAAAATAATTATATCCTTAGAGATGAAATGCAATTAGTTGCCCCCCTGAGACAGCCCTTGTTTTGATGTAAGAGTGAAGAATGGGTGTTACTGATATTTCAAAAGGAAATCTCTCTAGAAGCGGCCTGCAATAAAATCTGACATACAGATTAAAAAGATGGTTAAATATTAATGAAGCCAAACCCACTTACAAATCAAATGCTGAGGAAAGGAAACATTTTTCTTCCAGAGAAAGTTAGTTTCACTCATCACGTTCTACTCTAAAACAACAAATCTGTTTGTGCATACTAAGCATCACGTTTTGAATAACATGAACCTGACCTTTGCAAAGCAAGCTGGTTCCTAAATAATGTATAACTGTGATATTTCTGAAGTTCCAAGAAAACCCAGAGAAACTCTTGGATGAGAATTTAAATGGAAAGTGACAAATGTTTCCCTCTGATAAGTTCTGTCTGGGTTCACTTGGGGTCCCATGCATGGATGCATTTAAGGACTGGCTGTACAGTTAATGTACAATCCTAGATAATAGGAGGCTACAGGTTCACAGCTAATGGCAATAGCATGCAAGATAAATTTGCACAATGTTTTGATATTAAACATACTTTATTATAAAATAGGATGTTCGTAACAGACTTCTCATAAAACTCAATGCAAATTTACATGAAAAAAATTATAAAATTTTTAAAGAAGGAAGAGATGTAAGGAATAATCTCAGCGCCATAAAATGTGGCCAATTACAAATAAAATAAATTTTAAATATAATTTAAATAAATGAAATGCAAATGCAATTTAAATATAACTCTGGACCAAAAAGCATTTACAAATCAGAATTTTCTTTCCAGAACATTTAGAGTAAAACGACCCCAAAGGAAAGTAACTAGTTTCTTTTGTGGTTAAAAATAAATATCCTTGGGACTCTTCAAATCCTTGTCCTTGCCAGTGGCTAAAAATGCCCTGTTTGGGGACTCTAATCCCAGATCTGGTTTCTAAAAGACTACCTCTTCAGAGGGAGTGATAGAGTGGCAGAAGAGCCTCATTAAGAAAAAAAGACTCCCCCCTGTGGTTAAGAAAACAGAATCTCTGACCTGGGTGGAGACCTAACATTCCAGTTGGCCTGGTCAATTCCCTGGCCAGGGCACCTGCCCTAGTAAGGCAGGCTAGCCTTAAGCCAAGCTAAAGAGATGGGCAGAATCTTTAGTCCTTTAACGAGATAACAGTAATTTTTCTACCCAGCATCTCAGGTCTTTCTTAGTGTGATAGTTATGCCACAGCCATGAGCTTTGGAAGTTCCCCTAAATAATTCAGAAAGGCTAAGTTGCTCTTTTTATCAGTCTTCTTTATAAAACATATTTCTCTAGCACTCCCAGCTTCCCCTAAGAGCTTAGAATTCCTTACTCCTTCTCTAAAGCTCCACTGCTCACCCTGTCTGTAGCCTCTATATTCACTTAAATGGCATGGCTGTCTTTCCTTCTCTCTGCCATTTCCTCCTACTGGCAGCTGCTGAGAGGTTTTTTGGCTTGCCTGTCCTGTTTATTTTGTTTTGTTTTTATTCCTAACAAAATTTTCAGAGTTTATTTTTAAAGAAATATAAGATTTCCTTTATCCATATCTTTTTTGCTAAATGACACTTTCATCAAACTGTAACTCATTATTTCAAATATTAATGGATTTGGGTATATTCACAATTAGGCTACCGTTCAATTTTCACTACATCATTTTAAGAATATCTGTATCATTCCTCTAAAACCCTTATGTCTGAAAGCAGTCATGTCCTCTCTTTTAAGACATCTCCCTGATCCCCAGCCCCAGCTCACTCTCTATTTTAGTTGATTAGTTCATTTTGAATATTTCAAAGAATCAGGATCATCTAACACATGCTATTTCACAACAGAATCACCTTACCAAACATGTTTTATGGCACACATCACTATTTCATTCCTTTTTACTGCTCGTCAATATTATTTTATTGATTCATATACTTCTCAGCTCATGGACATTTGGGCTGTCTTCTACCTTTGGTATTGAAAATCTTTCTTTTCTTGGTTCATCTTAACAATCAAGACTCTTTGTGAAACAAAAACAAAAACACACTAAAAGACTAACAAAACAAAACAAAAACAAAAACAAAAACAAAACACCACTACCGCGACCAGCAGCAGCAGCAAAACCAAAACCAAAACCAAAAGCCGAACCCTTCTTTAAGCACTTTGAATTCCAGCTTGTGGGTATGCTCCAAGATCCCTATGATGTCTTGTCCCTGAGGCTGCATTTACTGCATATGCTTCAAGGAACTTAACACGCTGACAGGCCTCATAGCCCAGCCTCTAAGAACTTCTTAGACTTTATATTCTGCACAGTTCTTTCTAGTTCTTACCTTCTTCTCAGACCAGTGTCCACCTACTCACTTGCCCATCAGGCACTCCTGATGTGTCCTTTCTTCCTCATTTCCTATATCCAGTGAGTTCCCAGGGATTGTTTACCTATTGGCATTTTATAATTTCTATCCCTATCCCATCAAAGAAATTACTCTTTAGTTCATCAATTATATCTGTTCTGTGCCAATGGCCATCTAACTCCTTCTTTATATTGTTCTTTAACACCTTTTTAGATTCCGCAGTAATCCACCATCATTGCAAATATAAATATTCAAGGTCCTCAGCATAGCACACAAAGCTCCAAGGATCTTGCTCTTTTACTTTTCTAATCCACACCTACCACTGTGCACAGGGGTCTGTGTTTCAACCATATCCAGCTTGCTATGGATCGTTAATAGTGTCACGCCTGCTCTCCATCTATACCTGGATAGTTTATTTCCTCTATCTGGAGTGCCTTATTTTCTGTTGCCTATCCTCACATTGCACACTGAGACAGAGACTAGGTAGGTATTTATTCAATCTTTCCCTTGTCCTTACAGGGCCCAGAGTCAGATATAGTTCTGAGCTTCTCCTACTAATTAGGTAGAGCAATGTGAAGGAACACAAAGCATTAGACCAGAAATGATGCTGAAGAATATTCCCCAGGGACAGAGCACAAAAGCTCCCTGCACAATGTTCCTTTTTCTTTTTCTCCGCCCTTTTAGTGACTGGATGTCAATATGTAGAATATCTTGAAAATTATACACTGAAAATTAGCCTTCATCTATCAATAACTGCATGGGCATTGTTCATTCCCCTCCATCGAATACTGCATCAGTGACACTAAAGTTTACCATATTAAACCTTAGAATTTAGAAGGAATCTGTGACAGCAGCCAGCACTGTGCAACAGCCAGCTAGTCAGATGGTCCAAACTTCTCTCTCCACATTCCCTCCCTTTGTGTATGAACTACTGGGTTGTAACTGTGACTTATAAACCTATTTCCTTCACTAGTTTTTAAACTCTACAAAGACAGGGGATGAGCTATGATGTTTATAATTACATCAGTAATGTATTACACACACACACACACACACACACACACACACACACACACACACACACACACTGATAAGTATTTCTTAAACTGAAAATCTTCATAGACACCTTTCCCTGTATCTGTTCTAAAGGAATATTTACACCAATTTTTAAATAAAACATGGTGATAGAGATTAAATTTTGTGTTTTATCAATATTTGGAAAAATCTAGGTTGAGTGTCATATATATATATATATATATATATATATATATATATATGATCAAATATTACATATAATAATGAACATTAACAAGATGATGACCCTCCTCCCAAGTTATTAGAATACAGCTACTGTTCCATATTGAACTTCTTTCTTTTTTCTGTCTTTTTTTTACTCCTCCTCCCACTTCCCCCCACATACCCCTGTCCTCATCCCATCCTCTGTCCTCCAACAGGGTAAGTTCTCCCATGGGGGTACAGCTAAGCCTGGTACATTCAGTTGAGGCAGGACCAAGCCCCTCCTTGCTTTATTAGAGGTGAGCAAGGTGTCCAACCACAGGTAATGGGATCCAGAAAACCAGTTCATGCACCAGGGATAGATCCTAATCACACTGCCAGGAACCTCTCAAACAGACCCAGCTACACAGCTGTCTCCCATATGCAGAGGGTCCAGGGCATGGGTGATAAATACATGAGGGGACTGGATAGTTGAGCTAGGGGAGGGACAGAGTAGGAGAGTAATGAGTGAGATATCTTGATAGAGGGAGAAATTATGGGGTAAGGGAGAAACCTGGTGCTAGGGAAATTCCCAGGAATCCACAAGGATGACCCCAGATTAAACTACTAGCGATAGTGGAGAGGATACCTGAACTGGCCTACGCTGGTAATCAGATTGGTGAATACCCTAACTGTCATCACAGAGCCTTCATCCAGTAACTGATGGAAGCAGATCCACAACCATACACCAGGCCAAGCTCTGGAAATCCAGTTGAAGAGAGGGAAGAGGGATTACATGAGCAAGTGGGGGTCAAGGTCATGATGGGGAAATCTACAGCGACAAAGGAACTCACGAACTTTAGACAGCTGTGGAACCTGCAAATTGAACTTCTTGAATGCAAATGACCCACAGAGCTTATTTTGGAAAAGGCTGACCTTGACTGTTATAAATATTGTAAAAATCTTCCAATGAAACGTTGAAAAATGTTTTATTTCAGCTCCAGATGCATAAATCACAGAGTTCATTAGAATATTCAGGGGTTGATGAGTTCCTGGAATATTTATGCTGTAGGCTCCCTCCTTAGGGCTGCCTAGCTTTGGGGTATTTCTCTGTTGGAAGCACACATTCAGCAGGGGAACTAGGGACTGAAGAGAGTAAAATCACACTTGGTGCGTTCCTTTGTTGTTTGATACTAAGAATGAATTGGATGAGGATCTCTGCAACTGCTTCCACACCAGCTTTGTCAATGCCCATGGAAGGCCTGCCCCTTTCTGAAGAGGGATAGGAGGAGGAGAGCATCAGGGAGATAGAGGGGAGGTGGGGGAAGGGAACTAGAGGAGAGGAGGGAGGTGGGGGAACTGTGATCAGGATGTAAATAAATGAAAAAAATAATTAATAAAAAGAAGAAGAAACAAACAAGAGAGGAGATCATGGGGAAAATAAAAGAATGGTTTGGAGAGACTACAGCTCTTTCGCCTTCACTAAAGATAAGTAGTGTAGTATTCAGTCCAATAGAGGTGATACTTATTGAATTTGCTTGGCACCCTTGTTTCTTCAGCTGTACAATTAAAACATGTGAACACTATCGGACAGTACTTCGTGTATGTGGTGTTCAAAGTAAGTAATACAGAGAATACTGAAGGGGGCATTGGCCTTGATGACCTTAAGACACCTACCACTCCAGCCTAGGCTTCATTTTTTTTCCTAATACAGGATGGGATCAAATTTTTCTCTTACTTACAGTTTTCCTCAGACATGCAGAGCTGCAGTCTCGTTTAACTTTAGTCTCATATTTGTCATTTGGATGTTTGTCTCTCTACACCCCTGTGTTTTCTTCCTTTGAAGATGCAGTCTCCATTATCAGCATTGGAAAAACACAGAGATGGGGATGGTCCTCCAAATAAGATAATTTAATATTATTTCAACTTAACCTTATAATTTCAGATGACCTCAGGGTTTTGCATGTACCTTGCTAATTTGCTGGATTCCATAGTTTTAATTGCCCAGATAAATGCCAATTAATGGCGGGATTAAGGCAGGCTTGTAGCAGAATTTGTCTACCAGACATCATTGCCTTAGATTCTTAAAAGCAGAGAAAATTTACCCAGAATAAAATATCCCCACTATCTAAGGTGAACACATGCTGCTTATTTTGTATAGTTTGCAGCTTTATCTCCGCACACATGAAATACTTGTTTGATGTCACTGTACGGCAGAATTCACCGCCCCCTGTATTAGCACATCTTTCCTGCATAAGTCCTTATAGACTTAACATGCTATTTCTTTTTTAAAAAAAAAATGTTTTGAGTGTGCAACTGCAGTTTTGTTATCATTTATATGCTATCTGAAGTCTGAAGGTGCTCTGGCTTTTTAGTTTTCAAGACTCCTGGTGCTTTCAACTGAAGTGGGGTCACTCACAGACTGTTCATAGTCAGAGAAGCCTGGTAAGAAATGCAAATGGCTCTGGCTGGGAAGAAAGAGAGATTTGCCAAAGCCCAGTGACTCTGTCAAACTGTCATGCTAGATTTTTAAAAGCCAGTAAATGACAAATAGAAATAGGATTTCATGTACAAACAGTGGATGAGAAAATGGATCTGTTCAGACCATCCCTGACCAGACTCAGTTCTTTGCACTGAACAAGATCAGTGTTTTGAGAAATTCACATGCTGTTATGTATAATATTCCTTCAAAAGATTATGCACAGTGAGGATGAGTTCACATGCCAACAAACCTAAACAAAAATACTAAGTACTTGTTCAGGTCACATCTGTACAAGATATTAAAAGAAATTATAGAGGATTAAAAGGAAAAAAAATGCATCTGGGGCTTAAGATTGATCCCTTAATATTTTTATAAGTCAAGTAAAATAAGGACACAGGTGAGTAATTATAAGAAAGAAAAAATTTGAGCATGAATGAAATGAAGTCTCCTTAATCATTATGGGGACTGAGCAGAACAACCTCAGTGTGGACTAAGGAGGTAGCTGCAATATCCTACAGACTTTCCCTCTGCTCTACTTCTAAGAAAGTTCCTAAGTAAGAAAGAATTATAGTTTCCAGCCATGAGACTTAAGTGACATAAAAGAATGTGACTGCCTTTAGCAGCAAATTCTCTGATACTGTTTTACTTTGAAATCCAATATAAGTACAGGACCTGGGATCCTAGCTTTGTGGTGTATCTGTGTGATACAAATAATTTTCAAGAAAATATTTATTCTGATGAATTTGTGACATGCAGTTAATTAGATTCTGTATCCAATTCTGAGACTCTAGAGCATAATCTCATGGAAAGAGTAGGGGGACCTGGTTATTAAAGAGGGCTAGTGCTAAAAGGAAGAGAAGCAACTGGGAGAAAATTCTATTTTTTTCAGGTCTCAGTTCTCTTACATGAAATTGGAACAGTGCAGATTATGAGTCAAGAATGAACACATCATCTCTTGGGCTGAAGAGGTGGTTCAGTAGTAAAGAGCACTTATTGCTCCTGCAAATGATTAGGATTTGGTTCCCAGCACCAGGTGGCATCTTACAACCATCTGTCCCTTCATTTCCTGGGGTTTCATGGCCCTCTTCTGGCCTCCAGTGACACTGTATGCATGTGCTGCACATACATATAATACATTCAGGCAAAATGGCACTACACATCAGACATAAACTAAACCTAAGACAACCCCCAAATCTCTTTTACTATAAACTTTAAGAAATTAAGAATGGTATCAATGGTTCATAGTTTGAAAATTTAAGCAAAAGGGGTGTTCTGGGTGGGAGTGGCATATACCTTTATTCCAGCACTCAGGAGGCAGAGGCAAGTGGATCTCTGTGAGTTTGAGCCCAGCCTGGTCTACAGAGCTAGTTCCAGGTCAGTCAGGGCTACACACACACACACACACACACACACACACACACACACACAAAAAAAAAAAAAAAAACAAAAAAAAAAAAAAACCCACCACCACCACCACCAACAACAAAAAACCCTGTCTCTAAACTCCCAAAAGAAAAAGGGGCGATGCACATATAAAGTGAAGTCACACAATGACAACACAACTGCGGAGTAACAGTACAACCCATAGTAAGCTACCCTGCTTCCTTTAGTTCTGCTTTCCCCTCTCTGTAAAATGAGAGTGAACGGTACCTGCCTTCCTACTCATGTGCCCTAACCACAGACTTCAATCAGGTGACTCCTGTAGATCACTTAGCACAGTTTCTATATGCTGACTAACATGCCACAACAAATTACCACTATCACTGCTGTGACCCTTCCTATAGGCAATTTGTTCTCCTATGTTTTAAGTGTGAGAATAAAATATAGCTCCCTGACAATGCTATTTTCTGTTTATAGAATGTCTGTGTGACTGAAGTGGCCATTTTAATTCATGTGCCCTCCAAATTTCATAAAGTCACTGGTCAAGAGTTTATGGTATTTCCTTCCTAAAACCTTTTATTTTTGTTTTTCTAGAATTCTCTGTATTAGAGACCAGCTACCTCAGCAAGCCATTATGAATCTCTCTCTCCTGCCCAAATCACAGAGCCATACATACACATACCCAGTGAATGAATCAGCCATCTGAGAAACTGCACATATGTACCCTGTGCTAACCAAATATGTAGGTTTACAGAGTGCATATTTGGAAGAAAACTAATTTTCTTCCCTGCTTTCTGCAGTCCCGTCTTGTTTTCACACAGCTGATCCAAATTTCAATTCACAAAAGCAAAACCTCCTTAGAACCAAAATAAATACTAATCTTAAATTCAATGTACCCTGACAGCAAATAAGTTTGCTGTGCTTACTTCAGCATGAATAAAAAGCCCACAAGGATACTCCTACATAAGAGTGTGTTTACAGGTTCCATTGCCCACTGGAGAGATTGATGTAATAAACCTATAATAAAAAGCCTCATGTTATAGATTTCTCTAGTGTTTCTTATCAAATAGCCTATATTATCTTGGATTGTGTATTCAGCTTAAAATAAGTTTTCAATAAGAGTCTCAAAAATAGAGGTTGTTTTCACTTAGTTTTCTGACATACAAGAATGTTTACAGGTACTCTTTTGCCCCTAGAATCTAAAACACATGTTTGTTTGGTCAATTACCTCATGACATTAACCTACATTTTTTTTTTTAGTTGTTAACAATATTCCAAACTGTTAGAGTCTGCTGTCCCATTAAATATTTTATTTTCATTGTCAAATTGCAGTTGGTGGAAGGTTCCAAACCACATCAAACCACTGCAGTCTTAAATTATTTTGTGCCATGTCTAGGAGAGCTTGCTCATTTGCATTTGGAAATATTTCACCAGAACTCCCACTGAACCATTTCCTGAACTGTGAGAGAAACCACTGAGGTGACTCTGGCAATGTTTCTACTCCAGGAAAGGGAAGATGTCTGATATAATCTAAATAGACTATTTGAATTAGTACAGACTTACAGCTACATGCTACCAGTGAACTCCATTTGCTACTTAGCTATCCACATCTACAGAATATAATTTTGTAAATTAAGTACAATTATGTGCACATTTAAAATGCCGATTAGCTGATACCTACCTTCTGAGACATGACCCCTTAGTAATTCCTCATACTAAGTTACCAAAAACTCCATTCTTTCATTCATTTGTTTAATAAGTGTTTAGCCCACACTATGTTACAGTCATAATACTAGACCTTGAGGTTCAGTTGGACACCAGGCACAGTGGTAGGCTTCTTAGCTGACCTACACTGGGAGGACATCAGTCAGTCATATAAACAAGTCCTTGATTACAAGTGTTCAAACGGGCTTCACAGAAAGAACCATCCAGGGGATTTGACAACCTCCCTAAACCACTAATCTGGAATTAGACCAAAATGCTTTCCATACAGGCTAACACTGTTATCCCTCTTGGTTGCTTTTATTTCATTTAAGTTGATCCCAATTGCCTTGATTTCGCAAAGATTTGTCTCTCTCACAACATCATATATATTTGTATCTGCTCTCAATCAGTGAAATAATTTTGGCATGCTTGGCTGTTATCTCTTAGAAGCCTGTTTTTTTTTTTTTTTTTTTTGTTGTTGTTGTTTTTGTTTGAGACAGGGTTTTTCTGTGTAGCTTCGGCTGTCCTGGAACTCACTCTATAGACTAGGCTGATCTCAAACCCACAGAGATCCACCTACCTCTGCCTCCCTGAGTGCTGGGATCAAAGGCATGCATCACTACTGCCTGGTCTGTTTTTTTTTTTTTTTTTTTTTTTTTTTTTTTTTTTTTGTTATTATTGTTATTTTTTTTTCCTGAGACAGAGTTTCTCTGTGTAGTTTTGGTACCTGTCCTGGATCTCGCTCTGTAGATTAGACTGGCTTCAAACTCAGAGGTCGTCCTGGCTCTGCCTCTTGAGTGCTGGAGAGTGCTGAGATTAAAGGCATGCACCACCAAAGACATGCTCCTGGCTTGTTTTTTTTTTTTTTGTTTGTTTGTTTTTTGTTTTTGTTTTTGTTTTTAAATGAGATCAGAAAGGGAGTGGATCTATATGGAAAGGAAGGTGAGGAGGAACTGGAAGGGGGAACTATAATCAGGGTATATTGTATGAGAAAAGAATTTTATTTTCAATAAAAGAAAAATGTGATGATATTGTGTACCCTAATAAACTTTGTGTGGAGGTCAGAGAACAAAACAAGCCACTAGATTAAACATAGAAGCCAGGCAGTGGTGGCACACATCTTTAATCCCAGCATTTGGGAGAAGGAAACAGGAAGTGATTTGTCTGGGTGGAGAGAGGAATATAAGGCTTGTAGAGACAGGAGCTTGGTCCCCTTTCAGACTGAGGAGTTGGTGAGGTAAGAGGTAGCTGTGGCTTGCTCCTTTAACTCTCTGATCTTTGAACATTTACCCCAGTATCTGGCCCTGGGTTTTATTATTAAAACCAATTAGGATTCATACTTCAAAAAACACATCTGATTTTATTTATTGTTTAATTTCCAATCTGAGTGCTGCTAAAATTTCATGTAATCTATGGTCCTACTGTTTGTTTGTTTTTTTCTGAGACGGGGTCTCTCTGTGTGACAGGCCCAACTCTCCTGGAACTCAATTTGTAGACCAGGCTGGCCTTGAACTTACAGAGAACTGCTTGCCTCTGCCTCCCGAGTGCTGGGATTAAAGGTGTGTGCCACCACTGCCTGGTGTATGTTCCTGCTCTGAACATCTTATATTTGTTGTCATAGTTACAGTGGTCACAGTTGCTATGTTCCTATGATAATAAAATAGTAGTGCATGTTCTGTTCCTGAAAGTCTATTCTATTTGTGAGATTTCTTGGAAAACAAATCCTAAATTTGACCTAGAATGAGCCTTCCACTTTCATTATTTATGTAACTAATGCTGCTAGTGCAAATAAGTCAATCTCTTTCCTTATCTGATAGACTTCAAGCATTTGGAAGCTAAACCAAAGGAACACTTTGAAAGTCAAGTCAAAAGAAACTGGTAGCCCCCGACTTCCCTTCTGGACCAGAGGTGAGTATCCGGGCCCAACCCAGACCCCATCCCTGTGCACCAGCCACTCTGGGAAGACCTGCCCAACTTGGCCCCAGGTTCTGGGCACCGGGCAGGTCCCCTTCTAGCCCCACCGGGAGGGACCCCCTTTTCCAAGCCCCCCGGCAGTCCCTGCTATCTCCAGGCCCTGCCTCCACGCCTATCTGCCCGAGACCCCAGCTAGTTCCTGAGACTTAGAGACTGACCCCTAGCTCCCATCCTGCCCCTGACTTCCCTTCTGGACCAGAGACTTCCAGTCCAGATAAGAGCTTCCATCCTGCCCCAGAGTTCCCATTTGGACAAGAGAGCTCCCATCTGGACAAGAGAGAGAAACTTCCTGAATCTGTCAGCTCTTTCTGAACCAAGTACACTGATAAGACCAAGAAGGAACCACAAGGAGATGGGCAGACGTCAAGGCAGAAGTACATACAACAAAATGAAGAGCAATACAGCATCACCAGAACCTAGCCCGCCTCCAACATCTAGATCTAAACATCAAAAATTGGAAGAAGCAGAAGAAAATAGCCTTATGAGTAACATCATGAAGGAGGTAGAGGCTTGTGTAGAGGAAAAGACAAAAAAAATGGGAAGAACGCTGTAAACAACTAGAGGAAAGGGCAAACAAATTAGAAGAACACAATAAAGTCCTGAAAGAAAACAATAAAGTACTGGAAGAAAACAATAAAGTACTGAAAGAAAATCATGAAAAAGCAATGAAACAAATAAAGGAAACAGTCCAAGACCTGAAAAGGGAAAATGAAAAAATAAAGAAGACACAAACAGAGGGAATGCTGGAAATAGAAAACCTGAGTAAAAGATCGGAAACTTCAGATGCAAGTATAACCAACAGAATGCAAGAGATGGAAGAGAGGATCTCTGGCATTGAAGATACAGTAGAAGAAATAGTTTCATAAAGCCAACAAAGTCATGAACCAAAATGTCCAAGAAATTTGGGACACCATGAAAAGACCAAACCTGCGAATTATAGGGATAGAAGAAGGCGAAGAATACCAACTCAAAGGCACAGAAAATATATTCAACAAAATTATAGAGGAAAACTTTCCCAACTTAAAGAAGATACAAGAAGCCTATAGAACACCAAACAGACTAGACCCCCCAAAAAAGTCCCCTCGACACATAATAATTAAACAACTAAATGTACAGAATAAAGAAAGAATATTAAGAGCAGCAAAGGAAAAAGGCCAAGTGACCTATAAAGGTAAACCCATCAGAATAACACCCGATTTCTCAATGGAGACTTTGAAAGCCAGAAGGACCTGGACAGATGTAATGCAGACACTAAGAGACCATGGATGTCAGCCCAGAATAATATACCCAGCAAAACTTTCAATCATCATAGACGGAAGGAACAAGACATTTCAAGATAAAGCCAGATTTAAACAATATCTATCCACAAACCCAGCCCTACAGAAAGCACTAGAAGGAAAATTCCAACCGAAGGAAGTCAGATACACATTCGAAAACACAGGCAATAGATAAAGCCACAACAGTAAACCCCAAAGAAGAGAAGTACACACACACTACCACCAAAAATAACAGGGATGAACAATCACTGGTTGTTAATATCCCTTAATATCAACGGACTTAATTCACCTATAAAAAGACATAGGCTTACAGAATGGATATGAAAACAGGACCCATCTTTCTGCTGCATACAAGAAACACATCTCAAATTCAAGGACAGACACTACCTAAGAATAAAAGGCTGGGAAAAGACTTTCCAATAAAATGGTCTTAAGAAACAAGCGGGTGTAGCCATCCTGATATCCAAGAAAATAGACTTCAAACTAAAATCAATCAAAAGAGATCAAGAAGGTCATTACATACTCATCACAGGAAAGATCCACCAAGATGAAGTTTCAATTCTGAACATTTATGCCCCAAACACAAGGGCACCCACATATATAAAAGAAACATTACTAAAGCTTAAACCACATATAAAACCCCACACATTAATAGTGGGAGATCTCAACACCCCACTTTCACCACTGGACAGATCTCCGAAATCGAAAATTAACAGAGAAATAAAGGACTTAACAGATGTCATGACCCAATTGGACCTAATAGATATCTACAGAACATTCCATCCTAACAAGAAAGAATATACCTTCTTCTCAGCACCCCATGGAACTTTCTCTAAAATCGACCACATACTTGGCCACAAAGCAAATCTCAACAGATACAAAACAATTGGAATAACCTCCTGTATTCTATCAGACCACCATGGTTTAAAGTTGGATTTCAACAACAACAAAAACTACAGAAAACCTACAATCTCATGGAAACTGAATAATGCTCAACTGAATCACCAATGGGTTAAGGAAGAAATAAAGAAAGAAATTAAAGACTTCCTAGAGATCAACGAAAATGAAGACACCACATACTCAAACTTATGGGACACTATGAAAGCAGTGCTAAGAGGGAAATTCATAGCACTAAATGCCCACATAAAGAAGTTGGAGAAATCCCACACTAGTGACTTAACAGCACACCTGAAAGCTCTAGAACAAGAAGAAGCAAAGTCTCCCAGGAAGAATAGACGACAGGAAATTATCAAAGGGGGAGGTGAAATTAATAAATTAGAAAATAAGAGAATAATACAAAAAATTAATGAAACAAAGAGTTGGTTCTTTGAGAAAATCAACAAGAAAGACAAGCCCTTATCCAAACTAACCAAAAGACAGAGAGAGAGAATCCAAATCAACAAAATCAGAAATGAAAAGGGGGACATAACAACAGACATTGAGGAAATCCAGAGAATTATAAGGTCATATTTCAAAAACCTCTACTCCACAAAACTGGAAAACCTAAAATAAATGGACATTTTTCTGGATAGGTACCACATACCTAAGTTAAATCAAGACCAGATAAACTATTTAAATAGTCCAATAACCCCTAAAGAAATAGAAACAGTCATTAAAAGTCTCCCAACCAAAAAAAGCCCAGGACCAGATGGTTTCAGTGCAGAATTCTACCAGATCTTCAAAGAAGAGTTAATACCAATACTCTCTAAATTGTTCCACATAATAGAAACAGAAGGAACATTACCAAACTCCTATGAGGCTACAATTACCCTGATTCCTAAACCAAACAAGGATGCAACAAAGAAAGAGAACTACAGACCGATCTCCCTCATGAACATTGATGCAAAAATACTTAATAAAATACTGGCAAACAGACTCCAAGAACACATCAGAACAATTATCCACCATGATCAAGTAGGCTTCATCCCAGGGATGCAAAGGTGGTTCAACATACGAAAGTCTGTCAATGTAATACACCATATAAACAAACTCAAAGAAAAAAAACACATGATCATCTCACTAGATGCAGAAAAGGCATTTGACAAAATCCAACACCCCTTCATGATAAAAGTCTTGGAGCGTTCAGGAATACAGGGAACATACCTAAACATAATAAAGGCAATTTACAGCAAGCCAACAGCCAACATCAAATTAAATGGAGAGAAACTCAAAGCAATTCCACTAAAATCCAGAACGAGGCAAGGCTGTCCACTCTCCCCATACTTATTCAATATAGTACTTGAAGTTCTAGCCAGAGCAATAAGACAACATAAGGAGATTAAGGGAATACAAATTGGAAAGGAAGAAGTCAAGCTTTCCCTATTTGCAGATGACATGATAGTATACTTGAGTGACCCCAAAGATTCCACCCAGGAACTGATGAAGCTTATAAACACCTTCAGCAACATAGCAGGATACAAGATCAACTCAAAAAAATCAGTAGCTCTCCTATATACAATGGACAAAGAAGCTGAGAAGGCAATTAGAGATACATCACCCTTTACAATAGCCACAAATGACATAAAATACTTTGGGGTAACACTAACCACGCAAGTGAAGGAACTATATGACAAGAACTTTAAGTCCCTGAAAAAAGAAATTGAAGAAGATGTCAGAAAATGGAAAGATCTCCCATGCTCATGGATAGGCAGGGTTAACATAGTAAAAATGGCAATCTTACCAAAAGCAATCTACAGATTCAGTGCAATCTGCATCAAAATACCAACACATTTCTTCACAGACCTGGAAAGAATAATACTCAACTTCATATGGAAAAACAAAAAACCCAGGATAGCCAAAAGAATCCTGTACAATAAAACAACCTCTGGAGGCATCACAATCCATGACTTTAAGCTCTACTATAGAGCTACAGTAATAAAAACAGCTTGGTATTGGCATAAAAACTGACATGTGAACCAATGGAATCGAATTGAAGACCCTGACATTAACCCACATACCTATGGACATATAATTTTTGAAAAAGAAGCCAAAAGTGTACAATGGAAAAAAGAAAGCATCTTCAACAAATGGTGCTGGCATAACTGGATATCAATGTGTAGAAGGCTGCAAATAGATCCATATCTGTCATCGAGCACAAAACTTAAGTCCAAGTGGATCAAGGACTTCAACATAAATCCAGCTACTCTGAACCTGCTAGAAGAGAAAGTAGGAAGGAGTCTTGAACGCAGTGGCATAGGAGATCACTTCCTAAATATAACACCAGTAGCACAGACACTGAGAAAAACAATCAATCAATGGGACCTCTTGAAACTGAGAAGCTTTTATAGAGCAAAGGATACGGTCAACAAGGCAAAGCGACAGCCTACAGAATGGGAAAAGATCTTCACCAACCCCACATGTGACAGAGGACTGATATCCAGAATATATAAGGAACTCAAGAAATTAGACATCAAAACGACCAACAGTCCAATTGAGAAATGGGCTTTAGAACTAAACAGAGAATTCTCAACAGAGGAAACTCAAATGGCTGGAAGACATTTAAGGAATTGCTCAACATCCCTAATCATCAGGGAAATGAAAATCAAAACAACTCTGAGATACCACCTTATGCCTGTCGGAATGGCTAAGATCAAAAACACTGAAGACACTTTATGCTGGAAAGGATGTGGAACTAGGGGAACCCTCCTCCACTGCTGGTGGGAATGCAAGCTTGTTCAACCATTTTGGAAATCAATATGGCGCTTTCTTAGAAAATTGGGAATCAATCTCCCCCAAGATCCAGCTATACCACTTTTGGGCATATACCCAAGAAATGCTCAATCATACCACAAGAGCACTTGCTCAGCTATGTTCATATCAGCATTGTTTGTAATAGCCAAAACCTGGAAACAACCTAGATGCCCTTCAACTGAAGAATGGATAAATAAATTGTGGCACTTATACACAATGGAATACGACTCAGCAAAGAGAAACAATGACATCATGAGGTTTGCAGGCAAATGGATGGATCTAGAAAAAATCATCCTGAGTGAGGTAACCCAGACTCAGAGAGACAAATATGGTATGTACTCACTCATAGGAGGATGCTAGATGTGGAACAAGGATGACTGGACTGCTACTCACATCACCAGTGAGGCTACCTGGAAAACGGGATCCCAAGAAAGACACGGAGAAATGGATGAGATCTATATGAACAGCCTGGACATGAGTGGGAGCGATGAAGGGCGAGGGTCAAGGGAAAGAGAGTGGGGGTTCCTAGCTGGATCAAGAAAAGAGAGGGAGAACAAGAAGTAGGAGACCATGGTGAATGAAGACCACATGAGAAAAGGAAGAAACAAAGTGCTAAAGAGGCCCACAGAAATCCACAAAGATACCCCCACAAAAGACTGCTGGCAATGGTCGAGAGACAGCCGGGACTGACCTACTCTGGTGATGTGATGGCCAAACACCCTAATGGTTGTGCCAGAAACCCCATCCAAGGACTGAGGAATCTGGATGCAGACATCCATGGCTAGGCCCCGGGTGGAGTGCTGGGAGTCTAATTAGTGAGAAAGAGGAGGGTTTATATGAGCAAGAATTGTTGAAACCAAGGTTGGATAAAGCACAGGGACAAATAACCAAATTAATGGAAACACATGAACTATGAACCAAAGGCTAAGGGGCCCCCAACTGGATCAGGCCCTCTGAATAGGTGAGACAGTTGATTGGCTTGATCTGTTTGGGAGGCATCTAGGCAGTGGTACCAGGTCCTGGGCTCATTGCATGTGTTGGCTGTTTGAAACCTGGGACTTATGAAGGGACACTTGACTCAATCTGGGAGGAGGGGACTGGACCTGCCTGGACTGAGTCTATCAGGTTGATCCCAGTCCTCGGGGGAGACCTTGATCTGGAGGAGTTGGGAATGGGAGGTGGCTGGGGGAAAGGGGAGGGGGCAGGAAGGCAGAGAACAAGGGAATCTGTGGCTATTATGTAGAACTGAATAGTATTGTAAAATAAAAATAAAATAAAATACAAAAAAAAGAAAATTATAAAAAAAAGAAACTGGTAATAATGAAATAATTTACATGTGTGTTTCATGAACAACATTTGCCAAGAAAGAGTTATTAGATTCCTTGGAGTTAAAATATTCATGATCAACCTTTCAAAAATCTCTCAGAGAACTCCTTGCTTCTTTATCTGTATTATAGTGATATATTCCAGTATGTTCTTCTATTCTTCTGTTAAAACCAATGGCTTACTCTGACAATGGTGTCTATCTTGCATGGACAATTCTTGGGAGCTAATTTGCATCCTGGACTATAGGTGGAGCATAAAATAGAAACAGAGAAGAGATCATTAGATAAATATTGGAGAGCATTGAGAGGACATTAAGCCAATGCCAGTACCCTCAATTCAACTTTCATGAGGACAGTGTAGAATTTCTCACTCTCAGTCTTATTCTGACAAAGATTCAGGGTGCAAAGAACCAATGGGACAGCTTTTCATTATAAGTTGTAAAAACAGAAGAACTAGCACACACATGGCGTGATGTGATAGTACATAAAAATTGTTTAACAAACAGAATTTTGCTTTGAAGTTACAGCTGTGACTTTCCCTAGTATAACATCTCTGAACTCCCTTTAGAGCTAATGATTCAAGAGGCATTGCAAGCTCCTTATTTAAAGAGAAGAGGCATGCAAAAAGATTTTCTAAATTATTTGGCATACCAAGATTTATGTCACTTACAGGGTATGACTTTTCAGAGAGATACTGACCATGTACGACTTTCTACCTTGGATAGACAAGGGATTTCTTCAAAAAACAGTCATATAGGGAATGAATGTCTTAAGTTTAATTTCTGAGACATTACTTTCACTTACAAATTTGTATATGTTCTGGAATGCTTGGCTCCATGTCAAATGTAACTGTGTCAAATTCCTTTTTAGGTCATGAGGGGATCCCTGCAAGCATCCTAGCAGGTAGGGAAAGGAAATGGAAAGAGGTGAGAATGAAAACTCATTTCAGCCCTGTTTATTCACTCTGGATCAAGCTTCTAGAAAGTCTGATGCCAGGAGGTTTATTGCTAGCATATTTGAACACAGTACAAATTGGGAAAAATTTTCCTGGTATAATACAATCCCTGGTACATTAGGAGGCATAATTACATTGAAACCCAACTCAAAGTACATGCCATTTCTTCCAAAAGATAGGTTCTAGGAATAGGCTACCTGTATTAGCTTAAGGGCCTAGGGAAGGATCTGGCATGGTCTTGGTCATATAGATAATGTAGAGGTCATTTGGGCTATTAGCCACCTCTTGTCCTGGTTGAGTGAGCTTGGTAGAACTCCTGGCTATACAGATAATACAAGGATCATTTGGACTACTAGCTACCTCCAGTCCTGGTTGTGAGAGCTTGATATAGCCTGGTCCAACAGATAACACAGATGGCTAGGCTATTAGTCACCTTCAATTTCAGACTTTCTGGGTGGAAAACCAGGTTTTATATCTTGTGTGCTTAACATTCCTGATTTTCCTGGTGATGTGTGGGTACAAGGACCTTTGTGCTCCTATAAGGTAGGCTATAAGGCCTAGTCTTCTATAGCAGATAATGACAAAATCTCTCATGACTCAGACTTTACCCAAGCCTTCAGATTCCCATCTGTTCTTACTAAGTTAATCTACATGTCTTATGGTTTTTAGTGTTAGGAAACTGGTAGAAAGGGGGTTAGTACAAAGTAATCACATATACTATCCCATTCTTAATTGTATACTCTTTCTAAATATTTGTATTCTTTTTTTAAAAAGATACATATTTCATATATATGTATATGTATATGTATATGTATATGTATATGTATATGTATATGTATATGATGTGGGACCAGGGCTTAAAGATTCTAGTAAGCCAATTTTTTCCACAAATTAATAACATATCTTATTCTCTGAATTAATAACCTTGGTCTGGTATCATTAGGACTGTTAGAAAAGGAGCATACACTGTGCAACAATGCTTGCAGATAAATGGAATACACCTTATAATACATATTGTAACACCCACAATTACAAACAACAGGGTTTTGAAAATAGCACATTAATCAAAATGATGCATTTCCTAGCAACCTGGTACAAAAGTCATCTGGTTTTGATAGGGCTTTCTTAGGAAATTCTTTCAGCAGTTTACAAAGATCCTGGCCATGGCCAGAAGCACTGGAGTGAAGGTGGTAAAAAAACTTGGTTTGCAATGCTATCCTAAGTCCTACTTGGATTCCCGTAGCTCAGCTTTGCAGCAGAGGAGGGAGAGGAAGCCTCCCCATCCCCAAAAGGACACAGAGCAATTGCTCTGAAGAAGGAAAGGAGGCATTGGGTCAATTAGAAAACACAAATCCTATCATCAGGTTCATTTCATCTACCAAGGGCAACGGAACAAAAACAAAACTAACAACAGCAAAACAACCACCTCAAACTTCCACTTCCTATTATGGACTCTATTCCCCAACTTCTTGTTTTCCAGCTTTTAGCCGCCCCTTTGGAACCACTTATAACTCAAAAACACATAAATCAAAACCTCACCCTGGCTTTGATGTAGAGGATCTGGTCACTTGGTGTTGATGAAAACAAAATTGGGAAACAATTACAAGTCTGTTCACCCCATGTCCTTTATACATGCATTGTTTTCAAGAAGTCACTGAAGGAATATACAATGAAAAAAAAAAGGTGTGGAAACTGTCTTGTTCCTGTTACAACCCTAAAGCATAGACATTGTAAAGGAGAAATGAACTGGGAGATGCTGAAGGAGAGAAAGTAGGAAAAAGAATATATCAGGCTAAAGTTGTCATGTGCGAAATACAGCAGGTTTAGTGGAGCAAGGGCCAGGACACTGAAAAGCTATTCTTTGACACATCAGTTATTATCATTAACAACTCAGGTAATTGATTTGTTTTTCCTTTTTGAACTTCATTTTCCACATTTGACAATTTTCTCATTTTCCTGTGGCCCCATGATCTCCATATGGAAAGAACTTAACTGCTCATTAATTAATAGATACTAGCAAACACATAATTATTAGTGAAATTAATTTTGTACTTAAAAGGAAAATTGAGGACATATTTATTGAGCCTTAAAGCAGTTGTTGAATACAATTCAATAATTACTATCAATTAAAAAGCCTTTACTTTTATAAGATGATTTATATCTTAAAAAAAGCTTTCCTATGTATTACTTCACTGAAGTTTTAAACACCTCTTTAAAATACTACAGAAAGCTGATTTATGACCCACATAAGAAAATTAGCTTCATTAATTTATAGTCACAATTCATTTTCAACTGAAAAACAGTTTTGCACAGCATGAACACCAACCTCTACTGTGACTTGGCTGAGAACTTGTTTCTAAAAATAGTAACCTTAAGTGTTGCTGAAAAAAATGAAATTAAGCTTCAAAGGACAAGGGTGTAGTAGAAATAGTTGAAGGGGTAAACTGCAAACCGGAAGAAAACATTGAAGCAAAAGATACATGAAGGACACAGACATCAGGCAAGATAAGATGGTAAGTGAATAGTTTTGGAAACACGCTTGAAAGGAACAAAAATTTACTCATGATTATTGCAGTCTACACTATGAACAATTACAGTTCTGAGGCACAAATTCTACTAAGACTCAAACTACTTTGCTTTCTCTCACTAGGTGGAACTTTCTACTCTCAGGGAATCTGCTGAAATTCTCTTAATTACTTTATTATCTAGACACAATAGCTCATTCCCCAGGACATCTTTACTCTCATCTCTTCTGTGGGAGCTGGTTGGGTATCACATCTTATCTTAGCAATGTAGCAACTTGTGATCATTTTTCTGTTCAACATTAATGAATTAGGATGAGAAGTGCTTGTTTAGATCAGCAGTTCTGTGTAGACAGAGGACATCTTGTTAGAATACCTATTTGGTAAGTCATATAATAGAGATACTTATTGTAAATGAATATCCAGTGAGAATACATTTTCCCCTCCTGCTCTCAACTTTGAGTGGTTTAGATCAGGCTAATGAAGCAGAGAAAAGGATAGACTTTTTACAGCATAATATCTAGGATGTTGGCTAAGAGTGACCATTTTTATAAGTGGAAAAGGGTGCTCATCTAGTAGGTTTTATGGGATTATGATAGAATTGTATGGCTAACAATGTTTAAAGCTGGCCTTGGTGAAGAAATCTTATTTAAGGAAATGGAAGTCATAAAGGCATAGAAGATGACCAGAGATTGAAGCCACAAGTTATCATAGGCAGCACAAATGAATATGGTATTTCTGGGATGCTCTGCTCCTTCCCCAAAGTAAAATGTTTATGAACTAGTAAAGATTTGCAAATATCTGTTAGACTCATTGAAAGTTACATGCAGGATACAGACATTCCAAATAAAGCAAGTGACATTATCATGATGTTTAAATGCCGGCTCCCAAGGCATAGTGGCATTTTGACAAAAGAGAATCTCTAAGGCATTTGTTCTGGAGTTGTTACAGCACACTCAACTGATGTCCAGGGAGGCTGTGTAGTAGGACATAGCAATTTGTGTGTCAACTACAAATTACAGTTTCTTTAAAATATATGACAAAAATGCCCCAATACCTAGTTGTGAGCTCATTGCTTTAACAACAACATTAATGTCTTCCCTAAAGTGACCATAGAAGCTATTTAGTATTAATAACTATAAGCTAACAATAATCATAAAATAGAAAAGAGAATCAAAATTGCCATTTAAGTATCAGAGACAGATGGTATCTTTATAGTAATTTAGAATTTGCTAAATTATTTCTCCTCTGCTGGCTTAGCTTACTTATTTCTGTTTGTGAGACTATGTGTTCCCTTTCTCAGATAAATGTGATGGAGAAATAAATGACTTGACAGGATAACACAATGCATATGTGTACATTTTTTTAAAGATTTATTTAGTTTATGTGCCTGAATGATTTACCTGCATGTATGTATATGTACCATGATCATGCCTGATACCCTCAGAAGTAGGAAGCAAGTGTTGATTTTCCTGGGATGTGATTTACAGATGGCTTGAGCCTCCAAATGGTGCTAGGAACTGAACCCAGGTCTTCTGCAAGAGACTTAACTGTTGTTAACTGCTAAGCCAACTTTCCAGCCCCAACATATTTATATATTTTTATAAGTAACAAACCTGTCTAAGAATCTTTGGTAAAGTTATCATATTTCTACTACAGACCTAAAATTAGGCTAAAGTTCTAATGGATAAAATCAAAATATGACCTCCAACGACTGAATTAGACACAGAAAAATGGGTAATTTTTTTTTTGAAACCACATGGATACCACATGTCTTCAGAATACTGTAGAAAAATAGGTGTGTTTTCCATCCTGGTTATTAGTTCTGAACTCTGACCTTCTGAACTTCTCTTATATACATGAAAAGTTTAGACTTGGGGTATGAATTGAGTCATATTTCCCAACTCCAAATTCAAATATTAGATTTCCAACTGCCAAAACTTTAGAATTTGTATATGAAGACACAGCCTTTGAAGAGGTAGATAACATAAAATGATACTCTCAAATCACATCCCAATCCACTCTCATTGGTGGCCTTAGAAGAAGAAATTTAGATAATCTCAGAGGTAAAACCATGTAAGGACACAGTAAGCCAGTGAACAACTAGAAACTATCAAGAGAAACCTCTTAAGATACTCAAATGGTTGAGAACTTGAATTTGTGATTTTTAGCTATTGAACTATGAGAAAACAAATTTCTACTGATTAAATCACTAAATCCATGCTACTTTTTGTAACAACTTTAGCAAACAATACACCTAGAGCTAGATCATGATAAACTGTTATATGTGCATGTTTTAATGAAAACAATGTCAGGGCTAAAGATAGAGCTTGTTCAGATGATCTTTTTGCACACAGTGTGAAGATGTGTCTCCGCCCTTCCTCACCTGCCTACAGCACCTTCTGATTGGTTTATAAAGAGCTGAATGGCCAATAGCTAGGCAAGAGAGGATAGGTGGGACTTCTAGGGAGATATAGGAACTCTGGGAAAGAATCTGAGACACAGGAGATTCATCAGCCAGTCACAGAGGATGTTGGATGTACAATATTGAGGAGAAGTGATTAGACACTTGGACATGGCAGAATGTAGATTAATATAAATGGGTTAATTTAGGTTATAAGAGCTAGTTTGTGAACAAGTCAAAACTAAGGCTAAGCTTCCATAATTAATAAAAAGTCTCTGAGTCATTATTCATGAGCTATCGATATAAAGAAAGACCTGCTACAATAGCTCAGCAGGAATAGTACTTGTCTAGCATTCACTAAGCTCCAAGTTTGATCATCAGCACACCATAAACTGGGTATAGTGAAATAGGCCTGCAATCTCAGTACTCCAAAGGTGAATGCAGTAATATGTGAAGTTGAAGATTACTATCAGCTACAGTGAGTTTGAAGTCAGCTTGGGTTATATGTTTCCACCTTGCAATTCAGAACAGTAGAAAATGAATGGACAAAGAATAATGATAGTCTTAGATAGCATGTACTATATGCTATGGGAATGGTCCAAATATTTAACATGTACTAACCATTTCACTTCTGATCCCAGTTTTGTGAAGTAAGGATGCATGACTATTCCTAATTAGCAGGTGAAGAAACTGAGGTAAATAATGGCTAATTAATCTGAACATATGGCCTAGTTAACATTTGAATCCAGAGTCAGCAATAAAATAAACATCCATTATATATATTCGCATATATATATATATATAATATTTAGATATACACACACATATATGTATACACACATATGTGTGTATATATGTATGTATGTATGTATGTATACATTGTTGAGCCACTTTTGGTTAAATGTACATATATGGAACACACATCTAAACTCAAACATTTAGACTCTCTTATGTTATATCATTCAAAACTATGGTAACTCTCAGTTGTACATAATATTTTCCTTCAATCCCTTGCTTCATGTCAAATTCCCCCAGGTCAGTTAATAGTAAACCAATTTGTGTTACAATACAATGTCATCTATTTTTTCATTCTCTTTACATTTCTACTATGATAAACCATCATGACTTCATGCAACTTCACAATAAAAAACATTTTGGAAGAAATACCCTTTACAAACACACACACACATGCACACACACACAGACACAGACACAGACACACACACACACACACACAGACACACACAGACACACACACACACAACCTATTTTAACATAGTTGGAGCTGTTCAAGAGTTCAAAGGTTGAGTCCTAGAAACTGGTTTATCCTTGTTTTGAACACTATTATGTAATTAGTCAATAAATTGTTTTTCATTTTGCTATCTCACATATTATGAACAAAGAGTAAATTTCAACTCTGTGTGTTTTAGCTAAGGGCATTTTTGAGTGAAGTATTTTACAGATTCCCAGTTGGTTTTGTAAAGAATGCTAGGGACCAATTTTTAAATGGAACATCTTGAACAAATTACAGCAAAGGAAAATTTGAAGCCTTGATAATTTAAGTGTTATTTTTACTACTAATGTGAATTCAACCCTAGCAAATTAAAACAGGAAGAATTAATTGGATATGCAAATGAGATTATTCAGTATATAAATCTAATTACATACCAATTTGCTTTAACAGCATGAAAAAAGAATAAATTGTTCTATGTAAATTGATTGTCTTAAATAACCACCTGTATCCCAACAAGAAAAAAAAATTGTCTTAGAAAAGCTATATTGTAAGTGTAGACATCTAAGTTAATAACATAATGTTCTTCACAGGTCTTGTCACAGGAACCTCTTTGCAATGAAATTTGCTTACACTCTTGATGTACAATAAGGCATTATCAGGTTTCTAGAGCATATGGAAATAATGTCACAAGTTGGCTTTTTCCCCCAAGAGCACAATAGATTGATAAGACATGTTGAATTCTGAAACACTTAATGCTTTCACACAAACTAGACTTGAAGTCTGAGCAATTTTCATGTCTCAAAAATAAGAAAAGGAAAGTATGTAAAGTGCACCATTCTTCATTAATTTGGCTGTGGTTCTCCAATCTACTTAATCAAATGCTTTCAGTACAATCAAGCTACCCCTACTAACACCTCCTTCTGAAATTATTTTCTTTGCCACTTAGTTTAGGAAAATGGGTTTTGAATACTTAACAGAGAAAGAAGGCATTACTTCATGAAACTTGTGCTTTGGGAAGAGGCAGGCTGATATACAGGATAGGAGATTAGTGACTTTTCTTGACACAGATAAAGTCATTGTGTTTACCTCTGCTGTACCAACATACAGTGCAGAATCAATCTTCAGCCCAAACAAACCTTCCCCTACTGTACTCAACATTGGCCACCTTAAATTATGTCTGTTTTCAAAGACTTTAAGACAGATAACTCAAATATCAAATATCCTATCATTTGTGTCTTGCCTGTAGACACATCATGGAGCAAATGGTGAGTCAAATCCATGGTCTCATTTCTCCATAGTATTGGTTTAGCCAGGGGCACTTTGCAGAAGAGGGTGGATAAAGTATACATAAATATTGAATGGATAAAGCCAGACAGACAGATCATGCATAACATGATAGATGCAATCTCTCTTTCCCCCTGATATTCTTTCTTGATGAGCCTCAACAGTTTTGAAATAACAAATAACTTGAAAGTTTTAGGAAACTGTATCTATATAGCTTGCAGTAATGATAACCTTGATCCAGGCAAAACTTTTCTTCAGTCTTATTATGAGAATCAATGTTGTTTGACCACTTTTTAATCTCTAGAGAGAAAATCAACAATGACAGCTGGCTTTGTTATTGAGAGCATCTCGAACACACTTCCTTTTCTTGGGGGAGATCATTAGAATTTACCTTTAGGGTTTTTCTTCTTTTTTCCTTTCTTTTTTCAATCTGTTCTCTCCTTGGCCAGAAGGAATATAAGCCTTGCATGATACAAGAACGGATGCCCTGGCTCTGTGTTGTGCTCTCAGGCTACTGTATGTAGAATCATAAGGAAGGGTCAAAGTCCTTGACAGTATCTGGGATGCATCTAATAGCAATACACAGAACACTGTGGTCTTAATCTTAGGATAATGGAAGGCACAACAGTGGGTCAGATACCAGAAGAAAATAGGCTTACGTAAAGAGAATGGATTTGAATGAAAGGGAGAAAGTGGCTCTCAGTGAACATCCCAAAACTATAGTGCATACTTTGGCATCTTCATAAAGGATGCATGTGACCTCAGACACAGATAGCTGAGGCATTATTGAAAGGGAGGCTAAGCAGCCACATGGCCCCACTCTACTCTTTGTACTGTAGTTCCTGACATATAAAGTAAAAGGGAAACAGCCTTTTTCATTTCCTTCCTAGCTCTAAGCACTGTCTGAAATGATGTCATTGATCTATTTTCTTGTTTACTGTCTGTCTTCTCTAGCTAAAAGGAAAGTAAGCAAACATTGCTGCTGATTTTGATATTATCTACTGCCATTTGCCATTCTAGGAGCTCTAGAAATGCTCAGGAATGCAGAAGGTGGGCACATGTGCAATTAGACTGAAGAACACAGTTTGACCACAGCTTTCTATGGGGAAAGCACTATGAGGTCACTTGAAAGGGGAGAGATTAGTACACAGGACACAGAGGGCTCTATGGAGAAGATGCAGTTCACCCTGCCTTGCTGAAGCCTTGCCTTGTAGAGGTATTATTTAATTTGATCATTAAAGAAATCAATACAATTCAATCTCATATCTGCCCTAGGAGTCACATCTACTGCCATCATCAATGTACAGCAGAGGACACTGAGGCTGATGGCTGTGAGGTTATTAACCAGTCACACAGCCTACCTGACAACCCGTTTCAAACTGCATCCCAAGTCACATCAAGAACACAGTATGTCTACAGAAGTACAGGCAAAGTTACAACAAATGGGGTTGGATGACTGATGAATAGGAGGAATAAAGAAAGAAGAGGGAAAAATCATTTCTACCTTTTACCTGTGTAAATAAATATATGTGGATGTACTGAACATGATAAAGAAAGTTGGGAAGAAGATTCACTCAATATCAAAAATGCCACCTATCACATTTGGCCATAATATAAATACACACAAGAAATGTGTACTCATGGCTGTTTCTACATATACACACCTATACAAAAATCTTCACAGGCAGGAAGCCTGGGCAATGAAGAGTAGAAGTATGTTTTATATAACCTATGTACCTCACTTAGGAGTGAGAAGGTCTTCACTTCCTAAACTCTCATGAAATATTTTCAGATTTTCAGAAAGGAGTGTAGATATAATTAAATATATTATTCAACATAGTACAAATACAGCTTGTAACCTGACTAGCTTTAAAAGTCCCATTTGCGGATACAGTCTAGGATTGAATCTGAGCTGTAAGCACCTTTCCTTGTTGGCCTTGTATAAGCTCTGACAACCCAGTAAAGAACAATTTTTTTTTTAAAATTTACCCTCAGAAAACCAAATTGCATTATTATTTACTGTGGTACAAAGTGTTGCCACTAAGAGGGGCTGTTTAAAGTCACCGTAAATAACTAGGAGTGTAGACTGGGGTCACACTGATGTTGGTGTACAAGAAAACCGACAGAAAAAGAAAATGCACCAATCAGTCCTAACAGTAAGATTGACAGTGCTGAGAATATTGGGCACAAAAGGGATGCATTGGTATTTTCCTTCAGAGAGTTTATTTGCACGTATTTGACTTTGTTAAGTTTGTTTAATGGGATACTTTACTACAGTTAACGGAAATAAAACAAAATAAACCATAACATCAAACAATAAGCCACGATGTTTAAATGCAAAGGTTATATTTTGTATGAATAATCTGTATTCTCTAGGCAGCATTAACAGAACAAAGAAAGATCCTTTCAAATCTACTTAAAGAAGACAAATTCAACAAGGTTCTAAATATGTGCCTCACTTAAAACTATCATAGTTAATGGACTGATTTTGGCAGTGGCTAAGTTCATGACAATACTTAATTCCATACATCACTAAAATTTTGATTTTTAGAAGAAACTTGGAAGTTGTATATCATATTAACTTTTAGTTATCAAAACATGCATTGATTCAGTGAACACACTGGCTCTTCTTCACCTCCAGCTATCAGAGATTTGAGAAATAGAGCAACGTCTTCATGAGCATGCTCCAGTTGCTCTCTCTTCCTGTTGATCATCTTCATTCTCTTTTCCTCCTAGCCCTAGCTAGCTGGCATTCGAATGTGGCTCCCATCTCAGAGTAAAGGGGACATGGCAAATGTGACACATTAGAAAGTGGTGCTGATGAGGACACATTAAGCTATAAGAACAGTTAACAAGAAACCTGCCACGGCCATACAGTTTGTAAGCAATATAAGTCTCTGTGTTTACTTGGTTGGGTCTGAGCGACTGTGGGACTGGCGGGTGACAGAGATTTGTCCTGACTGTGGGCAAGGCAGGAAAACTCTAGGTACACACATGATCTGAGGAGTAGTTGCGTCGTTAAACAGGTCTGTAGTTGTGAAAGTCCACCAGTCATAAAGGAATTGTTAGTCAGAGGTCAGAAATTTGACATAAAGAACTGGGTAGGAACGCTAGTGTTTTCAGTTGAAGACTTAAATACTGCTTTTCATATATGCATACAAAATGTATGTATATGGTAGTTACATTGTATAAACATATGCAGGCATGTGAGATAACTGTATATGTGTATATGGTGTGTATTTTTGAACAATATGAAAGTTTGCCCTCAACATGTGCTTGGATTCTCGGAATCTATGCTATAGTTATTATTCAATTCTATGAGTGTTGACAGTAAATATGGACCATTGTCAAGCTTTCCTTTCCCTGCAAAAGGGCACCACTATGTTTTTTTAAATTTATCTATTATTTTACATCCCAGACACAGCCTCCCTGCCCCCCATCCATCCTCCCTTCTCAGTCTCTCTCCCCCATCCTCCCCTCCTTCCCTCCAATCCCCTCCTCTTCCATCTCCACCCAGGAAAGGGCTCGTCTTTTATGAGTATCTATAAAACATGCCGTATCAAGTTGCAGTAAGACTAAGCACCTCCCCATGTGTGAAGGCTGGGCAAGGTGACCCAGTATGAGGAGTAGAGTCCCAAAAGAAATTAAAAGAGTCAGAGACAGCCCCCATTTGTTCCTCTGTTAGGAGTCCCATAAAAGGACCAAGCTACACAACTGTAATAATATATGCAGAGCGTCTACAGCAGTTTCATGCAGGCTCCCTGGTTGTCGATTCAGTCTCTTCGAGCAACTGTGAGCCCAGGCTAACTGACTGTGTGAGCCTTCCCAAGGAGTCCTTGACCCCTCTGGTTCCTACACTGCTTTCTCCTCCTCCTCTGTAGGATTCCCAATCTCTGCCTAATGTCTGACTACACCACTAATTCTTAACCATATTTCATCCTCTCCATATCATTATTGTCTACCAACCAATTGCTTCCTAATTATCTAAGTCCTGCCAGACATACTTCTATACAGAAACTGTATGTTTGTTTTATGATACAGTGTTATTTTTCCCATAAGAACCCAGGAAAGCCTTACTGTGTTTCTGAAAATAGACAATGCCTTATGCTAAAAAGTTCCACATTGTAAGTACCGCTTCTGATCTGTTGTTTGGACAAGGCTTTTCTTGTATGATGTGTTAATGTTTTCTTTTGTTACTCCATTTAAACTCTTCAACTTGCCAAACGTTTACCATCATGCATGAATTTCCCATAGCTGACGATTGAGAGTTTAGAAAGCTTGCACGCAAAGAAAAGCAGTGTCAGATTTTTCTTCTACTCATTTGTAATCCTTTAGCCGCTAGCTACATCCCCTCTAAGCCAGACCAAAAAAACAAAACAAAACAGATTTTGTTTTACATATAAATGTTGATGATTTTTACTGTGACTGTTTTTGGTTCATTGAATTCAATTAACTAAATTCTTTAAAAAACAAGCATGTATTATATGACTTTTTTTCCCTGACAATTCTAGCTCTAGCGAGGGGTTAGGGGGTGGAAGTCAGATAGCTTAGTTTTTCCTTAAGCTATTATAAAAAATATGTCGAAACAAGTGGTCTACTCATTCAAGCATTCAATCATTTGGCTTTATCTGCACAAAGCTTGGTAAGTAGTGAGGTTTTTCTTTTCCCTTCTGCATTTCAACCTTGTATAGAAATCTTAGTAGCAATGAACTCCTCTCTCAACAAAACAGGAGTGCATTAAGCTTCTACATCAGTGCATTTAAGAAAAAGTAAAATTCATCCTTTCTTTCATTTATTCATCCATGGATACATCCATCTATCCACTCAGTAAACACCTACTGATGTTTTCTCTGTTCCAGGAACAATTTTAAGTGCTGAAAACAAAGATTCCTAGGCTCAGAAAGATTATAAACAAATATGACAAAAGAGTAAAGAATATGTGATATGCTATCACTTTATCAAACACAGGTTAAAAAAAGAAAGAAAACGAGTTGGGATAGGAATTGAGGTTCCTTGAATGTGGAGGAAAGTGCAATAGGAAAAAAACATTGTGCAGCACAGCTGATCAAAGCCTGGAGGTGATGAGGTTGGCCACATACTAAGTCATGGTATGAGAAAATAGGGGCAGAGAGAAGAGTAGATCAGAAGTCACAATACAAGCACAACCCTATTCTATTGACAGGTAGGAGTATGTCAACAGTGAGGCTGGGAGCCAGGAATGGAAGAAAACAGAATAGAACAAGGAGACTAGGACACTGATAGACACTGGAGGGGATAAAGTGAAGGTCATACATTTCAACCATGAGAAGACTATCAGCTTTGCTCTCAGTAAATGTATCGTCAAAGCAAGGTTTGAATAGAGGTGTGGCATATTCTGACTTACCCTGTTTTCAAATTTATTTAATTTTATCTGCATGGGTGTTGTGCCTACATGTAAATCTGTTCACCCCTTATAGCTTAAAGTGCCCAAGGAGACCAGAAGATGATACCAAATTCTCTGGAACTGGCATTACAGATAGTTGCTAGCTATCACCTGGTTGAACCCAAGTCTTCTGGAAGAGCAGCCAGTGCTCTCAGCCCCAGAACCCTCTCACTAGCCCTGGTTTACTCTTTAAAAGAATTATTCTGACAGATGTGATGATAATAGACTGGAATGAGTAAGGGGAAAACAAAAAGTCAAAAGTGATAGAATAGATGTCAAGGAAGAAAAGAGAGACCAGTTACAGAACTTGGATCTTGCAGAACAGGGTTACATGGTGGTCATCTTAGGTCAGGAAGATTAGATGAAGGATATTCAGAACCAGATTGGTCCTAAACATATTCAAAAGACACAAAGGGCAAAGGCATAGGATGGCTGTGAGACACAAAACAATAAGAACCCCCCAAAAAAATGTTTTTAAAAAATGAGGTTTTGGTCTAAACAATGGAAAGGATCAATCTGTCATCATCTGAAGTCTCAGAGTGTCCAGATAAAACTCATGTGCATGATAAAATGAGGTGGTCAAGCCAACAGGCCATCTATTAGACATAAGACTACATATATATTGTTAATAATGTCATCTAGTTTATTTGTTTCCATATGCAAAAATCATCTGTAAGATGGATTTGGAGCATTTAACATAGTTAAAATGATAAGTCTTAGAATTCTCACATGACCCAGAAAACTCATCTCTAGGCATACTTCCTAAGGAAATAACATCAGCATGTTGAAAAGATTGTGTCATCCCATGTTCACAGCATGTTAGGTGCAGTAAAAAGATAAGAAAACAACAACAGGGTCTATATGGCTAAAGGAACTGTGATGCACACATACGGAATACTGCTTATTCTGTCATTTTCCACATGGGTCATCCTGGAAGCAGACAATATGGTAAGTGAAATAGTATAGAGACATAAAGAAAAAAATATTGCAGTGAATCACCTATAGAGGGAATATTGGGGAAAAAATTCAGAGGCAAAGAACAGAGGGGAGAGTGAGAGACAACAGCAACAGTTTTCATTTTTAATATATATATATATATATATATATATATATATATATATGATATTTTGTTGTTGTTCTTCTTCTCCCCCCCACCCCGACTTTACCTCCCTCCTCTTAGTCCCTTCTCTCTCTCCAATTAGTCTCCCATCCTGCCTGCCACTGTCAAGTCACATGTATTCCATTGCCCTCTCTTTCTCCATCTCATCCTTTTCTCTTGTGATCACTTTCTACTAAATGAAAAGATTTTATTGCTCCAGCTGTGCTGGGGCAGAGAAGAGCAGGATCATGAACATTGTGGACCAAGGAAATTGAATATGAGGCCAGTGACAAAGCATGACTATGATCAGAGTACACAAACAACATGAGAGGTTTTTGTTTGTTTGTTTGTTTTTTAAATGGTAAGACTAAAGAATTGTCTTTAATGCATTTATTATCAAATGCTTGATTTGCACACCGATTTTGTGTATCTGCATGCTTGGCTTCTTGCTTTCCTTTGTGGAAAGAGAATTGTACGACACAGATAAACCACAGAACTTGACTTTCAAGACTGACTTACACTTTTGTTTTTCTGTGTGCACACACACATGCACTCACTGTTCATTTATTCATTTGTGCACATATGGAGGTCAGAGAACAAGTCCCAGGAGTTGGTTCTCACCCTCCACTTTCTGAGGCCAGGTCTCGTGTCTCTTCTCTGGCACATGCCTGGTGGGCTGGTCCTGGAGCTTCCAGATGATTCTTCTCTCTGCTTCTCTTGAGGTAGGAGTGCTGGGATTATGGATTCAAACTGCCAAAATTGGATGCTTTTTCTTTAATTTGGGTGTTTTGTCTGCATGTATGTCTGTCTACCACCCGAAGAGGCCAGCACAGGGCATTCCATTCCCATCCATCCCCTGGGACTGGAGTTAGAGATGGCTGTAAGCTGCCATGTGGGTGCTGGAAATCAACCCAGGTGATCTGCAAGAGCAGCCAATGCTCTTCACCACTGAGCCATCTCTCCAGTCCCCATCTCTGTTTTCCTAGACAGATTCCTGGGGTCACACTTGGGTGGTCAGGCTTGTGCAGCTAACACTTTAACTGCTAAGCCATCTCCCTAGTCCCCATTTGTTTTCAATACAAAAAATTACACATATAATTTTAAAAATTCAGAATAAAAAACTCTATGTTAGTTTAAAACTCTTCTCTTCCAAGTGAAGCAGAGTCAGGGGTGGGGTCTGGGTCCTGTGGAGGCTTCCGGAACTTGCTCTGAAGGAAAACTCGTGGCACACACAGGCCTTCCTTTTTATTCACTGTTTCTTGAAACACAGACTCATTCGCCACTTCTTCATAACCTGCGTCCACAAAGAGCTACACCAGGAATTGATCAGTAAAAAAAATAGGATCTGGTTCCATCTTGTCTGACATAAAAATTTTCTCCAAGTTTGCTTCCAGCTTTAAACCTAAGCATGGAATGGTCATGCAGCCCATGGTCACGGAACAAGACACTTCTGCCTGGTTTTAGTACCTTGTACACATTTAGTAAGACAAGGTGTGTCTTCTCAGGGTGAACAGCTGAGAGCACAAAGATCAATGTGGTGGCATCCACAGACTCTGGTGGGATATGGTCAAGGAGGTCCTCTCTAGTGAGGTCACACTGGAATATTTTGCATCTCTCTGTGTTACATAGAGGATTTTGTCTTATTCCATGGCTTGCTGTGTGGCTGTGTGGCTGGCCCCTGATGTCTTCCTTCTTCTCTGGCTCCTAGCTCTCTCCTCCCAGTTTTCTCCCTCTATTTAACATGAGAGGTTTTGAGTCTAGACTGAGATGGGAATTGGAAGGCAAATGAGAGTGAGCACCAATGTAGAGGGAACTGTTAATTTGTTTTCCTGTAAGCCGGAAGGCAGTCCAGACAAGGAGAAAACAGGTGTTAGCATCTGTTAAACTCTGATAATGTTTGCGCCCTAAGTTTGGAGTTTATATGTGAACCTTATTAAAGACCTATAATCTATCCTCCACCTAGAGGCAGATTTTATAGATGAAGGGATTAGCAATTTGCTCAAGGTCAGACAGTTTAAAAGTCCAGTGCGTTTTGATTCTAGGCACTAGTTCCACATGTAACCAAAGTCACACTAAGTGTTGGAGGATGAATCGGTAAGAGAAACCTCTGTAACTAGGGAGTAAACATTTAGTGAAACAAACAAACAAAGGTTAAAAAAAACAAAACAACAATGAAACAACAAACAACAACAACAACATCAACAATCTAGGCAGCGATAGGCATGAGACTGAAAGGACAAGTCTAGCGGTGATCAGAGGTTAGGAAGGCAATCAGTCACACACCTGGGGGAAGCTTCAGTCAAGACTATAAGCAAGTTGACAGCTAAGAATCAGTGATTTACAGGAGGTAGTCAGACAGGCTGGCGATAAGCGGGGAAGGAGGTCAATGTATCTCCTCAAAGACCTTACAGTAGAGGCAGTTTACACAATATGAACAACAGCTTATTTTAGAATTAAACCAAAAAAGGATACCAGCTCGTTAGAAAAATTTTAAAACTCTATCTAAAGTAATTGTAAATAACACACTATATTTACAAATGATTAAAATCTGATGCAAATTGATGGGGAGGGAGTCTTGAAGACCCTGTACTAGTTAAGGGACTATTAGTGAATGATAATTGCTTGGGCTGGGGTGTGGCTACAGGCAGGTTGCCAGTGTACACATAGGCAGTACAAGAGGACTTTATAATTATCTATCTATCTATCTATCTATCTTTCTATCTATCTATGACTCAAAGGTGAGAGAGGCCACTTGTTGGATGGGGCAAGATGAGAGGGAGAGGGGAAATAAGTATGTATATGATCAAAATACATTGTAATATGTATTGAACTGTCAAGAAATATATAAAATGCTTTAATGTATGTATGTATGTATGTATGTATAAATATATGTATGGGAGTACTGCTATTTCTAAAACAACAATACCTGAGATAATCTTGCTTTGTCCTTCAAATGAAATGGAAATGGAAATAGCATCCATAAAATCTGATACTTATAAAAGCCTATGCTTGTGATCCTGTTAGTATTTATAAGCTTGTTTGCATTCTAATTGTTGATATGAAAGGTGGGAGTAGTTTTAATGCAATAAACAAATGTGAGTAGCTGGGGAGTTTGCATATTGCCCAGTAACAAGATGCATTAAGAAAGACTATTTTTTTCCTAAACTACTTCTTGTCAAGTTAATTCATATGGTGTGGAGATAAGCAATTTCTGTTATTTTATTTCATTTGAGGTAAGACAATCTCTACAACGATGTAAGTCTTTTGCCAAATGTTTGTACAGTCTCTAAAGGCTTTAAACATTTTGTCTTCTAAGCCTAATTTTAAGAGACACACCATGTTGCTCAGAAAAAGAGTATGGAGAAAAGATAGAGTGTATTCCGATGCCTCAGGAGCACACAGATATAGATGAGTTTGCTTATCCCCGTTCTCCTGATGAGGGTTGGCAGCTCCTGTCAAGATTCAGGACTTAAGCAAGCTCTGAACATGCCAGAAGAAACTGAGTGGGAAAGGAGTACAGCAGATGCTGAGTGGTGCCTTCAAGTATCAAGTCCTTCTGTCACGCATATATGTCATGCCTATGGAAGTTTCCAAAATTAATTGCAGGACAGAGGGGCAGAGAATTGGGATCTAGTTATTTCATTGTGAAGAAAGCAGTACTTATGGTGGAAACATATTACAAGGATTCATGAAAGTGAATGCAGATATGCACTGACAGCATACCTTTCCCTCTCATTAAATATTATTATTTTTTTCAAAATACTATTTAACAAGAAAAAAATGACAGGGGAAAATCATTAGAAAAACTTGTAAGAGAAAAATTATCATAAAATACTTCAGTATCAAATTAAAATTTACTATATCATTCCATCTTAGTTCATTTTACCTTCTTAGAACAACAAGAAAGAAAGGGTAATTTACAATGAATAGAATTTGCATATTACAGATTTGAAAAATGGGTTATGCAAGGTCCTATATGGTAAAGACCTCCTTGCTGTGTCAGTTCATGGCAGAAGAAAGAAGAGAAAGAGCATGTAAGACACACGGACATGGGCTACAGAAGAGGGTAGACGAATGAGTCTTACAGAAATAAACTCCTTCCTACCATAATGATGCAGTTTGCACATGAAAGCAGAGCCCATATGTAACAGTCATCTCTTAAGGGTCCTCTTCTCACTGCTGAGCTTTCAATTTCCACCCATGAATTTCGGGGGATGTGTTCAAATACAGCACATACTGTCCTGGCTTTTTCCATATTATTATTATTATTATTATCATTTTTATATTTGTTTGAAGATTTTTCAGATTAATCCAACAAATTCAACAAGCTAATTTTCAAGGGAATGTGGGAAAGAGGAGACTTGAATTTACTCAGGGTGAAAGAACTGGAATAGGTATGTAAAGAGTGAATGGGTTTTAGTTTAGATGCAGTATAGCCACATTGTCTACCAGAAAAGTAAAATGACTAATGGAAAAACAACACTTTTCAGAGGGCTCAAGAGATCTGTATCTTGCAGACCCATATTTACTCATTGAAAAAATGATTCCCTCCAATAATTGAATAGTTAATGCCATGCCTTTTCTTTGGGAAAATCTTCAATCCCAACTCTGAAAATTTGTTGTTTTTATGTGTGTGGATGTTTTACTGCATGTGTATATGTACACCATGGTTTCTCATGGTGCCAGCATAAGGCAAAATAAGGCAATCAGGTCCCCTGGAATGAACTTGCAGTTGATTGTGAGGCACCATATTGTTGCTCAGGATTAAACTTGGGTCATCTTGCAAGAGCAGCCTGTGCTCTCAACCCCTGAGTTATCTCTCCTTTTTCCTAATTCTGAATTAAAATAATATATCTCAAGGTTAATGAGTATAATTATTCATATATTAAGGTGTCTACCTCTAGCAGCATCCTACACAAAGCTACCACTGATTTTATTTTAGAAACAAAAAAAATTTAATGTTTTTAAGAATATGTTTTTAAAGAATACAGTTCTCCAGCATTGAGTCTTTAAGCAGTGTTTGTATTACTGACTAGATCTGTGGAAAGTCATCTAAGAGAATATGCCACCGAGTGAATGATAATACATTGATACATAGAGGCTAATACATTTTTCATTTAACTACAGAGTGGAAGCTAATACATTTGTGTAGTGAAACTAATACATTTTTCATTACTTAAATGCATACTAGACAGTTCCAGAGTTACTAATGAATTTGCATGAGACCCTCCAAAGAACTCAGAAACAATTTAAATCATTTCACAACCACTGTGTTCATCTGTTCATGAAAAATAATGATTGCAAAGAGGTAGGATATCATTTGTAGAGAGCAGAAAAGCATTTCTTTACCTACACTATCAACAGGATCAAAAGGAAATAGGACTGAAAAGAGAAAAAAAAATGTGTTTCTACTATATTACTTAATTCTGAGTATCTCATTTTTACCTTTTATTTCCAGAGAGTGACAAAGTAAATCTGTTTTCCCCTTTTCTCCTTTCTCATGGGGGTGAAGGGTAGATTTTGAGGTCAAGAGCAAAGACCCAGTGACTTTCTGAATTAACCTCATACCAGCAGTGTTATGAACACAATGATTCTATTTTCTTAATCTGTTAGAGGTCTGGATGACTGCTGATATGATGTCTCTGATATAACTGTTTTTACAATTACATCATTACCACTAATAAATTTAATATAAAAGAAGACATTAGAAAAATCTCATTCTAGTGAAAAGATACATTTCATTTTTACAGTGAACTTAACCCCCTAAGTCAAGTTGGATCTTTTTTGTAAAAGGGAGAAATCAATGTGTTTGTGGCCTGAATATCCATTAAGTTAAAATCCTCAAAGCTTACTTAGGCAATATACTGACTTGTCTGTGTATTAAATATGTGCAGACACAGAACTTGGGATAATATCACTGAATATAACTTGTGAGGTATGATAAAGAACTCTAGGGGATTATCCACAAAACAAACTGACTGGAGGAAACAATGTCTAGTGAGCAGGCAAAGGTAGTGATTATTCTACACTATTCCTTCTGGAAAGGGGCTAGCTGCTGGTTACCTTGGGTTCTGTGTTAGCAGTATTAGAGGTCTGAACTATGGTGCCAGTCTTGATGGATGACTAAAAAAGGCTTCTAAAAATGGACCCCCAAGTTCAAATGACTAATGATTTCAGTATCATAAAACATTCTTTAGATGATGAAGATGAATAATGTACATCCTTTTTGTTACCCAGATTCTGTACATCTTAAATCAAATATATACTTATCACTCGCAATTCTTTAGCCATTATCAGCAATCACTGCTTAAATACTTAGGATTGTGTAGCTTTGTGATAGATAGTGTTTGTTCTTTTTTAAATCCTGGTTTGACCTGTGTTGGCATAACAACCTTGAGCTGGACAATTCACTTTATTTCAATGACCCAAAACAAAGCCACTGATAATCTCTAGTATGTGTGATGTTAGAAGAACTACAAGGCATAGAGATCTTGAAACTTGGTTAGTATATACTAAGTGCTGACAAAATTGCTAGATGTGGCACCTCAGAATGGCTCAGCTTATAAAGGTGCTTGCTGCCATGGCTAAAGAACTGAGTTCAAGCCCAGGACTCACATATTAGAATGATAAAATCAACTTCCCCATGTTGTCCTATGGCTTCCACACACGCATCATTGTACATGGCTATCTACACACATACATATATACATAGACATTCTACTATTATTACCACAAGGGTTGAGGTTTTGATGTCATTCATTGGTGAATTTAAATTCCATGACTTAAATGTCCACGTCCTTATAAAACTTTTTATCTCTGTGTATCTTTGGTGTATTTTGTCTTCAGGATAGGCTATAGCCATACACTATGGCCTCATTCAACTTTTATTTCCCCTTTAAATGTCCTGTCTCCAAATACATTCATATTTTGGGTTAGAGATTTAAGTTGGTAGGCGATACACTTCAACCTGTAACCAAAGCTTATTTTAGATAATTTTTATTAGCCACAATTTCACATAATTGCTCAAAATTAAATGTTTATGAATTCATACAGTAGCCACATTTGTATTCTTATTCTAACAATTAGTTGATAGAGTGAAAAACTAGTTAAATGATAAAATCTTTTGTCTGGCTGGAAACATAATATTTCAGTTGTGCCTGGTCATTTTAGTAAGTGACCATTCCGAGGAAAGCAGGTTCATCTTTACCATGCCAAAGAGATGGGTGGAATAATGATCTATTTAATGATATACAGGACAGTTTCCTTCCCAGGGTTCCTGTCCCTAGTGCAATAGCCTTGTAGCATTCTAAGTTTGCCCACAATTCTGTATTATTCAGAGAAACACAGTGTTTTTCTTTGTTTTCTAAGCATTGTTTCCTGAATCCTGGGCTTTCCCACCAACATCTTAAGCTACATTACTCCTTCTCTCAAGCCTCTCTCCCCATCATGTGACTGTCTGTGTGCCACATGACTGATCTCCATGTTGGCTCACACACGGCCTCCCTCCCCACCCTGTGACTGTCTGTCTGCCTCGTGTCTGCTCTCCATGTCGGCTCACACATGGCCTTTCTCTTACTCTCATTCATTGTCTTTCTCCAGGCAGCTGCTAGAGCTTTCCCTTGGATTTTTTATTTTGAGACTCAAATGAAATTGTTCTTGAACTCCTATTAGAGTCCACTATTAAATTATTTTATTGAGACTAAGAACCCCAAGAGGAAACCCCAATTTTACCTGTATCACAGCTACTATATTAGTCACAGTGGGGAATTAAAAAAATGTTATTAAGAAAATTTCTTCATTCATTTAACACACCAATCAAAGATCCCCTTCTTCCCTTCCCCTGCCCCCTAATGTTCTCCTCCCAAACCCTAATTCACCCCAACACACAAGCAGTCAAGGTCTCCCATGGGGAGGTACGTCCAGTAGAGGCAAATCCAACTCCTTCCCCTTGCCTTAAGGTTGCATGAGGTGCCCCATCATAGGCAGTGGGCTCCAAAATGCCCACTCATGTACCAGGGATGGATTCTGATCCTACTGTCAGGCTGCCTCCCAAGCAGATCAAACTACCCAACTGTCTTGCCATGAAGAGGGCCTCATCCAGTCCTGTGAAGGCTCCACAGCCATTGATCCACCTTTTATGAGTTCCCACTACTTTGGTTTGGTCATATCTGCAGGTTTCCCCATCACGATCCTGATGCACTTGCTCATAGAATCCCTCTTCTCTTTCTTTGACTGGACTCCTGGAGCTCTGCCTAGTGATTGACTGTGGATCTCTGCATCTGTTTCCATCAGTCATTGGAGAAAAGCTCTGTGATGACAGTTAGGGTATTCACTGGTCTGATCACTGGGGTAAGCCAGTTCAATTCAGGCACCCTCTCCACTATTTCTAGTAGTTCAAGCTGGGGTCATCTTTGGGGATTCCTGGCAACTTTCCTAGCACAGGGTTTTTCTCTGAGTAGGGGATAGGGAATGAGAACATAAGGGAATAAGAAGGTTGAGCTGGAAGAGGGATGGAGTGGGAAAGCAGTGAATGAGATACCATGATAGAGAGAGATATCATGGGGATAGAGAGAAACCTGGTGCTAGGGAAATTTTTAAAAAGGAATATTATCTTATAGGTTTTCTTTTTTAAGATTATTCTAGTTCTTATTTAAAAATATCTACATCTAGATTTTTATAATTCAGAGGTGGAAAAATTTTTGGATGAAATATAAAATTTTTGGTGCTGTCCAGTTTCAAGTTGACCACTAAATTAGTATTCTTTTAGAAACATGGCTGCCACTGTCTTCAAATCAGACACAGAACTGCAGGGTGTTAGACTGATTTCTGAAGATTCAGATCTGAGTTCTTTCCACTTTGGGAGCAGAGAGAGCTTTATTCTCATTTAACTGACACTGATAAAGTGTGGAGGGGGAAAAAATCCACTTCATCACTGTCTACTGATGGCAATCAGAGAAATTTGGAAATTCTCTCAATAGTCACTTAGACTGATACCCAGGTACATCAGAAATGAATTACATCATATCCTGAATAAAAAAAAATATATTCTCATGAATCAAAGCTTTTACAGATTTTCTTTCATACCCAAGTTCAGAGCAAAGTAGGTCTCCCAGACATTATTCTTAATGTTTCCTATTCCAGTTTCCCAAATCCCAGGTGTGTCCTTTCCTCTTTGTACACCATTTTCCTGATGACTAGGTGCCCACTACCCAGAACTTCACAAGCCTTCTCTGTTGTGAAATTCTCATTTAGCTGGGATGGTACCTTGGAACACACAGAAGGAACTCACTTTAGCTGAGAAGAATACTGACTAAATCCATCATACAGCCAGAAGCCTTCTTGATGCCACTTGTGTTTTATCTGGAAGGGCTGGAGGGAAGATGGTTCAAGCCACTTAGGAAGCAACAGCTAGTGATACTCAAGGTCTTTATCAGGTAAAGAAGCAACATTTCAATACAGAGGGCCTTTCAACCACTTCCCAAATTAAACCATAAAGTCAATCCCTTACCAATATATACACAAAATGTCAAGCCCAGGAGACTTCAACAAGGGCAGAAAATATGGTAAGTAGCACTTTACAAATATGGAAAAACTAAACCAATATTCTTGATTAAAATTAATATATTAGATATTATAATTATCTTAAAATTCCCAGTGGATTAGTTTAGATTAATAAGCTCCAATATATTTTTGAAAATAAAAATGAGTAAGACACATGAGGCCTAATAGCAATGTAACTCAAACAGATGACAGAACTTTGTGGTAAACAGTCTACTGTTACCCTGTGGTCAGCAGATTAAGAAAGGATCAAACATATTTAAGAAAATGTGACAACTTAATGAGATGGTATGCTAAAAGTGAATGGAATTAGTATAGAAGAATTCATAGAACATAAGTCAAAACTAAGTAGCTCTCACCTTAATAGAGGACATTTTTTTCTACATTCTCATTGTCTTTGTGTATATGTTGTACATGTGTGTGCATGCAGATGGTCACATGTGTGTGGGTGAACATGTATCTCTGTACCATTACATGTGGAGGCCTGAAGTTGATGTCAGGAATCATCTTTGATTGTTCTTGCACCTTATTCATTGATTATTCAGGGTCTCTCAATAAAAGCCAGAGCTTGATGATAGGGCTAGTCTTGCTAGCCAGCTGATTGCCTGTCTCCACATTCTGATGCTGGAATTAAAGGTGTGCTGCCACACCCAACCTGACATTTCCATGGGTTCTGGGGATTCGAACCCCATTTCTTATACTTATACAACAAGTGCTTTAACCACAAATCCATCTCTCCAGCCTAACAAAGCATGCTTTTAAGCCATCGACTACATGTAAACAGTATGAAAAGAATTGCATGTTGTGATATTGTATTCCCCAATATATCATGCACCCCAATAAATTTATCTGGGGTCAGAGAACAGAACACCCACTAGACAGAAATAAAGGCCAGAAAATGGTGGCATACACGCCTTTAATCCTAGCATTCCAGAGGCAGAGATCTGTCTGGATCTCTGTGAGTTCAAAGCCACACTATAAACAGCTAGGCATAGTAACAAGAGCCTTTAATCCCAGGAAGTGATGGCAGAAAGCAGAAAGGTATTTAAGATGTGGGACAAGGAACTAAAGCCTGGTTAAGCTTTTAGGCTTTTGAGCAACAGTTCAGCTGAGATTCATTCTGGATGAGGACTCAGAGGCTTCCAGTCTGAGGAAACAGGATTAGCTGAGGAATTGGCAAGGTGAGGTGGCTGTGGCTTTTTCTGCTTCTCTGATCTTCCAGTATTCATCCCAATACCTGGCTTCAGGGTTGTTTTTTATTAATGAGAACTTTTAAGATTTCTGTTACAATTACATTCCCTACAAAGATGTAATATTCAGTCTGTGCCTTCATCTTAAGGTGTCTAACTCATCTCAGGCTGCTTTGATGTGGCTTCATCATCTTTCAAATTTCCCCAAGCTCAGTTAGATTGCAGTGTTTGGGTATATCAACCCACCCACATAGCACACTCAAGCTAAAAGGATGAATTACAAGGCAATTAATGTTCAGTAGATGGGGGGCAGAGAAACAAATAGATTATTTGAGCAAATAGACTATGAACAGAATGAGTAATAGGATTATAACACGAAACACAGATATATTATTATATATCACATTTGAATAACATCCCTGTGACATGGAAAATGTAAGAAATGCTATCCAGATGTAGAAGCTCTGATATACTGTTTCTCCATGGCAACTACTTTCCTATCCTAGAATAGAGTCCTTTTGATCCAAAACAAAATAACCATAGATTTTAAGTTAAATCAGTTGGAAATACCACAGGAACTCACACTTTTATTAGTTTAACATATGTCTAAATTTTGGGGCTTTAATAATAGTTTGGCCATAGATTAATTATGTAACAACAATCACTTCTTCAAAGCCAAGTCAACCCCTTTTTTCTTGAATCATAATTATTTCTTCCTATAAGATACAGCAAGGTATATTTGGTCTGTTTACTTCTAAGAGAAAAAAAATAGATTTTTGGATTTAAAAAAAAAAAAAAACAAGACACAAAGCACAATCCTAAGGAAAAAGCTTCAGAGGTTCATTTATTTAAAATTAAGAATTTCTACTCTTCTGAAGAGTGGAATAAGACCAAGAGAAGCTAGGAGATGACAGAATTGCTTAAAGATAATAGCCCACATTACACAATACCCTAAAGTAAGGAGAGTCTAACCAATAATAAAAAGAAATACTACAGTACCAATAGGCAGCACACAGAAGGGAACTAGCTAATCAATAAAGAAATAAAAATGTTATTTAAAATCAAACAGATATCATTTCAAGCTCAGTTGATGGACACATACAAAATATAGAGTAGTAGCAAGGATGTGAAAGAACTAAATAAAAACTGGACACTGATAGCAAGAGTGTAACAAGAATAATAATGTAAAAAGCAATTTAATTATATATCTGGGGATGCTGAAGACTCAAATATATCATGATATGTCAATGCTACTTCTCAGTCAGGTATAGCAGGAGACATGCAAGATGGTGTTCACAGTAAGTGGCTACCTGGAGCTGAGGAGGTGGTTCAGTGGGGTAAGCACTTGTTGTGTTGATGTGAGGACTAGAGTTGAGATACCCAGAACCTAAGTGAAAATCCAAGAGGATTTTCCCAATAGTAATCCCAGTGATCGGGGATAGTGACAGATAATCCCTGGAGAAAGCTCTCTAGCTAGACTAGCCAAAGTGGTAAATGCTGTCTTTAGTGACAGAGCTTGCCTCAATATATATAACAAGTTGGTGATTGACTGAGGAAGACATTCAATGTCAATCTCAAGCCTACACATCCATATGCACACATCCCACCAGCACATCCATGCCAGTACACGTGTATGCACACACAAATGTACAGCTCACATGTGCAAACATACATAAATACATTGACACTGCACATACATACACACATTTCAAAAACATGAAGTGGGTAATAAATTATGGTATATTTATTAAAGCGATAGTAATCGATAAACAAAACTTGAGTGCATCTGATCCAGTTCTAACTGCATGGCTGCATCTCAAGAATTTGAATGTAGCAGCGTCAGAATTCTGTGTAACTTCATTTACACAAATTATAAGGAGAGTGGTATGACAAAAGTGTAAAACCAAGCAGTGAAATAATGAAAACAATATTCATGATACTATTAGTAGTTTCGGTTGAGAGGACAGACAAGAATGGGATTCAAGAAGAATGTTCTAGAAATTACAACGTTAAGGACGATTTGCTTAAAGTGTTATAATATTCTTCTTGATGTCTTATGCATGATTTATAAGCACTCACATATTGATGGAATGCTGAAAATAATTTAAACAGAGTACAGGATGATTAGGAAATAAGCTGTCATATGAGGAAGGAATCAGGATGCTCTGGGCCACAGAAGACCCCTCATATGTCTTCCTGAAAGACAGGTAAATGTATAAGTGTGTGTGTGTGTGTGTGTGTGTGTGTGTGTGTGTGTGTGTGTGTGTGTGTGTGTGTGTTTTCAAGGACCCTCAGGAGGGTGGCTACAGTGGCGGCCCACAATTTTCATGAAGTATACAATTAGTCTGTGCTCAGAAGACAATACCAGTGAGGACACATTCAGAACTTACTAAGCATTTAGTGCTTTAAATCATCTTCTTTATTTCATTTAGCCCATACCATAACCCTGTGAGGTAAGTACCTTATTATTCCTACTTTTTCAATGAGGAAACTGGGGCTTACAGAGGAAACAATTATCCAATCACACCGTTAATTTAAAAAATGAAGCTAAAATTGAGACCCCGGAATTTCAACTGCCAGGCCAAAAAGCAACTCTAATGAAACCTCTCTCTGTACAAGCCAAGAGTAAAAGAAAGTGGGCTGAGGAATCCACATTGTGGGCTCCACATTACACTGTAAGCATTGGCCAGGAGAGTTAAGGTATTATTGTCAAATCATTAGTATATTGTAAATTGTGGGTGTGGTGTGTTCTATGTGGGTACACATGTGTATACAGCTATGTGTTCCTATATGTATGTTCAGAGTCCAGAGATTGGCACTGAGTGTCTCTTTCTTAATCATTCACCATGTCATTTTTGAGTCAAGTCTTTGTCTGAACTCGGAGGCTGCCTTTTCAGTGAAGCTACCTAACCGGCAAGGCTCTGGGGTTCGCTTGTTTCACTGTATCCTGATCTCGAACACAGGCACCTGCTATACCAGCACACCCATCTTTTACTTGTGTTTTAGATATCTGAACCATGTCTTCATGCTAGCAAAGCCAGCTCTTTACTCGCTGAGCTATCTCCTCAGTGTCATACATGATTATTTGTTCATGGTAGATAATGATTGTTGCCAATATGACCTATATTGAATTTACCAAAGCAGATTTTTTTCTGAAGCAATTTGAAAGGTTTTAAATCCTTAAAAAGTTGGATCTCAAGGAGAAAACCACAAGCTGTCTTAAATTATTCTTCTCTGGATCATTTTTGTACTTTATTGAAACCTATGGATATTTTTTGAGAACTACACACACGAGCACTGCATTTATATCATTTCTCCCCCCCTTCAAACTCCTCCTGTGTTTACCACTTCTCTCTCCCAGATTATGATATTTTCTTTATTTATACCATTACACACATATGCACACACACACAATTGCACACATGCATTTGCAATCAACTGTGTTCAGTTTTCAATCCTTATATGCATGTGTTTCCATGGTTATGTAGGAGTTCATCCCTGGAAGAAGCGAATTCTCTCCCTTTTAGCAGCCATTGACCACCTGTAGATTTTCATCCAGGGATTAGGTTGTGTAGAATTTCCCTTATCCATGCTGGCATGCCAACTGGTATTGTCATTATGCTAGCCTTATTTGGGCAGCCATAATGTGGAAATTTCATGGGTACATTTTTGACCCTAAATAAAGGCAACTTGGTCATCTGATTCTTACAATCTTTCTGCTATACCTCCAATTTCCCATGAACCTTAGGTGCAGGGTTTCCATTGAAGGTGTATTAAATGTGGTTGGACACTCCACAGTCCCTTATTCTCTGCATTTTGATCAGCTGTAGATCTCCATAACAGTCTCCATACACAAAAAAATGCTTCCGTGATAAGGGGTGAGAGCTACATTTACCTGTGGTAATAAATATTTACAACACAGTTAGAAACAATATTGGTTTAGGAAAATGGTGATAGTAGTAAACTCTCTTGGATTTGTGCCTGTACCTTAGAATAATATTTTTAGTGCATGAAATAACCTGTAGAATTACAAAAGAAAGCATTTGCACAGAAATACAATTATAAAAACATTTTAAATATTGTGAAAAATCATTTGTGTGTTCTGGTTTGGGGTACAGAGTATTTGCCTAATAGGTACAAGTTCTGAGATTTACTAGTACTACTACTACTACTACTACTACTACTACTACTAAATGTTTCTAATGACAAGTTAGGTGAGCCTCAAATTTTAAGTGTAGTGAACATATGATACTTTAAAATACTTGTACTAAATTGATATATGAATGTCAGTGACTCCTATTGGTTATGTAGCCATTATAACCTGTCACAATTTAATATTTATCTAATTTTAATTGAAGGAATACTAAACTTCAGTGAATGATTAGTGAACCCAAGTGTTTGCTTTGTTTTTTTCTACCTGTGAGTCTTGTCAAGACATCATGATGTATTGTATCTTACAGAAGCTCTCCCTGTTTACCTCCTAGTGACTGATCTGGTCTCTCAGACCGGAGATGCCAAGCTGCTCCTTTTACCTTCCCTGCCTCACCCCAGCTGCCAGGGATACTGTTGTCTTCCACTCTGTATTCTCAAGCCTTCAATGTATCCAGGCTTCTGTGTCACTGCAGTTATTTCTATGCTTGTTCTTTCACCAGGGAATAACTTTATGATCATCATTCATTTCACGCAGCCCTCTCTCCCAATATATAAGTCTGACAAAAGGCAGAGCACTTTGGGAACTAGAATTCATCATGCTTGTTTGCACACACCTGATTTATGTTTACCTATCCTCTGACCTTCCCAAACCCCCCCTGCCTACACTGCAGGAGGAAGTTCCACGGGGAGAGCTGAATATTATCCTGAAGTCTTGGTAAAACTGCCATGTGGTTGGAGAAGGATTAATAGCACACTACCAGAATATCTGTGCAGTGATCCATAAAACTCAGAAATGATTGCTGAGCTTCAAGACGAGGAGTTAAAATGACAAAAATATATGGACCATGAATGGGCAAAACAAGAGGCTAGGAAATCAGAAAGGAAAACATAAGTGTAAAAATGGAAATAAAAGAGAATGAGTCTCAATAAAGGGTACCTGAAGCAGTTACTGTTTAGTGTTCACAAGCCCATCATAGCATCAGCATTAACTAAGCAGGAGATGAAGGGGTTCTGTCATGCTTCAGTGAGCAGAGAAGTAGCTTTCCAGAATGCTTTGCACCATTTATAAACTTGCCAGCCAATCTACCCTCTGGAACTGACATGATTCTTTATCCCACTCATTTCTTTGCAGGTATTTACTACTTGGTAGATAAGACAACAAAATAACACTTTACTAAGTGTATATGCAGAATGCATGTTGGGTAATAGAGAAAAACCAGTGACATGCTCCACTCACTGGTCTCTCGCCCATTTTCTACACAAAATCATGTGATTGTCAGGGATACTGGCTTTGAATCAGAACACCCTAACCTTTTCATATCAACTGTGTGATAGGGGATAAGGTGCTGAGCTCTATGAGCCTCTGGTGGTTCATCTGTAATTGGGGAAATCAATACCCACCTTGATTACATCAGAAAAAGTCTAATGTAACACATATAGATTTCCCCACAAAAGCTTGACATTTATTAAAACATTAAATAAATAATAATACATTTGCTCCATGATGACCAACTTGTTGTACATTTTTTAATCATTTCCTTTACTTTGAAACTTATTTGTTCTATTTCGTTTCAATTCTTTACTCTTAGAATCCTTCCATTGGATGCAGAAGTAACAAAGAATAGTCATTACTGAACACATTTTACTAATTGTAGTTCATATAAAAGAAAGATTAGAAATCTTTCAAGTAATGAGTGCTTTCCACTTTTGTATTTTGTTCTGTGGCTTCTGTGCAATTTTCTAGTATTGCTAAGATTTACACCATGTTTGTGTCATGTCATAGAAGTGGAGAACTTGTCATTCCTAGAAAGAGTCATAGGAGAAGGCTGCAGGCAGTGAAAGAACACACTCAATGTGTAAGTCGGATTTTAACTTCTGCAACTCTTCTGTGGAATTTTCCATAGGCCTCTAATCCAGAAATGTCTTTGGGACTTTCCAAACAACTGTTTAAGCCTAGACCTCAAAGAACACTATGTCTCTTAGCCTAATTTTGTTCGTGTCCATGGACCTCGGATCTATTTCATTGGGCACAATACCTCCTCCACCCCTCTTTTTCTTTTGTCTCTTCTCCTTTCACCCCTCCTTTGTCCTATCTCCCCTCTCCATTAAAAACAAAAACTTAAGGGGCTGGAGAGATGGCTCAGTAGTTAAGAGCACAGGCTGCTCTTCAAGAGGATCCTGGTTCAATTCCAAGCTCACCCCCTGCCTGTAACTCCAGTTCCAGAGAATCTGGCCCCTTCACACAGATGTACATGCAGGCAAAAATATCAATGCACATAAAAATAAATAAATCTTCAAAGAAGAAAAAAACTTAAAAGAATACACTTTGTTCTCCTCAGGTATTTTAAAGTCTTTACATCAGACTCCATCATGATCCTACCTCTAATAAATCATTTTGCCTGAAGGAGGATTCAACTCTCTGCACATCCCCCAATGTAACTGTTTATATTTATTTACCTGTCTAACAATGGTACCCTGAAGAGTGAAGTCTATTTTCTTGTCCAATGGGAGCTATACTTTCAGTTTATGTTTTTAGTTGGATTTCCATCTGGAAGTTACTGTTTATCAAAAGGTAAAAACTATATTGCCACACATTGTCATATTGAGTAGAGTACATACAGAAAAACAGAAGATTTTGCAAGAAAATATCACAGACATGTAGAACAAGGATGTTCTTAGAGAAGGATTTTTTTTCTTTTTCTTTTTTTTTTTTTTTTTTTGGTTTTTCGAGACAGGGTTTCTCTGTGTAGCTTTGCGCCTTTCCTGGAGCTCACTTGGTAGCCTAGGCTGGCCTTGAACTCACAGAGATCCGCCTGGCTCTGCCTCCCGAGTGCTGGGATTAAAGGCGTGTGCCACCAACGCCCGGCTAGGATTTTTTTCTTTAACAATTAGAAGTCAGAAGGAAATTAAGCAGCCTCACTCATCCACCAAGCAAAAGGCCCCTTCTTGAGAGCTCTCTGTATGCAAATACTCAGTGAGGCTTCAATTCTGCAGAGTAGATCCAGAGTCCTGACATTACAAGAGTGTCAGAGCCCATGATAGCCTAGTGCAGGACTGTCCAGGGCAAATGAAAGATGCCTGAGGAGATGTTAGTCTTTCAAGACACTTAACGTGAATTGGACTCAAATAGCCATATATATGGTGTATTTTTCTTTTTTTACAAAATATTTTGTAAAGTATAATTACCATCACAACCTATTGAGAAAAAAGTTGATTATAAATGTTCAAGTTAAATGCATATAAATGGAAAATTCCCTTCTGTAATGTGCTTAGGCAGACTCAGACCAGTTGCCATGGTGCATGTTACATTTTATATACATTAGTGGTAAGTGGAGGATAAATGGAGGAGAAGAGGAAACTGTTAACATTTATTGAGAAATTTATGGATCTAACAACCCGTTAAGAATTTGTCAGGAGTTTTCTCAACCTTCCAAACCACCTCATAAGACTGGTACTATTTTTTTGTTATTTTATAGAGGATGAAATGAAGACTTGATAAGATCCAGTCACACATATGTGCTCAAATATGTACTTCTTACAGCCAAATTCCAACTCAGTTTTATTTCATGATTAAGTTTTATTCTTTTAAAGTGTATAATCTCTTTTCATTCAAAACACAGGAAAGAAACCACAAAGAAAAATGATGCCTCAACAATCATAATATTGAACAGAGGTATAGAGGGATTAAAATGCTTTGTTTCAAAATAGGGATGATGACATGGAGAAGGAAAGGCAGCTGCAGAATCTAGAGGTATACATATAGCTATGTAAATTACGTTTCCAAAATTTCTAATATCCTACTTACTCCATTACAAGGACATTCTTGTGTAAATAGGGTCTTCACTTAAATCCAAGCAATTATAAAGGATTACACTCAACTGGCAGCAGTATTTATTTTCTACAGCTGAATCTTTCATGAGTAGAACAAAGGTATGGAGTTGATACTTGATGCCATCCTGTTTCCACAAGTTAGATTTCCCTAGACTCAATAACTGCAAGAGTATCTGCAGTTGCAAATGACTATCATATGAGGAGCTCACTGCAAGTTATATTAAGCGAGAAGTGAAATGATTTCATGTAGCCTGGCACTTCCCTGGTATCAATGGTTTAAGTTAATATAATCTAGTGAAAGGCTGATTTACCTCCAATTTTTCACAGCTCCTAAGGGCCCAGGGCCCATGTGTTCCTACATAGGTATAAATTTGCAGAGATATTCTTATTTGTGATGAGAAGGGGGGAAGCACCAGGTATAGGCATAGTCAGATACAAGAGATTAAAATATTCAAAGGTTTAAAGCCATAAATTCTGAGCATAGTTGAGAAAGAACAAGGTAAAGCTTATTCACCATAGCATTTTGTGGACTGGCTGAGAGGATGGAAGTACTTGCACCCTTGATAGTCTGTGGTGTGTTATTAGTGTCTGATCAATACAGAAAACATTTCATAGAAAAGGAGATTGCTCCTTCATGTCTTACACTCAGTAAGAGAAACATTCTTCTGTCAGTGTGCAAAAGTATATTGAAACATGCAGCTTGCCTCCCTGCAACCAAATGCTACCTGACTTCCCCTTCTGTCATGATTGAATGGAATGCTCTTCTGATGCCAATCATCTTATAATTATGACCTAACAGCCACACCCTCCCAGCTAAACAACTTTGAAAGACTTGAGATAATAGAAACAGAAAATAAAGCTGTACCTGTATGCTGGGAATGTTTTCCCTCCAGATGAACAATGGAATGTTCTAAATCTATTTCTCAAGCTGTCCTTTTGAAAGTATCTATTCCCAGTGTAATTCTTCTGTTTTCCCTACATCCTTGAACTGATAAATATTGCTACTAAAAGGGGCATGAAGCTGAAGCCATAGTTAGTGTGCACTGGGAAGCAAGAGCTCAAGACCAGAATTTCTCTCATCACATTTGATGTTTTTGACAACTCTTTTGGTACACACAGTATTAACTCTCCCTATGTATTTTATTTCCACGTGAAATTTAATATAAGCTTCTGAAGTAAGAGGGAGAACCATAAATGATGCCAAGAATTACACATAAAAAAACCACATAGCCTCTCCACAGTGGAGCTTACAGCCTAGGATGAGATAATTAGGTAAATGGGAACTCCCAGTAGAGGGGCAAGTGTGACTTCCCTGTTATTATTGAGGTACTCATAGAAGCAGATTCACTATTTTAACGGACAACTGGCTCAATAGTTCATGATATGTTTCAGGCTTCTGCAATTACCTGTTATACAAACTATCATTTTTTTAAATTCTTCTCTTGCACCATATACCGGACTGCAGACTCCCATTCCTTAACTCTCCCCAAAATATCACTTTCATTTTAAAAGTGAATTATTTTTTAATGACTGTAGAAAGGTTGATTCATTGCTATGTTTTTATACATAATGTCATTTTACTTTGTTGTTATTTACCCCTTCCTCCTTCTCTAGTCCTATTCTGCTATCATCTATATCGGTTCATTTCTGCCTCCCAAATAATAGTCCTACCACACGCTTTCATGAAATTATATATATATATATATATATATATATATATATATATATATATATATATTCCATTGCCCTCTTTTGTTTCTCCTACCTTCCATCCTCTGCCCCTATTTTTATCTAGATTCTGCATACAAAAGAAAACACACTTGTCTAAGCCTGACTTATCTAGAATGAACTCTAACAATAAAAAATTTAATCATAAATGTTATTATGAATTTGATAGAGTTCTTAATGGAAGAAATAACAGACGGTCAATGAATATTTGAAAAAGTATCTGATGTGATTAGCCATCAGAGGAATGTGCATTAAAAGTGCTTTCCATTTTACCCTAGTAGGCTAGCTATACTGGAGAGAACAAATGGCAACCAATTCTGACAATGATATATATAGAATATAGAGAGATATTACTTATGCACTGCTGGTGGGAATGTAAAGTGGTGCAGCCTCTATGGAAATCAGCATGCTCAAGAAAATGGAAATAAAACTACCATTTGACAAAGCTATAACATTCTTGGGTCTGTAGCCAAAGAACTATAAGTTAACAAACACATTGGTTGATATCTGCATTTATTGATGCACAAGAGACAATATATATACCCAGCCTAAATGTCCATAGATGAATGGATGAAGAAACAGTCATATAAATATACAGCTTAATTACATTCAACTGAAATGGTGAATGAAATTATGATGTTTCAAATTGATACTAATAAAGATAATATTATTAAGAGAAATAGCTACCAATGTTGATGAAAATAAAGAAAAAATATTAAAGGGAGGATTTCAGAGTAAATTCTGATCTGTATTTTAGTTTGGGACATTTTGTGAAACTTCTGTAGTGCAGTGATAATGAACAAGTGAAACCAAGTAGTATGAGCAATACTGATAAAAAAGTTTCCAATAGGAGACACAAGTAAGAACAAGACATCTGGAGCCTGTATTCCTGCATTCAACCTCACAGGGCTTCTAGTCACTACATGAGACATCTTCAGAAAACCATTTAAGTTCACTGATCCTTAGTTTCCTAGTTTGTGGGTTGGGAACAATAGAAATATGATTCTATAATGTTGTTATAAACATTAAATACATTTATATACATATACCATTACCTATGTGTGTTATACACGTTCTGAGATCTACACACTATTTGAAGTAGTATATAGACCCCACATGTATATGTATACACATGTACAAACATATTTCTATGTCTGTATATGTGTAAATACATACATATGAGGTGGTGTGTGTGTGTGTGTGTGTCCCTGGCACAAAGCAATAATGACTTTTTATGCTTATTATCAACAAACTACTATCCATGTTTTGATCATTGAAAATAATTTTTTGTTCTAGATATGATAAATATTTTATACTTTTATCTATTTTGTTTTAAATATCAATGTCTGCCCACTTTCCGAGGACATTTTTCAGAATGACACCAACTTGCAGTAGAGATTATGGCAAATATCATGCCACTATGTGGGAATTCTGATCTTTGCATCACCCAATTAAAGAACTACTCCTAGAAAAAAATAAAGGACAGCTCTAGCAACCAGAAGTCTTAACTTTTGCCAAATAATGTACTTACAGAGGCATTTGTGGTATTTAAACATTATTTAAAGAATAGATTAATCCAAATCCTTGGTTTATCCTATCTTAAATCAAGTTTTTGATGGTAGCTTTAACAGATGTATGAAAACATCTTGGAAGAAAAAAAAAGGCATACCGATCCTTTTAAAGGCCAACCCTAAAGGCTACTCACATCCTAGCTTTCCTCCTAACTCACTTTGCCATTATAAGGACATATGTCCACACTTTCAAAATTAACTTATTCATATCATATGGTGGATACCATCATACAACTCTGTATATTCACTGAAACTCATTGAAATGTATATTTAAGTGATTTCATGATGCATGCATTTGAGTGACAGTATCCAGGTTTCTGAGTTGTTTCATGGGTGAAATAGATCATGATTTAATTCTGTTTTCTTAATCCAAGAGAAACCTCAATGATTTAGATAAGAGGAGAGCTTTAGAAAATGCAAAGTGTTTTAAGTCTCTGAAATCCCCTTACCTGTCTCAGAATAGACAAGGGCTTTATACATGTACAGATGTTAAAATTATCTGGGGAGATTTAGGCACAAACAGATTAAAGATTCAATCGCATCATCACTGACACCTGCAAAGTTTAATTAAGTGGAAAGCCACCAACTTCTGCTCAAAATGCTGACTGGTGGTTTTTAATTAGTCACTTTTTTCATTGATTAGCAACTTATGCAATACTCAGTTACAAATGTCTGTAATGCTTGCCTTGTTTCAGAGCTTAATTATTATGGCATAGACTATTTCACAATGGTGTCCTTGTTTTATTTATGAAGCAAAAGCACAGAATTTTATTGCTAACCTCAAATAGTGACGTGCAAATACAATTTTCAAGGCAAGTCAAAACTCATAATATAAAACTTTTTTGTCTTATAGGGAAACTTTGAAGAAGTGAGCCATTGTTTCTTGTCACGAGCAATCAATTAATTTCTCAGTAATGGTGTAGTCAACAAAATTTAAAGATAAATGTTTGAATAAATAATTAGTCATCAATTTTTATTTATCCAAATTATTCTTCAGAATACACTATGGAATTAATTAAACTTATGTGGGTACTTCTCTGCTTTCTTATATGTAAATGATTCTCAAATCTCTCTCTCCAGACTCAGTTGTCTTCCTGGAAGCCAGGGCAGCTGTTCTTAAGTGTGATCTTGGCATTTCTCTCAATTATGTATGATAGGCATCTTGAACTTAAGACCAAAAATGTATCCTTCATCTTGTGTGTGTTGACTCTACCCATACACCTGATTTTGATTCAACCCAGAAAATAATTCTCCTACAACACTTATGTTAAAACAAAAGTTAACATATATAACCATGTCTTGCATTCCTTTCCTCTTAGCATTATACCTTCAAAGCTTTCTAAAGTTACACTGTATGTGTAGGGTGTGTGTGTAAGCCAGAAGTTGACAACGTATATCTTCCTCAATAATTCTCCACTTTTTCTTCTTTGGCATAGAATATCTCAGTGAATGTGAAGATCACTGATTTGGCTGGACTGTTTGGCAAGCAAAACCTGGGTGTAGTTTTTGCCTCTACCTTCCCAATTCTGGGATTAGAGATGTGTGGAAAGGTGCATGGCTTTTTTGCATGGGCAATGAGGATCTGAACTTTGGTCCTCATGTTATGAGGCCAGCACTTTACAAACTGACCTTTCTAAATCTACACACACACACACACACACACACACACACACACACACACACACACACACAAATACACACACACCTGTCCATCATTCCTTTTCATCTAGTAAGCAGGTACACTGTACTTTGCTCATTTTTTTTTACAGCATGTTTCCTACTTCTCATCCACCAAGGAACTCTGTTACCTTCTTGATGGATAACTTTGCAATAATGTCCCTCTATACTTGCTTTACCCTGAATTACAAAATCCTACATAAGCTAGCACTCCCTTGTTCTCTTCTTTTCTCACAGGTCATATTTCAAGCTCATTCCTGTTTTGAGGGGTTTTGATTATCTATTTCCAAAGCTGAAAATATAGTCCCTCAGTGCTGTGGGATGTTCTGTATGTCCTGTGGGAGCCTGTTCCTCGTGGCTTTACCCAGCAGGTCCTCATAGAGGATTATTAGGACCACGGGCCTGAGTGCAGGTGTCTGAGATGGTCTGCACTTGGCTGTGCTGGGGGATGGTCTGTATGTCAAATTGCTCTGATTGGTCAATAAATAAAACTTGAAATTGGCCATGGCTAGGCAGGAAGTATAGGCGGGACTAACAGGAGAAATAAAAGAACAGAAAGGCAGAAGGAGTCACTGCCAGCCACCCGCCAGGACAAGCAGCATGTGAAAATGCCTGTAAGCCACGAGCCACGTGGCAAGATATAGATTTGTGGAAATGGATTAATTTAAGCTATAAGAACAGTTACTAAGAAGCCTACCACAGCCATACAGTTTGTAAGCAATATAAGTCTCTGTGTTTACTTAGTTGGGTCTGAGCGGCTGTGGGACTGGCGGGTGACAAAGATTTGTTGTGACTGTGGGCAAGGCAAGAAAACTCTAGCTACACCTCAGTTTCTGGAATTACATGCTGGTTCCTTATTTGTCTTAATTTCAAGTTGAATTTCTTTTTCTTTTTCTTTTTTTCAGAGAAGATAGCTTCAACTCTTTGAAACAACCAGCCATTGTCTTTTTGCCACTCACTTTAACTGTCCTACTTTGTTTCATTGTTTTAGTAGTTGACTTATCTGGCTATTTTCTTTTCTTCTCGCTTATCCATTGCTCCCTTTACCAGAGTAAAAAAAGAAAGGAGTAGGCCCACAAAAGAAACAGCATTGATTGCAACAGCTATTTATGTGCATGGACTTGTCTAGCAAGATCTGTTCAGTGTAAAGGAGAAACTAAGCCTTCACTGGGGTTTTTTTTGAAAACAACAACAACAACAGACATTTAAATTTTGGTCAGATAGTAGCCTTAGACTCTCTGTTCAACATTAAAGCAATGTTTATGTGGCTGATGGATAGAATAGTAGTAGACTTCACTAACAGGAGTGAGGCCCTTGATACACACCCTACCACTACAGATGATAAATAAATAAAACAAAAATATTGTTTATGACAATGTAATAAGAGTAAATGATAAACTGATGCAAAATTGATATTAAAGTAGTCTTATGAATGGGTTCAAAATGTAGCTCTAATTCTACAGCAACAATTCAAGATAAAATGTGTTCTATTATAATGCCTGATAGCATTATATGTTATCATATAAAGATGAAGTATGATATATATGCTCTGCTATATAACATGTTATACAGTATCAAACATGTGAAATCTAAATTACTTCACAGTAGGTTAATCAATGTCTCAGAACCCATGTAACTGCTGATTACTCGCCTTTCCCTTGTTTAATGGAGTGTATCCTTTTTCTTTGGTTGGCCCTGTGTAACAGAGTCATCTGTAAGTCAATGGTTCCATCACAGCTGAACTAAAAAAACCATCAGGGCACTATTTTCTCACCAGTGATGACACTGCATATGCATTGCAATTCTTGTGTCAGTAGGTGAAGAGATAGCCAAGGAACTGGGGGACAAGGCATCATCACTAATAAAATATTTGAGAAGATTTTCTCCACTGGATAGGGAACCTCTTTGTGAGCTTAGGTCTATGTAGTTGTCTCAAAAGAAAATTAGCTGTTAGTATTAGTATGTTTAATAAATCATAAAAAGATTAGGCCACTGGTAACATCATGATACCACTTATATGTCTACAAAGACTTGGCTATAACATACAAAATAAATTTTTACAATATTTGCCTTCACAGAGATGTTCTACAGTGCTCCTCTTCTCATCATGTATGAGGTAAAATGAAGTCATTGCGCAGACAATCCACTTCTACGCCAACCTCCCCAAAGGCTAACAGTCTGTGGAGGAAACTATAAGAAACAACTTATGCTATATTTATATCCCCCTATCCTTTCCAGGTTGTATCACTGAATTTCACTAAGTTAAATTCTTACCTGTTAGCATACTCAATTTTGATCAGTAAAAATTAAGAAAATATCACCAACATGTTGATTTTGTTAGAATGAGAAAGAAGACAGAAATGCAGCTTTTCATAGGACATCTAGAATCCAAATAGCCCCAAATCCTAGTTGTATCATTCTATTGCTGAAAGCAATATTTGCTGAAGTTTCTCAGCAACAAGATTTTCTACCATGTTTTTTTTTTTTTAAAGCAGCTTTAAAGGTAACTGTATGTCTGTGTAGAAGTAAGTAACATGGATGTGAATGCATTTCACCTGCACTAGTTCATCCCATCAAGAAATTTTTTATAAAGGTTATATAATTATGTTTAGGTGTCTGTCTGTCTGTCTGTGAGCATATGCACATGAATGAAAGTACTCATGGAAGCTAAGGGGATTCTCTGGACCTAGAATGATAGGTCACATGGATGTTGGGAATCTGAATCTAGATCTTTCAAGAGTGGTATGTGAACCACTGAGCAACCAATACCTCTACCTCTGTTAAAGGACTTTTGCATAAGCATCCATCTGGTATCAAATGTAAGCAAATGCTTCCAGCTATCTGTACAAGCCCTGTGGTTAGAAAGATAGTCTATGATATGGTAGAAAGACAAGACATATTAGCTTCTTTACCAACCTCTATACCCCAAATATTTAAGAAATATATCTGAAAATTCCTTCTTCTCTACTGTCTAGTCTCAGTCTTTTCCCTTCTGCCTATAGAGTCTGTCTTTAATAAGAACCATCCTGCCTTTTAAAAATAAAAACAAACAATCTTTCCAGGTTCCCTTTACATCTCACACATGGATTAGTTGTTAACAAAGCACAACCAGGTGGACACCTGGCAGAGTAGGGAAAGAAGAGAGGGAGTGGAAAGGTGTGAACCTGTTCAAGTCATAACATAGTTGGAGTTCAGAAAGTATACTCAGCAATAGCTTCCCTAAGCAGGTTCTGAAGTAGCATTACTGTTAAGACATAGACAAGAACTTCCCCTGAGCCTTTAACTAGTTACATTCATAGTCATGGCTAGATTTATGTCACTGTGTTCAAATCCATGTATATGAAGAATCCGTTATAAACTAGCAACAGTGATAGCCCTTGAGAAACAGGGAACAATCGAATTAAAAAATTACCCCCAAATTTTGGGGTACTATGTGACTCCAGAAAGTTACAACTGGATCTGGGAAGGTTCAGGCCAGCCCTTCCCCAGTAAGTGGCATTGTAGTTTTTGGTAAGGATTAACCACTACAGTAGGGGTGGGGGTTACTTGTTTCTTTGTTTTGTTCTTGGAGCTTAAGCTGGACAAGGTGCAAATACTCTTGTTGCCTGACCTTATACTTGCTTTTACCCCTTTCCTGTGCTGGTCACAGTTCTTGAAAGATTTATCATATGAATTTTAATGAGACTTTTTGTTGTTGTTGTTCTGGGTTCTGTGTTCTATGAAGGAATTTGTCCCCTAATCTTTTAGGTCTTCATGAGTTCAAGGGTGGACCCATAATGAATGTCATATAATTACTTTATAACTGTTACAAAAAAATACAGTGGTTAAGGATTTGCTGTATGTTAATTTCAATCAATGCCACATGTATATACATCTTACAACTCTGCTCACAACACCCATGTAATTGAAACAGCAGGACCTTTTACCAAAAAACATTTATTCTGAGGATTGAGAGAGATAAAATATACAAAGTACATTTGTAGTGGAAGTAGTATAAAATGTGCAGGAGAATTAGGTTAAAAAAATCATTTAGTTTTCTTAATACAATTCATGCAAATATAAGCTCCCCTATTATTAACTAATTCGTTATATCACATATCTGTATTGTCCACAAAACCTTAGAACACTGTGCCACTTTCTCATGGCAGTAGGAAACACAGCTATAGTCTCAGAAAAGGCACTCCACAAATATTCACAGTGACTGTTTTTCTGCCTGGATGTGTGTTTGTAATTTTAAGATTTTTCCTATTACTGTGAGACAGCTTTTAAATTGTTGAGTGGAAAAGATGCACAAACAAATGCAAATAAAACAAAAGAGTCTCCTGGATTCCTCTTCATGCAGGATTTGCTGTTGCTGGATAGAATTGCACATTTGTAGTACATGAGTATACCCGCACAATGGCAAATGGATAGTGTAAGATTTTACTAGATGACAATTTGTCAGGAGTTTTCACAGGGACTGAAAAACTAGTTGGTGGAAATAGCAGTAGAAAAGGAAAAGGTGACAATAGCAGGGGAAAAATGCTCACACTGCGAGCAGGGCTACCCAAACAAAATGCTATGACTCTGGACTGAATGACCTAGCAGGGCACACACCTAAAATACCTCTTGTATAGCAACAGTGATTTAAAAACAGACATAGGTTTCTAAAGGATACAAAACGTGCCTTTGGGGAGACAGCAGAGAACCAAAACCATCTCTTTCGAGTAGGAACTAACTCACCCAAGTTGCTCTTCTACACACCATTTCATTTAGTAAAAGAAGATGACAATTTCAAAAGTCAAAATGAGGAAACTACTTTAGACTATAGAATAATGTGAAAAAAAAATCAGATTTCCCCAAAGTCCAATGAATAAAAAGGATCCTGTATGTGGCAGCATACCCCTGATAGGTAAAATGTTGAATCCAGAATATATTCTCACAGGAAAAACTTAAATGCTCAATCCTGTGTTTAAATCTCGAGAGAAGATTCTAAAAGAATTTGTGTTCCTTGCCTTTTTATCAATTATCTGCTTTATAGTTCCTAAAAAGATGCTTGCTCATTGATTAGAGAACAGTACACATTGAAGTGCTTACTTGTGGTTTCACCTGATCATGGCTGAGATAGGAGGCTGATTCAGCCAGAGATATGGAGGACAGCCTTGGCAACAAAGTTACATATAATCTTAAATGCTATATCCACACCTGTATATACACATATCTCCTTTGCTTATGATATGTAAAGCAGTTGATCAAGACTGTTTTTGTTTTATTTATTTATTTATTTATTTATTTATTTATTTATCATTTCTATGATAAAAACAATGACTAAACAAATTTGAATGGGGAAAAGGTTTATTTGGCTTATAGATAATAGTCCATCATGGAGGTAAGTCAAGGCAGGAACTCAAGCAGAAACTTGGAGAAAGGAACAGAAGCAGAAGCTATTGAAGAACACTGCTTACTGGCTTACTCCCTATGGCTTGATCAGCTTGCTTTCTTATACAACTCAGAACCATCTGCCTAGGGGTGCTACCACCTACAGTGGGGTAGGCCCTCTCCTATCAATTATACATCAAGGAAATATTCCACACAAATTACTGCATGCCAAAACTCATTTGAGATTTCCTCTTTCCAGGTGACTCTAGTTTCTGCTAAGCTGACAAAACTAACCAGCACAATATAGACACTAACATGTGTCATATTGAGTAATACCTTATAGAAGGCGATAGACAGGCAATAAACAAACAAGAAAATACACAGTATAAAAGATACTGTTAGCTACCATGGTTTAAACATATCATGTATAGTAGCTAGGTATGGTGACACATATTTATAAATCCAGTAATCCACTGGAGGAGGAGGATTGAAAGTTCAAGGCTAGATGAGTTTATAGAACAATTTTGAGACTATCGTGGATTATTGCAGACATATTTTTTCTTACCAAAACAAAACAGTCAGACAATAGAAAAATAATGTAAGGAATGTATTTGAAAACCATAGTATCCCATATTTATATTTTATGAAAACACTTTAGGCAGCAGTCACATAAGCATCTGCCTTGTGCCAGCATTGTGCTGAGATTAGACATAGTGCAACCAAGACATCATCTTGAACTTCAAAAAGACAAATAAAACCATATAATAGCTATCTTTTGTGAGAATAAATTTGAAATTAAGGTTAATAAAATACAGTGTGTGTGTGTGTGTGTATGTGTGTGTGATATCATCAATGATGGAAATTATTCAATGAAATAAAATGGTATCATGTGTAAGGTTATATAAATCTTAAAGTACTCCCTCACTGATAGTTAAGGAAATAATTTACTTGAGAATTGTAAAAATCTATAGGATCTTTAATGGAAAAATATGTCATCATTTTAAAACCTAAGCTATTCTAGAAATATATTCTATAATACTTACAAACCCCTTTCAAATTCAAAAGATATATTTTCTTCAGAACAATACAAAATAAGGAACAAAAATAATGTATAATTAATGATTCTTGATATTCTTTGACAGACACTACTTTATTTAACATACAATTTTTAAGAAGTATCTATATTTTGTGGATTTCTGTGGGCCTCACTAGCACTTTGTTTCTTCCTTTTCTCGTGTGGTCTCCATTTACCATGTTCTCCTATTCCTTGTTCTCCCTCTCTGTTCTTGATCCAGGTGGGATCTCCTGCTCTCTTTCCCTCGACCCTCGCCGTTCATTGCTCCCACTCATGTCAAGGCTGTTCATGTAGATCTCATCCATTTCTCCGTCATTGGGTGATCCTCGTGTCTTTCTTAGGGTCCTGTTTTCCAGGTAGCCTCACTGGTGATGTGAGTACCAGTCCAGTCATCCTTGCTCCACCTCTAGTATCCTTCTACGAGTGAGTACATACCATATTTGTCTTTCTGAGTCTGGGTTACCTCACTAAGGATGATTTTTTTTTTCTAGATCCATCCATTTGCCTGCAAACCTCATGATGTCATTGTTTTTCTCTGCTGAGTAGTATTCATTGTGTATATGTGGCACAATTTATTTATCCATTCTTCAGTTGCAGGGCATCTAGGTTGTTTCCCCCACAATAGACTGCTGGCAATGGTCGAGAAACAGCCGGAACTGACCTACTCTGGTGATGGGGTGGCCAAACACCCTAATAGTCGTGCCAGAAACCCCATCCAAGGACTGAGGAATCTGAATGTAGAGATCCACGGCTAGGCCCTGGGTGGAGCCCCTGGAGTCTAATTAGCGAGAAAGAGGAGGATTTATATGAGTGAGAATTGTTGAAACCAAGGTTGGATAAAGCACGGGGACAAATAGCCAAACGAATGGAAACACATGAACTATGAACCAAAGGCTGAGGGGCCCCCAACTGGATCAGGCCTTCTGAATAGGTGAGACAGTTGATTGGCTTGATCTGTTTGGGAGGCATCTAGGCAGTGGTACCGGGTCCTGTGCTTATTGCATGAGTTGGCTGTTTGAAACCTAGGGCTTATGCAGGGATGCTGGCTCAGTCTGGGGGGAGGGGACTGGACCTGCGTGGACTGAGTCTACCAGGTTGATCTCAGTCCTAGGGGGAGGCTTTGCCCTGGAAGAGGTGGGAATGGGGGGATGTGTTGGGGGGAAGGGGAGGAGGGCAGGAGGGGCGAGAACAAGGGAATTCGTGGCTGATATGTAGAACTGAATGGTATTGTAAAATAAAATAAAAGGAAAAAAAAAGAAGTATCTACATTTAACAGGTACAAATGGCTATTTCACGACTTGTAAATCCGCAGAAATTTCGTCTTATCTGCTCTTGTTGCTATAACAAAACACCTTATCCTGGACGCTTTATAAATAGCCAAACTTTATTGTTTGTATTTATGGAGGTGGGAGATTCAATGTCAAGATTCCCAACAGGCATGGTGAATTTGTGGGAGCCCAGGTTCTCTTCTCAGAGTCCAGAGACTCTGTTCTGGGCTGACATGGGCAAAAGTGAAAAGATGTCCAAAGGACTTGAGGCAATGCCTTCCTGTTTTCATTTTTGTTTTATTTTTGAGAAGGTAAGATACCGTTATCATGACTTACTTCCCTAAAGACCCCATCTTTAATATATCAACTATATGAGCTAAATTTCAGCACACATTTTGAATAGGATTTTGTTGAACCTCAGAAAGATCTATGAGCACAGAAAGCAAATGCATTTGCTAACTGAGCAAAGCTGGACAAACATCAGTGCTTTCATAGTATGACTTGGCTGAATTATCAGTGGCTTTTAAAAAAAATTCATGTGTATGAGTGTTTTGTCTGCATGTATGTATGCATATCATGTGCATGCCTGTTATTTTTGGGGATCAGAAGAGGGCATCAGATCCTCTGGAGTTAGGCTTACAAAGGTTCTAAGTCATCATTTGGGTGCTGGGAAAAGTGTCAGAGGCAATGAGAATATAGAGCAGGTGACAACTAGTATTTAACATGTCAACCTACCAGACGAATAACTCTCTGATGGTGAGCCTCACTTGGCAAGGACCATGGGGTCACTGACTGTAAATGACTGGTTGCTCCTGTATGTAATTTTTCTCATGTGCCGCTACATTTCTTCCCTAAAAACAACTATGGGTATTTCCCCCATTGCTTGTATGTTTATCTCATGCATATATTCCATCTATTGGGCACACATATAGCTGTGGATACTCAGGAAGATGATTTCTGCTTAAGCTGCATAATTTTGATGAATAGAAATAATACTAGAATATTTTTCATTACTCAGACTGACATAGGAAAATGACAGTATTCTCAACCACAAAGACAGTCTTTTACACATTTAGCTGAAATTAGACTTCAGAACAAATCTAAAGTAAGCTAGTTGCCCCTGGGCAAGTTTGCAGGTGTCTGTTTGTTGAACCAAAGTCAGGCTGATAACATTAGTACATAACCCCCTGCAGCAATTGATTTTCTACACATACTCCAATGATGGAGAAATGGATGAGGTCGATATGAACAACCTGGACATGAGTGGGGGTAATGAAGGGTGAGGGTCAAGGGAAAGAGAGGTTGGGGGAGTGGGAGATCCCAGCTGGATCAAGAACAGAGAGGGAGAACAAGGAATAGGAGACCATGGTAAATGAAGACCACATGAGAATAGGAAGAAGCAAAGTGCTAGAGAGGCCCACAGGAATCCACAAAGATACCCCCACAATAGACTACTGGCAATGGTCGAGAGACAGCCTGAACTGACCTACTCTGGTGATAGGATGGTCAAACACCCTAATTGTCATGCCAAAGACTGAGGGAACTTGATGCAGAGATCCAAGGCCAGGCCCCAGGTGGAGCTCTGGGAGTCCAATTGGTGAGAAAGAGGAGGATTTATATGAGTGAGAATTGTTGAGACCAAGATTGGATAAAGCACAGGGACAAATAGCCAAATGAATGGAAACACATGAACTATGAACCAATGGCTGAGGGGCCCCCAACTGGATCAGGCCCTCTAAGTAAGTGAGACAGTTGATTGGCTTGATCTGTTTGGGAGGCATCTAGGCAGTGGTACCAGGTCCTGTGCTCAGTGCATGAGTTAGCTGTTTGAAACCTGGGGCTTATGCAGGGATGCTTGGCTCAGCCTGGGAGGAGGGCACTGGATCTGCCTGGACTGAGTCTACCAGGTTGATCTCAGTCCTTGGGGGAGGCTTTGCCCTGGAGCAGGTGGGAATGGGGGGGTAGGCTGAGGGAAAGGGGAAGGGGGCAGGAGGGGGGAGAACAAGGGAATCCGTGGTTGATATGTAGAATTAAATTATATTGTAAAATAAAATAAAAAAATAAAAGAATTCAGAGATACTTGTGTTGACAGTGCTTAGTTCAAATGGAGTGAGTGGGCCAGAGTTAACAGAACAGTTTTAGTATGCTTTGAATTCCTCTAGCTAATTCACAGCCCACATGTTGATCAGCTGTTAACTGAAAAGCTTCATCTTTACCTCACATAGTCAGACATATCACTGAAGCACCAAAAATTGCACCACAATCAAGTTATCTTTGTCCCTTGCTCATATTTTATAATGAAGTCCCACAGCTTAACTGGAAAATCAACTCATGATTTAAAAGCATAACATATATTATAGTCTCTTTGGTACAGGAAAATACTATTCAGGTTAAAAAAAAAATGAGAAACCTGGACACCAACCGAGCCATAAAACATTCAATTTACAATCTGTACTAACTGCAAGATGTGCTGGGACAATGGTGGAGCAGAACTTGTGGGAGTGGCCAACCAATGTCTGGTTTAACTTGATGCCCATGACAGGAGAGAAAACCCAATCCCACACTGGTGCTGTCTGGTCTGGTATCGGGGACTGGATAGCCCAGGGACCTAGGGTAGAACCGAACATTACAGAAGAAAAAAACATCAATGAAATGATTCCTAATGATAGTCTGCTCCAGTCGTAGATTGGTGCCTTGTCCAGTCATCATCAAAGAGGCTTCCTCAAGAATCTTGTGGGAGCAGGTACAGAGACCCACAGCCAAACATTATGCAGAGAGAAACATCTAAATTGGAGGCCTCTATTAGGGTCTTCTGCTTGAACATTGGAGAACCCCATGGAAAAGGGAGAAGAAAGATTTTAGGACTCAGAGGGGATGGAAGATACTAGGAGGACATGGCCTTTTGAGTGAAGTAAGACGGGCTCACAGAGACTGAAACAGTAAGCATGGAGCCTGCATGGTCTGCACCAGGTCCTCTGCATATATGTTATGATTGTCAGCCAGGTGTGTTTGTGGATCTCCTATGACAGGTGTATCTCTGACTGTTTTGCCTGCTCCTGGGACTCTCTTTCTCTCCATGGGTTGCCTTGTCCTACCTCAATATCTTGTCTTGTTGTATCTTATTTTGTCATGTTTGGGTGTTGTCTTTTGGAGGCCTGCTCTTTTCTGAAGGGAAATGGAGGAGGAGTGGACCTGGGGAAGAGAGGAGGTAGGAGGGAGTTGGGAGGAGTGGAGGGAGGGGAAACTGTGTTTGGGATATACTGTATGAGAGAAGAATCTATTTTCAATTACAAAATTACACAGACACCGAAAAATGTTTAGCATCACATCTAAAAACCATACTGTTACTTATGAGAAAAAGTTTGTATTATATATTTATATGGGACTGACTTAACACCACTGAAGTGGCAAAGGACGGACTCAGGTGATTAGTGTAGCCTTGTTATGCCATTTATATCAAGTCTACAGGAGAGTACAGAAATGTCTTTCACATTTACATCTACTCTGCGCTCATTCAGTGACACCCACAGCTACTTCCAGTCTCACATACATGCTCAGGACACCAGAGGTGCAATATTTTAATTACTTTTATACCATAATCTTTCTGTACCTTTTATATGTTTAAGTATGGCAGACTTTATTGGTGTATTTTAATTATGTAGAATATTCATTCAGTATACTAAAATATTGAACTGGATTTTACATTGATTACTAGGTATATAAAAAGCTGTACTGTCCTATCATTTAATGTAAGTAAACTCCATGATGAGTACAAGGTGATTAAATCACTCAAGACATGTCTTAGAAAAAAAAATTATATATCTCATTACCTTTCTTGTTTTCTCAATGACAGGTAACTCTAATTCAGCAACCTTATTAGACAACATTACATTACACAAATAAACTTTCTGAATAGTTACCCTTTATTTGTATTATATTTGTTTATATAATGCCGAACATACATTCAATGCATACTCACTATTCTCATCCTATAGCCTTTCCTCACTATACTGATTCTTGTCGACATTCCTTCCATCTTTCTTACAAGTCCTTTTCTTCTTTTCAAGGCCTTTCTGTCCTATTTTTTGACTCATTGAGTTTAACCAGGGTCTTCTTTTTTTTTTTTGGTTTTTTCGAGACAGGGTTTCTCTGTGTAGCTTTGCGCCTTTCCTGGAGCTCACTTGGTAGCCCAGGCTGGCCTCGAACTCACAGAGATCTGCCTGGCTCTGCCTCCCGAGTGCTGGGATTAAAGGCGTGCGCCACCAACGCCCGGCTCAGGGTCTTCTTTTTAACTATGTGTTTGAAGCTGTCCACTGTAACTTGATGGGTTCAACAAGTGAATAGCATGACTGGTCCTCTCCCACACTCTACCAATAGCCAGTAGTTCAGAATGGGCTGTAGGACACCACAAGTGTCTCCCCTATCTACATCTGCCTACTGACAAGTAGTTAGGTCACTTCTCCCACTGTGCTCATGCAAATATTGCTTTAGTAAACATCCTCACATACGTACGTCCTCACATATATCCTCACATACTATATACACATTTTAGGGTGTTATTATTGCTGGGTTGTAGGAGTCACATATTTGACTTCACAACAATGTTCTAAATGTTCTACAGTTTGATTTGTAGAGTTTATACTCCTACTATTTGCTTTTATAAAGTTTCCTATCAGAAACATAATGTTGGAATCATATGCGAAATAAAAACATTTGTAAGAAAATGATGGTCACAAAGTCCACATTCTGTATAATAAGAGAAATAACAATGTCATAAGAAACTTAAACATTTTTGAAAACTTGGAAATAAGAAATTAATAAAGTGAACTACAGGATATTACAACTAGGACTCAAGGGAGAAAGGACAGAGGCATATCTGTAAATCACAATGTGGGGATCTAAAGAACCCGAGGTCCTCACTTTTATCCAATGATAACAACAGGGATGAAGCCAAGAGAAAGGCTAGGTATTCTTTGCTATCCTTGATTGAAATGATAACTATGTATGAAATCTTCAGAGAAAACTTCATGCAAATATACCATGTGCTTTTAAAAACATGGAGTTTAAAAGGGAACTCATAGCTATTTTGGAAGTTATAACGTTGGTCATTCCTCTCACTAAGAATACTGACAAATAAGTAGTTGTGGTTGCATATATGGGTAAACATTTATTTTACATTAAAAACAAAACTAACATCACCTTGTTGTGCAAAGATAAGAAAAGAATGCAGAATTAGTCACCACAGCAGTTTTCTGAGTGTCTTCATTGTCAAAGCTCCCTTTAAAATCAATTTTCAACCCAGCAGTCAGGAACGGTGTTTTTAAAAAGATAAATCAGGTTATATTTTTCTCTGCTTGAAACCTTCCAATGCCATCTTATTGTCAAAGAATCACAATAATGTAAAAATTTTCCTCAGTCTGTGAATCTCAGTGTGATCTGATCCCCAGTGACCTCCCCATCGACACAAATCCGCCACTTTGTCCTCTCACTCTAAGCCTAACAAGAACACATTACTTTCAACTAGCTTAAGCCTTCTAACTGTTGCACCAACTGTCAGCCGAGAACACTCTTCTTCCCACCTAGAAATCTCTCCAGTTCTGACTCCTTCTCACTTTGAGCACTACAGCTCTGGCCTCGCCTTATTTCCTTGTCCTATGTACCTATGTACAACATACAAATCTCCATACTTTTATACTTTAACACTCTATACTTTACACTTTTATTTTTCTAGCCTTAACTGCTACCTATTTTATAATTGATGTGTTATCACTGGCCTCCATTGACTAAAACCAATTGCCCACAATTATCATCCAACAACGGAACCTCAACTCTCTAATGGTAGTAGCTGCTGACAGGATACCAGTTATGTGTCCTGAGTTTAACAGCTTTAACCTTAACATTCCAAACACTCTAAAATCTGAAATATGTGGAGAACTGGTATGTTGTACGTTAAAAATTGCACTTTATGAAACTTCATTTCATGGAAAATTTAAGAAATAATATATAAAATTATTTTCAAGCTATGCATATAAGGTACACATTAAATGCAAATTAATTTGATATTTAGATATTTAGACTTGGGCCCTATTCCAAGTCATTATGCTTATGTAAATATTCCTCCCAACCCCAAATTTAAACACATTTGATCTCAAGCATTTCAGATGAGGGATACTTAATCTATATAAATCTATATAATATAGTAATCATGAATGTCTTAAGCTTTCATCTACTCTACCAGAAGTGTTACAAATCCACCTTCAAACATATGCAAAATCCAATACTTCAGCCCTCACATCTCTGGTCCAAACTGTCATTCTCTCACACTGATTCCAGCTTTCTCTTCAATAGCTTCCCAGCCATGGTCCTTTTACCCATCTCTTGGCTGCAAAGGTTATTCTACATAAAGTATCTACAGAGATTTTAATCATGCCATGATGGCCCTCTGTTTCAAGTTCTGCAGTGCTCAACAACTCACTCGAAAGGAACCCCGAGTCTTTACCTCTGATGGAAGTCTGCATAATTGGCCATTTTATCATGTCTCTCATTAAATCTCAGGTCCCTACCACTTACCCACCACACTTCAGAGAAGCTGGTCAAGCACTGCTTTTCAAATGCTGAGCTTACAGTCGTGCAACATAAGTATGTTCATTTATGACATAGGAAATACACTTAATAATGCTGTGTTGTCTATTTAAAACATTTGCTAAGAAGATATATATTAAAGTTTAGTATTCAAATTGAAATGATATATATTCATATGCAGTAAAACGTGTATATAAGCATGTATGTATATACATATTGAAGCAAATACTTTACCATTGAGCAACATTCCTGTTACTGTCAAAAAATACTTTTAAGCCATTTGACATGTAAGCCACTAACTAAAAAATTTCTGAACTTGCTATTTAAAAGGTACTATTTCTACTATTTATATACTCATTTTTAATTGACCTAATGCATTTTTTTTTTCTGACACGTAAATCACTAGAACACCAGAATTATTTTTGGTAAGTGCTGTGGATATCACTCTGTATAAATAAAACACTGATGGCCAGTGACCAGGCAGGAAGTATAGGCGGGATAAAGAGAGAGGAGAATTGGGGAAACAGGAAGAAGCCCTCCAGCAACAAATGGTGCCCAACGGCTAGAGTTTCCACCTTAAACCTGATAATATTTAATAACCAATTCTAAACAGAGTCAAAACCAGGTTCCTGCTTCTTGTCTCATACGGCAGCTAGACGCCACAAAACTCAGGTTTAAACACTGGCGGGTTCCTGGTGTGTGTGTTTGGCGGACAGTATGGCGGGAATGAGGCCTCTGCCAGCGGCACATTACGCTGTGTGGTAGATTTAGTCTTTACTAGTATTAAAAAAAAAAAAAAAAAAAAAAAAAAAAAGAGGTTTCTGGGTTACACACTGCTTTGATAAAAGCATAGACCTACTATTTCTGAGACTTGATGATGACTCCCAGAGCTGGAGAAAACATACCACCTATACCACCGCCATGTTGAAAAGCTAAAGGGGGCGGAGCCAGCAGCCACAATGCCATTTCAGGCTTAGAAGGCTACAGTTTAAAGCAATATGTTCACAATAAGACTGATTCAGATGAGATAGTTTATAATACATGTAAAAATGTATGTAGGCTTAAAAGAAAAATATATATATACCATTATATAAACAAATAGTATCTAAAAATAAAATGTTTAAAAAAAAACAGTAAAGGTAATAAGCCACGTAAAGATGGCTATCACACAGAAAATCTGGATTGTGTTGTCTTTCATATTTGTAACTAAAAAAAAAAAAAACATTCGATTGTAAAAGCTGTTCAGTTATGCCAAAATGTAAATTTTAAAGGTACCTTGACTTCAAAATTTGGATATAAGGATATGTTACTTTGGAAAAGAGGTTCTGCTTTTGTTTCCACAGAAAGCCAGAGGCTATGGATTTGTTCCAGATTAAGATACATCAGGTTTCACCAGCCAAGACCCCCTAAAAGGTCTCCGATGACACCATGGCCCAGATAATCTAACATCCAGCGTGGTTTCAAGGCAACTGGTTCACACAACACAGTCTCACAGACTACCCTATAGGCCTAAAATTTTCTTTGCATCCCCATAAGATACAGCACCCCCCTCCAGCAGGAAGTAGTAAGAGATGCTATGCCCAAATTCCCAAATATACCAAGCTGACTTTAGAGGTGGAATTGGCCCACTCCCCCTCTAAACCCAGACATATTGCTTTAAAAAAAATGATTAAGAGATTCTTGTGTCCCAAATCAGAAGAGCCCTCTGGTGTGGGACAGAGAAAAAACAATATTTTTATTTAAAACAGGTTGATTATAAATGTGATGTCTTTCTAAAAAAGAAAAGGGGATATGATATAGATATATAGGAGGATATAGAGATGATAATATAAAAGGGTAGATTAATGAACCTACTTTTAAAGAACAACTTGTTTAAAATGTTTTACATTGGTATAGATTTTAGTTTATGTTTAAAATGTTTTACATTGGTATAAATTTTAGTTTATTGATACAAACTTGAATTTAATTTTGTTATACTGTATATATATATATATATATATATTTCTATTTTTGTTTGAGGTATTATATTTATGTAACTCATTTAAAATTGTAATGGATAATTAAAAAATAGATTAATAATTAGTCATCTATGATAATCATATTTGTAGCCATGTTAGTTAAGTCTTCTAGGTATACATAGATATATTTCAGATAGATAGGTAATCTTCAAACACTTCATAGACCCAGAGAAAATGGCATTTAAATAACTTAGAATTCTGTTGATGTGAGACACAATTGCTCCTGGCTGCACCAATTTGATCCTGAGAGAATGTTGGGCTTCTAAGACATTTCCATTTGGAAGTTTTTCTTCTTGGCACAAAATGGCCTACTGGGCAAAAAACTGCCCTTGCCTTGATGGCTGACAGTACAAATGCAATGCTGTCCTTTCTGGACAAGCGGGTCACAAGGAAAGCAACCACTGTACTCTGCCAAGACAGGGTAAGATGGTCTTTCAGAATTCCTGCTTCTGAAAATGGTCTGTCAGGTACTCTAGGCCTGTAGCCAATTTGAATACACCAACAATGCTGAGAAACATTAGGTGACTGTCCAGGATGCCAGCTGTCTTGGTCTACTCTTGCAAGATTCCCGAAAGTTGCTTACATCCATCTACCATTTCTCAGGTACCATTATGTTCCTTCTCAGGTCTTTGATGTGGTTAAAGACTAGATAGTTATAATTTCCTCAGTTATGATAAAAGATAAGTTAGATATAAAACCTTAAACTCACAAATATAAGATAGATAGGACATCTTCTTTAATATTGTAACTGTAATTTTTGCTTGATAATTGTTTTGTTTTATGTAATTTTACCATGTTAAAGTTAAAACCTTCCTTTTTAAAAAAAGAAGAAAAGGGGAAGTGCGTGGATATCACTCTATAAATAAAACACTGATGGCCAGTGACCAGGCAGGAAGTATAGGCGGGACAGAGAGAGGAAAATTGGGGAAACAGGGAGAAGGAGGGAGAGACACTGCAGCCACGCCAGGACAAGAAGCATGTAAAGATGCCAGTAAGCCACCAGCCATGTGGCAGGATATAGATTTATAGAAATGGGTTAATTTAAGATATAAGAACAGTTATCAAGAAGCCTGCCACGGCCATACAGTTTATAAGTAATATAACTGTCTGAGTGATTATTTTATACATGGATTGTGGGACTGCGGGGATTGGTGGAACCTGGAAAGAAGCTCTCCAGCAACAGGTAAGATTTTGTTTTTGTAGAGCAAAGGTTGGCTTGCCAGCTTTTCTTACAATGAAAATCTCCACAAACCATAACTTCCATAATATATTGTTAGTCAGTAGGTTTGTTTTCCCTATGTTTTAAAAGATTTCTGATGACTTTCCAGCCAAAAAATATTCCAAAATATTTCTTGAATCTAAGACAGCATTTAATATTAAGAAACATACTACATTTCTTATTTTATTACAATTCCACTTCATATTTGGGGGCAAAGCATTACTGTGGTGGTTTGAATGAGACTCGCCCCCAGAGGCTCATATATCTGAATGCTTGGTGTGGCCTTGGAGGAAGTAAGTCACTGGGAGTGGGCTTTTAGGTGTCAAAAGCCCATGCCATTCCCTATCATTTTTTTCTCTTGCTCCCTGCTTCCTCCCTCCCCCTCTTGCTCCCTGCTTCCTCCCCCCCTCCCCCTGCTTTGTGATTGTTGTCTCAGCATGCAAGCTACTGCTCCAGCACTATGCTTGTCTGCCTGCTGCCTGTTCCTGGCCATGATGGCCATGGACTCACTCTCTGAAACTAAACAGCCTCCAATAAATTCCTTTCCCTAAGTTGCCTCGGTCATGGTGTCTTAGAGAAATTGGGAAGTTTCAAAAACTGTTGAATACATGTTAATAATAAATTACAGTCAGTTGAAGTGAAGAAAAAAAAAAAACCTTCCAGATACATATTTGTTGATCTACTTCAGTGAGGTACAGTTTAGAACAACTCATTCTTCACCTTTTGTGTGTAGGACATATTCTGGTGCATGCTCACTACAACCCACATTGACTTTAGTAGGTAAGAGCAATTTCCCCAAGTGAGGACTTCAGAGAGCCCATTCAGCAAGCAGGAGTACCTGCTAAAGCAGTCCACTAACACTTTGTTTTTCTCTGCTGCTTCAGGCATTCTTAACAGAGAACACTTGTAATCCTTGCTTACTTGTCATTTCTATTCATATGTATTCAGCAAACAAAAACAGGGTTTTGGAAGAATCATAAAATCAAACCACATTTTTGTCAACTAAAAACAGGTAGCCTCAACATCAATTTTAAAATGTACTTTTACAAATCACAGAGGCTTTAGGGAATTAAAAACCACATAGACTTTATACCAAATTCCCTTGGGAAGTTGATCTGTGCTGGGAAATTGGTAATAATAGGGTCTCTAACACAATAATGAATAATGCTGATGTAATTTCATACGAGGCATCATTTTCTCTGACTGAATGTTTACTCAGAGATCCCCATAATGAAAAACTCTTAACTGGCTTCTACAAATCACACTAGCCAAAGTACAAATGTAAGCAAAGCAAAGAAATGAGATGGATGGGCTATCTGGGTGACTTCTGACCCCGTACAATGACACCACACATAAGGTTCATTATTCACCATAACATCCATGCTTCCATGGGTTTACACAGCCTCCCCACCCCTGCCCAAAATGGATGAAGAAGAATCAAATAAAAGGTCCACATACTTGGTCTGTGCTTTCTTTAGTTACTCTCTCCCTTGTTTTTGACAAATGGTCTCTCGTTTCACAGGGAGTACACTGATTAGGCATGGCTGTCTGAGAGCAAGCCCAAGGATTCCTCTTGACTCTTCCTCATCAGTGTTAAGATTATAGTTGGAAATTATCAGACCCAAATCCTTTGCTGCACTGATTCTGGGGATGGAAGTCAGGGCTCCAGGGTTCCTTGGCAAGCCCTTACAGCCTCTTCAGCTCTTTATCATTTAACAGATATGTGATTTGGAGAATTCATCTGAATCCTGGAAACCTCGGTTTGATTGTCCTTAGAACTGGGCAGTGGAAACTGTAACTAGAAACAGTGCCAATGAACGCTACACTCTCTAGTCTCCGCTTGTGTACCCCACAACCATTAATTAAATGATAGGTAAGTCTTCACTCTGACACATACTGGTACTTTCAGTGTTTTCAGAAAGTGTTACTATTTTTACTGCTTTATAATATATGCACCAAGTAAAACTAATTCTTAAAATGAAAATTAAAATACAAGACACATCTTTCAAGCACACATGAAACAAGGATGTTAGGACTGAACCTTTTCTACATAGAATTTTTGAGGCAGTATAGATTGGCCAGTTTTGAAGACAGATGCTGCTTGGGTGACCAAGAACCAGATACTAGATAGTCCAGGCACCTAGGGTAAGACCAAACACTCCTGGCTTTAAAAACAAAAACTATCAGTAAAATGACTCTTAATGATATTCTACTATACTCATAGATCAGTGCCTTATTCAGTCATTATTGGAGAGGCTTCCTCTGATTGCAGATGGGAACAGATGCAGAGACCATAGACAAATATTACATGCAGAGAGTCTAAATGGGAGGTCTCCATAAGGTCTTTCCCCTTGGAACTTGAAGAATCCAAGGAAGAAGAGAGTGAGGGGTTATGGGAGCCAGAAGATAGACACTGTGAGAAGGCCCTCTGAAGCAGCTAAGCAAAGTGCATGTGAGCTCACAGAGACTGAGGCAGCAAGCACAGGGCCTACATAAGTTTAAACCAGGTCCTCTACATATAGATTATGGCTTTTGGATTAGTGTTTTTATGGGATTCCTGATTGAGAACAAGTGGATTTCTGACTCTTGTGACTGCTCTTGGGACAATTTTCCTTCTAACTAGGTTGCTAAGTCTAACTTGCATATGTTAGTCTTTGCTTCCTTCATCTTATTATATTTTAATTTGTCATGTTTGGTTGTTATCTCTCAGAGGACTATTTTTTTTTCTAATGAGAGACAGAAGGGGAATAATTGGGAGGGGAAGGGAGGTGGGAAGGACGTGGGAGTAGAGGGGGGAAACTAGACATAGGATTTATTGTATGAGAGGACAATCTATGCTCAATAAAAAGAAACAAATAAATGATAAAATAAAATGAGATAGGGCATGTAAAAATTTTTGTGCAATACTGGGTTTTTACTCATTACTCAAGAAATGCCAATTAGTTTTAATAAGATACCATGTTACAGAGATGCCGGTCTACTTTCCTTACATCAGAAATGTTTTTAAAGTTAGGAAAGAAAAAAACCTTTTTTTTCCCTTTGAAATGACTTTTATATAAGAATATTTGTTATTATTATAAATAACTTGAGGAAATTTTTTTTAGCTACAAAACTAAAGGAATGGATTTTTATTGTCCATTCATACATATTTGTAGGGACAATACTCATGTAAATGTCATGACTACATAAGCACATATAAATATATAGCTGATTGAACTAATTGGCAGGGTTTTGGCTGCTGGCAGGCAATGGAATTGATTTGCCCTTTGTTCTTCACTTAATCTCTATGAAAGCTATATAAGGTTCTTGTTACATTTCTGAATTACAGAATGAATATGGTACACACATAAAACCAAGGAAGACTGCTAGCTTCATAGCAGAGGAACAACATTAAAATATATATGAGAATGTGTATACACACACTCTCTAAAGTCTGGTCTAAAGAGAAACATCAAATTTGAATGGGCTCCTTAAAATTCTAATGGTTCATGATGAGAATATTGACAGGCAAACACAATTTGCTCCCACTTTCTTCCTTTCCTCTCTCTGTTCTAATGCATTTTCCTGCCTAAAAACAAGCCAGAGACTTCTAATGAGGGGAAGATAATTCAGAGTGTGCAACTGCACTTGTTAATGCCAGTTTACGGGGTATAGAACTGTTCAGGACTTCCAACACTGCCAACTGGGCTCAATGATAGAACTAACAAGGCTGATACTGACACAGCAAGTAGGAATTAAAATCAGAGGAGCAATCATGTTCGATATGCGGAGCCACTAAAGGAAGCCAGGAGAGAGACGATGAGACACTGCCAGGCTAGAAGCACCCGCTGAATTTTGAGTGTGTTACAACCTCAACACAGCCCCAGAAAGAAGGCTATAAAAGAGAATTGCAGAAAGCAATGCTTGGGGCAAACATAGCATGAATAAAACTTTCCGTGGCTGCTTGGTTAGAAACTGATGGATGCAAAAAAGTTCATTAAGAGGAAGATAAAACTGGATGATTCCAATGCTTTTTTTTCCCCCTTGCAAACCTGGAATTTGCTTTCCGATGTATTTCTTTTATATATTCCAGTAACGGGGGTAGATGGGCATAAAAACAGACTGTCTTGTGGGACTCATGAAGTCATTGACACACACCCAAGGTTGGATAAAATTGGACCTCCCCCCCAGTTCTTTGGTACCTGTGAAGCTTTACACAGAGGACAGTGAAAGCTAGGTCTATGCTCTTCTCACTTGGCTCTTTCCTAGGTACCCAGCACCACTTCTCAGGTGCCATCTTTCATGCCTTCAGGCTCCCGAATCTCTTTTGCACCTTTCAAGAGGAACAGCTGGACTGCAGTCACCAGATGCCTCCTGCTACTTGTACCCCAGGCTGGATTTTATCAAAATTATGACTCATGAACCACGAGCCAGGAAAGAAATAGCTTTGTATTTTGATTTGCTTTTTTAAAGAAAAGTTTTCTCTCTGTTTATTTGGCAAAAATCCCTTCAAATTCTATATGAAGTGTCATGCTGAGCCTTGAAGGCATGTTCCAAAGACAGAATGGTATTGTTTTCTTTTTTTTTCTTTATTAAAATTTTTTATTCATTGGGGAGTCAGCAAAGCCTGGAACTTGCAGTTGAGGCAGGTCCAAGCACCTCCCCCCTAAATCAAGGCTATGTGAGGTGTCCTACCATAGGTAATGGGCTCTGAAAAGCCAGCTTATGTACCAGGGATGGATCCTGATCCTACTGCCAGGGGCCCCTTAAACAGACTAAGCTACACAACTGTCTCACTTATGCAGAGGGCCTAGTCCAGTGCCATGCAGGCTCCACAGCTCTTGGTCTAAATTTCATGAGTTCCCACTAGTTTTGTTTGGCTGTCTCTGTGGGTTTCTCCATCATGATCTTGATGCCCCTTGCTCATAGAACCCCTCTTCCCTCTCTTTGACCGGACTCCTGGAGCTCGGCCTGGTAGTTGGGTATGGATCTCTGCATCTGCTTTCATCAGTTACTGGATGAAACTATGGAGGTTTGCTATGGAAGTTTCTGAAATCTAGGAACCCCTATGGACTCCTGTTGGAGTAGTACTTGCTATAAAAGAATGTAGGTTTCCCTATACATATGATGAAAGAGCTGTGATTGGCAGGTCTCACTGACAAGTCTCATGAGAATTTGATCAGAGTATCTTTGTACTGTATTTCCTTCCCACAAAGAAGCCCAGCATATTTGCTCAATAACATTCCTTGATAAACATTACCTAAGTTTATATGTCAGTGTGGAAAACAGAGAAAGTCCACAAAGAAAATATAGGTTTTAAATCTCAGCTGCCTAGATTTAAATCATGTTTACTTTAACACAGTTATTAGAGGAGACCATAGAACTTCCATTAATCAGAGTTAACCTAAAAGAAGGCACACACACACACACACACACACACACACACACACACACACACACAAATCTACTTCCCATGGTTGATGTGGAGATTTAAGGAATATGTAGAAAAACATGCATGTAATTAAAAATACAATTATATGCACAGCGCTTGTATGTGCAGGCCTATAGATATGCAAATCTATGTGGCTTGATTTTTAGTAACTGCCAGAGGATGCAGTCAACAAACAATTGCCACTATTACCTCTAAGCTTCACATTATTACTGGTGATGCTGTCATCTTCACTTAAATGATTCTAGAATCTTGAGAACAACCACCATTTTTCTTGTAGGTTAATATTAAATAAATATGCCCAATGCATGCACTACTATTTGGACAGAAAATTGATAGTTATAGGAATTAGGTTTAATTCAAAATGCTTCTTCTACCTTCTCTCTAAGGAGGTAGGCAGCAAAATTGTTGCATGTTCATTTTTAATGTTAAACCTATCTGCAGCCAAAAGCATTGGAGTCACTCTTTTCTTTACATTATGCCCTTATATAGAGGCAGGAGCAAAGAGCTATTTTTAATTCATAAAGTTTACACCTTGGGAATGAAGTCATCCTATAAACTCCTAGAAGGGGAAAACCATGACAGCTTCATTTGTTTTGTCCAGTATTAGTGCAATGCCACCTACATTATGGCAGATGATGATAAATAACTCAGGGTAATTATAATGATTCTTCTACTAAATGATAAGACTGTTTCTAAAGGTGACCAACTTTGAGAGAACTCAGTGCCTGACTGCTTTGGGATCATGTTCAGCTACTGTTGTAGATTAAAGAAGCAGAAGTATGAAATAATGCTGGGTGCTAATTCTGAGTGACACAAATATGTGTCTTGACTAGGACAGAGCCATCTCTGTGTTTACCTAACAGAGCGGTTGTACTCACATTAATGTCAGCATGTGACCAGTGGCTTCCTCCTCCATTCCAGTGATACTATAACATTCTACAGGGTATGAGTGTCTTCAGAAGCTGTGGCCCTTGTGCCAGAAATTCTTCAAAGACTGTGCCTGGGGCTAAGCATTTTAATGGTATGCCACATTAGTGTGTATGGAAGGTGGGGCTTTAACATGGACACATACCTATGTTGTAGGCCAAAAACAGGCTGACCTGCCACATCTTTAGGTGGGATAAAAGATCATGAGATCTATCTTCTATTTTATTCTTTGCTGAAAAATAACATGTGTAATTTTCCCAATTAATATTCTAACCCAGGTTGTGTGATATCAAAGTGTTTATCTTCATGAATAAGAAACGTCTTTAGAATCAAATGGGGTCTAACATCTATGACAACTATGAAATCCATCTTCTTTTTAGTATGATGTGTGTGTATGTAAGTGTGTGTGTATGTGTATGTGTTTTACATGGTTGTTTATACAAAGTTGACATTGGAAGTTTTCATAATTGCATTCCATTTTATTTATTGAGAAAAGGTTTCTCACTGAACCTGGAAATAACATTTCTGGTCTAGTCTAGTAAGCCAGTTTGCTTTAGAGATCTTCTGTCTCTGACACTGGATGCTAAGATTACATGCAGCTGACATATGTTTCTGGCTTTCTTACAGGTGCTGGGTATCCAAACTCTGGTCTTCATATTTATGTAATCTCTATATCCACTCAGCCATCTCCCCAGCCATGAATAGCCCTTTAAGGTCCATAAAATAACTATTTAACATAAAATTTAATTACACTAGAAATAACAGAAAGAAGTATGGAAAATACTTTGTAAATTGTATATTTGCCAATGTTTTGAAGGTGGCAACAAAAATACATTAAAAGGCATTCAAAGACTATATTATTATGATCAAAGGATGGAGTATTACCACTAATGCACAATCAGTCACATCTGGGGTTCTCTGTCTCTCCTGGATAAAGGTTGATCATCATATGAACACCGTAAAAAGGAACTGCGATAACATGATAAAAATAACTTCTATTAAAAGGCTCTGCCCTCTCTAATTATGGCCACACTCAACTGCTTGTTCCAAAAGATTGGTATCATATGCAAAACTATCAAATCCAGCATTGAAAACGAGGAAGAAAAATGATCCAAGTATAAACATATGTACATACACAATATAAAGGTATACAGCAATCACTCACTGCTGAATTTCTAAGACAGAATTTTGGGATATATTTTATATTCTAGTCACAGATTCCACAAGGAAATGATCCTCTACCAGAATACATATCTATAAAAAACAATGAATTCTAATTTCAAGTAACCAGTAGAAGTTTTTATACTGCATGCAAAAAAAATGTCCTTAAAGATTATTAATCACAATGTTTCAAACTGTCAAAAGAAAGTAATTTCTGAGGAACTGTGTTCAAAATTGCTCTAAGAAAATACAGCTCTCCAGTGAAATGATAGACCAAGAGCCAAAAACTATGTAAGGAGAATTACGCATTATGTTTTCAAAATCATCTTTTGCCTGTAAATTGATTTTAAAAATATGCCAATGGGGTGGCAGGGAGCCCAATTTACATGCCATTCCCAAACAAGTCAAGGTCCTCAAGGCACTATACTTTTGAAATACACAAATCGTGACATTGGTTGAAAACTCCTATTTTTGTAAAACCAATGCAAATTTTTCCAGGGCTGTGATGTCTATTGAAATATATGATTCTATGCAAATGCAAGTCTAACTATTTGGGACTTTGTACAACATTGCTAGAAATGAACTACATATGACTACTTCAGACAGTGACTGAAATATTGACACAGACTTTATTTCTTTTCCTCTTCATGATAATTATTAGACATTGTTAATATATACATAGCAAACCTGGCTTTACTCACTCTATCCAAAAGCAGAAGAAATAAGCTCACACAACTGAATAAGTCTCCAAACTATTTTCAAAATGTCTCAGTGTGGACTGTGAAAGTGACATTCTTGTGGGACCTACACCTGTACATCTTAAATGTAGTATATTATTAAAATGTAGTATATTATTTTCTACTCCAACTACCCAAATTTTCACATTAACATAAAACAAAACTTTGCTATCCCAGGGCCTAAAATATCAGTTATTAGCAGAATCATTTCAGCAGTACCAAGCCAAAATTTCTACCATAATTCCCTTCTTCATAGGTAGCGTGATCATGGGCAACTTTTATGTTATCCTTAATTTTCTAACTATTAATCTGATATGACCTCAAAATATCCATCTGGGTTTTATACATCAGTGGAGATCGATTCATTAAGTAGAGACCTTGTCACAGAGTGGATGCAAACTAATTGGTAGTTATTACTGTAGCTGAAAACTTGCGTGCATGTTGTATTTCCCCACTATGCCATTGGCTGATTAGTCAATAATCATTAAAGCATGAAAGTGAAATAAACAGGATTGGTTGTTTATATCGTGCTTGGTATGTAAAGAGATGCTCCCAAACACTGAGGAAATATATAGACCAAATATATGCTCTCATCTCTTCATGTATGTTAAAACTGTAGAGGCAAAGATATAAGGTGGCGTTAAAGGATAGTGACTCGGTATGTGTGACTATTGTATGCAGTACAATCGTAATGGGGCTGATTAAAGAAGAAATTTGCTTAAGAAATTTTCTTACAATCAGGCTTCCTGTGTTGACAATTTCTCCCCTTAATATTCAGTCACTGAACTCTAATTCCTCAGTATAACAAATACAAAATAAATGTGCACAATAGGCATAGTTTTTTGTATACTAAAGTTATTTCCTAACACTTGTGTGAGAATTTTAAGGCTTTGAACATCTTTAACATTTCTTTGCTTTAGAGGATGTTCATATCAACTCCCCATTGCATTTAGTTTTAGCAAACTTAAAACACATATTTTGACTTGCCTTTGTATTTTCTTGTTCCTTTACTAGAAAGGATATAAATACTGCAAAGATAGCTAAAACAAAGGTTACTAAGGCTTCCACTGCTATCTTATCTGTCAGAGTCATGTTAATCGCCATGACAAGAAGCCAGCACAGCAAAAAGACATGACTAGGAAAAAACCTTCAGTGACTGCTTCTTAGTCTTGACTGAAATGAAGTTCAGACACCTGGCATTCAACACTTATTCTCTGTCATCTGCTTTACATGACAGCCACGATGGGACCTTGTTATCCTGTGTTTATGCCTTAGAAATATACATTTCATTCTGCTTGCTCTGGTTCAGAAGGTTCTTCTTCCTGAGAGTCAGAAATCTCAATGGCATCTTCTTTGTACTGTATCATTCAAACCTCCCAGACACTGCTGACTTCAAAGTATAAGCATACTTGCATCTCCTAAAGGCCTTTGTTAGCTGTTGATACAATTAATTGTTCATGTATTAAAAATTTTGTATTACATACTTACAAGGTTCCAGGCAATACGTTCACAGAGTTGTAGCATGGACTCTAAAGACACATTTCCTCTTGACTTGGACTTTCATCTAGATGACAAGATCCATGTATGATATACTCACTGATATCAGTGCAATTAGATCTCATTAATTATAAGAAACACTGAGTTACTCTAGTGTTCTAAGCTATTAAATCATGGAGAAATTCTCTTTTGAAATTTACCTTTAAATTGGATGATACAAGTCCATTCATTGATTTATTTACTTATGTACAACAGGTTCTGAATTATACACAGAAGGCAAAATAGTTAAATCCGGACAATTAATGCATGTGTTGTCTCATAGAATTTTTTTTTCTAGGAAAGAACACCTCTTATCCACTTATCCAATTTGCTAGCTTTTACTGAGAACAAATATATAATCATTAAATAGACTCTCAGGCTGTGGTTATGAGAGATAAGGAAGGTTTGGAAACGGTGTTCCTTTTGAATGATCAGGAGATTATATTTTGTAAGACGTGTTCATTATTTTGATTGTATGATGATTTCAATGATCATATGAATGTGAAAATTAGAGTGCCTTCATAAAGGGAACATTTATCATATATCTATTATAAATAATATTTTTTAAAGAAGATATAGAAGATGGTTGTTTGGCCCAAACTGTTTCGGGGGTACTCAGACATGGGGATTGGGATCTGTCCCTGGTACATGGGCAGGCTTTTAGGAGCCCAGTGGCCAGTGGTGTAATGCCTTGCACAGCCTTGGTGCAGTTTGGAGGGGCTTAGACCTGCCTAGGCTCAGTGTGTCAGGCTCTGCTGATTCCTCATGGGAGATCTTGATTTGGGGGATGTTGGGATGTGGGGTGGCTTGGGAGGGAGGGCTGGGAGGTGGAAGGAGGGAGGAGATGGGAACTGTTGGTGGTATATAGAGTGAGTAGAAAATTTCTAAATAAAGAAAAATGAAAAAAAAAGAAGAGACTGTGTACTTACATACATATTTGTGCATGTGTGAACACAAAACATACACACAAAAGACAAAATGTTAAAGGAAGAGAGCAAAGAATCAACATTAAATGTTATAAGAGAAAAATGTCAACTCACCTACACAAGAAAATCTAGGGCTAATATATCTTCCACCAGCATCTCTAAAAGCTAGGAATGGGTGGAACAGCATATTTCAAGCCCAGCATGAGTTACTGCCAGCTAAAATTTTTATATTCAACAAAACTATCTTTTAAATTTTACAGAGGATTTAGGACATTTTAAGATAAGCAAGCCATCACTGCAGAAAATACTTAACATAATACTATATGCAAACAAAGAAAAATGCAGTGTCACCTATGAGTGCAAAAGAAGAATAAATTCCATGAGAATAATTGATAAGCAAAGAAAAAGGAATTCATCATGGCCTACACAATAAACCAGCAGAACCCTAATCCTCACGGGAGCATTGGAAAACAAATAATAGTAATCTAACCACCCAGAACAACAAACAAAAATCATATGAATTAGTAAATTCCTCTCAATAAAAAATTGAGATGTAAAGGGATTCAACTTTCCATTTAAAAGATGCAGGTTATGGCTGGAGAGATAACACAATTGAGCAGTTTGATTACCTAACATGCAGGAAGTACTGGGCTCAATTTCTAGGACAGCATACACCATGTGTGGTGATACACATCTACAAACTCAATACTTCTGAAGTAGAAAGTAAAATATTCAAGGTCATCTCCAGCTTCATAGGAAGTCTCACACCTCACCCTATTTTATCTCAAACTTCATATATGCACACACAGAGCATGTGCACACATGTTTGTACACACACACACACACACACACCACCACCACCACCACCACCACCACCACCAGTAGCAGCAACAGCAGCACTACCACCAAAAAAGGACTAGTAGACTATATTGGAAAAGTACCATCAAATTATTTGCTATCTTCAAGAAAAACACCTTACTAGTGAAGATGCCCACAAAATGGAAGTCATAGGAGAGACATCAACACACAAAGTAAATGTGAAACAGAAAATGAGCTAGAATGGCTATTCTGATATCTGATAATGTATGACTTCAAATCAAATCTATGTTAGCAGACAAAAAGTAGACATAAAGAGGGCTCTTACACATAAATTCATGGACTATCAAGAAGCTGTAACTATTGTAAATATGTATGTATTAAGTGTTGGGATTGTTAATTGCATTAAAACATACTAAAATTCATTAAAATCCTAAAAGGGTCTAAAACAAGAATAGTTATTTCAATATGTCACTCTCATCTTTAGACAGGTCTTCTAAACTAAATTTATAAAGTAATTTCTGAATAAAACTAAATATACTATAGATTAGTTATATATAACAAATAGCCACATAGTATTTAATCTATAAGATGCAGAATGTATGTTATTTGCAGAAATATATGAAATACTTTGTATAATCTACCACCTTACAGATCATAAATCAAATCTTAACAAATGTAAGAGTGCTGAATTAATTCCATATATCTTAATCATATCATGGTAGAAAAAAGTAGCAAAATAAGCAGCTGAAAGTATATGGATACTTAGTGACTGAAACAAATTTTTTGAACAATGAGACATTTAAAAAATAATGAGAAAGTTATAAAGTTCCTAGATTGAAATGAAAATTGTTGCCCAACTTTTCAGGATCTATGGAATACAGCTAAATTGGTCCAAAAGCAAAGTTCACATCTGTAAATGATTATTATGGACTCTGTCAAGGAGAGCTGCACACAGGCCATGGAATCAGTCCAAGAGTAAGAGATGTAGATAGGCACAAAAGCAAGAGGAGCAGAGCCATGTAAGCCCTTTGACACTGGCCTACAAGATCTGCACTTAGTTATATGTGTGTGTGGGGGTCCGCTCATTCCTCCCTTCTGGCAAGGTAATGTATTTTCTGTGCCAGTATATGTTATAAGTATGTAATTTGTTAGTTAGTTTGTTTGGATTTTTACAGTGGTCTCAAATTAAGAGTTTTCCTAGAACCCTGAAGAGATATGGTGTGGTGGTATTGTGTTCCCCAAAATATTGTGTGTCTAATAAACTTATCTGGAGTCAAAGAACAGAAAGCCACTAGATACAGAGGCTAGAAAATGGTGGCACTCACACCTTTAATCCTAGCCTTCCAGAGGCAGAAATCCTTCTGGATCTCTGTGAGTTCAAGGCCACTTTGGAAACAGCCAGGTATGATGACACACGCCTTTAATCCCAAGAAGTGAGCCTTTAATCTCAGGAAGTGATGTCAGAAAGCAGAAAGGTAGATAAGGCGTGAAAACCAGGAACTGGAAGCATTAGGCTGGTTAAGCATTTAGGCTTTGAGCAGCACAGTTCAGCTGTGGTTCATTCTGGATGAGGACTGAGAGGCTTCCAGTCTGAGGAAACAGGATCAGTTGAGGAACTGGCAAGGTGAGGTAGCTGTGGTTTGTTCAGCTTCTCTGATCTTCCAGCATTCACCCCAATAACTGGCCTCAGGTTTGATTTTATTAATAAGAACTTTTAAGATTCCTGCCATAATATGGACTATTGAATAGTATCAAGACTGTGAAAGATACAGGAAATTTTAAATTTGGAATAAATATATTTTGTGGAAGTTGGAGTGAAAATATCCCCAACATGTTCATGTATTTGAATGTTTACTCCCTAGTTGGTGGAAGTGTTTGAGAAGCATTAGGGTGTACATACAGCCTCGTTGGAGGACGTGTGTGACTAGAGGTCACATGTCACATACTTGAACCTTTGCCATTCATTCTTTCTGCCTGTGTTTCAAGGTGTGAACTGTCAGATTCCTGTTTCTTCTACCATGCTTTCTTTCCATAACAGGCTCTCATCCCTTGGGAACCATGAGCCCAAATAAATTCTTTCTTCTAAAAAAAATCAGAGTGGTTTCAAATAAATAATATAAGAATGTACTTCCAAGGTCTCAGAAAGTTAAGAATCTGTTAGAGTCCAATTCAGATAGTAAGAATAAGTAATAGTCATGGCAAAGATTAGTAACATGGGGATTAAGAGGACAATATACAGGCTCAATCAATATATAGTTGATTTCTTTGAAAAGACAAATATAAAGGACAAAACCCAAAGCAAATCCAAGGAAAAGAAAGACAAAGAAGGTTCAGTTAATAAAGGTTGAGGCGCAAAGTAAGCTGTTACAACAGACTCCATTGAAATCTGCAGAATTATTAGGCAATATTTTCAAATATTATATTCCCTATATTGACAAATATATAAGAAATGGATAAATTCATAAACATTATAACTTACTAAAATCATATTGAGAATATATAAAAAATTTAAGCAGAAACTTAACAATCATAGGATTGAAAGAGTAATAAATTCTCCTCTAAAGTAAAAGCCCAAGATTGAAGGACTACACTACTGAATTTTAGCAAACCTATAGAGTAGCTAACACTGGTACATCTCAAAACAGGAAGGAAAGAACGCCAGCAAAATCATTGGCCATGTATACAACAGGAAATTGATATAAATTCTCAATCATGATTGCATTAATTTAAAAAGTTTTTTCACAGTAGAGGAAATAATCACCAGAAATAATAGTCTATAAAATGGGATACGATCATTGCCAATTATGCATCAGACAGGGGGTGATAGATATCATATATTAATCACTACTAAATGTAAATACCAACCATATAAATCTTTTTAATGATGATTGTGCTAATGAACTGAAAATACAGTTTTTGGAAGTAAGGAACAGAGGTAAATAAAGTGCTCATGTCTTTAACTAACATGACAATTGAAATTAAAGCTGCTTTGAGATTCTATCTGACCTCCCTTAGAATGGCTACCATCAGGAAAACAAATGGCAACAAGTACTGTGGACAACGTGGGGAAGGGGGTCCTTCTTCATTGTTGGAGGTAGTGTTAACTACTACTCTGGGAATCAGTAAATTCCCACAACCCTCAAAAGGTCAACACCTTTTGATTGTAATTTCCTAAGGAAAATCTGAATCAAAACTACTAGTTAAGGTGCTCAAAATTTCTGACATAAAAACTGTAGAAGTAACCATCTTATTCAATAAGAAACACAGCCAATACAGAGATGAAAGCCAAGAGGTCAGAGCAATAGGTAAGAGCTAAAACCTTACCCTTCACTCTCACTGTTGCCCTACTTCTCCGAAAGAGACCTACTTCCTCTGTCTGTCTTTATAAAGACTTTCTGTTCTGTCTTCTCTTTGGTTGTAAACCCAACCACATGACCGCCTTGTCACTGCCTGTCTGTACAGACCTCCAGGTCTTCTATGGTTGGTATTGAGATTAAAGGCATGTGTCTCCAATGCTGGATGTATCTTCGAACACACAGAGATCTACCTAGCTCTGCCTACCAAGTGCTGGTATTAAAGGTGTGCACCACCACCGCCCGGCTTTCTCTTTGGCTTGCTAATAGCTCTGACCCCCAGGCATCTTTATTTATTAACATACAAATAAAATCACATTTCAGTACAAATAAACTATCACCATAAAAAACCTTTATAGAATTAGAAAATTTATAATACTATTTTACAGAGGAAAAACCCCATTGTGACATTCGAATAATCCCTGCATTCTTGTAAGTATGCCATGATTCTGATATTTCATGTTTCAACTCTGTACTTATTACAGCAGCAGTAGATAGTCAAACACAAAGATTATCCAGTGCTTTGGCAGCTTTGTGAATACAAAAACACTTGAAGGGACATTAAAGAACCAGGCAAGAAAACTCGCAAACTGTTTGTTTAAAAGACAACTGGGCTCCAAAAAATTTTGAGGATGGTTTTCGTGTTGCATTTCATGATACAACTGACACAAATACTCAGCACTCTGTCAAAACATTGGGTTATAATGTTCCACTCAGGAACCACAGACTAACAAATAGCTTCAAGTTGTTGGTTGTGGGGCAGTGGTTGAGGTAATGACTCAAAACAATGTAATCTATTACTGTTGCTTTGATTGCCTTCCAGAACTGGAAGTTATTGCTAAAGACACCACACACTTTGGACACAGAATTTGAAGAAAATGACCTGGGACATTCTTCCTGAGGTATCAAAAAGTCTCATCAAGATGTCAAGGGAGAAAAAGATCAATAGGATTGCCTACTTATTAAGCCTAAAAACCACAACAATGAATTGTTTGGCAAGATATCTCCATGAGTGTAATAGTAGCACAATATGTGTGTGGAGGTAACCAACAGTTATGTAATTATAGTTCAGGATTACTCAATATGTAGGAATGCATGCTTGGCACTATAAACCTATCTAGCCAACTATCAGTGTCTGGAGAGGTCATAGATACTAGAGGAGAATACACTAGTATCATTTTCCTAAAGCAATGTCATTGTTAAGTATGTTCTAACCACTTATCCTTCTACTCACAGATAAGTATAGCTCTCACTCATCATCAAAGAAGTGCTTTTTCCCCCCCAGCAGATGTAAGACTACTACAGAACTCCACAACCAGTTATAGTGTGGAAAATAAGTGTCTATTAGTTGTCCTGCTTCAACTAATACATCTATAATGCAATCCTTATGTCTAAAGGCTCAAGAGATGTTGCAGAAAATCAGGGCGGGAGGAGGGGGTATAAGAACCAGAAATTCGCTGGGCGTTGGTGACGCATGCCTTTAATCCCAGCACTCGGGAGGCAGAGCCAGGCGGATCTCTGTGAGTTTGAGGCCAGCCTGGGCTACCAAGTGAGCTCCAGGAAAGGCGCAAAGCTACACAGAGAAACTCTGTCTCGAAAAACCAAAAAAAAAAAAAAAAAAGAGTAAGAACCAGAAATTCAGGATTTCTGCTGCAAGTCAGTTTTTTCTAGACTTGACAGGGAAGTAGTGCCCAAGAAATTTCATCAACATGGCTGTGTAAACAAGACTTATATAATGACCACGCCAGCTGACATGGTAATGAGAAAGTGGTAAAAAAAAAAAAAAATCCACAGGTCTCTGCCCCTAAGTGAAGAACAGCAGGAAGACAATTGTTGTTGAGTGAGGAGAATCAGATTTCTTCAGGGAGCAGACTCCTGATAGGTTATCTAATCCCAAATGGTCAGCCCTAAGAACATGTACATGTAACAACTCTAACAAGACTCTGTAATTTGTGTGATCGTGTATGTACATCTATGTGTATATATGTATCAATAATATTTAAAGAAGAAATAATGAATCAGAAAGGAGATGAGGTAGGGAAATGGGAAGAAGCAGTGTTGGAAATAATATAAATATAATGTATTCTTGTATAGAATTTTAAATAATTATAAAAAATATAGTGGAGTTAACATAAAAGACTGAGTGAAATAAATATTACAGAGAATTCACAGAAAGAATAAAAACCAGATGATCAAATTTTGGAACACTGGCTTAGAAACTTACTTTAGGCACAACCCTATAATTTGACATGTACAGGATCTGAAAACCAAAGTGGTAGGATGAATTTCCTGAAGTCTTTGATGCTCAAAGACTGTAGCATAGTGGCATCTTTGACTATCTTGATAACTTTCAAGCAACAGTAAAGACCAAAATTCAATACTGATTTCTAATCAGTGAATAAAACTCATATTTACTTATGATTAATTAATTTGTTTTAATTTTTATAGATAAATTGAAATGAAGACTAAGTTTAAATAATAAATTCATCAACATTTATGAATATAATTAATAATCACTTCCCCCTCCTCTCATCTTAAATGTAACTGAGTAGAGAATGCTGTTGGAATTATATGAAAAAATACCACAAATGCAGAACATCAACTTCAAATTTTGCTATATCTATGCTTTGGCTAGTTTTATGTCAACTTGATACAAGCTAGAGTCACTGGAGAGGAAGGTGCCTCAATTGAGAAAATGTCTCCGTAAGATTGGACTGTAGGCAAGCCTATAGGGCATTTTCTCACATAGCGATTGATGTGGAAAGGTTCAGCCCATTGTGAGTGGAGTCACCCCTCGAAGATGATCCTGAGCAAGTTGAGCAAGCTATGGGGAGCAAGCCAGTAAGTAGTACTGCTCCATTGCTTCTGCATCAGCTCCTGCCTCCAGGAACCTGCCCTGTTTGAGTTCCAGCCCTAACTTCCTTAGATGATGAACAGTGATGTGGAGGAATCGGCCAAATAAACCCTTTCCTCTCAAGTTGCTTTGGTCATGGTATTTCATCATGACAGTGAAAATGCTAAAACAATCTAGTTGGATAAACATTACATTACAACCGAGTGTAAATATCATACCATGGAAAGAAATTCCTTGAGAGGGTATCTACAGAACTCTACTCAAGAGAGAAAAAGAAAATGGGGAGAGAGTACTGATTTTCACTGGACAGTTTCTGTTTTGCAAAGATCACCTATGCCCAAGTCATAGTCACCTCTCTCATCTGTAAATCAGAACTATGCAGCAGAATTCTTCAGAGAGGATCACAGCAATCTCACTAAAGAGGGAAATGGTTGACCCTGACAAATACTGCTGCATTTTTAATATTTACCCTTTTGCTCAGAGAAGACAGGGAATTTAGTTTGGATTTGCTTGCTTCTTTGAATTATCATAATTTCTGTAACTGTGAGGAGGGCGATATTCTTTGCTCAGAACAAGAATGTGGTAGAGTATTTCACATGCTCTCTCAAAGGAGCATAGAAAACAATACATACAAAAGATTTTGCCATATATGAACATATTAGTCTAGTGAATTTTAAACAAATACATTAATATCTTTACTCATTTCATCTCAGAGGGGGGTAAACAGTTGGAGTTCCAAGGTGTGTTTAAACACAATTCCATTAGCTTTAAATCTGTATCCTAAGGCAAGATATAATTAGAGTAAGAGAGCAAAGGGGTACAGGAAGGAGGGAGAAAGAACATAGCTGAGTAGGTCAGGGGGAGTGATAATGAATATTACAGCAGGGGGTGGAAAGAAAAACAAGGCAACAATTCAGAGAGAAATAAAATGCTGGGGAGCCAGGGGAGGAATGTGTCCCTGGAGGAAAGCTGAAACCACCATGCTGTAGTTAGCTCTGTACAACAAATAAAGCAAGAGAAACAAGTAGCATCCACACAGCTTAATCATTCTGTTTTCTTTTTTAGTTAATATAGCAGCAGATCACTGACTGAGGAGGAAGCAGGCGAACAGCAAAGCTGAGCAGATATCAAACACAAGGACGTTAAGTCTGTGTTATGGAGATGAACGAAGTTTCTATTGCTGTAGAAGGACCTTGGTAAACGAAGGCTGCTGTTTTCTAGCATAAAGTTGGTCAAAGATACCTGCTGTGTTGATATTCATGTCCTTGTGAGGAAATATCCAAGAAGTGCAACTTATGGAAGAAAGGGTTTATCCTGCCTTGAGGTTTTGGGGTGCAGTGTATTGTGCTAGAGAAGCTATGGCAAAAAGTGGGGCTACCTGGCATGATGGTAGGAACACAGTGCAGCTGAGCACACTGTACCCTCTGTCAGAAAGTAGACGTCACTGGGAGCTGATGCTCAAGTCACCTTTCTCCTTTTCTTCTCAGACTGAGTCCTTGGTGCACAGGATTGTGCTGCCTGTGTTCAGAGTATGTTTTAATGCTTCAGTTAACCCTCTGGAAACTCCACTACAAACATGCCCAGAAGCTTGTTAGATAGGTGATTCTCAATTCGGTAATTTAGTAATAATTTAGCAATAAAAAAATTTAGTGATAAATAATATACTTAATCTCTGATCATAGGCCACTGAATTAGGTATATATGTGTATTCATGTTATAATAATTTATAATTTCATATTCTAAAACTTTTTAAGGGATATGTACTGAACAATTATACCTAGAGATAAGTTTTGAAGGCAGATTAATCTCAGCCCCAGGGCTACTATTTTATCTATTAAAGTTAAACCTAAGCAAAAACTTTTAACACAGTAATCATATAGGTCAGTGATAAGCACATTATCATTAGTTTGGATTTTTTCATTTAAATCTTGCCTAATATATGAGTTTGAAGCAAATTGCTTCATCTCACAAGTTTATAAATTCCTAAGTGTACAAGTTGCTGTGCCTAATGTGTATCAATGTACAAATAGTAGCAAATGCTTAGTAAAATGTTAGCCGGTAGATGCATACATTGACAAATGAATGGGTTAGTATATTCAGAGTCAACCATTCTAAATATGAGGAAATAAACCTGTATTAGAATATCATTGTCACTGCAGTAAAAGAAGATAAAACATTTTAGCCAAGTTTTCTAACACCATTATCTGAGAATTACTCAAAAAGATAATCACTGTTTTTTCTAAAACACCCTTAAGATAATAGTCATGCCTATTACATAAAGGCTTATTACATAAAGGTTTA